>NC_046156.1:178163559-178803559 GCF_011064425.1 Rattus rattus
CTCTCTCTCTCTCTCTCTCTCTCTCTCTCTCTCTCTCTCTCCCTCTCCTCTCTCCCTCCCTCTCTCTCTCTCTCTCTCTCTCTCTCTCTCTCTCTCTCTCTGTTTGTGTGTGTGTGGTGCAAGTTCCCAAGGTGGCCAGAACACATTGTATCATTTGAAATTGGAGTTATAGGCACATGTGAGCCGCCTAACCTGTTCATAGAGAAACTTACGTCTTCTGCAAGAGCAATATATGTCCTTAACAATTGAACCATCACGCTAACCCCTTTACTAGGTTTAGGCCACTGAATTGAAACATTCTAATTAATTACCTCTGACAGTTTCCATATAAGGGCAGAATACAATAGAAGTATACAAAGCTCAGTACAGAAGGAATTTCATCACTAATAAGGTATCCTTTTAGAGGGAACGGGCAATTTTGCTGCTAAGAACTCGGCTGAGTTGAATGAACATCTCTGCTCGAGGACGATATAACAATTTATTTTCATTTATAAAGATAAATCTATGACATGTTATGTAGTACTCCCTGAGGGAAAGGCAGATTAAAAATGTTTCCTCTGAGCAGAAGCAATGGTAAGCATGCTTGCACAACAGCCTCCCGTGGGTGAAGGTGGGATCTCCATCACTGATTGCTGTTACCGTCCGCACAGTGAGTGCTCAGGCCAGGGCTCTATTCTCACTGGGGAGATCATTTGACCTGCCATGGCTTTTTCATTCATTTCTATTTACATGATTTTGTTGTCCTCATCATCCTTGTTTTGGAGAACATTCAGCAGGCAACTTGAATGTTTTTTAGTGATGTCCTCGGGGGTTTGTTTAGCTGGGTTTGGCTAAAGCTGAGCTGTCATATCCTAACATGGTAAACTTAGGAAAGGGTCTGCCATTTAACCCTGCCCTTTCCTGGGTGTTTTCTGCTTAAATAAGCAATTTTGGTCAGTCCTAGATATTAGAGAAGATCTTTGAGTATTACAGCTTATGTATCGCTTGTAACAGAACAGTGGTTCTGCTCTTATGTACAAAGAGCTGATTCATTATAGTTATTTCAAGAAAATACTGACCCTTGTCTTCTATCTTTTCCTGAAATCCAAACGTATACAGTGGTAAATATACTTCTTCATGCTTGGTGTTTCCTAAGTGTTGGCTGTAATCATGGTAGACATTGAAACAATGACAAAAGACATACTACTTGATGACATTAAAGAGCAAAAGCAGGAAAAATTCCTACAGTCTGAATGTTCATATAGATCTATGTGTTGACATGCTAATCCCCAAGGTGAGGTTTCTTGGTGGTGATTAGATCATGAGAAAATTCTCTTACTAATGAGATTAGTGAATGCCATGTCTTCAGTCAGTGCCTCGCTGTACATCTTGAAGGCAGGACACATTTTGGGTCAATGATTATGTGGGTGGTTGATGCCCTTATTCCTCCACTGGAAGTCCTTCCTGGCTATAGGAGGTGGGTACTTCAAACTCCATATCCAATATTGCTAGGAGTGTCAGTTAGAGTCAACCCCATAGACTCCCCAGTGTTTCCCTCCTCTGCCCCAAGTCTCTGGTGCACCCTAGAGAAGCTCCATACCTTGATCTGACACCGATTTCCTTTCTTCCCCTCCCTACACCTGATTCCCCATGCCTCATCCTCCTTCTTATCCCTTCTCCCATCCAGTTCCCTCCCTCTTTCCACCTCTAATGTCTACTCTATTTCCCCTCTGAGTAAGATTCAAACATCCTTCCTTGGGCCCTCCTTGTTACTTAGCTTTTCTGGATCTGCAGACTGAACTATAGTTATTCTATACTTTATGGCTAATATCAACTTATAAGTGAGTACACATCGTGTATGCCCTTTTGGGTCTGGGTTGCTTCATTCAGGATGAATGGACAACCAATGACTGACCCAACCTAAGAGCCATCCTACGGGCAAGAACCAATCCCTGACACTGTTAATGATACTCTGTTAAGGTTGCAGACAGGAGCCTAGCTTAACTATCCTCCAAGAGCTCCAGCAGCCAATGAAACAAATGCAGAGACTCGCAGCCAAACATTAGATGGAGCTTGGGAGTTTTGTGAAGTTGTTGAAGGAAGGATTGAGGGACCTGAGGGGGATAGACTTCACAAGAAGACCAACAGCATCAATTAACTTGTGCCTCCTACATATGTGTAGCAGATGTACAGCTTGGTCTTCATGTGGGCTCCCCAACAACTGGAGCAGTGTCAATCCCTGAATCTGTTGCCTGCCTGTGGACACCATTCCCCTAATGGGCCAATATGTCTGGCCTCAGTGAAAGAGGATGCACCTAGCTGTTCTTTGACTTGATGTACCAGGGTGGGGTGTTACTCAAGGGGATGGGAGAGGATCTGTGTAAGGCAGGGACTGAGAGGGGCACTGTAATTGGGATGTAAAGTAAATAAATAAATTAACGAATAAAAAGAGGTATTCTAGATCTTTAGAAAGCATAGCCCTGTGAAAAGTCCAGATTGAGGGACTCCCACTTCTTTCTCTAAGCCTCTCTCTGAATGTTGGCTTAAGATAAGTTCCTTTTGGAACTGGGTTTCCTCAGGATGATATTCTCAAGTTCCTTCCATTTGCCTGTAAACTTCATGATGTCTGTTTTTAATAATTGAATAATATTCTTTAGTGTAGATGTACCACATTTTCTATTCTTCAGTTGAGGGACATCTAGGGTATTTCCAGTTTCTGGCTATTACAAATAAAGCTGCTACGAACATAGTTGAGCACGCGTCCTTGTGGGCTGCTGAAAGCATGTTTTGCATATATGCTCAGGAGTGATAGATATGAGTCTTGAGGTACAGTCATGTGTGTATGTATATATATATATATATATATATATATCTTTTTAAAAAGTCCTTGACTCTATGTTAGTTCACATTGATGCTCAGTCATTGCCTGATGCACAAATAGATCATAACTTCTCCCATAATGAAACCTTAAATTTAAGTTGTTCAAACTGTTAACTAAACAAAACTTTTGCCTGAGAAACTGCCAGACTGATTTCCAAAGTGGTCATACCAGTTGCACTCCTACCAGCAATGGAAGAATGTTCCCCTAAGTGGAAGAGCATTCTGACCTCACAGATTTGACGTGCCAGGGTGAAGGGTTACCTAAGGGGCACTACCCACTCAGAGAAGGGGAAGAATTGTGGAAAGAGTTCCCCGGAAGGTGCAGTGAGTGAGATGTAAAGTGGATAAATAAAAAAAAAAGAATATAGAATAAATATTTGTATTGATAAGATAACTAGATGATGTAAAATTAGATATCAATTCATTTTTAAAATGTACATAGCAATGGACTCATTTAGGAACCAGATATGTAAGTATTCATTTGAAAAAAATAAATCATACTCAATTGTTTAGTTACAGTCATATATATACAGATATATATATATCTGTATATATATATATATATCTTTTTAAAAAGATAAAGTCCTTGACTCTATGTGAGTTCACATTGATGCTCAGTCATTGACTGATGCGCAAATAGATCATAACCTCTCCCATAATGAAACCTTAAATTTAAGTTGTTCAAACTGTTAGCTAAACAAAACTTTTGCCTGTGTGATTTGTCTCAAGAATTGCATTATAGTATCATAAAGTTAGTATACCTTTAAAACAGATTCTAAAGATAGACCTAAAAGGGTTCCTTTGACCTCTTCTTCATTGTGAGAAATTGCATCTCTGAACCAGGACACATACTGGAACCTTGATCTGGGTAGTTTCCTGCTGCCGGAATTGTAAGAATGAACTAAAATCCTCTTTAAACTATGATACTTACAGTAATTTGTTTTGTCAGCCTAAAACAGATTGACATAAAGTAATTAAGCAAAATAATAATTTCTCTGTTTATAATGTAACATTTTGGGTTAATATGAGAGGAAATATAAACCTAGTTTTGTTGGTGATCCCAGGGATGATAACTGATTGTATCATAGAACTGTTAGTATCTCATAGAATTTTATACATAGACATGTTCATGATGCATTTTATGTATGCATATAATATAAAATGTATTCATTCCATCCTGTCTGGAGGCTGCATGAGAACAGCAATATGAAAATGTTCAAGGAATTGAGTTCTTTAGTGTCCTGGAGAGGAGATTATAAGAACACACTGTGAGATAAGATGTCTCAGTCTAGTGTAGGTTCCAACGACAAAGCTCATGCAGTTGGATAATTTATCAGAAAAAGCATAGTTTAGCTTATAGTATTGACAACTGAGGAGTTCAGTGTCAAAGTTGTACCTAGAGAGAGCCTTCCTGTGTTACTATCACTGGGTTATGGGTGAGAAGACAATGAAGGACAAGAAGCTCCACTTGACATTTGTAGAACAGTACAAATGCAGCCTCACTGGGAACCATTCTCATCGAGTATTACCCCTTAAAGATCCTTTTAATATTGTTGTAAAGACTAATTTCAGTATGAACATTCAAACCACAGAAAATTCCAGAGTTTGACTCCTCAAAAATTCCCAGGAACCTGTCACGTAGACTGTTACTCAGATGAGAATAGAGTGACCAAAGCCTAGAAACAGTGAACACAGGAAGAACAAAATGGAACCAAGAAATGCTGAGGAATAAAGAAAATGGAGAATGACTACTCATGGGGAATGGGATACACTTGCAGTTGAATGATGCTATACTTACTAACATTCAGAAAGGACAGCCAGTTTCAGGTTAAACGACATCTTTAGAGGCAGGAAGGTAGATGAATGTTGAATAGGAGGTATCTATGAAACTGGTAAACATATATATGAGTTTACCATATGAGAGGAGAATTTGGTTCAGGTATTGTGATAGTTTTGTATATGCTTGGTTCAGGTAGTGGCACTACTAGGAGGTAGAGTAGGTGTGTCACTGTGGGCATGGGCTTAAGACCTTCACCCTAGCTGCCTGGAAGTGAGTATTCTCCTCACAGCCTTCAGATGAAGATTGTAGAACACTCAGCTCCTCTTGTACCATGCCTGCCTGAATGCTGCCAGGCTCCAGCCTTGATAATATTGAACTGAAACTCTGAACCTGTAAGCCAGCCCCAACTAAATGTTGTCCTTTATAAGACTTGGCTTAGTCATGGTGTCTGTTTACAGCAATAAAACATTAGTTAAGAGAGATATATATTTGAAAAAGTGATAATTGAAGCTGAGGAAAATGGTAAGGGTGTTAAAAGATTTCGTACAATAATGAATCCAGGAAAGGATCTGAACAAAGCAAATATTAGACATAAAAAGTAAATTGCAAAGAAGCATTAAATGCCATTCATCACCAAACAGCACGTTTAGAAAACAGATCAACGTATGGTACAAAGACAAAGCAGCACTGAAAACAGCAGCCTGTAAAACCTGCAGAGAAACTACTCATTTTCTGTTTGGAGATCACATTTCAACACTATACTATACAATAATGGATATAAAATAATTAATAAAAGATGTCTACAAGAGCAGAATTACTATGTTTGGTAATAGTTTAATTTGGTCCTCAATTGAGATCTTACATTCTAAAATGATACAGAAGTATGAGAGCACTGGGAGCTCATGGAGGAAATCTGATAAATTTTATCTTTGTGCTTCTGCACACAGGATTGTTGTAGAATGGTTTTTAAGGAGTAAGTTGTCTCAGTTAGGGTTCCCAATGCCATAATATACACCATGAGCAAAGGTAACTCGGGGACGAAAGGGTTTATGTCATCTTACAATTCTCCAGTTATCCTCCATCAGTGAGGGAGGTCAAGGCAGGTTCTTGGAGGCAGGGTCTTACAAGCTGGAACTGGATCTAAGACAATGGAGGAGCACTGCATATTGGCTTACAAGGCTTACTCAGCCTGATTTTTTTTTATACAACTTAGGACAGCCTTGTCCTAAGGTGGCATAGCCCCTCCTAGACTGGGCCCTTCCACATCAATCATTCCCCATAGGATAATCTGATGGTGCCATTTCCTCAATTTAGACTCTGTCTTTCCAATTGACTCTAGTTTGTGACAAGTTGACAAAACACCCATAAGGGTAGAAGTAAATACATGCCTACGCTTGTTGTGGAAAGGATAATAACTAGTTCATTTTTCTTGGTTGGCATAGTGCTAATTCCTCAAAAAAGAAAATTAAAACATAGAGAATAGAAAATACATGAAGATATTAAGTTTCTTTAGTCAATATGCAGGCATTTTTTCCATTTTAAACATTTAGGACACTTAAGAAGTGTGAATAATAAGGTTTTTCCCCTCAGCCCAGGCTATTGTATCAATAACAATAAGTAATCTAATGGCATGCCACTGACAGAAGGAAGCAAAACGAATAAGCCAAAAATTATTGGGAAGGTTTTATCCACATCCATGTAGCTTTAATTATTTGAGTTCTAATATAATTTTCATTGCACTGGTAAAAGTAGGAGAGATGGAGACTTTGGCAGACTTATAGTTCTTTTGTTTTTGTTTTGTAACTTAGGTTATCACGAACAATATGCAAGAGTCCTATACGTTGCTCTCAATTTTAAGAAGAAAATGATGTGCGTGCGTGCGTACGTGCATGTGTGCGTGCGTGCATACGTCCATGTGTGCGTGTGTGCGTGTGTGCATGTGTGCATATGTGTGTATGTGTATGGGTGTGTGTGTGTGTGTGTGAGGCAGAGAGAGAGAGAGAGAGAGAGAGAGAGAGAGAGAGAGAGAGAGAGAGAGAGAGATCACTGACATATGGCTGTGTATATAGAAATCCAAAACAAAGAAAGCAATCAGTCTGTCGATTGGTTATTTTGTTTACTTGAAACCAGAAAAGTTAGTTTGAATGATTCCCTCGCCCTGTATGTTTGGACATTAAATATATAACCCAGATGTCAGCCGGGGCCACCTTGTCCTCCTTGAAAGATCTAGATAAGATTGGCTTGAATCTTGATAGCCATGGTATGAAAAATGAACCCCCCTCTTCAAAATGTCAGTGAAACCAGGTAGCTAGAGTTCCAATTTTCACGGCTCCTCCGGTCTCCTCTGCTACTTTGCTTTTACCTCTTGTTACTTGTGTCCACTCCATTGTCCCAGCTTTTAGTTTCTGAACTTTTAACAAGGACAAAGCAAAATCCTGTCTCACTCAGGTGAAGTGTAAAAGGAATATACAAGAGATTGCTATCAAGGAAAACAACACAGCCCAAATGTTTGCACTGCACAGAAGCAAATCTTATATTTTGTAGCACATTGACCTTGTTCTGAGTATTTTTCTGTGTAATTTTAAGCATTCTAGATGTGGTAGACTTAATAAACATACTAAAACAAAACAAAAAAATTATGAAGACCAGAGACATTACTGCCTATTATGCCCATTGGTCTTATCTAAACCCCAGTAATCTTATAGGATGGGCTTAATTATGATACTTTCCTTAATAGGAAGAAAGAGATTATTTAAGATCATGTAGTCATTATTTGAGGTCATACAGTTATTAGGTTTTGATTCTAAGGGACTATGATAATCTATGAATTGCCTTTATAGGATGTCTTATTTAAGTAAAATATCTTATAAGTGTTCTCTCTCTCTCTCTCTCTCTCTCTCTCTCTCTCTCTCTCTCTCTCTCTCTTTTTCACAAACTCTCATGCATGCATAAATACACAAGCACATATATACCCACACAAACAAGCACACCTACACATATATATATACACCACCACCACCACCAACAACAACAACAAGAACAACAACAACAAGCTAAAGAGTGACCTATAAGGAAAGAATGTCAGGCTCTACTAAACTCTGACACATAAAAAGCTCAACACGGCTAACTTGATAATGGATGTGTGCTAAAGAAGTAAAGTCCTGACATTCCCTTCACACACACACACACACACACACACACACACACACACACACACACACACACACACAATGTGATGGAGAGAGAGAGACAGAGAGACAGAGAGACAGAGAGAGAGAAGAGAGAGACAGAGAGAGAGAGAGAGAGAGAGAGAGACAGAGAGAGAGAGAGAGAATAGAGCCTCAACTGAGAAAATGCGTCCATGAGAATCGCATGTAAGGCATTTTTCTCAATGAATTAGCAAAGGGCGAGTGCCCAGCCTATTGTGGGTAATGCTATTCCTGGGCTGGTGGTCCTGGGTTCTATAAGAAAGCAGAATGAATTACCTGAACATTTCTTAACAATAAGAAAGGGGGCTATTGTTTTTTCCCTTGGTTGTATCCCAGAAGTTAAAAATAAGACTTTATTGTTGACGGTACCATGCATGTTGCACACAGAACTTGAAGAGAATGAGCTGAATCTGATTGAAAAAACATTTTTCTGAGGACTACCTTTTATAGTGCCTAAAGGTGCTATGTAAGCTGACAAGAGGGGAAAGAAACCAAGACTACCAAGCTGTCACTTCTCTCAACCCAACTATGTCACTAGTGAGATCATGGATCATAGAGAGCATAGTACTGGAACTTTTCTGAACAAGTATAATTCCAAACTTCAGTTCTGCATATTATAATATGTTCAATGACTCAGTCTGGTTGTTTGACTTGAAATTATCGTGTAAAGTTTTGGCAGTACATCTCTGTAACCAAGGTACCCATGTTCCTCTCTTCGTATCACTATTAATGTGTAACAGTGGAGGGCATCATTTCTTTTCTTGTAGCTAACATGGGTCACTAGACTCTTTCTGGAATGACAGTGCTTTGGTAAACAAATGAAAACAGTATTGTAGTTTGTGTATATTGAGAGACTGAAGTAAAGTGTGCACATCATCTCCAAGGGGATGCAAAATGTGCTCCAAGGTAAATGGTAACGCATGTTCATTTCACTACGCCTTAGCCCAAGAGTGCCTTGGTGAAGACTGCTACTCCACAAATGCTTTCTATAATAAATTACATTGGGTTAAAAAAAAATAAAACAAAGCAGGATAAGCAGACCAGAGGAAGTAAGCCAATAAGCAGCATCCCTTCATGGCCTTTGCATTAGTCCATGCATCCAGGTTCCTGTCCTCTTTGGGTTTCTGTCCTGACTTCCTTCACTGATAAACAATTATATGGAAATGAAAACTATGCAGACCCTTTTCTCCTCAACTTGCTTGGTCATGGTGTTTTGCCACAGCAATAGAAACACTGATTAAGATACCATATTAATATCTAAACTGAAGAACCTATGAAGATGTTCCTGTATCTGGCAAAAGAAACACTGGGGATATGATTAGGTTCACGATGTGGAATTGGAATGCAGTATTGAATTATTTATCTGGGTCTTTCATGTCAGAGAGATCTTTAGAAGAGAGAAATAAGAATGTGAGAATCAAAGAGAGAGCTGAGACTACCTTCTGACTGGATTTACAGATGGCAGAGGATGTCATGAGTGCAGGAATGTGGTCAACCTCCTGAAGCTCAAAAGAAAAGGAAGCATGAGCCTGCAGGAAAAGTGCATCTTTGCTGACATTGTGATTTTAGTCAGTGTAGTACATTAGGCTTCTGAAACTGTAATATAATGAGTGCACATTGGCTTGGACTATTAATTTTATGGTCATTTGTTATAACAACATTGGAAAGCCAATGAAAATATCTTTCTTGTTCATAAGTGTTATTTCCACACCATATTCTTCTCCTTGCTTAAAGATCCTTATCTCCTGTAGGTATATGGTATAAGACTGAGCCACTCACCATGTTTTCCTGTCAGCCATTGACGGAATTCTTATCCCACCTCATGTGTGTAATATATCGACTCTCCACACTGTCATTCCTTACCGTACTTTGCCCTCATTTAGGGTGACCTTTACATCAATGTATGCGATCCACTTTCTATCATGAAATTCAATCCTTGACCTTTTCATTGTTAGTAATCTCTACCTCTGTCACTTCTCCATTCTTGGGATCTTCCTGCAAGTCGTCTTGGAAATAGCAATAGAATTGCTTCGACTGTTTCAGTTTTAAGCTTTCTACTCTGGGGTATCCTCATATTTCCCTATTCTCCTTCTCCTAATTCCCTCCTTATAAGTCACTAACGGGCTCAGATTTAGTTAATTAACCCCATTTAGTCTTTGATGCTTGGCTTTCTTTCCCCTGTGCCTCCTCTGGGCTTACTCTTCTAGCCTCAGTGTTCACATAATTGCTCCATTATATACCCCTTCAGCTTCTCTTTCACTTCTTTCTTCTCTCTGTTACTGGCATGACAAAACTTGAAACCAGATGAAATTTTAGCTACTTGGTTTACCCTGCTTACTAGAGAAAAATCACACCACCACACAGATGAAACACTTCAAATTCATATCAATTATCTACGGGAATTTTAGCATTGCCATTATTTTTGCTACATTAAAAATTAAATTGTTCCTTGCCCTCTCTATATTAACTTTCTTTATTTCTTTTAACCCTTGGCTGGTCAACTAAATTATCTTTTCAAGTTAAAAACATTCTGGAAGAACTTTTATCTATCAGGCATTTATTGTATGAACCTTCATGCGTCTTACCTTGCATAACCATGTTCTTTGTGTCTCTCATATGGAATTGTGGCTCTTATTGTTCCTGAACAATGGCAAACAATATCTTTGCTTATTACTGACATGGATTTTTTGTTTGTTTATGAAAATGTCCACTTTCTTTTCTCTTATGCTATTAACATTAGATTAGTTCCATTTTTCTCCCCTATTAAATGGTATTTTAATGCAAATCATATCACAGAAACTCACATTTCCAAGGGTAGGAGAATAGATTGCTTTGTAAATTTTTTGCTTTGTAAAGATCAAGACATTAATTTAATTCCCTATGTAAAATGTATCAGGAACTATAAATCCATGGAGACAGATGAACGAAGATCCCAGGAACTCATTGGCCCCACCATTCTAGCCAATAGTGAGCCCTAGGCAAGTGACAAGTTCTGTTTGAAGAGCAGGTAGACGGTGTTGCTGAAGATGACACTCCTTGTGCTACCATGTTACTTTATACTATAGTGGACACACTATTAAGTATTCCCTTTATTAAACAGTGTCAATTTATTAAACACTTGTTTCCAGAATTGAACATATACTTGTGACTATGGGAGATTTTCTGAAACTTTAACATTTAGTTGCCCAGAAAAATAGTGAAAGTAGAAAAGTTTAGAATTAAAGATGAGATATAATAAAGTTCAGAAAGAAAATAACATTAAGAGTAGATTTTTAGAGTAGAGAAAGTAAGGTCCTGGAGAGGACAAGAAAGTGGGGGTGAAAGAACATCTCCAAATCATAGTATCTCCATCAAGAGCTGTCTTGTCTCTTTTGCTAGAATTTGAATGTCTTTGACCTCCATCATATTAAAACCTGATAGCCTATGTTTGAGCTCTATTTTATTATCACCTGATCAATGTTGAAAATATTGAAGACACGATATACTAAGCAAAACTTAGGTGTGAACCCATTGTCAGAAATTTACTAAGGTAAATTTTGTTTCAATGAATGTAGGAACATAGAGTCAGAGGTACAGAGATTGGGACATATTAAAATTACTTTCCTGTTTTTATTTTATCTAATTATGTTTATTGTGCTGTATTTTATGACTATCTCTTAGAAGCCTTTTCATTATCTAATGAAAGACACATAAAGGGATGGATCTAGATGGGAGAGAAGATGGGTAAGAACTGGGAGAGGTAGAAGGAGGGGAAACCATAATTAGAATATGTTAAGTCAGAAAAGAACCAATAAAAGGACTAAAAATTACTTTCATCTGAGTTAATTTAAACTGCATTTTGTAGTAAAACTTTAATCCAGAAACGTGGCTGCTCTGGCAAGGGATCGCATTCAAAGACCTTCTACTTCTGTCTGGAATGCAGACATCACACACCTTTAATCGCTCTTACAGGAATACAGACACACCCTTAGTATACACCCTTAATCCCAAACAATGAAGGCTAATTGGGGGTAAAGTGGCACATCAGAGAGAGAGAATTGACAGAATGAGACAGAGATAGTATTCACTCAACCATCAGGAGAAATGCTATTTAAAAGCAGTGCAGGGAGATAGAGTCACTTGGGAGTTCAGTGCAGTGAAGTTCAGTGAGTCTGGTGCCTGTTCAGTTTGTGCAGAAAGGAGGTAGTTTTACAGAGACAGATCACAGGAGAACACAGAAGTCAAACAATGAGAAGGAGCCAGAAGACTGGGGCAAATTACCAGAGTTAGTTTGAGGCCAAGAAGAGCAATTTAGTGAGAAGCTGAGAGAAGCCAGATTTTATCAATCAGCTTGAACAGGACTTTGAGTCAGAACAGCTGAGTAGGACCAGCTAGCCAGAGTTCAGAGAGAATGTGAAAGGGTGAGCTTATTCAGTGGTAAGCCTCTTATTCAGTGGAAACCCTCTGAGGTTGAAACATTCTAGGCTAGGTTAGCAGACAGAGGCTGCAAACTGAAGTATTCAAGGTCCAGGCTTGCAGAAGATTAGATAGTATAAAAGCTAGAAGCTTCCAGGCCTAGGGCTAGAGATAGTTAGATAAAAGCACTCGAGCTTCAGCCCAACCCATGTATTGTCACAGTTTGGGTATGGAAACCCTTTATCTGAGGAAATAAAACATTTACATTTGCAACATTTTAGGCCCGTTTCAAAGCAAGAGCGTGTGATTTACGGTTAAGTCTTGGGGCATCCCTTTATGGATAGGTGACACCAAAGGTTTCAACATTGTTTAGCAGAATGAAAGAAGTCGTGTCTGCATCATTTTGAGGCTGCATTTGCATTTGCAATCTAGTAAGAGCCATGTAGCCTTAAAAACAATACCAACCAACCAGAGCTTCCAGGGACTAAACCACTAGCCAAAGACCATACATGGACTAACCCTGGGCTCCAATTGCATAGGTAGCAGTGATAGCCCTGTTGGGGCACCAGTGGCAGGGGAAGCCATTGGTCTTGCCAAGGCTGGACCCCCCAGTGTAGGGGATTGTTGGAGGGGACGGTAATGGGGGATGGGTGGGGAGGGAACATCCATATGGAAGGGAAGGGAGAAGGGTTAGGGGGCTGATGAACAGGAAACCGGGAAAGGGAGTAACCTTTGAAAGGTAAATAAGAAATACCCAATTTAATAAAAATGGAAGAAAAAAAGAAAACAAACAAACAAACAAATAACAACAACAACCCTTCTAAATCAACATGAGCAAAGCTCATATGAACACATGGAGACTGAAGCAGCATGCACAGGGCCTGCACAGGTCTGCTGCTAGGTCTTCTGAATATATATCACAGTTTCCACTTTAGTGTTTTTGTTGAATTCCTAAGTGTGTAAATGAGTGAGTGTGCCTTCTCGCCGTGGGCTCTTCTACTTCTGTTTGTCTTGTCCAACTTTGATATGATAGTCTTTGTTTTATCATATTATATTTTGTTATTAAATATAAAACACGCACAAAAAATAAAATTACATTCTTTAAAAAAAAAAAAGAGCCATGTAGCCAACCAGGAGTGTCAGAGACACTGGGAGGTGCAACTGCCTTACCTCATCGGCGGGGCCCAGCAAGCCCAGAGCTCCCTCTGGCTGCTTCTGCATTTCTGAGGTTCTTCTATGTGCATATTTGATTTGATATTTGATCTTTACCGATGTATATTAGTTCTTACCTTCTACTATGACTTTGATTTTGTTATTGGTCTTTGTTTCTGTGTTCACTCTCCCTGGGAGCATATTAAAGTAAGAACATGGCTTCCAGACTGCTATTTGAAATCACATACTTGTCCAAATCAAGACCCATCAGCCGGCCCTCTGCACAATTCAACACCTCTAGTCGATGTATTTGACACTTCTGCATTTAGGTAAAGTTTTTTGTTTGGCTGTTTTATATATGACCGTTTTATTGGAAATACAAAGGGTTTATTTCTTGGCTTTGTCTTTTACCAAAACTCTATTCACTTACTTGTACAGAAAGAAAATAATTGCATTTAAAACTATCCATGGGTTTTTTTCTTTAAAAAAAGATTAAAATTAGCATCTGATTATGGTTATGGTAAGAATAATTAGGCTGCAACAATGTCAGCCCCCAATTCATTTCACAATTATTAAGTACATTAAAAATTGAGCGTAGGCCAGACAAATGAGAATGTCATTGTTTCTTTTATTGTTGTACTTTAATGACTGAATTTGTGGCAATTTGTCCATTAATTTGTGATGCAGATAATCCTTCCTTCAGACCTTAGCAGGACTACTCCCATGCTCTGCATGGTTATGTTTTTGTTCTCCTGGGTCTGAATCCCTGTGTATGCAAGCAGTGAATATGTTCCTTGGATCAAAAGGTAAGCACAGTCTCTCGTAGCTCTGATGTAGAATCTCAGTAAGTATCTGGGACCCCAGGATTTCCTATTCCTCTAGAGTCTGCCTGGAAGTCTTGTTTGTGATTGTCCCCCTGAAGTAGCTCTCTGCTATTCGTTTGCCTGCTTAATCCTGAGCAGGACCCAGCACATAACTCATTCTTGGGAGCCTTTAAAACACTGACACATAAAAACGTGGCTGCTTAGGTAAAGACTCTCAACATACAAGTGAAGCCAGGGATGGGGAGAGCAGTAGATCAGACTGTAGCGAGTCCATTCTCCCATGGCTTCCTTTACAGAGCAATAATTGCAGAATCACAGAACTGTACAATGAAACCTGGCCCTCCATAGCCTTCCAAGGGCATGGTTTTTAGTAAGTTGGAACAAATCACCCATTCAAACATTTAGAAATATTTACATCTGTATTTATAATCTTATTCTAAGTCTTGCACCTGTGTATACAAATGTACATTTTTAAGTTAGGTTATTATTTAAAAATTTCATATGTAAAAATTTGTGTTTTCTATATTTTAGGGAAAAAAAAGAAACTGAGGCATTAGAGGGTTAAACAACCACTCTGGCCATGCATGTAGTATAGGAGATAACCATGACAGCTCACTTTTTTCTCTCTGTTCTCCTACTAAAGGTCTTTTTTTTTTTTTTACTTAGAGTGTGTGTGTGTGTGTGTGTGTGTGTGTGCGTGTGTGTGTGCGTGTGTGTGTCTGTATGCACATGCCCATCTCTCTCTGTCTCTGTCTGTCTCTGTTTCTCTCTCTCTCTCTCTCTCTCTCTCTCTCTCTCTCTCTCTCTCTGTCTCGGTGTCTTTGTGTCTTAAGTAGTTTTTTCATCATTTTTATTGTTTTCCTATAAAGGTATTTTACTTCTTTAATTAAAGTAAATCCTAGGTCTCTTTTATACTACTCCAAATAGGATTGCCATCCTTATTCTATTTCAGCTCTTCTATTACTATGTAAAATCTCTTATTTTTAATATTAATTTTGTATTCAGCAACTAGGCTAAATTTTTGTATTCGTTTGAACAGTTTACATTGAAGTCTTCGAGAGGTTTTCTATTTCTAAGGATGCAGCATCTGCAGGGATGTGACAGTTGCTTTTCCAATTTGGGGGTTGTTTCCTTCTCTTGTGTGGTGCTCCAGCTGTGACTACTGACACCATTGACTACCAGTGCTGAGAGTGGACAACTTTGTCATGTTCTATATCTCATGGAGAAGGCCTTGAGCTTTTCTCCATTTAGCATAATGTTACAGATCAGCTTACTATCCGTACCTTTTATCATGCTGAATAGTTCCTTCTAGAATTCATTTCTTCAGTAGATTTATTTTGAGTCTTAATTCTGGCAAGTATTTTTAATGCGTCTAAAAAGATGATGTGTTTTTGCCTTTCATTCTGTCCAGTAGTATATCACAGTTTCTTATTTGTGGGTGTGGAACCATCTGTGCATTGGCAAATCGCACTTTAACATGGGATATAATTATAAAATGTGCCCTTGGATTGAGTTTTCTAGTATTTATAGTATTTATATCTGTCCTCATCCAAGATATAAGGTTTATTGTTGTTGATTTTGTGTCTTTATCTGGTTTTAATATTGAGACAATAAAGAGTATTTAGAATTCATTTTTGATGAAGTAGTTTCTCTTAACCACTGAGCCATCTCTCCAGCCCATAGTTTCTCTTCTACTTCTGAGACTTTTTTGAGGAAAATCAGGATTTGTTCTTTGGATGTTTAATAAGACTCAGCGATGAAGCCATTTAGGCCTAGGCATTTTTGTTGTTACATGGTTTGTCTTTTGTTTGGTTGCTTATTTTTTGTTGTTGTTGATGGAGACTTTTTGCCAATTCAATTCTAGTACTTCTTGGTCTATCCATATTTTCTATTTCACTGTGGTTCTGTCTTGTCAAGTTTTTAGGTCTCTGTATTCATATTTCTATCTGACTTTCTTGAGTTGTCTTCTTTTATATAGTATTGTTCATTTTAAGAATCAACTCCCCTTAAATTACGCTTCTATATTCTTAAGGTATGCATTTCTATTTCATGTATTTCTCTGCTGTTACTATTTTTTCTAGTTTTTCTGTTTGTTTTATGTTCAATATTCTAGTTACTTTCAGTGTAGCTACAGGTTTTTTGAGATTTTATCACTTTTAAATACAGGTGTTGATTTCTAAAAACCTTCTTCTGTAACCCTCTGCTGAAATCTGTAAGTTTGATAAAGTGTTTCTTTAAGTGATCCCAAAAGTTCCACCAGAGAACTACTAAACCTGAAAATTCCTTCAGCAAAGTGGCTGGGTATAAAATTAACTCAACTAAATCTCCATTTACATTCATTTAATTGCATTCTTGATTTCCTTCCTGGATCTACTGATGATCTTTTTAAAAGCTTAATTTCCATGTATTCATATAATTTTCAAGGATTTTCTCTTCGTAGATTTGTAATTTTATTCCATGTGGTTATAAAATATCCTTAGATCAGTTAAAAACTTGTAAGTTATTTTGAATTTGGTGTGTGCATGCCTGTAATTATAGCACATAGTGACAAGTATGAAAGTCAAGAACTCAAGGGGATCCCCAGTAGCCCATTATTTGCATTCTATCTGCTAGCAAGAGAGAAAATAGCTTGGCCTGGAACCTTGCCCCAAAGAGAGCCCCCCCCCCAATCCTTCACAATAAATAAATAAATACCTTTTAAAATGTACAAAATTCATTCCAAATGCAAAAAACCCATCAGTTTCTTCACTCTCTCTTAATTTTCTCAGTTGTTTCTTCAAAAAATAGGGTGCATATTCCTGATATTAAAAAAAAAAGACAGCAGAAAGTCATCATGCGGTCTTCAGAAGAAGGACCTCTGGTCCATACTATGTGTTTATTGTGGATCGTCTCATCCCTCTGTGGACACTGACTAATTCCATGACACCTCTCTCCATGCCTCCTTGGCGCTGGCTCAGTTTAACTGCTCACTACTGCTTAAGTTCTTATTTTGCAAAACAGGTCTTTGCTGTTGAAGTGAATATGCATTCAGTACTTGGACATCAAATGACTTTTCTCCCCACCTTTAAGCAAGAAGGCATTTGATACTAAACAAATTGACTGTTCTGTGAGTACCACAATGAAACCAAACCAACAAAAGCATCATAGGGAAAGGAATTTAGCTCACATGTGGAGTGCTGGTCAAGCATGTGTAATGAGTAACCTAGACACGATCCCCAGAAATGAACACACACACTCTCTCTCTCTCTCTCTCTCTCTCTCTCTCTCTCTCTCTCTCTCTATTAATATGGCGTCAAACTTTGTACCTCCAAACCACAGGACCACAGAATGCAACCAGAGATCTCTCCACTTTTGTCTGGCTTCAAGTGGTGAGTCAGATGTCAAAGTACAAGCGACTGAAAATATTGCACTTTCTTTTTGACAAGAAATTTCCCCCTAGTTTCTAAGGACAGAAAACGAGGCAGGAAATTGGGATGCTGTCTAAATAAAGCCTCGGCGAGATAAACTATAAATCAGATCCCTTTACTTGTACAAGGGGGTTCAATTGAACATCTTCTAACTGAGGGCATTTTTCCCAACTTAGCAAGTAAGGTATCTTGTGAAGCAAACCAGCACAGGGAGAGTGTTTATTTACAAGATGGGGAGGATAAGGAAGCCCGGATCTCATGGATCTCATAAGGGACTTGACATGAATGGTGTACGCTCTGCCCTTTCCTTCGGTACTTCAGCAGCTACTAAATCCTGCTTTGCTTCCTATAGCTGGCTGACAAGAAACAGAAGCCTCTGCCCACAGTGACTGGCGGCAGATGGATCAGGCCAGTGAAATGCTTGCTCTGACTTTCATCTCTCGAGCAGATGGGGTCATTACGCAGCGTGCTTGTACACACTGCTTCTCTTTAGGCAGTAATTTATGTGTAGGCTGGGCAACAGTTAGTATAATTTGATAAGTGTGTTTTAAACACGTGTTATATGCCTGGCAGCATGCTGCATGCTTTCCAAATAGGGAGAAAGACAGGGACACAACATATTGGCTTGTGTGTTACTCTTTACAGGGAGTAATGAATGTAAATCTACAAGACATATTATTGAAATAAATCAAGTTCGCTTGGTCTTTAATTTTCCTTTGTCCTAACAAACTCACTTGGAGGTAACTCATGAACAGAAGTCAGAAAGTGGAGTTCAGAACTCAATGTAAATTGGCACTTAGAAGAAGATCATAGCACGTCTTAAAATTTTTACATCTTAATTGTATGTGCTGAAAGTTTGGCAACGTTATTTACTTTCTTTCGGGTGAAAATTTAGAATGCCAGAAGGATTCACTTTTCTTTAGCTTTGAACATCATCCATCCATCCATTCATCCATCCATGCATCCATCCATCCACCTACCTTGCATGCAACCATCCATCTGATGATCTACCTTCTAATAATTTTCTTTGATGGAAACTGAGTTTCCTAATAACCTGTGATATTTAATCCTGAGAACTGAGGAAAACAGCCATGGTCTAGGCAAAGTGCCTTAGATTTCCATTCTGACAAAGGCAGAATGGCATTGCCTAAAAGTAAAACTGACAAGCAACCGAGGGGGAGTTCGTGATTGGCAGTGTCTGTGAGCACAGTCTTTCCCCTACTTAAGGGTTTCACTTGCTTTGGTGAATGGCATTTTCTTCTCCTTTGTAAGCAAGGGGGAGTTATAAACCCAAGAGCTTATCTGCTTTCAGAGTCGCACCCTACACAAGATAAGAAGAAGCAGAAGAGGCAGTGGTTTTGTAGGCGAGCTTTTAGAGCTAAATGAGTGGGAACTTGCTACCTCTGAACCAGAACGTGCTCACTGGGCTGTAAGTAAGACAAGACAGGCAGACGACTCTTACAACACACTGAATAAACGTCAAAAGTGTAACAGTTTCTTAGTGCCCGATGCCCCATGTTGTAAGATAGGCACTGAGTGAGCGTGTCAAATATCACTCTTTAAAATCCCAACACCTTAACACCCACTGTTTGTTTTGATTTTTTTTTTTTACCAAAGTATAAATGGGTAGCCAAATTTGGGTTGTATTGTTTATAATTTTTTTTTCCAAGCTAGCCTGTTAGAAACACGATAAAATGTTTCCATCCTGAATTAAAAGTGGGGCAAACATGCAGATTCAACCTGTATGCCGGGTATGTGATGTGAGTTATGAGATACACGATCCTTCCATGCGGAAATTTACTGTTTGAAAACATGCTAATAGTTGCAGGCTGGCTCTCTGGGTTTGGGGACGAGGTGCATGAATCTGAGGACGTTTCTAGCGGTTTGAAACGCCTGGGACCAATTGACTTGTTGATGCTGGAAGCACTATTTCAACTCTTCAAATCCTCAGATTTCACCCGGAGAATCAGATGTGGTAGGTCTGACAGAGCCTGGCAATCTACAGTTTTACGGGGGATTCAAATGTGTCTGGGAATCCTGCCAGCCAGGCCTTTGCCGGGGTGCATATGTGATTTGTGGGCGAGTTTAATGAATCAATCCCACTCTGTTTTCCCAGAGGCTCTAACTGCATTCAAGTATTACTTCCTGTTTCAAAAGACTTCCTGTCTTCCTTGTTCTTTTTTTTTTTTTTTTCTTGAACCTGACATATCCTTTCTGAGTACCACCCCCTTCTGGTGGTCTTCCTCTGTCCCCACGGCGCTGAGAGGAGCTGGTCTTCCGTTTGATGTCCCTAATTTGCATCTTGGAGTGATAAATGTGTGCATTTGGTAAAACCGAATGTCAAACGATCAGATTTGCTTAAGAGGATCACTGCCCAAGGTCAGAATAAGATTCCAGCCTATACATAGGTTGCCTGTGTTTTTCTGCAGGCTGTGTGAGGAAACAACCAGAGAGCACTGTGGAGCATGTGTTAAGATTCACTGTCACTATTTTGACATATTGCACATGGCATCTGCTTCCTGGGGCTATTTTGAAGATTGAATGCCTTGGTATCTGTGATGCTTGTGGTTGCACCTGGCATTTTCAGTCTCCCATGCTAGGTACTTGTTATTTTTACCACTGGCCGATAGACGATAGTTCATTTTGATATCGAAGAATGAAATATAAAAATGAGTTCATCAGTTCTCTCCTTCCCCGTTGATTAAAAGTGCACAGTCATTTTATTTTCTGCGTTAAGCACTTTGGGATCAGAAACTGAAAACATTGTTTGCCTTTACTATTGTACTTCAGACCAAGGGCGACCCAAAGTTTATGACTTAATCAAAGGAAGGAAGAGAAAAAAAAGGTAGACTTTGCACTGGACCAAATTTGACTTTTGTGATTCCATATTTCATCCACATTTAATTTGGGCAAGCTTCTGAAGTAGCCTCTATTGATAGAAATTGCTAAATGTTCTTTGTGGGGAGGGATGAAATGTGAAAATAAATAATTCTATTTAAAAATTCTTGTTAATTTTACTATACAAAAAATATGAGAGAAACAAAGACTAGCTCTCTACAACAAAGTTAAATATAGAAGGTTGCCCTTGGAGAGGGCGAGGAATCGGAGAGGTGGATATATAGAGATGTATATCAAGAACGGTCTTTTGGGTTTGTTGAAAGTTTTCTTCCCAATTTGTTTTGCTTCCATCTACAGAAAGGGACATGGCTTTGTGCATACAACCTGCATAAACTTTCCATTGTCAGCAAGACAGATGCTCTCCCAGTGGCAGGAGATAACTCAGTGGCATCATGGTACAACCACAGTTGTACCATGATGCTAATTTGAAAATCCAGTGTTGAGTATCATTAATAGTGTTAGGGATTGGTGCTTGCCCATGGGATGGGTCTCAAGTTGAACAGGTTATTGCTTGGACATTCCCCCGTGCCTACTTTCCTTGTAGACAGGATAAATTTGGGGTTGAAAGTTTTGTGGACAGGTTGGTGTCTCTATTGTTCCACTGGGGTTCCTGTCTACTAGCCGGGCTGCCTTGTCTGGTCTCAAAGGGAGAGGAAGCACCTAGCTTTGCAAAGGCTTGAAGTTCCACGGTGGGAAGATACCCAGGGGGTCCCCACACACCAAGAAAAGAAGGGAATGGGATGGGGATGGGGAGAAGGATTGTGGAAAATAAAACTAATAAAAAAGAAGAAAAGAAAAGCCAGTGTTGAAATCACAAATGGCCTCTAGGCTCCAATATTTTTCATAAGCATTTAAGAAATTAAAATTGTCTAAGTGTCATCTTAAACTGTCACATTATACTGAACCAATTAATCATAGCTTTGATCCCCTTCCCCTTTTAGAAATATTGGAAAATTAGAAGTGTATTTTTTTTTATACTTGAAATCTCTCAACATTGTCAAATGTTGATCGTAGGGCACAGAAGCACTTCCACACAGGGGCATTATGACTGTGGTGTGTATGATCTGAGATTTTGGAATGATTTATAGACTATTTATCCAACCATCTTAGTTTATTAGCTTAAGTATTTTTCTCAGGTCAAACCATGTGTCTTGTCAAACCATAGCCTTTTCCCCTTTAGCAAAGCCCCGTTGCTTGAATCCTGCAAATACCCGATTAGTGAGAATGTTTCTAAACCCTTCCAGTGATTCATGACCCCAACTCTCATTTAGAAAACCTATTCACTCAGAAGATTTACACTGTGGGAAACTTGGTGGCCACATGGATTAGACTAGAAGAAAACAACTACTAGAGATAGTCAACCTTTGCTGAGTAAGCACTTCAACTCCTTCCAAATTACAGCCATGCTTGGAAGAGAATTCTGTGTCTAGAACCCAGGCAGGAGAGTCTAAGCTTCCAAAAGAAATGTAGCTCTTTTCTGTTTAACTCTACCCACATTTTCTTTGTAATCTGATCCTCTGTCTTTTGTGCTTTAAAAAGTATAAAATCTAAATAAACACGACTACTTCAAATGAGATACTATTGCGGGTCATTTGGACTTTGAGATCAAATCTTGATATTCCCGTATTAGTACTTTCAGAAATGCATTACTGTCTGTAACAACTTCTAGACTCTGCTTGACAAGAGCCTACTGATTCATTCCGGGTAAAAGTGATGATTATTTGGTTAAAGAGTTGCTTCTGGAGCATAGCCTTAGAGAATGATTTGTTCAAAGAGGAAATTTGAAAATATAATATTGCGATTGTTTGAGGGCATTTTTATTTTCAGAACTTTTATATAATGTCTCCTAACTTTTCCTCAAGTCTTTGGCTAAAACGAAGAGTCAGTTTGTCTTTATTTCTAATGATCTAAATTATGTCTAAGCTCTGCTGACTTTTCAATTAGGACTTTAATTTAAGCACTAACTATTCAGTTATTTATCGCTTTGTAGTTTTTAGAGACTCAACTAAGAAGGGTCAAAGAATGAACAAAGTATGCATTTCCAAAGACACAGTTATATCTTTTCAGAATTAATTCATATCTCTAATTAAATTTTTTCTTTCTCTATATTCTAAGTTGTTGATCTATGAGAAAGACTTTTATCACTTACAATTGTTTCTGAGACATTAATATTTAGACATGCATTTATATATTTCAATGGATTGATAATTGGATTGGAATTTCATATGCCTATTTACAAAAATACTTGTAGAAAATTAATCACATTGAAATTTCCAGGGAAAAGATTTTGTATCAAACCTACTTAAGCCAAATTATCAACATTTATCTATCAATATCTTCTTTTCAGAAAAAAGTATCATAAAGAATTATAATTAGATTACAAAAAAGACTATATATCAAGGTCAGAGAACTGTCTGTAGAGTTCTAGGATTTCTTACCCCCTATAATCTGCAAGAATCAGGTTTGAGCAATTCACATGCCTGGCATAGCTTGTCAACAGTGACAGTAGTAGGTCTTACCAAGCCTACTTGATAACTATTTAACATTTGGTATTCAGAGTGATATCTTATTTTTCTCCACAGTCCTACTTTATTTCTTATCTCTTTAATTCTTTGTTACAAGACATGCCACATTGAGACATGGCTGTGTAGAACTCACTGAACTGATAATCTCACCTGGTATTTCTTTTTAAGGGGTGAGGAAAAACCCATGGAAAGTAAGGTACACACTTCATTTTGCTTAATAACACAACAATATCAAAGCTAACCAATGCCCATTGAAATCTAAGCATTAAACATAGCATTGGGAACTGTACATATCCATGTTGGGGACTTAATTTCTAAGTGTTAGCTGTCCCTTGCTATTAAGCAGGCCTAATAAAAACCTCATATGTCACTATATTAAATAAGATTAAAGTCTCCCACATTGCTTGTTACGTAGAAATTACCAAGTGCCAATACTCTTTCTTGTTGATTTTCATAATCTCTTCCTTCCTTCTTTTCCCCAGCCATGCAGACACAGCCCCGATCTGTACCGGTTGCAACTTACTTATCTTTGATTCACATGTGTGTGCTTTCTTTATGTAAAATGAAAAACAAACGAACAAACAACAAAAAACCAACCACTATTTGAAGGCAGAATTCTTACTTTATTTTGCTCTGTTATGACCTACAAAATAGTGCTGGATCACATTCAATACATCATGAATGTTAAACACACCTGCTTACCAAAGAGTACACAGGCCAAGAGACCTTAAAGACCTAATAGTTGTGATACATACGTATTACATATTCTGTAATACATTTAATATAATACAAGTACTACAGATTATGTAATACTTGTAATGCACAAATAGTTGGAATGTGTGATCATTACCATTGGTAATTAAGAGTTCCCATGAAAATCACAACCTCAATAGGAGATCAGATGAAAGCTGTGAATAGAGAGGAAGTCGTCCATCACTCAGTAAGTGGAAGAGTATTTTCAGTTGTGCTGGTGTGAACCCTCTAAATGCAAGTTAGAAATATTAGTTTTTCCAGTGATGGTTAGTGGTGCGCTTGAGCGGTTAATTGTATTGCAGAGACTTTGAGAAGCCACTGGGGATGGTGGGATGAAATTGTCACCAGAGATTTATCTAGCAGGGTGATTTTTAATTTTATAATTCACTGAAACAATTGCTTTAGTTGCCCATAAATCTCTCTGGCTTTTATAACGGAGGATTTCAAAGAAGGAAGCCTCCATTCCACATTCTAACACACATAGCTTTTGTTTGCAGATCGGAATGGCATGCTTTGGAGGTGCAGTGTGGCGGTTAGTTGACTTTGAATGATATTTACCACATTTTCAGGAAATTGTAGAACTAATTAGAAGCCTAGCTTTCATAGTTTTTAAGCACTGTTCCGTTTATTTATCAAATGACTTTAATTTCTCCTCTTCTCAGTCCAGAACTGCTGTGTACCTGTGAGCACAGTTCTCATTAACAAAGGTAGGAAAAGGTAGATTTGTAGTGCACATAGGACACTAATAATAAAAAATTCATAGAAAACTACCTTGTTTTGTAACCTGGCTTCATGTCTTCCCATAATACTACTAAAGGTTCATGTAAACGCTGGGGTGGGATGTTAGGGTTCCCGTGACAGATTGGAAAGAGGATTCTGGAACATATCAATGGTAAAAAGAAAATAGGACATGACAGATTAAAGAGCTCTGAGCAGTGCTCACCTTCCCAAAGCGCCTTTATCAGATGGATTAATGCATTCTCACTCTCGGAAGAGACAGGCAGCTACCTATGACAGCAGAGAGCTTGCTGAGGGCGACCTGGCATTAGTAGGGAAAAAGTGGGAAATGTTTATTTCCCCTGTCATTATATTGAAAGAAAGAGCATTTGGCCTGTGGCTTATCTTAAAATAGCTTCATTAACACAAAGAAACAAACTGGAAATAACAAGGTAGGAAATGTCATCTAGGAGCTTAGAATGTAGGGCATGCAGCCAAAGAATTTATACACTTTTGAAGCCCGAATTTCTTTGTTATTCAGGCTTATTTTTTGATATTGATGTGTGAATACAGGATCACCTCTGATCTGAATTTTAAGAATTGGATCATTGTTTTCTCACTGGGTTGATTTGACTTCCTCAGGGTATGGGTTTCTATAAAATAATGTGCCTGCAGTTTAGATACTGCTTATGGGGTTTTGAAAGATCGCACACCCTCCATTTTCAAGACCCTCATGCATGCACTACCTGTGCTCAGCACTGTAAAACATCCCCGATGCTTCTTTGCCCTTAGTGTTACTTCCATCCCTGGCCACAGTCGGAATTTCACTATTTGTTTTGTTACAGGTTACATCTTCTAGGTATAGCATGAGTTAAATATTCTAGCACAGTCTACTTTGAATCTGACCTCTTATATACACACAGTGAACCACATCTAAATACCCTACATGTTGTGTGAGTTGCTGGTTTTGCCATGGGGATCACTGAGTTTTCATACTGTTGTGTGACAATCTGTCCTTTTGTCCTTTGCTTCCATAATATATATTTGGTTCATTTAAGACTTTTAGGAAGGAGAGAATATGTCTATAACCTTACCTGGCTTCCTTTGAATGTATGCTCTCATTTCTAATAGAAAATCCCTAAAAAATTAATAGCTGAGTTATGTGAAAAGTGGTCTTAACACTTTACATTTTAAGTAGGCCTGTCTCATCGTCACTAGTACTTGGGATATTCTGCAATTTGAGCTTCTCTAATAGGCAAATAATGGGGTAACTCATTTGGGTAAAGTTCACATATCCTTCCTTTGTATTTTTATTTAGCTAATATTTTTACAATTTGAGATGCACATAATACATTCTGGTTGCGCTCCACTTGAACCTTTACATACCAACTTCATTTCTCTCAATCCCCAACCTCCTTTCTATCTAACTTTTTCTCAAACTCATAAACTTTTAGTTTGGTTTTGTCTGCCATTTGGTTTAACCAGAGTCATCTGTGTTGCCATTGGATTAGGACTATCCCTTGAAGCATGGTGACATTCTAGTGAACTGAAAGCAATGACTATTTCTTTTCCAGAATCTATCCACGGGAAAGGGACCAACAATGAAAGTAGGGCCTTCTGAGTCCTGGCTGTGAATGGGCCCATTACTGTGAAGGCCCATCTATCCTTGTTGAGAACTAGATATTGCAATTGTAGTTTTGCTATCCATCTCCCTGTATTTTAGCTCTCTCAATCTTTTGCCCTCCATAACCTCCACAAGTTATCTGTGCCTCAGAGGTGATAGAATGGGCTCTTAGCTTATTCTAGGCACTCTTTGTCCCCATGAAACTTTGAGCTCATCAAACCTCACTGGGAAGAGAGGCTTTTCTGATTAAAGCCAAGAGTAGCAGCTCTCTATAGATACAAACATTTATATTTAGAATGTAATTTGATGCTATTTGTATTAAGCCAAAAACAGAGTTTTCTTTCTAAGTCCTGTATCTTCCTCCACCATGAAGTTTTCAGTATGCTAATATGTACCTAATACATCTTCCCTTCTGTAGAGTCAGCCTCATATCCAGTGAGAGAGCAGGTGCTTAGTTCACGTGACTCCCAAAACATGAGTGTGAGAGTGGGTATGTCTCTGACTCTAGTGCCTTCCCTTGGGGCTCTTTTCCTTCTGTTGGGTTGCGTATGCCTACCTTCAATGTGATTTTTTTTGTATCTTATCATATCTTATTTTATTAAAAAAGGGTTTCTTAAAAAGTAGAACATTTTTGAAACAATAAAAATATAGATTATCAAAATATAAGGAGGAGTATTTATAATACAGTTCTGAATTACATTGGTTTAGTAAAGTGGCAGTTGTAAATTTTCCCCTAGGATCCATACCTCCCTAACCTATGTAGTTGGCTAGATTTCCAAAACCAAGCATGTATTCCAGCTTGATGAGTAGGCATTATGTTTAATTACATAGTTGTTGGCTACCCAACATGTAACTTACATGTTCTAGTTACTTTTTGTTGTTCATGGGTGTCACAATGAACAGGAGTATGGGTTACTTACCTCCTCTGGAAGCTTTGGATAACACCTTCCAGTACCATGAAAAGTGGTCCTCAGGGAGGAGTCTTTCAGGTCAGATCCAGAGTCTTGTATCCAAAGTACTCTGTGCCTTCAGCAATACCTCACTTTTGACTTCTGTGAAACAACCAATGATAACAACAGTAGTCTATATTGTTGGACAGTCTCTTGGAACCACAGCCAGCAGCCACAAAGGGGAGTACTGATGCCTGGTACTAAAATTGTTTGTTAGATAGTCTATGCCTCTTAGGGGGAGTTTTGTAAGCCCAAATGGAATAAATAAACAGGAAGTAGAGTCAATGACTTTGTTAGGATCCCAGGCCAGTCTATAACCTCAAAGCCCATCTAGAGGGACCCACTTCCATCAGCCATGTTTCAAAACTTAAAGATTTCTATAACAGTGTCTTTAAGTAGAAACTAAGCCCACAGAGGTCATTTTGCATTCAAACCACAGTACTTCAGAAACACTTTGGGGGGAAGGAACTCTGGAGATACATGTCATAAGAGGGCAATTCCAGTCGACAGCCATTCCAACATAATTAAAGAAGAGTTTGGTATTTTCCAACATGCTGAAATGATAGTGCATGAGAATACAGAAATACCAGTTGCTCTGATTTGATCATTATACACTGTACACACATACAGCATTACATTGCCCTACCCCATGAGTATGTACAAAACTCATGTCAATCAAAAATACAGTCATCACCAACATGGTTTCTTGTCAGGTTCTTCTTGCTGTTGATTCACACAAAGAGAAATTAACAGGATGTAGAAGTAAGCAAAGGGAAATTTGTGACAAGAAAGATGTAATTTTTTAACGTATTCTTCCAAGTTAGTTCTGTTGTAAACTCCTATGCTGCATCCAGGGTAATCTGCCCAATGAAATTGGTTTCCATAATGTTCCATTCCAGAAATGGAAAAGGTCCAGTTCATTGAGATAGGATGCTTGATCTTTTGCCAGATAAGTAAACAGATATCTACATTAGAGTGAAAAGTGAGCCCATCTATGTGATGACCAGGGCATCTGATGGATCTGGGAGATTACTGACTATGCACTTCTTCTCTATACCATCAACTGCACTTCAGAGACTTAAATTTCCTGAAAGGGAATCAATAGGCACAGAGGGCACTGGAGATAACATTCCCGGGAGACACAATTCCAAGTCTTTATTTTGTAACTGCCATGGCACCAGTGCATTAAATTACTAGACAGGAACATTTAATAAAGGAAGAAAAATAAGAATATAATTTATTGATGGTGATTTCTGAGCATTGTACCTGAGTTCTGCCTAAGTTTACAAAGTGAAGTATGTAGTAATTTTTCTGCCAAAAGCCATTGGAGAGGCAGAGCCATGGGCTATGCTCTCTCACTTCAGATGTTATTCTGTGGTACAACCAGACCACAGATTTCTTAAGTGCATAAGTGGAGGGGGGGAAATGATAAAGTTTCATTTGGAAAAGGAACAAAATAAGGATAACTATACAAAGCGTGGAGTTTAAACTGTAGTAACAAAGGGTGTCCTTTGGTTCAGGAAAGGCAAAAGAGACTTGAGAGCAAAGAAAAATGGCCTCGTTGCTTAAATTGCTTCCAAATGATGTCTTTGACTCACTGTTGCATTAAGGTGAAGCTTATATTCTTAGCCTTACCTTTTCTTATAGAAGTAGCAATAACCAGGTAGTCATATCAGAACCTATGTATTTATTCTCCTCTATCTCCTAAGAGCCCCTTATATCAGACATAAGATCAAAACTGTCATCCTGTCTTCCCCTAATGCAGCATAAGAGGCCAAGCTTTGAAAGGTAAAAACTGTCTTGAAGTTCCTTAATCACATGCCGTTTATCCTGCACAGCCCTCCTTCGTAGGTTCCTTCGCTCACGTTCCCTGAAATGCTTCATTTGTGTTCAGCACAGTCTCCCATAATCACATCCTCTTTGCTTTGGCTATAACCTATCAAGCTACTTCCCCAGAGGACCTCTGAAATAGACACTCTCTGCTCTATTTCTCACCTCCCACAGGACTAGGCACTATGTTATGGGACCCCTTGCGATCCATTAGTGATTCAAAGATACTTTCCCCTCCTTATTTGTTGCAGAGCCTGGACCTTTCATCTTGTATTTCACACTGTTCTCTCTCACATTTCTGCTTTCTGGGCTTTCCTTCACTCAATCAAGGTGCATATCTTCCTCTTAGTGTCTAAGGGTGACACGTTCCTAACATCTTGAGCATCCTCAGCAGTGATGTATACTGGTTAAAGTCTCCTTTATCTGATACGTGCTACAATCAATAACAACAAAGGCTTCTGATTGTTATGTCCAACTTATTCCCCCGGGATGATGTTCATCACCATTAGTAACTGGACTCCCGCTTCATTCAAATCCAAGGATTTCTCGTTTGATCAGTACTGTTTTTACTTTCCACCACACTGGCTCAGTTCTTCCCACTACATTAACATCTATAATCCAATTGCCTCCAATACTTCATTAATTCATTATTATTATTTCCCTTCACTTAATGGTACATAACCATTCACTTGTGAGCGAACTGTGATGTCCCTGCACAAAGCATTTGAACCATCCCAGGGTTAACTTTTCTATCTTCCTTACGCTTGTGAACATAATGAGGAAAGTTATATATGTAGGTTGACTGGTTTTCTTTATTAAGCTAAGAATTGTGCATTTATGGTGCATGCTTGTAGGTTTTCTACCCTGTACTGACAGTACATTTTTCATTTCCACAGAAATAATCTATCTAATACATTCTCTTTCCAGCTGCATACTTCTTCCCCTCCACACAAGCACACATTCAAACCCTGGTTTAGAACCTTCATTCTCCTATGCTTTATTGAAAAATCTAGAAATAATTAATTTTAAATTAACAGAGTAAATCAGACAAAAAATGTCTTTAGCACCACACGTTGACCCACTTGCCCACATGTAGCTATCCTGATCCTGGTCAACAAGAGACACAGCTCTGCCTTTGTCAGGTATAGGCAGTCTGTAAGCACTTGGGCCTGTATCCCCTCCCTACTCTCTCAGGATTGGTAGAATCATCCCATGTATTTCTCCTCATCAGTACTGCTTTACTTTCTATTGAATTGTTCTCACTAGAATTTGTAGTGTATTTTCCATACCCTATCTTTATGAACAATCATTCAGTGTGGTTTCCTAGTGTAGCCTGGTGTGGAAACAGTCACATGGAGTTCTCACATCTGCACTTTGCATTCCTACTCTGACTCTTTCTAACGTGTCCCTCATTCCTGCCTCACTGCCTGGCCTCCTATTTTATTTTACTTTATTTCATTTTTATTGAGTTGTGCTGTTGTGTAGTGTGTGTGTGTGTGTGTGTGTGTGTGTGTGTATGCGTGCGCGTGTGCGCGTGGGTGTGCGCACATGCATGCACACCTATGAAAGCAAATGAGGAGGCCTGAGACTGACATGGGAACCTCTTCCTCAGTCACTTCTAGCCTCTTTTTTGAGACAGACTCTCTCCTAGCACATGAGTGTTACCATTTCTGCTAGACTGGCCAGTCAGCCAAAAGTAAGCTCTGAAAATAAGCAGCAGCTGGCAGGGAAAACCCATTAACTGGAAATTAATGTTAGTAAAGATAGGATAATAGAAATGTGTCTCATATGCCAATGAAACTGAAGGCAAGGAAGGTATAAGATATTAAGCAATCAGCCCTTGGTAAGGTGGGAAGGACTGGGGGTCATAACACGTGATGTTTCTGCTCAGTGACAGAGAAAAGGTTGAGGCCCCCGGTGATCAGTAGCAAGGGAGCAATATTCCCTCAACAGGGTGAAGATCATCACTTCAGCCAAACAGAAGGCCAGTGAGCCTTTGGGCTTTGCCTGCCTATCTGGTATCTGCCTATCTCTGTCAAAGTATTGAGATTGCAAATCCCTGAAGTCAAGTCCAGAATGGCATTTTAACCTGAGTGCTAGATATCCAAGCTCAGGTCCACATGCTTATGCAGCAAGCAGTTTACTCACCGAGCCATCTTTCCAACTCCCAAATTCCTGTTCTTATTCACCGAAATCAGCTGACTACATCATTCAGTGCCTATGCCTGTCTCTTCCTTTCCTTTGGTTCCACTGTCATCACTTAACTCTTCATTCCTTAAGGAAAAAAAGTGCTCTGTCACTGTTAACATCATAAATTTGTTTTTCTTTTGCAAATGTCTTTTTTTCATATAATTTGCAGTTCAACTCATTCTTCCTATAGCTATGCTAACTTTGTATGTAGTTTCTGTTCAATTTTATTTTTAAGATATATTTATTTACTCAGTTATTATCATCACACCTTCCATCTTTAAATTTGCCGACTGCTGGTGTTGTATGTTGTTTTGACTAGAGCCGTAATATTCACTGAGCTCCATATATGTGTTTATAACTGTTTCCTTGATGGATATCTCTGTGTTATCTTGTCCAAAATGTACTGATGTACCAACTCTGGTTTTTGATTCCCCACTTGTCCTCCTGTCAACTAATACCATTGCAGCTATGCAAGCAAGCAGAGAGCTGGTCTTCTTTTGCTCTCATTCATCAAATCCATTAACCTATCAACAAGCCTCCCTTCATCCATCTTTTAAATATTTGCAAACACATGGAGCTCTCTCTGTGTCCTTCTCACAGTCTATTCTGTCCAAGCCATGGTTATCTCCCTTTTAAAATCAGATGTGAAGGACTTTACGTATATAGAGATACACATGATAGCCTCCCAATTTGTCTCTTTATGGAAAACAAAGTGCCATATTAAAACAAAAAGTCAAATGATGTACTTAGCTTAAAATAACTGAAGCTTCCATTAATTTGAATAGCAATTTTTATCACGATCCAGACTCTGAATAATTTGTTTCCTGATTCCATTATGAGTGTTACTTCATCAACTATCATTTATGTTGCTACTACTACAATGTTTTGTTTTGTTTTCGAGACAGGTTTTCTCTGTAGCCCTGTCCTGTAACTTGCTCTGTAGAACAGGCTGGCCTTGAACTCACAGAGCTCTGCCTGCCTCTGTGTCCTAAGTGCTGAAACTAGAGACCTGGACCGCCACCACTGGACAGTTAGGATGGTTTTAAATTTGCTCTTTTATTCATGTTTCCCATCTCAATGTCATTGTCTGTTTATTCTGCCATCGTGCCCTTCCTCCTCATTTTTTACCTGCTATTTTGTTTTTATCGTTATATATCACTCCAAATAAAATTTTCTATGTAGGTTTTGTCTTATTGCTCTATTCAAAATCCCTACTTTGTGTCTACACTTTACATACATTTATAATCTGTACATATATTACTCTCCAGTGCACTAAGTGTAGTGACCGTTCCATATGAGCCAAAGCATGTCTGCTTTACTCATCACTAAACCTATAGCACACAGGGCAGTGCCTGACACAGGCGAGACACTTAAACCTCTATAGAATTAATAAAAAATGAACCTGAAATCCGTATAAGAACATACTCTTCACATAATAGCACTTTCTGCTTAGCTAATTTACTATATACATATTTGGCAAGTACTTTGTAAAGCAAATCAGGACTCATGAAATCCTCATCCCATAAATAAAATATACTTAGAAGATCATTAAAACAGTATAGTAAATAGTTGAATTTTATTCTAATAAATATTGTCTCCTATCATTGGCATTTTGCATCAATTTCTATTTCTTTTCCTAACCCCTTATGTTTTGTCAATCGTTTAGAGCACATAAGGCAGGATTTTCCATCTCATGGCTTGAGACACCTCTGGGGGTTAAATTATCCTTCACAGGGTTTGCCTAAGACCATCAAAAAACACAGATATTCACATTTACATAACAATTTAAAAATTACACCTATGACGTAGGAATAAAAATAATTTTCTGGTTGATGGTCATCTCAAACATGAGAACTGTATTAAAGAAACACAGCATTAGGAGAGTTGAGAGCCATGGATTTAGGGATGGGAAGATGGGACAAAAGCATTGTAGAAAACAAAATTTGTTTTATCTTAAACTTTGGATGCACTTATGAAGTTAGATTCAAAGAAATATAAAATTTTAAATTTGTGTTAGAAATATGTATGTATATACATGTATGTGTGTGTGTGTGTGTGTGTGTGTGAATTTCCATTCTTATATGAATGTGTAGTTAACACCAGCCAACGTGCAAATGCAAAATCTCAACTTGCATAGCAAAACCAAATGTTTTGAAGGATAAAGTTCCAGACTCAATTTTTAAAAAGCTGAGTTTGGCTTTTTAATTGAGAGTCACTATATAGAGCTGGGCGGGGTCATGGATAGAGCCTCATTAGCAAGAAGAATGTAAACAAGGAAAACCATATCTTTTGCCCTCCGTGCTATAGAAAATCTGGTCTTTTTCTCACCAGGGCAATAAACATAATAATCTCTGGAAGATATTCCATTCTATCAAGAGAGGCGATCCACTCAGTGAAAGAGCTAGAAGAGCAGCTTCCTACAAGGACTCCCTAGCTTCCTTCGGTGTCATCAAAGATATCTAGGAAATTTTCTGTTATGCACAGGAAGGCGCTTGACAAAAAACACATGGCCTTTTCAGTAGGCATGACCAGTACTTGAAAATCATATGTACCACGGATATCAGTGGAATCAAAGCTCATTAGTGGACAGGCCTGTGATGTATGGGGTGGGTGGGTAGAGAGTGATAGCACTGGTGATCTGCCGACTCAACATTTGTCAGGAAAATTGCTGCGAGGAGGAGGGGAGGATGTGGAACCACGGCGAACTTTTGACTGATTTAAAACAAACTTGGGAGCTTCAAATGAACTCTCATGTTGGCTCCTGTGCTGACATGAGACATTTGGCATTGTTGCTTGTTTATTGTTGTTACACTTTCCCCTGTGTGAGCTTATGACCAGGATTCCTGTACACAGAGTGGAGTTAAGCTATTTGTTGGACAGACTTTTCAAACTGTTTTTTCCCCCAATTACTTCTTTGAGAGTTTCCACAAGAATATTTTGATCATATTTGTCTCCCTCCCTGACTTCTCCCAGTTGCCCCTTCTCTCTCCCCACCACAACTTTATATACTCATTCATTTCTTAAACCTAATAAGTCTAATTTGTATTGTCCATTTATTCTTATGTGTGTGGCCTTTCAAGCTTGGTTAACCTACCAGGGGCCATACCCCTAAAGAAAACTGACTCCTTTTCTACTTGACTTTTAGGGTAAGGCTCCAGCGACCACCTCCTTCCAGATCAGAGCTTTTTTAGCACACGGATCACCATAGATTTCACAATGAATTCCACAGTTAGCACCAGTGAGTTCTGACAGTCAGTCCCGCTAATGAAGTTTAGCTTTGAAAACTGTTTGAAGACAATTGCATCTTGTTGCCATTCAGGAAAGATGAAAAAAAAAATTAAATTCTGGTTGAAAGAACAAACTATCTTAAATTGTTAAAAAATAAAACGAACTACAAAAGGGTCCGTTCATGTTGCATTTAGGATATTTCAAGTTCCCAGGGCAACAGGACATACAGAAACTCAAAGCAGATGCTGTGAGCTTGATGCTCTGGGGAAGCCTAAGAAGGCTCAATGCTCTGCAAGGTAAAGTTGTTTGCCCTTGACTTTTATTTGCCAATGCTTTCTTCACTATGTGTTTCATAGCTACGCTGTTCCCAGAAGAAAGTCTTATACATAATTGCAATATGCTAATGCTTCGGTGATGACTGTCTATTGAAGCGTTGAACAGTCTGCCGTCCACCTCCTCAGTGTCATAGCAACAGATCCATGTACCTTCCCACAAGCAATTGGAACAGTTGTGATTTAACACATAAATCTGAACCCACTTCACTACTCAATTCCTGCGGGCGAATGTGTAGAATTAAGGAAATGCTAAGTTAGTATTCTTACCTATAAGGATTTCAGTTTTGTTTAAAACTCGTCTCAGCAGAAGTAAGGGTTGATGACTACCGTCGTGATAGACCCTGGGACTCTGAAGCCTACAGTTTTGCATCATACAGACACTATTTCACATTCAGTAGACACTTTCAGGCCAACCATATCCACATCTAAGGCATTGCTATGAGGAACCACCTGAGAGGTGGTGACACAGGCCAAGGCGGCAGCTATTTTCCCACCGCCTTTGTGAAATCTACTTTTCTGGAATGTGCAGGAGCTGGGCTCATTTATGGCCATGCCCCCCAGACTGCATGGAATTATCCAAAGTTTGAAGCCACTGAAGCTGTTCTGCATCTCACAGCTAAGCCAATGGGCAGGGGGCCGGATACAGCCAGTTTTTAGCGGCATTATATTCCACAACAGATCGCACACCACACAAGCTGATAGTCAGCAGTTATAGTCATCCATTGCACCATTTCTCAACCTTGCCACGCTTGACATGATGCATTCGAAAATTCTTGGTTGTTGGAAAAATGGGTATCCTCTAAATTGGGGGGTGTTTAGCAGAATTGTTTACATTGCTTTCCAGTAGATATGGGTCTATACCCAGTTACCTGTTATGACAAGGAGTGACCTCTGCAAACATTTTTAGTTGTCCACTCTTGAGAAGATAAAGAAGGTTCATAGTCATAGACATGCCGGTCAGGAAGATGTACGTATGCACAGTAAATGACATAGGACTAGAAGGTGTCTAAGATTTTATACCTGAAGACCGTTATGACAATAGTACTAAATGATAAACTTGATTATTGCCGCCAGTATTTAGAACAGTGACACATTTCCATTAGTTGTGGTCTAGCAGAAGAATTGGAAAAGTGAAGCACAATTGTAATCATATTTGAACGGCAGAAGTGAACACGAAAACTTTCTTGATTTGAAGATAGGGGCAGAAGTGACTAGAAGTTGTCTCTGGATGAGAACCTATACCTGATCCTGACCCTCCTTTTTCTCTTTCCCACCCAGGTCCCTCCCTCCCTCTGTCTCCCGTGATTATTTTGTTCTTCCTTCTCAGTATGTTTGAAGCATCCCCAACTGGACCTTTTGTCTTATTAATGATCTGTGAGTTGTATCATGGGGATTCTGAACATGGAACAGCTGCAGATAAAGTATTTTGTGTAAAATGAAGTGCTTTATTAATCAGGAAGCGATTACTTGATTAGACTTGCCTGCCCTCTTGGACTTCCTCTTCAATGGATTGGTCATCATCACATAGACAAAGCACAGCCCATCTGTGTTCTCTTGCCCATCAGGGGTTGATCTGGCATCACGGAAAAGGTGAGTGGCCTGTTGTAAGGGGTCAGTGGAAATTTCACAGCACATACACTTGGATTTGTTTCTTAACATAAAATAACAGCTCAGGCATCGTTATTCTTAAGGTCTCTACATCTCAATCCATGGCACCACTTAGGCCCTCACTGTCCCTGAATATATCTTTAGTACTGAACTCAAGTCACGGGTTCTGAGGTACAGCAGCTCATAGAAGGAAAGGAACTTCTCATGATCAGAATAATCAAACATAGTGCAGTCTTCCTAAAGATTTGTTATAATAAAAGTAATGTTGAAAGTGGGTTATGCAAGAAATAGACTGAAGTATCCTGACATATTTAAATGAGCTCATGCTCAACTTAAAAACAGAACCTTAAAAAAAGCTTAAAATGTATTATTTTTTGCTTATTTTAAAGTAGGGTTATATAGCAAGCTGCAAACTTATTCTTCGCAATTCATTCTACTCTCAGTTTTCATTTCTCAGTTAACATTGTAAGCACATCCTCTAACAAAATGAAACAAAAGTCAGTAGAGAAATAGCTTTGTGAGTTGGACATACATAACGTTCAATAAGCAGTGTAGTAGAGGCCCTACATTTACAAATAAAAACTCAGAAGAAGGCCTCTACTCCTTGGAAATGAATGCTTATAACAACTTTCTTACTTCTTATTTTAAAATTATGAATGAACACAATAATATTCCATGTAATTTGATGTTGGTACATGTTCTATTAAAGAAACCTGCAAAGATGTGTCAAAACATTCAACTTTTTAAAATTATAGAACATATTTATTTTAGGGGAATTTTCAAAGTCAATAAATATCCCGACTTTTTTTTTTTTTTAATTTTACACACATATTCCCCCATACATAAACAAATCTGAGTTTTTTGCATAGCGTAAATCAGTTTGTTCCCCTGTTCTATATGAAGCACAGGATTTTAAATTGATAAAAAAAGTAAAAAAAATAAGTGCCCAGAGTACTGAAGGCTCATTAGTACACAGTATGAAACTTCTTCCTACCGAAGTAGAGTTGAATTGCTCCAGAAGATAGTAATTACATTTAGCATACCACTAGAGAGTCATCATGAAGAGAGTTCTACAAGAAAAGGGGGGCAGGGCAGGAAGAAGACATTGAACTAAATCCTGATCTAAAAACACAGACTCCTGGAACTTGCCCATAGAAGGTAGAGCAAAAGTTGTTTGTTTTGATTCTCATCGGAGCCATTTAATCGCTAAATCTGAGCCTAGGAGAAGGGGGAAAGTGACTGATTAAAAGAACCAAAAAAATAAAATAAAATAAAATAAATAAAATAAAATAAAAAAATAAAAACAAGCATCCTCTCTGTTTTAATAAAACTGTGTGCTACACAATTATAATTACTATTCCTAGTGAATTGCTTGGCCATATGTACATGGCATAAAGGCCATGAAGTGCCTCTGGGTGATAGCACAGGATGCGGGGCTTCTTCTGCTGTACTGAACTGGCTTCCGGTGAGAACGGATGTGAAGTAAGTGAACATGGCGCATGGTTAGTTAGGCATGCTCGGTTAGCTGTGCTTCCAGTGGTTCTCGCAGCTCTAGTGATAGTCTTAGCTGATTCATATGGACTTTCTCACCCAGTCTTTGTTACTAAGGGCTCCAATCCCGGGACAGCTGGCTAAAGCTAGCAATAACACTGTGGCTCTGGAACAGAGGAATTCAACTGGCCAAACCCACAACCTTGGCCTCATTAGCACTTTCCTAAAACCAGCCAAGTTAACTAGTGACAGATGGAGTCTCCAGCACTTGTATCCATCTTCAGAGCCTTTAACAGTGGCCCATCAGATACCAAGGGCACAAGCCAATCCTTATATACTTGCATTGAGGCCAACGAAAGCAGCACATGGTGGTTTGGCTTTTCGTAAACGTCCATCAGAATCGCTTGTCATTTCCTATGTTTATGGCTAAACGCAGCTCAAACTCTCAAGACCCACTTCTGACATAAGGTTTTTATAAGTGGAAAAATGGAAGCAGATGATTTCGTCATCTTTTGAAAATAGTGGCATGGGGTGAGGCTGACATCATGCAAAACCTGTATTAAAATCACCTTACTACCCACCAATTACTTCTTTAAAAAATAATGTCTTCAGATTTTACATAAGCTTTTACGGGAGGATTGACTCTAACATATTCGATTGGGGGCTTTACTTTTGGAATATGATTTGCTTCATTTTGTCACAAGAATCTAGCCTCAGATACTTTGTGTAAGATCAGTTCGAGGTAAAACAAGGTCTAAACTATTTTATAACAATTTCTCTGTCTTGGACCCACATTGGGATCATATTAGGAGCATTGTATATCGCTAATGCCAATACAAACGGTCTCAGGTGTGGTCTTAGCCTCAGTGGGGTTACAAGAAGTCCTGGGGCTAATTCTTATGTTCAGTCATAATGCAGTCTCGTTTTGAAATTTAGTGGAGAGAATACTAAGCTGCACTATTCCTCAGTGTTGGCAGTGGGCTTTCTGAAATTCCTGTGAATTTAACTGGTTAACACTATTTCCATACACACATTCCATGTGAAATTATATCAGTGGGAGAACCCCTGAGTTGGATTTTTCTAAACATTTGCTTTTCTGCTTAGAGAAAAAGACCAGTGTTCACTGAGTAAATGCAAACTTCTGTGAAATTTGTTGGACTGAATGCCAGATCTACAATTCAAGGGAGAGCCAAGTATTATAGGCACGATTCTTAAATATTACATTTAGGATAATGTATTGTTAATGGCTCCCTGCCACTTGTTTCTGGTTTGTGCAAAGAGAGGCAGTTACTTGGATTTTCCTGCTGAAAATATGATAGTGCGTCACTACCGTTATCCACCAGGAAGCCTGGTGTCCTCCTTTGTTTCTATGGTTATGATGAACACTGTGACCCAAAGCAAACTGGGAGGAGTTTATTTTGCCTTACATCTTAAAGTCTTACATCTTAAAGAGGCAGGCACTCAATGCATGAACTTGGGGGTAGGAACTTAAACAGGAGGCATGGAGGAATGCTGCTTACTGGTTTGCTCCTCATGGCTCGCTCAGCCTGCTTTCTTATTTAACTAAGGACCACTTTCCCAGTGTTGGCATTGCCCATAGTGAACTGGTCCTGTCGACACTGACGATTAGTCAAGAAAAATGACCTATATGCTCATCTGCAGGCCAATGTGATGGAGGTATTTTCTCAGTTGATGTTGCCTCTTCCTAATGACCTTAGCTTGTGCACGCTGATAGATAATAACCATCACACTTTGAGATTGTGGTTTCTGCTTGCCCCTTGTTTCTAGAGGCAGGATTTTCACTACATCATTATTAAGAGATATTTCCAATTTTGTTCACAAGAACAAAGAATAATCAAATACCATGTTGATACTTTAAAATGGAGTTATTGAGTCATAACTACATCAGCCATCATATTTGAAATATTTTAAACAAAAATTTAACTTTATGAATTATCCCTGTGAATTCAATGTTCTTAGAGATCAATATTTTAGGGTAATAAAGATTAGGGCATAGGTGTAAATCACCTTGATAATACCATCTGAAGATTGTTTCAAATCCATGCCTTCCTTATGTAAAATCTATTTAAATATGAATTCAGATAATAAAAAGAGGTATAGAGGGACAGATGAGAGTGAATATTATAAAAAGTTAATTGATATAAATGAAAGAAGTTATCTATCTTAAATGGCACTATGTATTCATATGAATGTATACCAATTAAATGAATACAAGAATATGAGTATATAGCAGTGACTTATATTCTAGTGGCCAAGGAGAGGAGGTTTCAAGTATGAGATCTGAGAATGTTGTGGTACAGTTTTCTAGTTTTTGTAACAGATGGATTTCGTTGGCTGGTAAGAAAGGAATACATTTCCTTTTTCTCTCAGCAGACCTCTCCTTCTCCCAGCAGAGCTTGATTACCCATAGTTCCTAGCCTAAGAGTGGGGCCCCTTAGAGTTCTCCCTTCTACAAGAGCATGTCTATTACTGTAATCACCTCTTGGGTCTTACGCATTCATCTATATTGTTTTAATATTGAAGATATAGCATGCCTGCATTTCTAGGAGGCGCAATTTCACAGCAGACTTCTCATCCCTTGGGCTCTTATATTCTTTCTGCCCCCTCTTCTGTCATGCTTCCTGAGCCTTGAGGGTAGGATTTGTGCCACAGCTGCTTTAGTTGTACTGAGTACACCAATGTCAGTTGCTCTGTATCCTGGCTGGTTGGATACAGAGTTCCAATGTCTGTCCGCTGAAAAGATAGCTCCCCTTAAAGAATGGTGAGAGCCACATCTGTCTGTGGTATAAGAATAAGCATTTAGAGGCAATTAGGAATTATGCTGGTCTATTAAAGCAGTGGGTTCTCCTCTAAGATATATGACTTACTATCAACTTTTATTGGGCTGGGTTTCCAGTCTCAGACATGACTTCCTCCCTGTTGAGTTAGCCATAAGTCCACTCAAATTACTTTCATGTTAGAACACCATTATTGCACCCCTAGGCATATCTTAGGGTATGACTATTGCACTGCAGGGATATCTTACCATAATGCACATGACCGTGATTTGTAGACATCACAGTTTGGCAGAACTACTGGTTATATTCTCCCTTTGTCAGGTTGAACATTACAATCTGGTACTGTGAAAAACTGGTACTGTGGAAAGTCATCTTACTTTTGGCAAACCAAGAATCCACAGTCAAGAAAAGATAGAGTCATCGACAAATGGTGCTGGTCAAACTATGTGGCTAAATATAGAAGAAACTCAATCTTTCTCTCTCACCTTACATAAAACTCAATTCCATACGGATCAAGGACTTGGAGCTAAGACATGATAACCTCAGTTTAATAGAGGAGAAAAATTAGGAAATACATTTGGACTCACTAGAAAGGGCTTTCTGGACAAAAACCTTATAGTACCAGTGTTAAGACAAGCAATTATTGAAGAAGGCATCATAAATCTAAATGTTTCCTTTTCAGCAAAGATGTCCAGGAAAGATGCAGCACAGGAAATGAGAAAAAGTCTTTACCAGACTCTGATAGAGGCTTACCATATAGAATATGTGAAATAAACTAAAAAAACCTAAACATCAAGATAACAAACAACCCAATTTAAAGTGGGAGCATGAAATTAAACTGAGGTTCTTAAATCATATAAAAGCAGTGTGCAGTATTCATACAGGAAAATTTCAAATTACCACAAAAGCAGTTTTAGGAAGAAAAAAAGGTGAGATATCAGTAGCTGAGAAATGTTTAAAAATATTTCACATCCTCAGCCACCAGAGAAATGAAAATTAAGACTAATTTCAGATTTCATTTTACCCCAATCAGATGCCTAATAATAAATAAAATCAAATGAGAACATATATTAGTATTGGTGTGAGAGGAAACGTATTCATGGCTTGTTGGTTCAGAAACTGGTGTAAACTGGGAGGAGGGCAGGGTCAAGGAGAGAATGCAAAGAGGTTTAAATAACACTACAGACACTACAAATCTTGTGAACTTACTACAATAAAGCTTCCTAAACACACACACACCACACACACACACACACACACACACACACACACACAGAGAGAGAAAGAGAGAGAGAGAGAGAGAGAGAGAGAGAGAGAGAGAGAGAGAGAGAGAGAGAGAGAGAGGTATTAAAATGGAGTAACTTTATTAAGGGGCAACAATGTACCTCCTAGACACCAAAGACTAACAAATGAAAAGACTACTGCCAGGAATGAGTTACTTCTTTTGAAGATATTGGCCAATGACTTTCCATAGTCCCTCCTACATTTCAGGCTATTACAATTGCTCATGGTTTCCCTTCAGAATTGATGGCAAATTCTTGTTGCTGGAGACACCATACACTTGGGTCAAAGACCACAAAAAACCACTCTCGTTCATGTTGAAGTTTCTTCTCTACTGTCTAACTTTTGTAGTGCTGAAAGGTACTATTGAAGCTTCCAGAAACAAATATTTCTTTTGTTGCTGTTTGTTTTTAAAAGAAAACTCTTAAGATCAATCATAGTGCCTTTTAAAACACAATTGGGTTAGAGCTGGGTCCCTTGTCCCTCTCACTCTCCCAGTTCCAAACGCTCCCATCTCTTGGCATCCAGTTAAGAAGCTCTACGCACTCAGGCCTCTGCACAATAGTCTTTGTAGTTTTAGCCTTTTGCCTAAAACAGGCTCATCTGCACACCCATTATAGCCACTCTGAATCCTGTCAAAATCCTTGCTTCTCTAGGGCAGACAGAGGATCCTTGTACCTTCTTGTACCATGTCATTATGTGCAGCTGGTAATCCCACTCTTCTTTTCCTGAAAGTCCTGAATCTTAGAAATTTTCTTCATGTTTGCAGAATGTTATCAATACAGAAAACCAAGCATTCACTAATATAAGAAAATGTGATGAACTTTATATCAATTTAAGAGCTAAGACATTTGCATGATGCTGTTTTCTAATGGAGAAGTCAATTACACACTCAAAAGTCATACTCATGTACATCATCCGAAGGCATCCAAAGGTATTTGTAAAATACTGGTTTCAGTAGTTGGGCCCTTTGAGATATCACTGAGAAGTGGACAATTTCAAGGGATAGGGAGCTCACTTTAAACTCTGCATCCCACATTAGCATTGCTTGAGGATTTCTTCTTAACCAGATTACACTTTCTGCTTAATACATGTCATTAATATCTGTAGTTCTTTGTCTCCATGAGACTGTACACCTTGTCTTTACTATCTCCAAAATTGTTTTGCAGATTCAACACTGGTTTCTTTTTTAAATTATCTTTGCTGTCTTTTAACATAAATTGTGGATATAGTTATAATTGATGTATCTCATACATTCCATTCTAGAACATGGCTTCTGAGATACAAACTGTTTCTTTAGATCCCGCTAAATCTCCAAAATTTAGTGGAATGCCTAATAGGAAGCAATGACTCAAAATATATTTCTTTAAGGGTAGAATTTAAAGGGGGTAAGCATGTTTTTGTTGTACGGTACTATTCATTACTACATGAAGGTCATATCCCTCCTCCCTCAGTTACCACTTGACTACAATGTATTCTTGATAGAATTTATCCTTGCACACTTCATCTGGCATATAGGCCCTAGCCAAGCAGAAGCTTGGGAGTACTGCCCTGGATCCACCAGCTCTTTTATTCTTTCCATGAGCCAAATGACTGACAAGTTCCAGGAGAACTGCTCTCTCGCACCAAGTGTAGGAAGTTACAGCAGATTTCAAAACACTATTAGAATGATATGCATATAAGAGTGTGTGCATTTGTGCATCTGTGCATAAGGCAGAAAGCCTAACAATGAGCTTGCTAATACCAAGGCTTGTGTCAAAGCCAAGTTACTTGACTTCTAGATTTTAAAAAGTAAAACTGAATGTCCACTCTCGCTTTTTGTCAATAATCCTGGAATTTATTTCCACTCCTCTATTATCTCTCCCACAAGTTTTCTAGGCTAAAAGATATTTAGCAATCTATTTTGCAATTCCCTAAGCTTCTTGAGAACTTGACCTCTCTTAAAGGGTAGATAATTACCACCAGAATCACTAAAAGAGTAATATTCACTTATCAGTGTTTGTTTCGTGTTCTTTCAGCATCAAGAATTTTTTGCTCAGTAGGAAACTGAAGCAAGAGAAAAGAACAATTCATTTTTCTTTCTATTGTTCTTTACGATTACATGATGTGAATATACCCAGAGGCCGCAAAGTGCCTTTGTGTCTGCAGTTACTTTTTAAAGATATAACCCCACAAACATTCCACATGTGAAAATTCACTGTACAATAGTTGACATACTTCATACTACACATATAAAATGTAACGAATTGAAAATATGCAGTAGAAGTTCAAATAAAGGCTCACTAACAAGAAAATGAGGTACGGATAACAGTTAATTATTTGATGTAGCCCTAATCTGATTTTTATGCAATAAGTATGTGTGTTAAATTTTCAGTAAAATCTGGGTACAGGGAAAGCAGTATACCACAAACACTGGCTTTGTAGCTAAAGACTATTTCTTGCTGCATTGTCTGGGTTACTTGTGTCTATAAATGTGCTGTGATAGTCACAGGAGTCGAGCAGAAGGCTCATTGTATTGACTATGTCTTCAGAACAGGCGCAACTGAGCATAAAAGGGATTGATTAAAAAAATGGGGTATTCCTGTGGGTTTGGAGATAAATGAATCTTGAGGCTTCCCCGTAGTCCCTGTGGGCAGATATGACTGCTGTCTGTAATTACCTCTGTGGGTGCTGGTTACCACAGATGGCCTCTGCCTCCTTATTCTCTGCCCACTCTCAGGGAACAGCATTCCTTATTCAGATGTGCTTGCTTACAAAACACCTTATTTGATAAATAATTGTTATCTTGTATGCACGTCCTGACTCTAAGAGTAATAGATCTGAGGCAATGCCTACTGTTTCCTATGAGAGGCAGGTCTTGTCTCACTTGGATCAGATAATTAGTCATTTGACACCCATGCTTGGTAGTTAGCACAGAAGCCTCTGGGATCTTCCCAACATCTAATGAGCTTTCGTTCCTCATCGAATCTCCAAAGTCATCCTGGCTTAGTTCCATTCTTTTTCCTTTGCTCGTGTATGAGATTAAAGAACCATGCCCAGGCCTTTGACTCCTGGAAATACCTTAGAATCAGTGAAGGCATTTTTGCTTTGAATCCAGACTACAGGACATAAAACAAGAGAAGTAAAGTTCTGTTCCTGCTTTCCTTGGTTCATTGCATGCTCGGCTTTAACTCATGCCCTGGTTCTAGAATTTGACTCTGTTTCTCACAGTGTTAAGCATCTGGGCTTTTAGGCTTTTCGGATTGCTGTATACTTAAGGAAGGTCAGCACTTTCTTACAATTTTCCAAAGAAAACAGTCTTTGTTGTCATAACCTTCTTGTATAACCAAGTTCACAGAGCCTGGAAGCATTTTGTAAACGTATTGAAACAGAAAAGAAAATAAAAAAATAAAAAAATAAAAACTTCCCTTAGAGACCACCCAAGGGACAGGGATAAATTGGTTCCCTCCATTAAGTGATCTTTAAGCATCAAGTTTTAGTAGAAATGATGGGGAGTAGATGATCACTTTTAAAAGGGGGTTGCCTGAGGTCTGAGAGTGCAAGTAGGCCTATATTTAATGACTGCAAGGTCATTGCAGGAAATCAGTAGGAGGAAGCAGAATCAAGTAGGTATCTTATTCCCGTTTCTGCTCTGATGGCTTGTGATGTCAGCAAACCTTCTAAATGGAATTGTGGCTGTAAAAATATCATACCATGTGCTACTGGCAAAGGAAATCAAAGAATTTACTCATATAGCCAGTCATGACTCTGTAATCTGAAAGAACTTTCCAATTCTTCTATCACTAAGATCTCAATATTCTTTTTTTTTTAAATTTCATTCATTGAGCTGCTCTAAAAGCCAGAGTTTTCTGTGGCTCTCCTGCAAAGAAGTCATGTTGCCTGCAGAGCCTTTTCAATTTTACACACTAATAACGGAGGAAATCAGGAGTGAAGATTATTCTGAATGGTGGATAATCCCCAAGCCCTCTCTATTGGCTTTAGAAGGTAAAATGTTACTTGTTGATGATGTGCTGTTGTTGTTCCTTTTGTTCTGATACACTGAATGGCTCAGGAACAAAAGGTATCTGGCTGCTAAGGGATATTCAGAACTGCACACAGAAGAGGAGTTGACATATAGTATGCAATCAGTTAAAAGAAAATACAATACGTGCGCAAAGTCAAAAATCTTGGTATGGACAAAAGCATAGTTATTTTCACATTTTATATTCTATATTAATAATAGGGCTAGAATACATTTTACGTTAAAAGCAAAAAAAAAATGGAGATAAATTCAATCCTTGTACATTTTAACGCTAAATTTTAAAAAATCCTTTAAAAATATAAAAGTATATACTTCTATTCATGGAAATCTAGTTGAGGTCATTAACTAGGATTTCTATTGCAATTTTCATGTAGGGTGAGAAGCTAATTAATTAACAAGACACTATAGTGTATAAGAATTAAAATATGTATTGAATAGTCTGGCTTTTCCCAAACATACATATTCATTCTTATTATCAAGAGAAAGCATTGTTATCGTGGCCATGTATTAAACAATTAGCACATAATTACATCATTGGTTTTAAAATGAATTAAGCAACAAATGAATTAAGCAACAAATATGCACTAAATATGTTCTACATCTACATAACAGCTAGGTCAAAAGTCAAGAACAAGAACTCTCATTTGTTTTTTGATTTTGTTTTTTGCCTTTTTTTTTTCATTCTTCCATTTCCTTTCTGTATATAAACCACATTACTAAAGAGGTAAAGGATACTGAGTTTGTATACAGAACAAATTATCTTTGATAATTCAGCCAGTAACAGAGGATTTACATAATAATCAGTTAAAACTTTCTCATAATTAGCACTGAAATCTCATATCTTTTGTGTACATCAGTATGAAGAGAGATGTTTTTGTCATCTGTCTCCATTCCATTGCTAAAATACTAATTGTAACTCCTTTCCACTCTCCAAAGTATGATTAAAACATTCTGCTGCTGAAGACCTGAAAGTGGGTAATTTAAGGTCATAAATTTATTTGCTAATAGACATGGAGGCTGGGAAGACCAAGAACAATACTCTGGAATGTTTCTATCCGGTCAGGACTGTCCTCTGTTCTCACGATGACACATCTTGGCACATCCTTGTATCCTTCAATAGCAATGTCCAGCAAGAGTCCTCACTGAAGTCACTTTTAGGAATACTAGTCCATCCATGAGACACAGCACACAGAACATACCACTTCCCAAGACAGATGCCTCTAAATCTAATAACCAAGTCTGGAGTTCAATTTTCAAAGTATGGATGCTGGAGAGACATCTGCATTCAAGCAGCAGCTCCAAAATGTAGGTGGGGATGCTATTTGGTGAGCTATGTCCCAACTAGAGCAGCAGAGAAATGTTATAAATCCAATTGCAAAGACCAAAATACGTGGTGTGGAGGAAATGCTAAGACTGAACCCCCAGTGAACGTGATTGTTGGGGGGAGGGTGGCAATGGGGGGAGGATGGGGAGGGGAACACCCATAAAGAAGGGGAGGGGGAGGGGTTAGGGGGATGTTGGCCCGGAAACTGGGAAAGGGAATAACACTTGAAATGTAAATAAGAAATACTCAAGTTAATAAAAAATTTTTTTAAAAAAGAATTGATAGGTTATTTTATGAAACAAATTGAAAAAAAAGTCTCACTTAGGTAAGGAATGGAATGAGGAACTGTTATCTTGAGATAAATAATGAGAAGAAGAAATCATTCATATTTCTCTGAGGCAAAAAAGAAAAGCAACTGATCCTGTATTGAAGAATGAATGATGCCCTCTCGTTTTCCAGGTTTACAGCCTTGTAACCCTCAGAAGTTACATTTGTTCCTTCATTGGTCAGGTTACTTCATGGTTGGTTGAGAGTTCACATTGCACACTATAATTGTTTTAAAACTAGCACAGTTAATTCAATATTTTCAATAATTCAGCAAGTACTTTTATTAAACACATTCTTACAGTTGTTCTTGAATTCAGTAATCTAGATATGTTTAAATTAGAGTATGCTACAATTGTTTTTATAATGTAGTTACAGAGCTGGCACCGTGAATCTCTAACACTTTAATCACAGAGCTGCTAACTCTCCTGTTAAGTCATTTGGCCCAACCTGGATGATACAGCTGTCTGGAACACAGCTCCATAATTCCACTGTACCTTAAACTTGACCATAAAATTCTCTGCTAGGCAATAGGGATTGGTTTTGAGCTTGTTGAATTTCACTGACAAAGGACGACAAAGTAGTTAAGCTATTGGTGTGCTGTAAGCCTTACAGACTAAACTTCTTTGTAAGAACATTTGAACAAGAGTTAATAAAAAGTTATTCTGTTATTTTCTAATGTGTAGCATTGACTTGTCTTTTCCAGGTATTCGATGTTGAGAACCTTCTTCATGCTTCTAACCACTCTTCACACACTGCAACATCAAAGACATTCCTAGGGGGAAAGTAGATAATCAGGTTTGCAAGGAAAGGTCGCCCATATGCTGTCATCATTGCTCATGGGATTGTGGTGGAGTATAATTTTGTAAACAAGGACGGATCAAAAAAGATGACAGCAATCCTCTTTAACCAGGTTTTTAAAACTGATCCAAACAATGTTAGATTTTTATCTTCCATGACAAATCAGGTGTCAAGGCAAATTTGGTTACCACTTCCATGGAATAAACTTTTCAATTGGATGACAACGGAATGATATGCCCAAGCTGCTCTAATTGAACAATGTAGAAATAAAGGGCTTTAATCTCCCTGATTCCCCTCAACAGTCCTGTTCATTTCAGCACTGGGGAAAGGTGGAGAAACGCTGGGAGTCCTTTGGAGAACAAATAATCAGCCCTTTATTAGAGGCTAGGGGTTTCCCGTCTTTATGTTTGCTCCAGTATCAGGTGAGCCAGTGTCTCATGTGTTTTCTTTCATTCCTGTAAAACTTTGATGCTTACAGAGAATGTCACCATCAAACACAAGGATTACCATGGGTGACAGACTGCTGGCAATGAAACTTGATCTCTGCTGGGTAAGGATGCTTATTGGAGAGGGGGATATGTTTTTTTTTTAGACTCTACAGCAATTATCTTAAATTCTTTAAGCATCCAACATCCACAAATAAAAAAATTTACTAACTTAACTTCAATTGAGTATCTGAAAGTGTTTGGTGGGATGGTTACGTATTAGCTTCAGAATGAAATGGTAAAATATACTACTCTAAATTTTATTTCTTTTTAATAATTTTATAATTATAATTTTCCATAATAATTATTTTATGTGCAATTAATATATTAATAAAATCCATGGTACTGGGTACTTTGTGTAGAACTTTATCATTATCTATGTATTACAATGAATGACAACAACTTATTTATTATAAAAATAGATATTAATATAAATAAATTTTAGTATATTTTACATTTATTAATAGTTTTCTGTTTAATAGTAATCTTCTAAATGGTCTCACCTTATCACCAAAGAAATGGGGATGAAAGCAATCAAAATTCCTTAATTTTTCTGTCAATGATTATCATTAGGAGAGCACTTGAATTCCTGGTCACCTGATGGACTCTCAGTCAGAAACTAACATACAATTATACTTTCTGAAGAGTGAAAAAGACTCAAAAAATAATGGCAAAATATTTGTTAATATAGATAAAATAAAAACAATAAAGGCTTTTTTAAGAGAGGAGGGGCAAGGACCATAAAGTTGGGTGGGTAGGAAAGGAAGGAGGGAAGGTCTAGGAGGAATTGGAGGAGGGGAAAGAATATGATAAAAATATTTTGTGCGGATTGTTTTAACGTACAAAACCAGTTGTGGCACAAGCTGTCTCTGAAGTGAAATCTAAAAAGTAGGGCATGCTGTGGCTCAAAAACAAGGCTCTCATTTTGCATTTATAATATATATATATATATATATATTATGGGGAATAATATTATATAAGAATATATATATATTCTTACAATGATCTATAGTCTGTTTTCTGACTCCCACTCTCATTTCTTCTGGTAGCCAAAGATACTGAGTTCCTTCAGTTTCTCCAGCACATTCATCATTGCTTTGTTTTAGGTATTGCCTTTTACCTTGTTCTTCAAACAGGGAACACTAGGTTGACAGTTTTCACATTGATTTTTGCTTAATACGAATTTTAGCCTCTGCACCGCTAATTGGAAGTGAGTAACTTTTTGTTCGTGTGGGTGGGGATGGAGGGGGTGCCTGTACTTTACTGTGTTTAGCACTTTCCCTGGCCTCTATCCATGTGATGACAGTTGCACCTTTCCCATCCCATTCTTCCAAGTTGTAACAAGGAAAATGGTTCCTGACATTTTTAAGTGTCCCCAAGGGGAGGCAATCACTCCCACTACACACCCCCAACACATAACGCTGAGATTTCTCAGAAAAAGGTAGCCACTGACTCAGTGTTTATCACTTCATTATGTATCACACCAGTGTCTTTTAAAGGCACTTTGATTATCTAATATTTTCCTCCCTAATGAATTACAGATGCTTCTTGGCACACAACCAGATGATATCCTGATAAGCCCACTGCAATTTGAAAATATTATAAGTGAAAAGAACAGAATATGCATAACCTCCTGCACATTGAGGCCAAAATAATTATACTCAGAACATTTACAAACAACTTTTGTTAGGCAAAATAATCTAACACAAGGCATACATAATAATCAGCTGTCAAATATCTCTATATCCTATGTTCTGAGAGTAAAAACCAGGACAACTGTATGGCTAAGCTTTTAATATATATTATATTAATTATGGTGTTATATATTATATATATTGTGTTATATATACTATATATATTATGGTGTTGGGCATTGTGGTGCACATCTTTGGTGCAGAACTCAAGAAACAAAGTCAGGCATTGTGAGTTCAAGGCCAGCCTAGTCTACATAGAAAATTACAGCCAGCCAGGGGTACATAGTGAGACAGTGTTTCTTATTTGTGAAAGAAAAGGAATGAAGAAAGGAAGGAAGGAAGGAAGGAAGGAAGGAAGGAAAGAAGGAAGGAAGGAAAAATACGTAAGTTGAACCATCATAAAACTGTGAGAATTTGTATTATAGTTATCATCCCTACACCACTGAAACTCAGAATTCATTACTGGCTCATGCATACTGAGGTTGTGATAAATAAAGTAGTTGAACAAAGAAGTGGGCGAAGAACTCGTCCTGTGTATTAACTTCCAGTTTTATAAACTTTGCCTCTGATCCCGTTATTTCTGTAAGTAGCATCATATTGTAAATATTGTTTTATGACATTCTTTGGCTTATGATGGTATGTATGCAATAATTTGAAATTAGTTTCTACATACCTGCAGTATTTTACTAAATATCTAAGTGGAATTTGGCTTTATAAATGTATTCATTCTATTCAATTACTGAATAGGCATTTACTTCCTTTATGGTGTTTTAATGATACAAGATAACAGACCCTACAGTCTGTAGGAGAAACTCATTTGTGCTATGTGACACAAAACAATGGATAAATAATATAGAAACAAATGGGCATGATACTCTTCAAATAGAAATCCATTTACTGGGCTGGAGAGATGGCTCAGCCGTTAAAGGCTAGGCTCACAACCAAAAATATAAGAAATCCATTTACTTAAACAGTTAATTGGCTCACAGGATACAGCTTGGTTAATCCTCATAGAACTATTAAAAGTGCATTCAATAGAAGAGCAGCACCTCGGGGAACAACTTATGTCAGATAATAAGAGAACGGAAGTGTATTGATTCTGTGACTACAATTATGAAGGTTAAGGAAAGAAGAATGCTGGGAGACTATCAGCAAGGAAAAGCTGTCATAAGGTCATTAAATTCATGAACTATTTGTTTAAATATTACTTAGTTTCTGGACTAAACAATGTCATTCAGTGAAAACCCATGAATATTTATATAGTTTTTTTTGTAACTGTTACTCTCTATCTCTGTAGTCCTTCCTGATCTGGATTGTCTATTGCATGATTTTAAAAAGCCCTGAGTTTGGATCTTACAAGCCTGGCATTTAATAGCATACCTTAAATGTCTCCTGCCTGCTTTTGTTCCCTATTTGTTTACACTATTAATCCTGACACATGACTTTTGAATATACAAATATACATACACATATATATATATACATACATACATACATACATACATACATACATACATACATATATTTGGTTCTGGAATCACTTGCATCTTCAATTCTTGTATAATTCTGGTTTGTCGTTGCCAAAATAAAGATAAAACATTTATAATTCAGGAGAGAAAAGACAGTATGTGAAGACTTATATAATAAATCTGAGAAGTTCCAGAAAATATTAATACATATGAATACTCAAGCATCACCTATATTAGCAAAATATAGTATTTTTATTTTAAATTGAGAAGGCAAGATTGTTTAACACCTCTTTAATGTACAGGAGGCATCAGCTAAGGAAGGTATATAAATGTTTATATGCATTTATAAACAGCACTGCTGGTAACGCCCCTTATTCCAATAAGACTAAAGTGACCTTTAAGATGATGGACTGTAAGCAACAGTGGCCATTGAAAGCCAAACGTGGACAACTAAGTTGATGAGATAGACAATAAGATCGTTATTAATACAGTCGTCATACCATGTGTGTGATTGTCACAATAAGTCAGTGGGTCTGGTCTGTGCTTACATGACCTGATGCAATCACTGGAGAATTTTAAATAGGTAAAAACATTTTAATAATAAAATGGTTGACCTGCATGGGCTTTGTTTAAGCATATACTTCCTTACACTTTGTACGAATACATGAGAAGCAACTGAAGAGGCCTGAGTGGCTGCAAACATGTCCCTCTGAGAAAGCTCTGCAAATTTTTACAGGAAGCAGAAGGGCAGCAGCAACTGCGGCGCGAGTGCTCACTTGAGAGGCAGTTGTTGAAACAATCAGAACATCTGGAAATATGTAAGCCCCACGGCTCTGAGACTGGCCAAAGCTATTCTATCACTAACAGGTTTGGGATGTTGAAGTGGATGATTTCATTCAACCAAGAGTAAGAAGCAAACGTGGGGCATGTGAGAGTCATATTCTATGCCGTTGCTTCATCTCTCAGGTGCAGAACACTTGGGCTGATCTCTTCAACACCCATAGTCGTTCTGAAAGTCTGGGAGACTGACAATGGGTAGACACACCTGTCTTAGGGAAAAAGTCAAGGACAACATGAACTAAACCCTTCCTGATTACTTGTGGTCAAGCTTTATCACAACACCAGAGAGGCAAACCGGAACAGTGTACATGAATACAATTTAATTCCCAACATATTTCATCCTCTTCTACTAAATATGTTCAAAGAAAGACTCTTGTGTTTGAATAAGAATGCTCCTCGCGGGCTCATATATTTTCATGCTTAGTTTCTAGTTGAGAACTGTATAGAAGTGTGGTCTTTGAGGAGGTCTGTCCTTGTTGGAGGAGGTGTCCTGCTGAGACTGGACTTTGAAATCTCAAAATACCTTACCAGGCCCAGTCCGTCTCTTTTCTTGTGGACCAGCTCTCAGCTACTTCTGCAAAACCATACCTTCCTGAGGTGCTGCCCTGCTGTCCACCATGGTGTTAGCATACTAACTCCCTGAAACTGTAAGCAAGCCTCCAAATAAATGGCTTCTTTTAAATAATCCCCTTGGTCGGGGTGCCTCCTCGCAGCACTAGAATGGTGACTAAGACAACAATAGAAGCAAAAACAAAAACAAAAACAAAAATAAAAAAAACATAGCCTTTCATGGACATTAATTTGCAGGGCTGGAACGACAGCTGGGTAGGTAAGTGCAGCATACTGGTCTTCCAAGTAACCCAAGTTTGGTTCCCAGCACTTAACATCTGGCAGATCCAAACCGTCTAGAACTCCAGATTCAGGTGATTTCCAACTTCCTGTTCTGGCCTCAGAAGGCATGTGCACGTACTCACAAATATGCTCACTTGTAAACACTTAAGAAAGTAATTAATTTATGACAAATATATCAAATTGTACAAACAAAATAATTTACAATTGGAACAACACTAATACAAATTATTAAAGCTTAGAACACGGAAGACTTTCTCCAAAGGAACAGTTCTTATATGTTTAAAGGGTGTTCCACTAAGAAGGATTTCATTACACAGTTTTAAAAGAAGGTGCACATCTCTTTGTTTTCCAGTCTATTAAATATCATTATTTACATTGTATACAATAGTCTTAATTCCTTCACCAAAGATATAAATTTTGCCTTTAGTAAATGACGTTACCACATAGGAGTCCTTGAGGAAGGCAATTGTTATAAACATCCCACTTGCATCCTTCACTTAGATCTATAATCTACAAGATTAATTATTTTCAATATTTTCTTAAAAGTACATCTGGTTAACTAAGCCTTAATCAATTTCCTTTTCTTGAATCAACAAGAATTGAATGAAAATGGCCATCTATTCTGAAAGCAACAATGAAACAAATTTCTGTCACAATGAAAATCATAATAAACTGGGGGCCAACTTTGAGGAGTTGGCATCAAGTACTCCCAGTCTTGGATGTCACTCCTGATAGGCTAAGCGGTAAAAAGCAACTGATACGCTAGCAAGCAACAAGGAAGGCGTACCCAACAGAAAACTATCCGGGTGAAATGTTACTTTAGGGCTTTTAAAGAAATCAACCTAATAGCTTACACCAATATATGCCAAAAGCCAGAACCAAAAATTGGTAGTAATTATTGGAAACAATTTCTGGTTTTATCAATATCTCTGAACCTTGCCTAGCTGGCTTACCTCTCATAGTGTAGCCCGGACTTTGAAGGAGGAAATCAACACCATCAGTGCTTGAAAGGAGTATTTTTAATATAAATATATATTTAAAATATGTAAAATATATGTTGAATATTATCTAGTTCTTCTAATTAAGGAACTTTAATAAACCTAAGTTTAACTATAAATTCTGTATTAGTAATGAGTTGGGTAATAATGAATATTTTTTATTTATAATTAGAATCAGACTCATAATTGTAATGTGGTGATTTCTATCAACATACTGCAGCCTTTCGTGATGTTAGATTGATTTCACACAAATTTTGAAGACCAAGATTAATTAACTTTTTAAATTTCCTGGGTTTAGTCCTGCAAACCCTGTATATTCAATAATATAACTCTAATTTTAATATGGTGATTTTATTCTATGCACATGGACCTATGCACTATACTCCCTTTGAAAAATCTTTTATAAGTGCCACGTTAAGGTTCTCTGAAGAAAAAAAACCAATAGAATATCTATGTAATGTTAAAAGGAAATAGGTTAGACTGACTTACCTGTCAAAACTTAGTCTCATATGGTCCTCAATAAACTGGAAAGCCACAAAAATGAGTGAACAGGATTGTTGGGGGGAGGGCAGTAATGGGGGGAGGATGGGGAGGGGAACATCCTTATAGATGGGGAGCAGGAGGGGTGAGGTGGATGTTGGCCTAGAAGCCGGGAAAGGGAATAACAATTGTAATGTAAATAAGAAATACACAATTTAATAAAGATGAAGAAAAAAAATGAGTATTTGGTTAGTCTACGTATGAGAGAGCAATGACATAACCTAGTCCAAAGATAAAGACCTCTAAGTTCCCTGGAGGGGCGCTGTTCAAAAACAGAGTAGACTGGTGCATAATTCCCATCCAGGAAAGGAAATCCAGTAGAGTACAGCTTGCTTATCTAGGTGCGTCCTTCTGCTTGCATTTGCCCTGTAGGACAGCAGCCTATCTGTCTGTGGCACTCATGTTCAAGGTAAATAACCATTCCTCAGTTTGTTGCTCCAACATGTGAATTCAGTCTGAAAACTTCCTTAAAGGCACATCAAGAATCTCTGTTATAATATTCCAGGTAATACTCAACTAAATCAAGTTGAAAATCAATAGGGCTTATTATTATGCTCATTTTAAATGAAAGTATCAAAGGGCTAAACCAGAAATACCTGTGAATATACATCTGTGTATAGAAAAATACATAATGTTATAGGTATATAAAAGAATCAAGAAAATTAGGTTAATAGTGGGGCTGGAGAGATGGCTTAGTGGCTACAGTGTTCTCGCAGAGAACATTGGTTTGGTATTCAGCACCTATGTTGAGGTTTACAACAAACTGTAGTTCCAGTTTCAGAGGAGTTTCCTGCTCTTATTTTTGTGGGCACCAGAAAATGCATGTGGTGCACATATAAAACACTCGTTCTCATATATGTCTATGTATGTAATTTTTAAATAAAAAAATCAGACATGATTCAATAAAGTTTAGAACAGATAAAAATATATAGGTAGAGAATATATGGTCTTTTCTAATTGCTTGTTATTTTTTCCCCATGTTTTGTTTTTGTTCTGTTGTTTGTTGAAGGCAGAGTCTGAAATTCAAGAACACAACAGAAAATTAGGAGATCATATATGTTACAAAATTTGTGTTGAAAAATACTATCTTCAAATAATAGCTTCTAAAGTTAATTGATTAAAAATTTGGCTTATCGATTTCTTTTGTAAGAACTACCTCAACACGAACCTGAGTCACATGGATCGGACTCATCGTCTCCTTTATTCATTTTAACATCCCCTCCAGAATGTTTTAGCAAATTAAAAACATGATTTCCATCCCAGTTTAAATCATTAAACCTACCATGGTGCGGTGCAAAGTTACTAAATTCCCATGCTAACGTGACAGTCCTGGCTAATTTATTTCTTAGTTCAACTAGAGCACAATCTTATTGGACCATGGAACTCCTCATCAAACACCACTATCTCACATCCAATTTTCCCCATTAACATTTGTCTGTCTTTTAGTGGCCTAGACCTTGCTATCCATGAAGCCTTCGGCACATGATAACTGTCTTCTAGAAATCATCCCACTAGAGGCTGATTTCTCACACATTTCCTTGGATTGTACTGTATTTCCCATGGCAGAGGCCACACAATTCCCTTTAGGGACTGTTTGTAATTCTAATGCATATATGTTAGTTCAGTGAATAGAAAATATTTTTCAGTCCAAATGTCATTTCGTGAATATCCCCACTCCCACACAATGGATCACATTCTTAGAGGAACATGCTTCGTCTCATAGCACATGGTATAAGAAAGTCACTTTGGGATTCTTTCAAAGGATGATCTTCCCCCAGATGGTATAGTCTCAGTCTTTTAACCATATTAGTAGAGTGTCCCACAACTGCTACTAGAATGAGAATGTATATCATTTCATGCCATGTAGGTAAAGTGTGCACAAGCCTTAGCTTAGAGAGTTACCCACACACATCAAAGGCCTGTCTGTCTCTAAACTCATTTTTATTGTGTTATGTCCATGATAAGGTGTAAAGTATTACATAACCCTTCCTGGGTAGTTTATTTCTATTTACTCTGATAGAGATGGTAACAACACACAAAGAAGAGATCCGGTCTAACCTTACATTGGTGAACTAATGGGTTTGCAGGCATGTGAGTAACTAGAACTTTACATCACTGTAAAGCCCCTGTTAGTGTGAGCTACAAGCCATATTGTCTTCTGTGCTAACTCCATTGAATAATATCAGGCAGGTACAACCCAAGGGCTCTCACAAAGTCAGCAGTTGTCACCACTCCCTTCATGTCAAGGAGTGGTCTTGTTTGATTTGTGAGTTTTGTGAGCCTCTTGTAAGTTTTATAAGACTGCTCTTTCAAAAGGAAATGTTCGAATCCAGTGGAAACAGCTATACAAGATACTATATAGTGAAGGTCTGTGAAAGCAAACGCTAATGGAAACACTCTGAAGAGTCTTCAGAGAGACACACCATTCAAGTAAATTTCCCACCAGCGATGGATGGGCCTAGAAGTATAAGGAGTGACCTCTTTCCTCCTCACTTTGCTTTTGCTCATGACTTGTTATCGCACCAATAGAAATACTAAAACAACCACATTTACTGCTTCGTATTATTAGAATTGTATCCTGATAGAGCTCTAAGAAAAACCATGATGTTACATATGTACAAGGATGTATCAGTCTACAAAATTAATAATGAAAAATAATTAAAAATCATAAAAAGTACATTGTAAGTTGTTAGTAATATCTATTCCTATGTTGAACTGGTGAAAATAGAAAGGAAAAGTAGATTTGAAAGTTTGTCTACTATAATCTAATAATTCTGCTTCAAATTTTCTAGGTATATTTGTGTGGTTAATTAATTTTCTAGGTATTTTCTTAATAGGACATTAACCTATATCATATCTATCAAATGACTATGACTTAAGGTTCAGCTTTCCTTGCCACATTTCCCATTCAAATGTATTACCATCAAATATCAGGAAACACACATTACTGGGTGCATATGTCTATAGAACGTTCTCACCAAGTGTAGGTTGAAAATCCTGAGAAACTTACAAACATTTTTGCCATTCCATTGAGCAGCAAGATTGTGTGGAACCCTCATGAAGATACTGCAACAGATTCTGTTACAGGAGTCCTCACACAGATACCTCAGCAGATTCTGTTACAGCTGTGCTAACTAAGATGGAGTCCACGGTAACTTGTCAGTTGTCCCAACTTGGTTACACATATCCTCATCCCTCAGAAACATCCTGTAGCAATTGCTAGAAATACTACTCCTAAATTACTAAAAATTTAAATGACATGCAAATTTCAATTCATTTTGTGGTATCTGAAAGAGCCCAATACAATGTATGCCTAAAAAAGTCTAAGAGATTAAGAACCTTAATGTGAAAAGCCTGGGAGAAAACAAAATCCTAGCAACAACCACAATGTAAAATTCACTCCTCTAATTCAACAAAAGAAGTTTCAGTTTAATGAATATATTAAGATTATACAGAGATTTTCCATAGCTTATAGAACACCCAGAGTATAACTACAAGCATTTTCCTTCATCTATAACTCATTTAATTCATAATGTCTTAAGTTTCCAAATTAAAATCACTTTTAATTAATTTCAGCCAACCACAGAAACAAAGAATACTATATTTCTAAATATAAGTGAATAAGTGAATATAATATTTACCAAAATTACTTCTCTATTGAAGTGGAAAGGGGAAAAAGCCATATTCTATAAGCCAGACAGCAGCTAGTTTCAGGTGTTTCCTGTTAATAAATTAGAATAAACTTAGGAGCAGACCTGTGAAATTATTCCCCTTAATCAAAAATTCAATGATTTGATGTTTATTCTCTTTTCATGGGAGCTCATAATCTAAAAGGAGAAAGCAATGTCATTTATCCTTAAGTTCTGAAGCATATTATACATTCTCAAATGACCCGGTAGGGTACTGAAATGTAAAATGACTGACAGGAGCCTGATATACCTGTCTCTTGAGAGGCTCTTCCAGAGCCTGACAAATAGAGGTGAATGCTCACAGCCAACCATTGGACTGAGAATGGGGTCCCCAATGGAGTAGTTAGAGAGAAGACTGAGGTAGCTGAGCGGCTTTGCAACCCCATAGAAAGAACAATATCAACCAACCAGACACCCCAGACCTCCCAGGGACTAAACCACCAACGAAAGAGCAAACCATGGCTCCAGCTGCATATGTAGCAGAGGATGACTTTGTTGGGCATCAATGGGAAGAGAGGCCCTTGTCCTGTGAAGGCTCGATTCCCCAGTGTAGAGGAATGCTAGGGTGGGGAGGCAGGAGGGAGTTGGCAGGTGGGGAAGTACCCTCATGGAGACAGGTGTGGGGAGATGGAATGGAGGTTTCCAGAGGGAAAGCTGGGAGGGGGGATAATATTTGAAATGTAGATGAATTAAAGATCCCATAAAAATGAAAATGAAAAGAATCTGAGGAAACTTTTCTATTTACTATTAGTGATTAACCATATATTTTGCATATTTTACTCTAAAGTCATGGGTACAACATTCTATTAAATATGTCTCGTGTTCCAAGAGACTTTCCTCTACCTCTTATTAAACAGTGAGCAAACTCAGAGGCCATGTTTATAAAGCTCCTTTATTATTTGGAAGTGAGATTTGAAAGGCAAACATGAGATTCACAAGGAAAGAATGAAGATGCCAAGCATGTCACCCATCAATGAATGTACTGCGCTCCTTCATGAATGAAATCATCTTTCATTCAAAGACAAAGCTGTACATAGAAAAACAGAGAGTACTTGTGAGGTCAAGTAGTTTGGGACCTTGAGCCCATGTTGAAGAGCCTTGGTAGGAAATAGAATATATCACAACTGATAGAGTTTAATAGGGAAGATTGGAAAGTTGTTGCACTAATTTTGAAAGGTTTTTATTTAAACAATCCTATCAGAGTAATGTGTTTGGATGGAAATAATATAGTTAAAAACCAATAAATGTTGAATGTCGATTGTTTGAATTTTGACTGAATATGTCAAAGACAGACATTTATTAAGACAACATCTTACCTTTATTTTAAAGTAAGCACACTGGTGGAGAGTTAAAAATGGAGATATTTGTCTATTTTCAGTTACAACAGAGAATCCATGAGGGAAAATGTCACAAATTGTATGTACATGCTGCCAAAACTTAAATGAAAAGGATCTGGAAATGTATCTCTCAAAGTCATGGATGCAGTTGAGAAGGGAGTACACAGAACAAAGGATGGAGGGCCAAAGACTGAAACTTGGAAGTGGCAGTGATTGAACAAAGAAACAGAAAGGGTTGCCAGTACAGGAAACAAGTGATTAATCAGAGAATCAGGAAGCCAACCAAGGCTGGTCACTGGAGCCAATAGAGTAAGGCAGTTCATGGAGGGTGGGGCACCAGTTTCAAATGCTATAAAACATCAAAGACAGCAAGAAAAAGGCCCTGCTGTTTGCCCTGCTCTACCTCTCTGTGTCTCTCTTTGTCTCTCCCTCTCTGTCTTTATCTTTCTGTCTTTGTCTCTCTGTCTCTCGCACAGAGAGAAAGAGACAGAAAAGAGCAAAACAGAGAGGCAGAGAAAGAGAAAAATACACCCAGTGAAGTGAAGTGTAGTTAAAAAGTATATGTTATACTTCAATCTACCTGCAGCTCTGTGAAAATGCATTTGTAGCAGGAGTTGTAAGAATTTTCAATGATTCTTTACAATGTCAGAAGCAGTCAATGGACTATAATATTATATATAGTCAAATCTCTGTGAAATTACCAATGTGACAAACTCCACACCATCAGTCTTTGTTTACTGGAAAACAAACTCCCAAAGTGTAACCAGCAATTCTGCTGAAGTTGTATCATAGTTCAATACATTATCATTCATGCATTTGTCAAAAGAGACTCTATATGAAAAGGACTATAGGATTTACAAAGACAATGTTCCAATTTGCAAAAGACAATGTATCCTCCAATAAAAAGACTTCAGGGGGAATCACTATTAACTTGTTGTGATAAAAATGCATGGTATGTACAGAGACAGACAATAGACCAATGATGTTAAAATGAATCCACACAAATGGGCTTGATTTTTTTGAGGAGCTATCCAATGGAAAAAAGATTTTTCAGCAAATGGTGCTGGTTCAACTGGAGGTCAACATGTAGAAGAATGCATCCATGCTTATCACCTGTTAAAGCTTAAGTCAAGTGGATCAAGGACCTCCACATCAAACCAGACACACTCAAACTAATAGAAGAAAACTAGGAAAGCATCTGGAACACATGGGCACTGGAAAAAATTTTAGAACAAAACACCAATGGCTTATGCTCTAAGATCAAGAATCGACAAATGGGATCTTATAAAACTGCAAACTTCTGTAAGGCAAAGGACACTGTGGTTAGGACAAAGCGGCAACCAACAGATTGGGAAAAAGATCTTTACCAATTACAACAGATAGAGGCCTTATATCCAAAATATACAAAGAACTCAAAAAGTTAGACAGGGAGACAAATAACCCTATTAAAAAATGGGGTTCAGAGCTAAACAAAGAATTCACAGCTGAGGAATACCGAATGGCTGAGAAACACCTAAAGAAATGTTCAACATCGTTAGTCATAAGGGAAATGCAAATCAAAACATCCCCTGAGGATTTTCACACCAGTGAGAAAGTTAAGATCAAAACTCAGGTGACACAAAAGGATGGCGAGGGAGAAAGAGGAACACTCCTCCATTGTTGGTAGGGATTGCAGACTGGTACAACCATTCTGGAAATCAGTCTGGAGGTTCCTCAGAAAATTGGACATTAAACTGCCTGAGGATCCAGCTATCCCTCTCTTGGGCCCAAAAGATGCCCCAACATATAAAAAGACGTGCTCCCACTATGTTCGCAGGCCTTATTTATAATCTGGAAAGAACCCAGATGCCCTTCAACAGAGGAATGGGATACAGAAAATGTGGTACATCTACACAATGGAATATTACTCAGCTATCCAAATGGTTGGAACTGAAAATATCATCCTGAGTGAGCTGTCACATGGTATGCACTCATTGATAAGTGGCTATTAGCCCAAATGCCTGAATTACCCTAGATGCCTAGAACAAATTAAACTCAAGACGGATGATCAAAATGTGAATGCTTCACTCCTTCTTTAAAAGGGGAACAAGAATACCCTTGGCAGGGAAGAGAGAGGCAAAGATTAAAACAGAGACTGAAGGAACATCCATTCAGAGCCTGCCCCACATGTGGCCCATATATATACAGCCACCCAATTAGACAAGATGGAACAGAGTAGTGTTGCCCTGAGAGAGACACAGCCAGAATAGCAGATTCAAAAGCAAACCTCTGAACTGAGAATAGGACCCCAGTTGAAGGAATTTGAAGGCCGAGACCCTATATGTACAACAATGCCAAGCCACCAGAGCTTCCAGGGAAAGCCACTACCTAAAAGACTATACATGGACTGACCCTGGAGACCTCATAAGCAATGAATATCCTAGTAAGAGCACCAGTGGAAGGGGAAGCCCTGGGTCCCTAAACTGAACCCCCAGTGAACTAGATGCGGCAATGGGGGAGGGTGGGAGGGGGAAACCCATAAGGAAGGGGGGGGGAGGGATGTTGCCCGGAAACCGGAAAGGGAATAACACTTTCGAAATGTATATAAGAAATACTCAAGTTAATAAAAAAAAAAAAAAAAAAAAAAGACAATGTTCCAAAGAGTTAATTGTTGTTGGAAAATGAGTATGTTAGAAATCTATGATGTTAACATAATTACAAAATGGCTTTGAGGAGCTATATTTTTTTCTATACTTCATAACACGGGCAAATTTTTTTTATCACTGACAACACAATAACATCATTGAAATTAGAAACATAAGGGATACAATGAAGGCAAGTTTATAGAGCTGAGTGCCTATATTTTTAAAAAATGGAGAGATCTCTGGCTGGTGGTTCAAACTGAAATCCCCAAGGATTCAGGTTAGTTGATTCTGTGGGCATTGGTCTTCTTGTGGAGTTCCTATACCCTTCAGGGCCTGCAATCCTTCCTTCTATTCTTCCGTAAGACTCTCCAAGCTCCATCCACTGTTTTGCTGTCTGTATCTGTCTGAGTTAGCTGCTGAGTGTAGCATCTCAGAAGAAAACATGGTCCTGTCTGCTAGCATAACAGAGTATTGTTGATAGTGTTAAGAATTAGTGCTTGTCTTTGTAGCTATTTAATAATGTACGTGAAAGCTCTACATCACAGAGAAGAGATCAAATCCCAAAAGGAGGAGATGACAAGAAATAATCAAACTCAGGACTGAAACCATGAAAATAGAAACAAACACACAAAACAACAAAATACAAAGACTTAATTAAACAAAGAGTTGCTTCTTTGAGAAAAATCATTGATTGACACTTAGTTCAATTAACTAAATAGAAGAGAGAAAATATAAGTTAACAAAATGAGAGATGAAAAAAGAGACATAAGAACAGACCCAGAGGGAATCCAAAGAATCAGAAAGACGTGCATTAATGCTTTATACTCCATCAAATGGAAAATCAAAAATAAATGGATAATTTTTCAATATGTACCATCTACCAGAGTTAAATCAATATCATTTAAGCAATTTAAGCGCATCTATAAATCCTAATGAAATAGAAGTAGTCATTAAAAGTCTCTCAACCAAAAAAGCAAAAGCCAGAATAAGCTAAAGAAAGAATATTACAGACTATATGAACATAGGTGCAAAAATTCTCAATAAAATACTTGTAAACTAAATCTAAAAACACATAAAAAAGATCATCCGCTATGATCAAATAGAACTAATCCCAGAGAAGCAGGGATAGTTTGACATATGTAAATCTATCATATTAAAACAACCAAAAGAATAAAACCATAGGATCAAGTCATTAGATGGGCAAAAGACATTTATAAAAAATTCAACACTTCTTCCTTATACAAGCTCTGGAAAGTTTAGAGAAACAAAGAACATACCACCAGCACAGTAAAGGGGATTTACAGCAAGCCCCAGTCAATACTGATTTAAGTGGAGAAAGATTCAAAGCAATACTGCTAATAGTGGGAACAAGACAGGGTTTCCACTTTCTTCTACATCTATTCAACATAGTACTTGATCTCTTAGCTAGCACAGTAAGATAACTGAGAGAGATCAGTGGGATATATACAAATAGGAAGAAATCCAAGTATTTTTATTTTTAGATGGTATGATAATATATGTTATCCTAAATTTTTCACTAGGAAGCTTTTACAGCTCATAAATGCTTCCAGAAAAGTAGCTAGATACAAGATTAATTTAAAAATTCAACAGTTATACAATCTACAAATGACAAAAGGAATGAAAATCTGATACCTCTAACTATAGTCACAAAAAAGTTAAATATGTTTAGGTAGCTCTAATCTAAACAAGCAGGACACAGAAGGAAGATATTGAAGAAACTGTCAGAAGATAGAATGATCTCTTACGCTTATGGATTGACAAGATTAATATAATAAAAATATTTTAAAATGCATTCTCTCAAAAGTAGTCTACAGATTCAATGCAATCCCCATCAAAATTCAACATAATTCATCACAAATCTTAAAAGGAGAATTTTTAGCTTAATAGAGAAACATAAAAACTCAAGATAGTTAAAATGATCCTGAATAATAAAAGAACTGTTGAAGATATTACCATTTTTGACCTCAAACTACAGAGCTATAGCAGTAAAAATAGCAGTGTTGTACACACACACACACACACACACACACACACACACACACACACACACACACTGATCAATGGAATTGAACTGAAGACCCAACCAAAAGCCACACATGTATGGACACCTGATTTTTTTTTTAATGAAGAATCCAGGAGTACACACTGGGAAACAAACAAATAAAAGCATTTTCAAAGAATGTTCTGGATAACTACATGGAGAAGAATCCAAATAGATCTATACTTACATTCTGCTCAAAACTCAACTCCATCAAATCAAAGAGGACATCATAAAATCAGCTCACTGGACCCATGAAAGAGAAAACTGGGAATGGCCTTGAACTCCTTGGCACAGAAAAAGAATTTTGAACAGAACACCATTTGCACAGGCACTAAGATCAACAAGCAATAAATATATCATTAAACTGAAAAGTTTTGGGGTAGCAAAGGACTGCTATTGGAACAAGGATAAAATGGCATCCTACAAAATGGGAAAAGATGTTTACCAATTATTCATCTAATAAAGGACTAATTTCCAAAATATATTAAGAACTCAAAAAAAAAAAACCCTAAATATCGTGAAAACAAATAACCCAAGTAAAAATGGGATAGAGGTCTAAACAGTTTTCCAAATAGGAAACTGAATTGTCTGAGAAACACTTATTCAACATCCGTAGTCATCAGGGAAATTCAAATCAAAATTTCATCCTAGACCTCTTGGAATGGTTGAGACCAATAAAAAGAGTAACAGCTCATGCTGGCAAGGATGTGACATAAGAGGACCAGTCATTCATTGCTGGTGGGAGTGCAAACTAGTATAATCACTGTGGAAATCAGTGTGGCAGTTCTTTAGGAAGGTGAAAATCAATCTACCTCAAGATCCAGATATGTCACAGAGACACTTGCTCAACAATGTTCATTGCTGCTCCATTCATAATAGCTGGAAATTGGAAACAACCTAGATGTCCCTCATCAGAAGAATATATAAAGAAAATGTGGTGTATTTACACAATGGAATATTACTCAGGCCGTAGACTCAATCCCTGGTATTGCAAACAACAAAATCCACAAAAAAACCCTAATACTATAAAATCAAATATCAAAAACATAATATCAAAACCAATAAATCAGTATGTATTACTTGAACTAAGGATAACCCCAACTATTTTTCCATTTTGCAGCTAAACCAGTGAGTTGAATATAGACGCAAAAGAAATCACTATTTCCAAATCTCTTAAGACTTCAATTCTATTGCTTCCTCTATATTGTATCATTTATTGATTTTTATATATATTATGGGTACAGTTACATATATACTTAGTATGCATATTGGTATGTGGATATCACTTCAGTAGAAATTTTAGTATGGTTTGATGTCCAAGGTAAGTTTGGAATATTTTCACTTACAGATGTGACTGTGTCTGTTCATAATTGTTGCCTTATTTTAATTTACAGTACTGTGTTTCTTTTTCTTCTTCAGTGTGTGACATGTCAAGGTCAGAAATTTCTACATGCTGACATTGAAAATTTACTTTGGACTTCATGTTTACCAGGAGAAAACAAATAAGTCACCATACAAATTTTCCTATAGTGTTACAAAGCTCTATTTCAAAGATAATTGTTGTCATAAGGTATAGACAAATGAAACAAAATAATTTATCTCAAAAACAGAAAAGTAGTTAGTACTATTGAGAAATTCTATTTCATGGCTAATCAGTGTCCTAATGTATAGATAAATGAAACAAAAGTATTTATTTTAAAAACAGAAAGGGAGTTAATGCTATGTCTATTGAGTTTTCTTTCTTAGTAAAGTTTATGAAAAGGAAATTAGAATATATGAAACAAGATAAGTAGTTCTAGTTTAAAACCCTCTAGAAGCCCATGTACACTGCCATGCAGCTTGTATAGGGTAGTTCACAGCTTTGCAGCAACAGGGATCTGTGTTGATGACCATGTCCCATGTTATGCCAAGACTATATGAATGTCCTTGGTCTGGGCTGATTCCTGAGACCATGTTGATATTCAAGGGTGCTGTGGAACTAGCTGCACCTGACTCAAGGAGGGTATGAAATGGGACAGTGCTGGAGAGCTGGCCCCAATGGCATGAGTGCAGCAGAACTGGTTCTACTCCTTGTCTGTTGCTACAGGCAGGCAGGAAGACTGGCCCAGCCTTTCATGTGGCCAGCAGACCAACTCATCTACTACCCAGGTCCACATCTAGGGCTTTGAGTTGGCCTACCCCAACATCTACCACATCTATGAACTGCTGAAGCACATGAAGATACTGGTCCTGCAGAACCAAGGCTAAAGGATCTCCATGAAACAGGGTAACAACAGGATATCTGAGAGAGGTCCAGGTGAGAACCCAGTATTAGTGGTATAATAGAAGCTAGAGGCCTCCAAGCAGACTAACGACTCATTGACATGAATATTTGCAAGTAAAGGTGTTTGGGCAAAAGCTGCTGTGTTACACATTGCAGTTTCCATGGATAGATGGATGGATGTGGCGAAATTATATATATGTATATGTGTATATATATATATATACATATATATGTATGTATGTTTGTATGTATATATATATGTGTGTGTATATATTTGTTATATATTTGTTTTCTTTCTTTTCGGGAGGATAGCAAGGATGAAGGATAGACATGGAGGAACAGGGAAAGGAGTGGAACTGGGGTGAATGATTTGAAACTCACAAAAAATCATAAAAAGATTTTTATTTTAAAGTAGGCCATTAAAATAAAGTGATCAGATAATAGGACCACAGGTGACAGTAGATAGTGCCAGAGGTTCGCTTCTGGTTTCCTAGGATGCCATCTGACTTATCTTTTTGAGACGAAATTTCTCAGAAATGCTCCTTTAGCTGGCCAGTTGACCCCAGGAAACCATCTGTTTCTGCTGACTTGGCATTCAGGTTAAAAAAGGTATTGCCATTCTTTTCTACTTCCTCTTCTGCTTCTATTTTCTTCTCCCTTCTCCCTTCTCTATCTTCACCTTCCCTCCCCCTCCTCTTCCTCCTCCACTTCCTCCTCTTCCTCCTCCTCTTCTTCTTCCTTCTTCTTCCTCTTCTTCCTCCTCTTCCTCTTCCTCTTCTTCCTCTTCTTCCTCTTCTTCCTCCTCTTCCTCTTCCTCTTCTTCTTCTTCTTTTTCCTCCCCTTGTCTTCCTCTGCCTTCCTTTCTTTCTTCTTTAACACGAGTGCTGTGGATCAATCTTAGACTCACAGCCTTGTGTAGCAAGCACTTCACAACTTGAGTGATCCCTGGATTATTCTTATTAAAAGCATCTCTATTTAGAAAGCAATGTCTTCATGTCTACTTAAATTTTTTTTCATAGTTTGTTCCTCAGAGATGCATTGTTGAAATTTTGTACTTTCTTCAATGCTGAATAGGTTTTTTCAAGATGTATCTTTTATATGCCATAATATAGTAATCCTTTCCATGAACCTGGGGAGAATGCATATGTGTCTCATGTATCTGCTGATTATCAAATCACCGTACTGGGTGTGGTTGCTATTGTAACTTTGATTACTCTCCTGGTTATTACCAAGGAATACAATATGGAATATTTCAGACCAGTCTTTGAGACATCTGAAAGCATCAGCTAGGTGAAAACTTCTGTAGTCTGAGATTCTACAAATATCAATTAATAACTAATTGAGCAAGTTTTTATGTATTTAGAAACAGCATCTGCAGGTTTTACCATGAATAAAATATTCCAAATTTTTAGAGATGGCGTTTCCGTATCTGGTTATCATGAAACTTTTCTAAGCAGACTAGTCTGGCCTCAAAACTCTATTGGAAGTAATACTCAGCTAATGAAATGTTGATTTTAACCATGATCATTGACACTGAAAAAAATGAAAAAGAATCTATGACAGAGTTCAAACTAGAAAAATATTTGACTTTATATTGTCTTTCATGACACAGGTGTCCATTACCATTTTCTCATCATTGAATATTTAAGTGAATGAAAGTATATTTGATAGTGAAATTACAAGGTCCCATGGGGATTTCCACAACTTCTAGATGGCTGCTCGGACTGTACAGAAGTGCACTGAGATGTGTAGACTTGGAATCTGGCTGATTGCACTGTGAGTTTTTTTGCAAGTTGTTTATAATAAAATTTTAATACATAAAAATGAGATAAAAGACATCATCTCAAAGTACTAGAAAATTCAAGATGTAGAAAATGGCAAAAGTCCTAAAATGACACATTTTAATTGAATTATTATATAAAACCTAAATGTTGAGACAGGACCCAAATAATTTTATTGACAATTTTGAGCTATTTGACATTAAAAGTAATGTAAGCTTTTCCTTCCCCAATGACTATGGTGGAAAGGACTAATAAAGAAGATATCAAAAGTACAACAAAGGGAGACTTAAAGTTCAAAAAAATAGTATAAATTTTTTAAACAAAATATGAATATATTGGAAAGAAATGAAAAGGAAGTTTACAATTACAACTTGAAAGAGGGAAGAATGGCAAATGAGGTTAGAATTCATGGAATATCCACAAGTAATTACAAGAAGAAAGTTGTGATGCATATAAGTAAAAATTATCACATTTAACTAGCATTTGTTAAAGTATTCATGCATCTGGCATTGATTTTTTTTAACCAAAAGAAAATCACAGAACCAACAAAGAAACAATAGACACACATTGATATGGTTAATGCCTCTGAGATTCCTTTGGCTTTATGTTAGCCACATTGCCAATTAAATCGTATGGTCAGCCAAGCTCTGAGAACGTTATTATGTTTTGGATGAGTTCTCTTTAAGTATTTTAGAGAAGTGTGTATAAGTATTTCCCACAGATTATATCCCCCTGACAGTTCCTGGTGGCCATATTTCACCCAGGGTTGGGAATACCCCTTTCACTTCTCATGCTTTCTTATAAACTCCTCAATCCCTCCCTCCCAATTAACAGGACAAAATGTCCATATAAACAAGAAAGAGAAGACCTTTAAAAGCCAATAAAATGACTTCATTTTGAATTATTTAGCCTCCAAGTTGACACTTGCCCATGACTGACAGTATATATACCCCCTCCCCAATTTAGGTGCCCCCATCAGTGACACCTACTTCACCATGCTTTGAAAGTTCTCATACACTGGCATTTAAAGTCATTTGGCCTTTGGCCCTGTGCCTTCAGAGGTCAGAAGCATTGACTTTGGAGGAAAGATTAAATTAAGCATTCTTGGCTCAATAGGAGCTGAAGGAAATAAAAACGCAAAGGGAGAAAGGAGAAAGGAAGCACATTAGGTGGTCAGATGAGGAAGTCATTAAACAAATGAAACCTTAGACTGAATGATTGGTAAAAAAAAAAAAAAATCCTGAAACAAGACAGCTCTTGGAGTCTTTTAGTATTGCTGTCTTGTGTGCAAAGTGACTGTGTGGCGAGGGGCTAAGGTAACAGTAGTTTGCCACTCCATGGTAAGCGTAGTTGGACTAACAGCATAAATCACATCAAGAAAATCTGCTTGTGATAGCAGTCAGCTGTGCTCGTGGCAGTATTTTTCTTTTCCCAGTCTTGAAAGTCCAAAAGAGCCTAGGTAATGGGGCCAACAATTAACCTTCATTATCCCTTGACTGGACTTTTGTTTTATATTTCAGAATCATTGAATGCAGGCAGGGCTGCTTCTGGCCTCATTGCACACTGCCTGACACTGTGGATGCGAAGAATCAACTAATAGTTTTGATAAAAACACATTAGAGAGAAATGTGTAAATATCCCTAGATAATTTCTAGTTTCTCACTCTAGGCCTTTCCAATTTTTTTTTCTGAAATCGTGATTCAAAGGAAACTATGGTCATTCAGAAATGTTTATTGCTCGTTAGATAAGTTTCACTGCATCTCACCACACATAATGTTTTCCATTTCGTGCAAAATTTAATAGGATACAGGGTTGTTTGTTTTCGTCTCCAAGCCCTCTGAGGTGCCACTTTCCAGTTCTATACTGAGCACTAATGTATCCTTAATAAGTGAGTCCAGATGGACCGTGTATCTGTAGCTGCATTTGGAGAGTTGCTGAGATGTAGACCACAAACTGGGGTATACCGCATCGCTCCATAGGATACCACATGGCCTAGGGTAATTTTCCATAGCAAAATCTAAATAACTTCATTTGCTAATGGTCTAAATATCATAATTGGAGCCTCTATAGAACTCTAATTACTGATAAATAGCAACTTTCATCATGACCTTCTCCCATTTAAAGGAAATGATCATTATACCTAACTCCAACTCTTTCAACCCCTTGATCATTCCAATAAAGCGTTTCCGAAAATGCCAAACACATTGCTTTGTTTGGAATGGCTGCTCTAACTGAGAACTAATGGTTTGCGTTGTTTTTTTCAACTCCCATGCACTCAGAATCATTAGCAGTCAAGAAGCAAAATTGTGAACAGTCCTTGCCTCAGCGACCATTACACACACACACACACACACACACACACACACACATTTGTAACTTTCTACTTCTCTACAGCTGTAGATGAGACTAGACATCTCAGAGAAGTCATTTCTAAGCAGCCAAAGGAGCATTTCACCTACTCGGACTCACATGCATCCTGCATAGAACACGTTGAATCTCTCTATTACATGTTCCTTCACATCTCCACATGTTGTCAAAGATTAACTATAAAATGTAAAGTGAGCCATCCACATTATAATGTATTATAATTGTACTTATAAAGTCATCAAAACTTCAATACTGATGCTTCTACATTTAAGATGCAAACACCCCAACCTGACCTGTAACCACTAAGAACAATTTGCAAGTAGGTCATTTGAGGGCACAATAGTCACTGGTTTTTGGAACACTGAAGGGCCATTGACTCATTCACTTACAAAGTTATCACTAACTGGACACTTGCTTTATTTCAGGCAATAAGCACTTGAAGTAAATTAGATGAGCATGGTTCCTGTTCTTCAAAGAGCTTAAAGTTCAATGGGGAAGGCAGACAAATATGTAAGGCAATCAACTCCGACCAGAGGTGTGGTAGAAAGGACAGGTGACCAAAAGCACATAGGCAGCCAGGAGGTGGTCCTTTCTCACATACTGGCTTTATATGACAAGAGGAATGTTTACTGTAGGGTGCCACGTATGAACTGAAGCTCACAGAAGTCACCCTGGAGTGTGGACTTGCAGATTTCACATCTTTGCACATATTCTATTAATAAAACAGTAGTTGGCATCCTTGACTCATTGAAGATAAAAAATTGTTTTTGTAGTTTATCTTTTTTTAGAAGAATGACTTTGTAGATGCACCAGTGTTTATTGTTAAGTGAGGTTGGGATCTGTTGCTATAAAATTATAATAAAAATAATGCTGTCTTTATCCTGCACTAGGTTCGGCACTGCAGTGCCCTAAGTATCTGGTAGACATCTTCATCTCAGGCAGCAAAGCCTTTCACCCGCTTTGCTCTATCTCATATCACACTGCCAATGGTTTCTCTGAGCCTGGCAGCAATCGCTCCACCCATCCAGTACCCAAGGCAGGTAGGTTGCCACTATGCCTGACATACACATGTCTCCAGCCACCACACACTCTCTTGAACTTAAATCGCCACATAAAATAACACACAACACAATAACCTCTGATCCAATTGATAATATATAATTTGCTCATCTAGACATACAAACCCCTGTACAATTCCATCTCTTAAGAATAATCATAACAACCTGTAAATGTGCAGAGAGGAATCTTAACATCTGCCTCTATGTTCTCTCGGCTGCTTTACTTCCCTTGTTCCAGTCTCCTCCCCTCTCTAAAACTTTTCTCCCAGCCATCCTTCCTTCTCATCTGATGACAGCCTCATTCTATCTTGTACCTGCCTTCACATGCATAATAACATCATCCTACAGGGATCATCTATTTGTCCCTGTCCTTCCTTACCTGCCCAAGGTACCTTCTGATTGGTTTAATAAAATGTTGATAATGTATATCAAAGCAGAAAAGGACAGGAAGAACGTCTGGTGAAGATCCCGACTTGGGGGAAACAATCAGGTGCAGGAGATTTGCCAGCCAGACGAAGAGGAAGTTTGATGTTCATTCTAGACTGAGGAAAGGTATCAAGCCAAATGACTGACCATACTTTAGAATAAATAGGTTATTACATTACAGGAGCTAGTTGGGAAGAAAAACAAACTAAGGCCAAGCTCTCATAATGATAAAAGGTCTCCATGTCATTAGTGGGGAACAGGCACCTCAGAGACTATTCAGCCATAAAATATAATCAACAGCCATTTACTAACAATCAACAGAAGCACACCTTTCTTATTACTTGGCCTTGTTAAAATTAAAGTAAGTGTTGTTTCCCTTTTACACCAAAATTGCCTTTTTGTGATAAATGAACTTGGGATTCATAGTCCTCATTTGATTAGGCTATCCTCCATACCCAGGGTAGGGCTAGGAGCAGGGCTAGTAATTTCCCCAAAATATGGGACAACTGACCTCAGTCCATCTTTCCCCCTTCAAAGCAATAAATAAATACCACAAAGATATCCAAAATAAATTTACTTACTTTAACATTTTTATTCAGTAACAGCTAAATACCCATCTTTAGAAAATAGTTCATTGGACTGAAGAGATGGCTCACTGGTTAAGAGCACTGACTGCTCTTCCAGAGTGCCCGAGTTCAAATCCCAGCAACCACATAGTGGCTCACAACCATCTATAATGAGATCTGATGCCCTCTTCTGGTGTTTTCTGAAGACAGCTACAGTGTATTGTATGTATAATACATACATACATACATACATACATACATACATACATACATTCATAAATATTTTTTTAAAAAAGAAAGTAGTTCATCATATTTACCATGACATTTTCATAGTTTTTATTTGAAATAGCATTTTCTAGAAATTATACAAAGGGACAGTGTATTTAGCAATAAAACACAATTTTAAAAATGAGAATATCAAACATATGTAAGTTCCTCAAGTGTTCTTTTTGTACTTCCACTGTTGTAGCCAAAATTTTAAAGCAAGCCCCTCAAAACATACTATTCTCATATGTGTATATACACATGTAGTTTTGACAATTTCAAAATTAGAAGCAAAAGGTTCTGTTATTTTCCTTTATAATTGACCTTTGTTAAATTATAAACCTTAATGGAACAAGCTTAATTGCTTTTGCATTAATAAATGCTTATCCTCAGAGGGGTATTCTTTATAGAAGCTGTTAGGCTAGGGCAATCATTAAAACCCAACAGCCGTGTTGAAAGCTAACTCTGGGTGGAGAACTATAACTAAGAACAGGACATCAAAGAGTTGTTAAGTAATCATGGAAAAAGAAAATTACTTCCCAGGAAAAATGCATCAAGTGGAAAAAATAAACTTACTTATACTGTCCACTTGAAACAGACAAGCGTCCACGGTCTGCTGAGACAATTACTTGCTTTTCACATAATATCAGTATCCTTCCTGCTCAAATGTAGCAGGTGCCCTGTTATAATCCGTGGGGAAAAGCGGTGTCCTCTGAAAGCGTCAGTACCGTTCAGTAGGAAAGGACGGTAATAGAGATCAGAGCTGTGTCATGAAGTGCTACGGTGTGTCAGAATCAGAGATGAAGACAGCGTCCTGCATTTAACCAGGTCAAGCCACTCTAGGAACTCATCTTCTGAGGGCAGCGGATGGTCTCAGTCATCCAAATAACAAATGAGTGAACAATGCATTTTTCGTAACGATCGGTCTCTTTCAAGGGTGGCTGCCCTTTCTTTCAGAGAGACGGTGCTGCTGTGCTTTCTTCAGAGTGAGTTTGTCATTAGTTGGAAGCTATTCACGCTGTGCACAGGACACTCAATCTTCAATGGTTGTTCATGAGCATAAAGCCTTCCCTGATTTAGAACCTCACATTCGATGCCAGAAGGAACACCTAAGCAAAGGGAGATTTGGCAATAAAATGAATTAAAAAGGGAAGGTCAACATCGTGACAGAGTGGCTGTTTTCACCAGATGTTTTTCTACTAAATACAGTATGTAAAATCATTGATGGCAAGGTAGAAAGGCTACGTCATTCAGTGTGCAAATTAGTCCATGGCTCATGGACTGCCACGATTTGCACAGTAACTTCTCTTGTCTGTTGAATTTGAAGGTTGTACTCCTACAAAGAAATTCCTTTTATAATTAGCCACCATCTGACAGTACCTAATGCTCTCTGCTGCGACTCTGGGGTTAAGACTTAGAATAAACTGCATATATGTTATAGTTGTGTAGCTTGATTCTCTTGGGGGCCTCCAAAAAGTGGGAGTAGGGCTATCTCTGACTCTTTTGCCTGCTCTTGGGGCCCTTTTCCTCTTACTGGGTTGCCTCATCCAGCCTCGATATGAGGGTTTGTGCCTAGTCTTATTGTAAATGTTTGTGTCGTATTGTGTTGATATCCCAGGGAGACCCGTTCTTTTCTGAAGGGAAATGGAGGAGCAGTGGGTCTGGGGGAGAGGAGAGGTGAGAGGGAAACTAGAGGGAGTGGAGGAAGAGAAACTGTGGTCAGGATGTAATGCATGAGAGAAGCATGTTTTTTAAGGGGACTTTGTCTTGCGAGGTTATTTTTACCTAGGCTCGTTTGCATTCTTGGATAAGCACTGTGGAGCTCTACATCTACTTTGGGGATTTCCAAAATATCCGGTGGTGGGAAAGAGTGACAATAAAGAAAGGATATAGACAAGGAGTGTCATGGTCATCAGGCACCCGCTGTGACCACCTGTTACCCATCCATCCAACCAGGTAATTGGGAGAAACTGTTGAACAACTTGCAATGTTACCTGACATAAAGGAGCAGATGGGACATTTGATTTCAACTCCCATTGAAGAGAGGATGGGACCTGATGCTGGAACAGTAACGACAGATGGCCCAAACCAATAAAGAAATCAAAAAGATTTGGAAAGAACTGCATAAGCTTACTTTTATAAAAAACAGATTTTAAAATTAGAAACAATATGACAAGTCAATATAAAATCTGAATGGTATCAGAATTGAAAGAATTTCCAAGTATTCACATGTTAAAAAAAAACACAAGACCTGAAGGGAATAACAGGTGAGATCAATTAAACCTTTAAAGAATGGAAATTTCCAAACTGTCATAAACTTTTCCAGAGTATAAGTGACAAAAAGTTCCAGATCCAGAATATATAAAGATGACCATGTATTTATGTTAATGTAAAATCCTAAATCAATCACATAAAATATAATCCTACAGAGCAATTAAACTTTTTATAGAAGGCCAAGAATGTGGTTCAGTTGCTGGAGAGCTTAAAGTATTCACAAAGCTCTATGTCTGATTCCTACCTCTGCATAAACCAAATTGTCTTTGTACAACTGTAATCCTTCTATTTGAGAGGGTGGAGCAAGCGTGTCAGAGGTCTGAGGTTATTCTTCGCTACAAAACAAGTTCAAGACCATCCCAGGATATATGAGACTCGGCTCCCCCAAACTAAAGACATAAATAAACAAACAAATACATACATACATATTAATGTAAATCAATACTTATAACATAGTTAATATTAATTTAGATTGTTTCCACAAGTACATGAACCAAATGGGTTTAACAGATATTTATGGAACATTCCATCCTAAATCAAAAGGATATACCTTCTTCTCAGTACCTCATGGTACCTTCTCCAAAATTGACCATGTAATTAGTCACAAAACAGGCCTCAACAGATACAAGAAGATAGAAATAATCCCATGCATCGTATCAGATCACCATGCACTAACACTGGTCTTCAATAACAACAATAATGACAGAAAGCCCACAAATACATGGAAGTTGAACAATGCTCTACTCAATGACAACTTGGTCAAGGAAGGAATAAAGAAAGAAATTAAAGACTTCTTAGAATTTAATGAAAATGAAGATACAACATACCCAAACTTATGGGACATAATGAAAGCGGGACTAAGAGGAAAACTCACAGCTCTGAATGCCTGCAAAAAGAATATGTCAGCAGCTTGACAGCACACCTAAAAGCTCTAGAACAAAAAGAAATAAGTAAACCCAAGAGGAGTAGAAGGCAGGAAATAATCAAACTCAGGGCTGAAATCAATCAAGTAGAAATGAAAAGAACCATACAAAGAATCAACAAAAGCAGGAGCTGGTTCCCTGAGAAAAATCAACAAGATAGATAAACCCTTAGCCAGACTAACCACAGGTCACAGAGAGTGTATCCAAATTAACAAAATCAGAAATGAAAAGAGGGACATAACAACAGAATCTGAAGAAATTTTAAAAAAATCATCAGATCCTACTACAAAAGCCTATATTCAACAAAACTGAATCATTCAATATTATGAAATCTCTTAATATGATTTGGTTTATAAGAATGACCAAAATTAAAGTCATTTGATTAAGCTCGCAATCTACTTGAATAAATGGGAAGCTATTAAAACCTGGAAATAGTTGCAAAAGTTTAGAAGAATCACAGTAAATGGTAAATATTACAGGACATAGAAATATAATTTCTATATTGTACAATGTATGTATACATTGAGTTAATCTGGATGCCATAGATATACATGAATAGTGTGCCTGTTAAGAAATTGAAAATAAGAATATCCACTATACCGATATGGATACTGTGGATATATAAAACAGAAAGACTTCTCAGAACAAAAAAATTATGCATGGGTCTTAAACTTCATGTGGTTCAGAAAAAAATAAAGTCATTTATCTAGATGCTTCTGAACTAAAAGTCCTCATAGGGTTGCAGCCAAGAGCTCTGCACTCCAAATATGACTATAGAGAGTCTACTTTCCTACAGTGAAGCAGAACTCCAAACATTAACAACTGTGTGTATGTATGTATGTATGTATGTATATGTATATATAATATGTACACACACACAATGCAAATATAATTTATTTTCAATCTTTTATAAGAAATATCTATTTAGAATCATCTCAGAGCAAGGATTTATGAAAGTAGACATATATGTGTGTGTATATATATATGGCTTAAAATATATTAAATTTTCATTAGAATAAGAATATCCCATTCAAAACAAAACAAACAGCAAAAATTGGCAACTATTTAAGGTAAAAATTAGAACAAAAAGGGAGCCACATTTTTCAGAAGAGAAAATTTTATGTAACCAAATAAGAAATTAAAATTATATTTGAATAAAGTGACGTAAATAGAGTTCAAGGAAGAGTGTATTCTTTATTTTTTCTGACACACGGCTTCATTAGTTTGTGAACTCTTAATACTTTCACAGACTCTTAGCAATATTTTTAAATTTTGAAAGGTGCATAGAAAGACTGCAAAAATATAGAAAAAAATCCGAAATTGTTGGTGGAAATATCTTAATAGTTTGAATTTAATTTCTTTTTTTAAACAAAATTTCTAATTTAAAATATGCTCCCTAAAATCTTAGACTAAGGAAATGTTTCCAATTCAACCAAACTTTAGATAAATTAGGCAGATACTTTTCTTTACAATTAATTGGGATCTTACAAAGCAAATCTGTTATATCCACTTAGAACTGTACCAGAAGTGGTGACTACAATCCTTAGAACTCTCTTAAGAATGGTAACAAAATAACCAGCAAAGAAATTAAGGCTTTGAAGCAAAGAGAGACCACTACAGAAATCATTAGTGAAAATGCAAAGAGTTAAGGCCTCATGCTAGCCACATCCCTGGATACCTTGGATTTACCTGTGTTTAAGAAATCACAGAGGTTTGTTTGGTTTTGTTTGTTTGTTTGTTTGTTTGTTTGTTTGTTTGTTTTGGTTTGGTTTGGGTTTGGGGTTTTTTTATTTATTTTTTTTTACATTTCAAAAGTTATTCCCTATCCCGATTTCCTGTCTATAATTACCCTATCCCATCTCCCCTCTCCCTTCTTCTACTAGGGTGTTCCCCCTCCCCAACTACACTCTGGTTGGTCGGTATGGTTGTTCTTATGAGGTTGCAAACCCCTTCAGCTCCTTCAAACCTTTATCCAACTCCTCTAATAGGGACCCGTTCTGAGTTCAGTGATTTGCTGCTAGCATTCGCCTCTGTATTTGTCATGCTCTGGCTGAGCCTCTCAGGAGACAGCTATATCAGGCTCCTGTCAGCATGCACTTCTTGACTTCATCAATATTGTCTAGATTTGGTGGCTGCACACACACACACACACACACACACACACACACACACACACACACACACACACACACATATTGTTGGATCCCCAGGAGAGGAAGGCTCTGAATGGCCATTCCATCAGTCTCTGCTCCAAACTTTGCATCCCTATCTCCTCGTATGAATACTTTCATATTTTTAGTCCACCTTTTAAGAAGGACTGAAGCATCCACACTTGGTCATCCTTCTTCTTGAGCTTCATGTGGTCTGTGTATTGTATCGGGTAATATGAGCTTTTGGGCTAATGTCCACTTATCAGTGAGTGCATACCATGTGTGTTTTCTTGTGATTGGATTACCTCACTCAGGATGACATTTTCTAGTTCTCTCCATTTGCCTATGAGTTTCATGAAGTCATTGTTTTTGATAGCTGAGTAGTACTCTATTGTGTAGATGTACCACATTTTCTGTATCCATTCCTCTGTTGTAGGGCATCTGGGTTCTTTCCAGCTTCTGGCTATCATAAATAAGGCTGCTATGAACATAGTGGAGCATGTGTCTTTGTTGTATGTTGAAGCCTCTTTTGGGTATGTGCCCAGGAGTAGTATAGTTGGGGCCTCAGGTAGTACAATATCCAAGGAAATGCCAGACTGATTTCCAGAGTGGTTGTAATAGTTTGCAATCCCAACAACAATGGAGAAGTGTTCTTCTTTCTCCACATCCTCTCCAGCATCTGTTGTCACCTGAGTTTTTTATCTTAGCCACTCTGACTGGTGTGAGGTGGAATCTTAGGGTTTTGATTTTCATTTCCCTGAAGACTAAGGATGTTGAAAATTTCTTTAGGTATTTCTCAGCCATTCTATATTTCTCAGTTGAAAATTCTTTTTTTTTTTTTTAGCTCTGTACCTCATTTTTAGTAGGGTTATTTGATTCTCTGGAATCTAACTTCTTGAGTTCTTTGTGTATATTATATATTCATTGACATGGTTTACTTGAGTTTTCTACAGTGCCTGATACTGAGGAGAGAGCAAAAGAGAGATTTAGGGCACATGAAGAGCCTTGCAGGGCAGAAACTCTCTGCAGGGTAGGAGCCTGACAGTTCTTCTCTTTCTCTTCCTTTTTTTCCCTAAAAGCAAAGACAGCTACAGGGAAAACAAAATCAAAATCCAATCACATAATTTGAAGGTACTCTAATAAAACTAGGAATCAAAAATCAAAGGCAGCATACTGGAAAGGAAAAATTTATGAGAAAAGTATAAATTAAATAAAAAGCATAAACTTAATCTGCTGTGGTATCCATCATATTGCTAGGAGATCATTTATAACCTTATATATAAATTATTCAGTTTCATTGAGATAAAACTGAACAGTAACAACATTAACTCTGAATACAGAGAAAACAAATACATGTGAGAATATTGCTCTATAAAACAAACTCTTATAAATAATTATTATGTATTTGAGCTTATACAGACTGAAGTTTTGTAGTATATTCTAGGCATGTCACCATAAACTATCAGGTGGTCTTGTTGTGGAAGAAAAAAACAGTCTTCAGAGGTAGCCCTTGGAAGAGTTTGGAATACTTTTTAAGTTAACCTAACAGAATTGATTAAAGAAGTTTATAAGAAAATTAAATGAAAATATAGTAAACATCTCTGGGTAAAAACAATTATAAATATTTATTTTATGAGCAATGCGAAGTTTAAAAGTATTCTGAGTAAATATATAGTGCTAACATTTTATAAATTGCCAAAAATTCCTATTTGGAAAAATAAGAAAAATATCATATGTTGTACAAAGGAAAATCAACTCAGCAAATTCCAATGTCAGCTTAGTCTTTCATAGCTTAGTCATTGAGAAGATCGCATGCCTCAGGAAACAGTGCCTAAGAAGTCACTAGAATAAGTGTCATGAAGAGTAATTAGAGTCTAAAGGTCCAGTTATGTTAAAGTCATATAAAATATCAGCTAAAACTGTAGAAATGTGGGCTAGAGAAAGGAAATATCCATAAATAATTTTTCCTTTTTTATTTTTATTAGATATATTTCTTTACTTACATTTCAAACATTAGTCCCCTTCCCGGTTTCCTGCCTGTAAGCCCCCATTCCCTCCATTCCCCTCCCCCATACTGGTATTCCCCCTATACATTCCCCTTTTGCCCCCCACCCCTATATTCCCCTGCATTGGGGGTCCAACCTTGGCAGGACCAAGGCGTCCCCTTCCCCTGATGCCCCAACAAGGCTATTCTCTGCTACATATGCAGGTGGAGCCCTGGGTCAGTCCATGTATAATCTTTCAGTAGTGGTTTCATCCCTGGAGGCACTGGTTGGTTGGCATTGTTCTTTTTATGGGGTTGCAAGCTCCTTCACCTCTTTCAATCCTTCCTCTAATTCCCCCCAAGGGGGTCCTATTCTCAGTTCGGTGATTTGCTGCTAGCATTGACCTCTGTATTGGAAATGTTCTGGATGTGTCTCACAGGAGAGATTTATATCCGGTCCCTTTCAGCATGCATTTTTTTTTGGTTTATCAATCTTATCTAGTTTGGTGGCTGTATATAAATGGGTTATATGTGGGACAGGCTCTGAATTGCCATTCCTTGAGTCACTGCTCTAAACTTTGCTTCCATATCCCATCCTATGGATATTTCTCCCCTTTTAGAAGGAGTGGGAGCATCTGCATTTTGGTCATTCTTCTTCTTGAGCTTCCTGGGGTCTGTGGATTGCATCTTGGATAATTCGAGCTTTTCGGCTAATATCCACTTATCAATGAGTGCATACCAAGTGTGTTTTTCTGTGATTGAGTAACCTCACTCAGGATATTTTCCAGTTCCATCCATTTGCCTATGAATTTCATGAAGTCATTATTTTTGATAGCTGAGTAGTACTCCATTGTGTAGCTGTTCCACATTTTTTGAATCCATTCCTGTGTTGAAAGGCATCTGGGTTCTTTCCTGCTTCTGGCTATTATAAATAAGGCTGCTATGAACATAGTGGAACATGTGTCTTTGTTATTTGTTGGAACATCATTTGAGTATATGCCCAGGAGAGGTATAGCTGAGTCCTCAGGTAGTGGATTGTCCAATTTTCTGAGGAACCTCCAGACTGATTTCCAGAATGGTTGTACCAGTTTGCAATCCTGCCAACAATGGAGGAGTGTTCCTCTTTCTCCACATCCTTGCCAGCATCTGCTGTCACCTGAGTTTTTTTTTTTTAATCTTACTCTTTCTGACTGCTTTGAGGTAGAATCTCAGGGTTGTTTTGATTTGTATTTCCCTGATGACTAAGGATGTTGAACATTTCTTTTGGTGCTTTTTGGCCATTTGATAATCCTCAGCTGAGAATGTTTTGTTTAGCTCTATACCCATTTTTTAATAGGGTAATTTGGTTCTTTGGAGTCTAACTTCCTGAGTTCTTTGTATATTTTGGGTATCAGCCCTCTATCAGATGTAGGATTGGTAAAAATCTTTTCCCAATCTGTTGGTTGCTGTTTTTGTACTAATGACAGTGTCCTTTGCCTTACAGAAGCTTTGTAGTTTTATGAGATCCCGTTTGTTGATTCTTGATCTTAGAGCATGAGCCATTGGTGTTTTGTTCAGGAAATTTTCCCCAGTGCCCATGTGTTCAAGACTCTTCCCCACTTTTTCTTCTATTAGTTTGAGTGTATCTGGTTTGATGTGGAGGTCTTTGATCCACTTGGACTTAAGCTTTGTACATGGTGATAAATATGGATCATTTTGGATTCTTCTACATGCTGACCTCCAGTTGAACCAGCACCATTTGTTGAAAATGCAATCTTTCTTCCACTGGGTGGTTTTAGCATCTTTGTCAAAGATCAAGTGACCATAGGTGTATGGGTTCATTTCTGGGTCTTCAATTCTGTTCCACTGATCTATCTGCCTGTTTCTGTACCAATACCATACAGTTTTTATGACTATTGCTCTGTAATATTGATGGAAGTCAGGGATAGTGATTCCCCCAGAAGTCCTTTTATTGTTGAGGATATTTTATGTTATTTGGGACTATTGTGAAGGGTGTCATTTCCTTAATTTCTTTCTCAGCCTGCTTATCCTTTGAGTAGAGGAAGGCTACTGATTTGTTTGAATTAATTTTATACGCCACTTTGCTGAAGTTGTTTAATCAGGTTAAGTAGTTCTCTGGTGGAACTTTTGGGGTCACTTAAGTACACTATCATATCACCTGCAAATAGTGATATTTGATTTCTTCCCTTCCAATCTGTAGCCCTTTGACCTCCTTTCACTCTCTGATAGCTCTGGCTAGGACTTTGAGAACTATATTGAATAACGAGAGAGAGAGTGGGTAACCTTGTCTAGTCCCTGATTTTAGTGGGATTGCTTCAAGTTTCTCTCCATTTATTTGATATTAGCTATTGGTTTGCTGTATATTGCTTTTACTATGTTTAGAAATGGGCTTTGAATTCCTGATCTTTCCAGGACTTTTATCATGAAGGGGTGTTGACTTTTTTCAAATGCTTTCTCAGCATCTAATGAAATGATCATGTGGTTTTTATCTTTGAGTTTGTTTATATTGGTGATTACATTGGTGGATTTCATATATTAAAGCATCCCTGCATCCCTGGGATGAAGCCTACTTGATCATGATGGATGATCATTTTGATATGTTCTTGGATTTGGTTTGCAAAAATTTTATTGAGTATTTTTGCGTCAATATTCATATGGGAAATTGGATTGAAGTTCTCTTTCTTTGTTGGGTCTTTGTGTGGTTTAGGTATAAGAGTAATTGTGGCTTCATAGAAGGAATTTGGTAGTGCTCTGTCTTCTTCAATTTTGTGGAATAGTTTGGATAGTATTGGTATGAGGTCTTTTATGAAGGTGTGATAGAATTCTCCACTGAACCCGTCTGGACCTGGGCTCTTTTTGGTTAGGAGACCTTTAATGACTGCCTCTATTTCTTTAGAACTTATGTGGTTGTTTAGATGGTTTATTTGTTCCTGATTTGACTTTGGTACCTGGTATCTGTCTAGAAAATTGATCATTTCCTCCAGATTTCCCAGTTTTGTTGAATACAGGCTTTCGTAGTAGGATCTGATGATTTTTTTTTAATTTCTTCAGATTCTGTTGTTATGTCCCTCTTTTCATTTCTGATTTTGTTAATTTGGATACACTCTCTGTGACTTGTGGTTAGTCCGGCCAAGGATTTATATATCTTGTTGATTTTCTCAAAAAAACAGCTCCTGCTTTTGCTGTTTCTTTGTATAGTCCTTTTCATTTCTACTTGGTTGATTTCAGCCCTGAGTTTGATTATTTCCTGCCTTCTACTCCTCTTGGGTTTACTTATTTCTTTTTGTTCTAGAGCTTTTAGGTGTGCTGTCAAGCTGCTGACATATGCTCTCTCCTGTTTCTTTTTGCAGACACTCAGAGCTATGAGTTTTCCTCTTAGTCCCGCTTTCATTATGTCCCATAAGTTTGGGAATGCTGTATCTTCATTTTCATTAAATTCTAAGAGTCTTTAATTTCTTTCTTTATTTCTTCCTTGACCAAGTTGTCATTGAGTAGAGCATTGTTCAACTTCCATGTATATGTGGGCTTTCTGTCATTATTGTTGTTATTGAAGACCAGGGTTAGTGTGTAATGATCTGATAAGATGCATGGGGTTATTTCTATCTTCCTGTATCTGTTGAGGCCTGTTTTGTGACTGATTATATGGTCAGTTTTGGAGAAGGTTCCGTGAGGTGCTGAGAAGAAGGCATATCCTTTTGATTTAGAATGGAATGTTCTATAAATATCTGTTGAATCCATTTGGTTCATAGCTTCGGTTAGTTTCACTACATTTCTGTTTAATTTCTGTTTCCATGATATGTTCATTGATGAGCGATGGTGTTGAAATCTCCTACTATTATCATGTGAAGTGCAATGTGTGCTTTGAGCTTTAATAATGTTTCTTTTATGAATGTAGGTGCCCTTGCATTTGGAGCATAGATATTTAGGATTGAGAGTTCATCTTGGTGGATTTTTTCTTTGATGAATATGAAGTGTCCTTACTTACCTTTTTTAATGTCTTTTGGTTGAAAGTCAATTTTATTTGGAATTAGAATGGCAACTCCAGCTTATTTCTTCAGGCCACTTGCTTGGAAAGTTGTTTACTCTGAGGCAGTGTCTGTCTTTGTCTCTGAGGTGTGTTTCCTGCATTCAACAAAATGCTGGGTCTTCTTTACGTATCCATTCTGTTAGTCTGTGTCTTTTTATTGGGGAATTGAGTCCGTTGATGTTGAGAGATATTAAGGAATAGTGATTGTTGCTTCCTGTTATTTTCGTTGTTAGAGGTGGAATTATGTTTGTTTCTCTTTTGGTTTCATTGCAAGTAAATTATATTCTTGCTTTCTGTATGGTGTAGTTTCTCTCCTTGTGTTGGAGTTTTTCATCTATTATCCTTTGTAGGGCTGGATGTGCAGAAAGATATTGTGTAAATTTGGTTTTCACATGAAATATCTTGGTTTCTCCATCTATGTTAATTGAGAGTTTTGCTGGATAAAGTAACTTGGGCTGGCATTTGTGTTCTCTTAGGGTCTGTATGACATCTGCCCAGGATCGTCTGCCTTTCATAGTCTCTGGTGAGAAGTCTGGTGTAATTCTTATAGGTCTGCCCTTATATGTCACTTGACCTCTTTCCCTAACTGCTTTTAATATTCTTTCTTTGTTTTGTGTATTTGGTGTTTTAACTATTATGTGACAGGAGGAATTTCTCTTCTGGTCCAATCTATTTGGAGTTCTCTAAGCTTCTTGTATGTTTATGGGAATCTCTTTCTTTAGGTTAGGGAAGTTTTCTTCTATAATTTTGTTGAATATATTTACTGGCCCTTTAACTTGGGAGTGTTCACTTTCTTCTATACTTATTATCCTTAGGTTTGATCTCATTGTGTCCTGGATTTCCTGTATGTTTTGGACTAGGAGCTTTTTGCATTTTACATTATCTTTGACAGTTGTATCGATGTTTTCTATGGTATCTTCTGCCCCTGAGATTCTCTCTTCTATCTCTTATATTCTGTTGGTGATGCTTATGTCTACGGCTCCCTGTCTCTTCCTTTGGTTTTTCTATATCCAGGGTTGTCTTCTTTTTGTACTTTCTTTATTGTTTCTATTTCCATTTTCAATTCGTTTACCTGTTTGGTGTGTTTTCCTGTAATTATTTTAGGGATTTTTGTGTTTCCTCTCTAAGGGCTTCTACTTGTTTACTTGTCTTTTCCTGCATTTCTTTAAGGGAGTTCTTTATGTCTTTCTTAAAGTCCTCCATCATTATCAAAAAAATGTAATTTTAAATCTAAATCTTGCTTTTCTGGTGTTTGGATATCCAGTATTTTCTTTGGTGGGATAACTGGGCTCTGATGATGCCAAGTAGTCTTGGTTTCTATTGCTTTGTTTCCTGTGCTTGCCTCTAGCCATTGCGTTGTCTCTGGTATTTGCTTGTCTTGCTGTTTCTGAGAGTGACTTGACCCTGCTGTAGTTCTCTGTGTCAGCACTCCTGTAGAACTGTTTTCCTGTTGTCTTTCAGCCTTTCCTGAGGACAGGTGCTCTGCTCTCAGTTGTGGCAGCGCTCCTGGAGACTGTCTTCCAGCTCTAGGCATGGGCAGGAATCAAAAAGTCCTGCCCCTGATTACTCCTGTAGGTCCTTGCACCCTGCTGGCACAGTTGGCACTATACAATTCTCTCTTGGGTCTGGACTGTGGAGAGATGGTATTCTCCTCTGACTTCTCAGGAGTATCCACACTTCTGAGGGTCCAACTCTCTCCCCCAAGGGATTTGGGTGCAGGGAGCTGTTTGGCCTGTTCAGTTCGGTCCTGAGGGCAGACCAGAACCATGGGTACCTGCGGCTGTCTGTTCCTAGGTCCCTGTGTCCAGAGGCACTGTGCAGTTTCCCCTTGGACCAGGGATGTGGGCCAAGGTGTGCAGAGGTGGCAGTCTGTCCTGAGGTCTCAGGTCTCTGCACTTCTGGGTGGTCTGCTCTCTTCCTCGTAAATAATTTTATGTTTCTAATTTGTGATGAAATGTGATTGAACACAATAGGACGTGCTGTGAGACCCTATCCAGACTAACCATGGAATATGCATCACAGGAGCAATTATTACTATTAAGCCAAAATGATATTAAACTTTCGTCAACTAAATAAATTGACAGTATCTTGTGCTGATAGATTATGATGAAAAGTAATCAGTGTGGTATTCTCTTTCTATGTTGAAATTGACTATTGAAAGTTTCTTTGCCTCTGACTTCAGCTCCTTATGGACAACTAGTACAGAATTACTAAATGAAATTACCAAAAATAAACGATTTATGAGTTTCAAATTATCAATTGTACCAAAGTGCAATTTTATGTTCTATCATTAATTAATTTGTTAAGATTTGGCTAGTTCAAATTTGTAAGTCAAACTTTATTAAAAGGTGTGTGTGTGTGTGTGTGTGTGTGTGTGTGTGTGTGTGTGTGTGTGTGTGTATGTGTATGTCAAGCACAAGTGAAGTATATCAAGACTATACACATGGAATATGCTACCATCCATTATTTTTTTGGGCATTCACTGTGAGTCTTGAAATATGTCCATTGCCAGTAAAGATATCCTGCAGTGACCCATAGATACTGAGAATAAAAGGTAAGATTGCTTATGAAAAGAACTATCCAGAAAGGATGAATAACTAAGGTATGAATTCGTAAGTGAGGATGTCGGGAATAATCATAATTTGATGAGCCCAACAGAATGTAATAAATTTTTGGAAATTGTACAATACAAGAAAGTAAATATATATCAATTTTTAAATAGAGTTTCTAAAATTATCTATAAATGGAGAAATTGTTTCCTTAATAATCATAAAAATTATGTCTGAAAAATCAAAGAATGTTCAGTGTCACAGAATGTATCAACATTGTTTATTATTGTAGTAGATTGAGTGTAAAATAATGATATGTAAGAGAAATCAAGTAAAATATTTTACTATTCATTTATGTTTTAAAGGCATCACAAAGCTAAAAGTAGAAGACTTATATTCTAGAATAAAACCTAGTCATGAACATCAACAATCATCCTTCATGTTTAACTAAGCACAGAGACCTCTACAAACACCCTTCATCATCAATAAAAGTAATGAAATGCAATAGCATTAGGACATAGATGTTCAGTATCATCAATATGATTTAATGTTGTGTTATTATATGCTTTTCAATGCATGTGAAAAGAACATGTGAAAGAGCTCAAGGGTAGGGAACCAGAACATTACATTCTCATTCTATAAATACCACATAGAAACTCACACAGTGAAACAATAGAACTTACCAAGTTAATACGTGCATTTAAAAAATCATCAAAACCCTATATCAAGGGGACCTAAAAGGATGAGATTGTTCTAAATAAAATTTATAAATGTTTCTTAAACAGCCATTGGTCAACAGCTTCGTTTTTCAGGAAGTTATTAGTATAATTCCTTATGAATTTTCACGTCGCTTCACTAATTACAGGTCCCTCTTCTGTCCCATTTCCTAGATCAGATCCCTTGTGGTCTGCTACTCCCTCTGTATTGCTTCCCAAATCCTGCCCCCAAGCAATGGTTCCTCTTTACGTTTCTGAATTCTTCAGTTACCCCAGGATATGTACTCACACATAAAGATGTTGAGCCACCTACAAAAAGAACAAAAAAACGTTTATTATATGTATCTGTTTAACATATATATATATATATATATATATATATATATATATAACTTAAAAATACATTTTTCCTCATATGGGCTAATAGTGCTTTATCCAAGAACCAAAGAACATCTAACGTAAATCCTAACATCATGCATGAGAAGCACTCTTTTGAATTGTTAGTCAGAGCTATCCCAGAACCTCTTGAACATAAAGCCTATTGGTCTTGCCTGTGGTTGCTTCCCAGAGGTGGAAGGAAGTCCCTATTACTGCAGACTCCATACATTTCAGATGCCCATCCCAAAAGTCTCTGAGCTGGAACTCATCTGAATGCCTCTTCTATAAGGAATAGCTTTCCTATATCCAGAAAATAATATGAAAGCTTCCAAGGGAGGGAAGCAACCCACAGTCTTACCCTGCTATGTCACAGTAAATCACGACCCCCAGCGTGGCACAGTAACCCTATGGGTAAGGAAGGTGCATGTTTACCAACTGTCCTCTAACCAGACTTAAGAACCACTCAAAAAGAGGGAACTTGTGCCTGGTACTGGAAACCTAGCCATCTGTCTATGGCTGGTGAAGTCATGCATATTGGAGGAGAGCCTACAACCACCACTTTAATAAACCACCATAATCCCTAACTACATTCTAAATATTTACTCTTATGCTCACAGACAGATGGAGTCCTACCCCTCCCTCATCAAGGAAATTTCTCCTTGTAACAGACAGAAATGATTTCAGGAAACTGCAGCAAGACAAAATGCAGAATTGTGGCACCAATTCCAGTGGATATATGTACAAAAACAAACAAAAAACAAAACAAAACATAACATAACAAAACAAAGCTTCCTATACATCCGGCTCAGGACTATTAAAGAAGGAGAATGGAAAAGTTGTTAGAATCAGAGACTTACTAAGCTTGCTGTGACATTTCCTACTAATATCAGAAGCGACACCCCAAAAGTCTAACCAACATGATTTCCTAAACATCAGCAGAGCACAATAAACACGCTAAAGTGAATGGGAAAAAATTACAAGTCCTCAACTCTACACAAAGAACTACTGGTCACTAAGGAATGATGAGAGTAGGAGAAACAGCCTTCCTGACGGAAGAATACACCAATCAGTTATTTTGTACCAAGTTGTCAGTCCTGAAAACATACATTCAGGTTTCAAAGGCTTACATAGACTTCGCAGGTTATATTTAGGGGTGTGTGCATGTGCATGTGTGTGCACATTCGTGTGCGTGCGTGCGTGCATGACTGTGTGTGTTTGTGAGTGTGTGTATGTGTGTGTGTGTGAATTAACAAGAATAGGTCACTGATATGAAAGAGAGCAAGGAGACACATACAAAAGGGATTGGAGGAAGAAAAACAAAGTGGATATGGTGTAATTATAATTTCAAAAATGCAGGAAGTAAAAAAGTCATGAAGTTTTAAATTAGATGCAAAATGAAATTTAGAAAATGAAGCCTTTCTCTGCAATTTGAAAAAAAACTTATAAATTTTACTCATACTGAAATAAAATGAAGAGAAATCACAAATAACAATACAGCAATATTACGATAGAAAGGATAGAAAGATTAATCACTATATATATATATATCTCTGATGTAAAGTATGCTTGTGTCACAGATATTTAATACTCATAACACTATTTTAAAAAATATTTATAAGTATATATTTGAAACTATAAATGACTTAACAAGACATTTTCCAAGCATGAAATAAGATTAGTATTAATATTAACTTATCCCATTCAGAAAATTAAATCTGTAAATAATACACTTCTGTATAGAAAGTTCTAGCTTCTTTATGATAGTGCCAATGGAAATGCTCTATTAAATATTTAAAGGAGCATAGGTTCTTTTGCAGAGCAGACAGTGGCTAAGAGTTAGAGCATTGTGATACCAAACTTTATTATTAACACCATGCCCCGGACGCTGGAAAGAAGGCTCAGTGGTTAAGGATGCTGCTGCTCTTTCAAGAGGACTAGGGACTTGATATTTGCTCTCCAGAGGATTGGATACAATCTGACCTTCCTCAGGTATCTGCACTGACTTACACACACACACACACACACACACACACACACACACACACACACACACACAGAGCCATATAAACTTATATAAATTTTGAAAAATCTAAAAACTGAGACAGGGAATTTTCACCAGAATGTACGTTGCAAACCTTTACTTTTACAGAGACTTTAACTATTAGAATTAGCAAGTTGAACCAAGTATTATATAACAGAAATGTATTTTATCAGACTTAGAATTATTCTAGAAACAATATTTAGATATTGATAATTATGATTCTCTGCATTATTAGGATAAAATTATAAAATTTCAACTATCAATTTTTAAAATGTATTTGATGTAAGTCAATACCTATTGAAACAATCTGGGCAAGAAAAGATACTGTAAAGGCAGTTGCTTAATCAGATAAGTATCTCATATGAAGAATATTGAAACTTTTCCTTTTAAAATGAAAAATGAGAAAAATATTTCTTCCTACTCAACTATGACTAGAGAATTAGTATAAAAAATTGAGAGAAAAATAACCACTTGTTTATTCATAACTGATGGGATATTTCAAATGACAGTAAGCACAAAGTTCTCTCAACCACATCAAATCATAAGGTACATTTTCCAAATATAAATTATCAGATAATATACATTAAATAATTCTATATTGTAAACCATATGTTGTATATATAGCAAAATAAATAAACATATTAAAATAAATTTTAAACACGGAAATAAAGACAAGTATGGTTTTGTAAACGTTGCTTCGTAAATTTATTTCATAGGGATGAAATTTAATGGCACATGAACACACATTTACTTCAACAGGGCTGACTCTTGCAGAGGACATCAATGAAGATCTTAAAGCAGGGGTGTTGGGAACAAGGAATTGTATTTTAGATTATTTCATAGCTATTAAAATAAACATGTTCACCATCATAACTATAATGACTTAAGTGTTTGCCAAAAACATGCATTTTTAAGAGCCAGTTTCAGAACCAGTGTCTGCTGTTAAAAATTAGAAACCAAATGGACAATAAGAACAAAAATAGCAAAAGAAAATCATATGCATATAAATGATGGTAAATGTGTACGAGGAAACATGCTCAACAAAAACTCACTGATCTGAGACTATTTCTACTTATTTAATGTGACTCATCAGCGTCCTTATGAAAATACAGTGCAGACAGTTGGGACTGATCAGTTTTATCATGTAAAGGAGCATGGAGGGCTGTGAAGAAGTCTTTCTAGCAGTGTATTCATCTTGGTGACAGCTTTATTCTATCCAGCTAGCTTGCGGCTGTGTTTATTCTGCATTTTTATGGTAATGAAGAGCTCTGAGTACTCATTTACTTTCTCGATTCTTGCTGACTCGAACAGAAAGTCAGCCCTTTATGGGGGAAGTGTGAGATCTGACACTTACTCAGGGAGGTCATCATTTCTTTTTGTCACAGGACGCAGTGCTGGCCGGAGATACACTACGGATGGATGGCGCCCTGTCTTCTTTTTAATAAAAGTAACTTCCACAGACAGCAATGGAATCCCCCAGTTTTACAAAGGTGCATTTAGTGCTATTTATGTCTGTTTAGCTTAACAAGACAGTAAACCGTACACTAGCTCCATATCATCTGCGAGATTTTAAAACATTTTGTCATGCTTTGGAAATCTAAAAGATACTTCAACAAATCAAGAATGATAGGGAGTTTTTCACATTGCCAATTATTTGTAAATTATATTTCTATGAGACACTACGGGTTGGTGTTCCTTGGATGGCTTTTGAAAACAAACTATATCAAATGTGCATACTAAAAGGTGGTAGCTAGCGTGGGCTTCGTGTCTTACCTCTAGTTTGAACGTAAGATTCCAAAAGGGCTCTGAGTAATTGCAATGATGAGATAATTGAGTGGCCTGGGTTTGGCTTCTATGACCAGGTTCCATTAACTAGGGACTGCATTTCAATTTTACTTCCGGCTTTACCATTCCTGTCTTTGTTCCCCTATCCCTGATTTCTGGTAAGGGATCTGCTCCTGTCTATATATATTGTGTGCTCTGGGAATCCCCTCTTTAGTGCTCACAAAATGTCTAAATATAATAATAAAACAAACAAGTTTTGCAAATTCCTGTAGTACAAAACTTTTTGGGGAACAACTGTTGAAAATAGGTGAAAAAAAAAAAGAAAAACAATAAGCACATTCACTCATTTGTAGCGCCCATTCCTCTTTGTGCTATAAGGGACCAGAGGAAAATGGTTTAAAATATTCAAGTCTCTGTGGGGGCTTGGATGAAAATGACCCCCGTAGTCTCATACATTTGAATATTTAGTCCCCAGCTGGCAAAACCATTTGGGAAGGATTACGGAGCTGCATGATCTTGTTGGCGAAGATGTGATTCTTTGAGAATTCAAAAGCGTATCCCATTTCCAGTTAGTGTTTTTCTCTCTCTCTCTCTCTCTCTCTCTCTCTCTCTCTCTCTCTCTCTCTCTCTCTCTGACTCATGCTTGTGGAGGTGAACTCTAGACTACTGCTCTATGCCTGCCTGCTACCACTGTTCTTCCCACAAAGCACATAACTCTAACTCTCTCAGATTATAAGTCCTCTAGAAACTCTTCTACAAGTTGCCTTCCTCATAAAGTCTCCTTCCAGCAAACAAAAGTATCTAAGGCAGTCTGACAAAAGAAAGGAAAATTAAGGTACAGAAAATAAGGCCGTTCAACTCAAACACCAGTGCCTTAAAGCGTCTTTACCTCATATTTCAGGAACATAGTTGATTTTATCTCATAAAATACCAGAGAGAAACAGAGTGATCCAAATGGACTCAATTTTAGAGGTTTCAATCCACAGTCACATTGCCCCATGCTGTACTGGAGCCTGTAGTGAGGGACAACTTCATGAAGGAAAGGGCATGAGACAACAGAATTGCTCCCCTCGAAGCATGACAGAAGCTAAGAAAGCAAGAAAGACCAGGGTCCTTTAAAAGTTTATTTGTGATAGCCAGAAGCTGGAAATAACCCAGATGGCCCAGGACAGAAGAATGGATACAGAAAATATGGTTCATTTACAGAATGAAATACTACTTAGCTATTAAGAATGAGGACATCCTGAGTTTTGCAGGCAAAAGGATGCAACTAGAAAATATCATCCTGAGTGTGCTAACTCAGACCCGGAAGGACATGCATAGTATGTTCTCACTAATAAGTAGACATTAGCCCCACCTCCACTCCCAGTACAGCATACCCAAGGTACAGTCCACAGAACTTAAAAAGAGCAACAAACTGAAGGGCCTAGGAAGGGCTCCTCAGTCCCACTTGGGAGGGAGAAGAAAGCAACCACAAGGGGGGAAGGAGGGTGAGACAGGGGAGAAAAAGGGGATAGGGTGGGGTGAGGGGAACATGATCTTGTATTGTGTTGGGGGGGAAAGGACTGAAGCCCCGAGGGCCAGCAGAAAGAATGGAAACAGGGGACCTCAGGAGGAAGGAGGTTGGGAGGACCCTCTAGAATGTACCAGAGACCTGGAAAGTGAGAGACTCTCAGGACTCAAAGGGGGTGATCCTAGATGAAATGCCCTACTGTGGAGAGAGGTAACTTATTGAACCCACCTCCAGCAGAAAGACAGGGCATCAAGTGAGGGATGGGGTTGCTATCCCGCAGTAAAGCTCTCATCCATTATTGTTCCTGTCTGAAAGAACTACAGGGATGGAAATAGAGAAGAGCCTGGGGAAGAGAAAGTCCAGCGACAGGCTCAAAGTGGGTTCCAGCTCCCAAGGGGAAGCTCCAAGACCCGACTCCATTACTAAGGCTATGGTGCATTCACAAAAAGGGCCCTATCAGGACAGCCCTCCAAAAGACACAACAAGCAGCTGAAAGCGTCAGATGCAGATATGTGCACCCAACCAACGAACAGCAGTTGCTGACCCCTGTGCTTAAATTAGGGAGAAGCTGGAGGAAGCTGATGCGGAGGGCAACCCTGTAGTAGGACCAGCAGTCTCAACTAACCTGAACCCCTGAGATCTCTCAGACACTGAATAACCAACCGGGCAGCATACACCAGCTGAGATGAGGCCTCCGACACGTATACAGCAGAGGACTTCCGGGTCTGGGTTCAGTCAGAGAAGATGCACCTGACCCTCAAGAGACCGGAGGCCCCAGGAAGTTTTAGAGGTCTGGTGGTGGGGTAGGTGGGGTGGGGACATTCTTGTGGAGAAACGGTGGTGGAGTATGGGATGTGGAACAGTTGAGGGAGGGAGTGGACTGTGAGGGGAATAAAATTTGGGATGTAAAAGTAAATAATAAAAATAAATAAATAAATCCAATTTTTTTTTAATAAAAGCACATACTCAAGTTCCCACTAAGTCCACTATAGGCCTACCTCATTATAATCCATGGGTGAAGCACTAGTTTCATGCCTCTTGTCCTCTCAATATGCCACCAGGTAAGGGATAAGTTTTCTGGGTTAACTTTTTTTTTTTTCAAAACTGAATATGCAACAATGCTGCTTAAAGGGCAAAATCCAAGAGGTGCTTGCTGACAGGAGCCAGATATGGATACCTCCTGAGAGGCTCTAACCAGAGCTTTACTGACCATCAGATTGAGCACTGGGACTCCTGTGGAGAAGTTAGAGAAAGGACTGAAAGAGCTGAAGGGATTTGCAACTCCATAGGAAGAACAGCAATATCAACCAACCAGACCCCGCAGAGCTCCCAGGGACTAAACTACCAACCAATGAGTGTACATGGAGAGACCCATGGCTCCAGCCGCATGTGTAATAGAGGATGGCATCATCTAGCATCAATAGGAGGAGAAGCCCTTGGTCCTGTGAAGGCTCCTTTCCCCAGTGTACGAGAATGCTAGGGCAGTGAGGTGGGAGTGGGTGGGGGAGTGGGGGAGCATTTTTATAGAAGCAGGGGGAGAGGGATGGGAGAGGAGGAAACTAAGAAAGAGGATAACATTTGAAATGTAAATACATAAGATATCCAATAAAAACGGGCAAAATCATGAAAATGCTCATTCCTTCACAAAGGAAAAATATAAGAAAACAATGAATTAAATGTCAATTGCTTTTCTTGCCCTATTAAAACAAGAATTCTGAAGTAATATGAAGATATTCATGCCATTCTATTGAAATATATAAAACTCGGGTGTTTTAATCACATAACAATACAGATTAAAGGAGTTGGAAAGACAGGGAGTGACATACAAGTAAAATATTTGTAGATTGTTCGTCTCAATGGTACCTAAGTTGTGTCTCATTGAGATGACCTTCAGATTTTTGTTCGATATCTTAGATCGTTCAGTCATTTTGATACTTTTTTCAGCTTCCAGCAACAGCATCTAACTAATTACACTCCATCTTAACCAGATGAGTGTCCTTTTGGAAAACGTTCATTGGGTACATTTTAAGAGCCACGGTGAAATTGTCCACGGTCATTTCAGAGACACAAATGCTTGCTTACTTGCAAACTGTTTCAGTGCTTGGATAACCTCACTAAGCACATTAAACTTATTTTTTCCCATCTCTGGCTTTTAAAGATCAAGAAAGATGTAATTTATATAATTCAGTATGGCAGAAGCTGTATTCGTCTTCTGAATCAGTTTAGTTTCATTAGATTAAGTTTATAATAAGGCATTAAGCATTAGAGTTCTTGATCTTAATGCAATAGCCTTTAGTGCCACTGCCCTTAAATCTTGTTTCATATCTTTGTATAAATATTTGATAATAATTTGGTTGCATTTTTTCTAAATATAGCATTTTCTGGCAATCCAGGCTTCACTAATGCTCTTGACTAAATAAGTGAATTTTTTATTGCATGCTATGGACAAATTCTTATTCAAAAAATTATTAACACATAACATTGTTAAAATAATATATATATATATATATATAATCAGAAATTCAAGATCACCTGTCTCAAGAACTATACATGATCATCAATTTAAAAGTAATCATTACTACACTGAACTTAATTATAACTCCTGGGACAAGTTTACCATCTGCTGGTTTCAGTACAAAAATTCTAGGATGGGAGCAGGTAGTTAAAAAAGGACACGTGTTGCCAAATCCAAATGAAGGAGCAGATTCCAGGATATGAGGAGAGCTAAGAACAAGAAGCATGGGAAGGGATGTTCACCAAACCAGTGGAGTGAGAAGCAGAAAGCAGACTAAGGTGCCAGGAAGCTGGGAAATCAAAAGAACAGAGCAGTTGTAAACAGATCCTGAAAGAAAATAAAAGTTTCTGGTGTGAAACGGCATATGGTTTGCATCCCGTGATCTGGCTCATCTCCACTTACCACAAACGTGTCCGAGACGGCCCTGGAAGATCGCAAACGTCTGAATATAAAACTCAGAGTTGACAATGAAGCAACGTCTTTGAAAAGGGCCCTTAGGTGAAAAGCTAAGGGAACATGATTGTAAATTAAACTAGCTATTACAAACATGATTTTGCCAAATTAAAAGTAGATAATTCTTTTCCCTCTCTCTCTCTGTCTCTTGATATTTCTCCAAGATCACAGAAAAGACTTGTGATTGTCAGGAAACATGGGAGCTTGCCCTTATTATGTAGAAACTGTACATTGAGACTCTTCTTCATCCACACAACCCAATGATTCTTACTATTGTGATTACCTCTCCTTGCACATCTATTGGATGCTATAGAAAACAGGGAACACTAGGAAGAAAGCTATTTGCTTGGAAATTGCTTGTGTAGTAATCCTAGTACATATGACCCATACAAATGAACTCGTTATAGAAAGATATGAAATGCAAAAGAATGAACAACAGTGACTACAGTCAGTTTGAAAACATTCTATTTGTTCAGAGTACTACCAAAGCAGGCAGTGTGGTACAGGAGACCTTGAGATCAACCAACACCTTACCAGCCATCAGTGCATGGAGACTGTTCTAAGAAGCATTTGTAGTCTATATGTCTCTATCTGCCTCTGTGTCTCTCTGTCTCTGTCTCTCGGCGTGTGTTCACGTCTGTGTGAAAATGTCCATGTGAGAGTGCTATGTGCGTATGCTTTGTGAGTGTGTAATATGGGCATATGTGTATATGATATATACATGTGCGTGTGTTTCTGTGTGTGTCTGCATGTTGAGGAGAGGTGCAGTTAGCCCCAAGGTTGTTGCTGGGACCCTTTCCCCACACTCTTCACCTTATTCACTGGGGCAAAATCTTTGAATGAAACAACAAACATGACCAGTTCGGCTAGCCAGTTTGCTGAGAAACATCCTGCCTCTGCTTTCCCACAGCTAGAATTGAAGACTGGTGCCGTGCCTACATGGCACTTCCTTGAGTTCTGAATATCCAAGCCCTAGTTCTCACACCAGCACAGTAGGTGCTTTAACAACTCAGCCGCCTTTCCGATCTTGCACGCTTCTTTCTGGGCACTGTTCTAAATTGGTAAACAACATGCCGATTCCATGTTGTCAAAATAAAATGTTTGTCATGATTGACAGACAGATTAAAAGCTAAATTTTCTTTGAAATAATGGTGAACTAAGCGGGAACTTTTGAAAGAGTGAATGAGAAGTAAAAGAATAAGTTCATAGCTTTTTCATGAATCACCTCTTCTCACAATTTGGTTTAAAGCTAGTGGTTCAGGTGTTAAGCAGTTTTTGATTCAATTTGAGGCTCACTCCATGAAACACACATATGGTATTGTTAATGATACCAGGTATCTGAGACTCAGGTCGTGGACTCTAGGGAAAACCCTATTGCTATTATTCTGCCAAGGGAGCATAGCAATAAAGCAACTCCTAATGACACACTGCTGTACCCATAGATCAGTGCTTTCAACCCTCATTAGAGAAGCCAGTTCTCAAGGCAATGGTAACCACAGACAGCCACACTGAACAATGTGCAGAGAGTGAGAGACCTTGAATCACTCAACTCTAAATAAGATGTTTTTATAAAATTTCCCCCTCCCTTCAAAGATTAGAGAACTATGTAGGAAAGGAGGCAGAAAGATTCTAAGAGCCAAAGTTGTTGGTGACTGACTCCAAAAGAAACAGTGTCTTCCAGGCACAATGGACTGTAATGAAATCAAAGAAACTGTGATTACATTCACAAGACTTGAACAAGCCAGATAAAATCTTAGTACAGAGCAGGGGAACTGAGCACCAAGTCCCAGTCCTTACAAAACAAGCTTTTTGCAATTCATAGCTGTTCAGAGAAGAAAAATCCATTTTCTCTAATGGAGGGTCACTGAGTATACCAACCCCTTTCTCAGGCTCAGGAGAAATCGGCACAACATAGACTCAATTTTTTCTGCATGGGTTTCTTCGCTCATGGTTTGGTGAGCTTTCTTCTTCTGTTTTGTCTTGTTTTGCTTTGTTTCGTTGATTTTTGTGATGTGGGAAGTTGTTGTTGATTTGAAAGAAAGACAATGAACTTGAAATTGGGTTTGTAGGGAGGTGGAAGAATAGAGGAGGAATATGACCAAATTATATTATATGAAACATTTTAAATAGTTTTTAACCACTAGGCTATAAAAGCAATTTAATTTTTTCCTACTGATATTTACTTTTTTTTTTTTTTATTATTAACTTGAGTATTTCTTATATACATTTTAATGTTATTCCCTTTCCGGTTTCGGCAAACATCCCCCCCCCTCCCTTCCTTATGGGTGTTCCCCTCCCAACCCTCCCCCATTGCTGCCCTCTCCCCAACAGTCTAGTTCACTAGGGGTTCAGTCTTAGCAGGACCCAGGGCTTCCCCTTCCACTGGTGCTCTTACTAGGATATTCATTGCAACCTCACGAGGTCAGAGTCCAGGGTCAGTCCATGTATAGTCTTTGGGTAGTGGCTTAGTCCCTGGAAGCTCTGGTTGGTTGGCATTGCTGTACATATGGGGTCTCGAGCCCCTTCAAGCTCTTCCAGTTCTTTCTCTGATTCCTTCAACAGGGGTCCTGTTCTCAGTTCAGTGGTTTCCTGCTGGCATCGCCTCTGTATTTGCTGTATTCTGGCTGTGTCTCTCATGAGCGATCTGCACTCACATTTTGATCATCCGTCTTGAGTTTCATTTGTTCTAGGCATCTAGGGTAACTCAAGCATTTGGGCTAATAGCCACTTATCAATGAGTACATACCATGTATGTCTTTCTGTGATTGGGTTAGCTCACTCAGGATGATATTTTCCAGTTCCAACCATTTGCCTACTAATTTCATAAAGTCATTGTTTTTGATAGCTGAGTAATATTCCATTGTGTAGATGTACCACATTTTCTGTATCCATTCCTCTGTTGAAGGGCATCTGGGTTCTTTCCAGCTTCTGGCTATTATAAATAAGGCTCACGATGAACATAGTGGAGCACGTGTCTTTTTATATGTTGGGGCATCTTTTGGGTATATGCCCAGGAGAGGTATAGCTGGATCCTCAGGCAGTTCAATGTCCAATTTTCTGAGGAACCTCCAGACTGATTTCCAGAATGGTTGTAGCAGTCTGCAACCCCACCAACAATGGAGGAGTGTTCCCCTTTCTCCACATCCTCGCCAGCATTTGCTGTCACCTGAGTTTTTGATCTTAGCCATTCTCACTGGTGTGAGGTGAAATCTCAGGGTTGTTTTGATTTGCATTTCCCTGATGACTAAAGATGTTGAACATTTCTTTAGGTGTTTCTCAGCCATTCGGCATTCCTCAGCTGTGAATTCTCTGTTTAGCTCTGAACCCCATTTTTTAATAGGGTTATTTGTCTCCTTGCTGTCTAACTTCTTCAGTTCTTTGTATATTTTGGATATAAGCCCTCTATCTGTTGTAGGATTGGTAAAGATCTTTTCCCAATCTGTTGGTTGCCGTTTTGTCCTAACCACAGTGTCCTTTGCCTTACAGAAGCTTTGCAGTTTTATGAGATCCCATTTGTCGATTCTTGATCTTAGAGCATAAGCCATTGGTGTTTTGTTCAGGAAATTTTTTCCAGTGCCCATGTGTTCCAGATGCTTCCTAGTTTTTTTTCTTCTATTAGTTTGAGTGTGTCTGGTTTGATGTGGAGGTCCTTGATCCACTTGGACTTAAGCTTTGTACAGGGTGATAAGCATGGATCGATCTGCATTCTTCTACATGTTGACCTCCAGTTGAACCAGCACCATTTGCTGAAAATGCTATCTTTTTTCCATTGGATGGATTTGGCTCCTTTGTCAAAAATCAAGTGACCATAGGTGTGTGGATTCATTTCTGGGTCTTCAATTCTGTTCCATTGGTCTATCTGTCTGTCTCTGTACCAATACCATGCAGTTTTTATCACTATTGCTCTGTAATACTGCTTGAGTTCAGGGATAGTGATTCCCCCTGAAGTCCTTTTTTATTGTTGAGGATAGTTTTAGCTATCCTGGGTTTTTTGTTATTCCAGATGAATTTGCAAATTGTTCTGTCTAACTCTTTGAAGAATTGGATTGGTATTTTGATGGGGATTGCATTGAATCTGTAGATCGCTTTTGGTAAAAAATGGCCATTTTACTATATTAATCCTGCCAATCCATGAGCATGGGAGATCTTTCCACCTTCTGAGGTCTTCTTCAATTTCTTTCTTCAGTGTCTTGAAGTTCTTATTGTACAGATCTTTTACTTGCTTGGTTAAAGTCACACGAGGTATTTTATATTATTTGGGTCTATTATGAAGGGTGTCGTTTCCCTAATTTCTTTTTCTCGGCTTGTTTCTCTTTTGTGTAGAGGAAGGCTACTGATTTATTTGAGTTAATTTTATACCCAGCCACTTTGCTGAAGTTGTTTATCAGCTTTAGTAGTTCTCTGGTGGAACTTTTGGCATCACTTAAATATACTATCATATCATCTGCAAATAGTGATATTTTGACCTCTTCTTTTCCGATCTGTATCCCCTTGATCTCCTTTTGTTGTCTGATTGCTCTGGTTTGAACTTCAAGAACTATATTGAATAAGTAGGGGGAGAGTGGGCAGCCTTGTCTAGTCCCTGATTTTAGTGGGATTGCTTCAAGTTTCTCTCCATTTAGTTTAATGTTAGCAACTGGTTTGCTGTATATGGCTTTTTACTATGTTTAGGTATGGGCCTTTGTATTCCTATTCTTTCCAGGACTTTTATCATGAAGGGGTGTTGAATTTTGTCAAATGCTTTCTCAGCATCTAATGAAATGATCATGTGGTTTTGTTCTTTCAATTTGTTTATATAATGTATCACCTTGATGGTTTTCCGTATATTAAACCATCCCTGCATGCCTGGGATGAAGCCTACTTGATCATGGTGGATGATTGTTTTGATGTGCTCTTGGATTCGGTTTGCCAGAATTTTGCTGAGTATTTTTGCGTCAATGTTCATAAGGGAAATTGGTCTGAAGTTCTCTTTCTTTGTTGGGTCTTTGTGTGGTTTAGGTATAAGAGTAATTGTGGCTTCATAGAAGGAATTCGGTAGTGCTCCATCTGTTTCAATTTTGTGGAATAGTTTGGATAATATTGGTATGAGGTCTTCTATGAAGGTCTGATAGAATTCTGCACTAAACCCGTCTGGACCTGGGCTCTTTTTTGGTTGGGAGACCTTTAATGACTGCTTCTATTTCCTTAGGAGTTATGGGGTTGTTTAACTGGTTTATCTGTTCCTGATTTAACCGGTACCTGGTATCTGTCTAGGAAATTGTCCATTTCCTGTAGATTTTCAAGTTTTGTTGAATATAGGCTTTTATAGTAAGATCTAATGATTTTTGAATTTCCTCTGAATCTGTAGTTATGTCTCCCTTTTCATTTCTGATTTTGTTAATTTGGACACACTCTCTGTGTCCTCTCATTAGTCTGGCTAGGGGTTTATCTATCTTGTTGATTTTCTCAAAGAACCAACTTTTTGGTTCTGTTGATTCTTTCTATGGTCCTTTTTTGTTTCTACTTGGTTGATTTCAGCTCTGAGTTTGATTATTTCCTGCCTTCTACTCCTCCTGGGTGTATTTGCTTTTTTTGTTCTAGAGCTTTTAGGTGTGCTGTCAAGCTGCTGACATATGCTCTTTCCTGTTTTTCTTTCTGCAGGCACTCAGCGCTATGAGTTTTCCTCTTAGCACAGCTTTCATTGTGTCCCATAAGTTTGGGTATGTTGTACCTTCATTTTCATTAAATTCTAAAAAGTTTTTTAATTTCTTTCTTTATTTCTTCCTTGACCAGGTTATCATTGAGTAGAGCATTGTTCAGTTTGCACGTATATGTGGGCATTCTTCCCTTATTGTTATTGAAGACCAGCTTTAGGCCGTGGTGGTCCGATAGCACGCATGGGATTATTTCTATCTTTCTGTATCTGTTGAGGCCTGTTTTTTGACCAATTATATGGTCAATTTTGGAGAAAGTACCATGAGGAGCTGAGAAGAAGGTATATCCTTTTGCTTTAGGGTAGAACGTTCTATAAATATCCGTTAAGTCCATTTGGCTCATGACTTCTCTTAGTCTGTCTACGTCTCTGTTTAATTTCTGTTTCCATGATCTGTCCATTGATGAGAGTGGGGTGTTGAAATCTCCTACTATTATTGTGTGAGGTGCAATGTGTGTTTTGAGCTTTAGTAAGGTTTCTTTTACGTATGTAGGTGCCCATGTATTTGGGGCATAGATATTTAGGATTGAGAGTTCATCTTGATGGATTTTTCCTTTGATGAATATAAAGTGTCCTTCCTTATCTTTTTTGATGACTTTTAGTTGGAAATTGATTTTATTTGATATTAGAATGGCTACTCCAGCTTGCTTCTTCAGACCATTTGCTTGGAAAGTTGTTTCCCAGCCTTTCACTCTGAGGTAGTGTCTGTCTTTGTCTCTGAGGTGTGTTTCCTGTAGGCAGCAGAATGCAGGGTCCTCGTTATGTATCCAGTTTGTTAATCTATGTCTTTTTTATTGGGAGTTGAGGCCATTGATGTTGAGAGATATTATGAATAGTGATTATTGCTTCCTGTTATATTCATATTTGGATGTGAGGTTGTGTTTGTGTGCTTTTCTTCTCTTTGTTTTGTTGCCAAGACGATTAGTTTCTTGCCTCTTCTTGGGTATAGCTTGCCTCCTTATGTTGGGCTTTACCTTTTATTATCCTTTGTAGTGCTGGATTTGTAGAAAGATATTGTGTAAATTTGGTTTTGTCATGGAATATCTTGGTTTCTCCATCTATGTTAATTGAGAGTTTTGCAGGATACAGTAACCTGGGCTGGCATTTGTGTTCTCTTTGGGTCTGTATGACATCAGTCCAAGATCTTCTGGCCTTCATAGTTTCTGGCGAGAAGTCTGGTGTGATTCTGATAGGTCTGCCTTTATATGTTACTTGACCTTTTTCCCTTACTGCTTTTAATATTCTTTCTTTATTTTGAGCGTTTAGTGTTTTGACTATTATGTGACGGGAGGTGTTTCTTTTCTGGTCCAATCTATTTGGAGTTCTGTAGGCTTTTGTATGCCTATGGGTATCTCTTTTTTAGGTTAGGAAGTTTTCTTCTATGATTTTGTTGAAGATATTTACTGGTCCTTTGAGCTGGGAGTCTTCACTCTCTTCTATACCTATTATCCTTAGGTTTGATCTTCTCATTGAGTCCTGGATTTCCTGTATGTTTTGGACCAGTAGCTTTTTTCCGCTTACATTATCTTTGACAGTTGAGTCAATGATTTTATGGAATCTTCTGTTCCTGAGATTCTCTCTTCCATCTCTTGTATTCTGTTGGTGAAGCTTGTATCTACAGCTCCTTGTCTCTTCTTTTGGTTTTCTATATCCAGGGTTATTTCCATGTGTTCTTTCTTGATTGCTTCTATTTCCATTTTTAATTCCTTCAACTGTTTGTTTGTGTTTTCCTGGAATTCTTTCAGGATATTGATTCCTCTCTGTAGGCTTCTACTTGTTCTCTAAGGGAGTTCTTCACGTCTTTCTTGAAGTCCTCCAGCATCATGATCAAATCTGATTTTGAAACTAGATCTTGCTTTTCTGGTGTGTTTGGATATTCCATGTTTGTTTTGGTGGGAGAATTGGGCTCCGATGATGCCATGTAGTCTTGGTTTCTGTTGCTTGTGTTCCTGCGCTTGCCTCTCGCCATCAGATTATCTCTAGTGTTACTTTGTTCTGCTAATTCTGACAGTGGCTAGACTGTCCTATAAGCCTGTGTGTCAGGAGTGCTGTAGACCTGTTTTACTGTTTTCTTTCAGCCAGTTATGGGGACAGAGTGTTCTGCTTTTTGTGTGTGTAGTTTTGTCCCTCTACAGGTCTTCAGCTGTTCCTGTGGGCCTGTGTCTTGAGTTCACCAGGCAGGTCACTTGCAGCAGAAAAGTTGGTCTTACCTGTGGTCCCGAGGCTCGAGTTCGCTCGCGGGGTGCTGACCACGGGCTCTCTGAGGTGGCAGCAACCGGGAAGATCTGCGTCGCCTCTTCCGGGAGCCTCCGTGCACCAGGGTTCCAGATGGCCTCCGGTATTTTCCTCTGGAATCAGCAATGTGTGTAGAGAGCAGTCTCTTCTGGTTTCGCAGGCGTGTCTGCCTCTCTGAAGGTTTAGCTCTCCTTCCCACGGGATTTGGGTGCAGAGAACTGTTTATCCGGTCTGTTTCCTTCAGGTTCCGGCGGTGTCTCAGGCAGGGCTCCTGCCTCACCTGGGCCCTCTCCCACGGAGCCCAGAGGCCTTATACAGTTTCCTCTTGGGCCAGGGATGTGGGCAGGGGTGGGCAGTGTTGGTGGTCTCTTCTGCTCTGCAGCCTCAGGAGTGCCCACCTGACCAGGCGGTAAGGTATCTCTCCCACGGGTTCTGGGAGCAGAGAGCTGCTGCGGGCCGGGATCCGCGGGTGTGGGGCTTCCGGTAAACACAGGACGTGCCTGGTCCTAGAGGGATTCTGCCTCTGTTGTCCCGATTCCACCCGGCAAGTCCCTGATATTTACTTCTATTTCTTTGTGATGCTCATTTAAAGTCTATAACACAAAACTTTAATACACATATTAAAATCCCACAGTTTAAATTTTTATCATGTAACTAGATGGTGGTGGCACATTCTTTTAATCCCAGCAGAGGCAGAGAAATTTCTGTAAATTCAAGGCCAGCCTGGTCTACAGAATGAGTTCCTGGACAACCAGGGCAACACAAGTAAACCCTGTCTCAAAAAACCAAGTCACCCAAAAACTAAAGAAAGAAAGAAAGAAAGAAAGAAAGAAAGAAAGAAAGGAAGGAAGGAAGGAAAGAAGAGAGAGAGGGGGGGGGGGGGGGAGAGAGAGAGAGAGAGAGAGAGAGAGAGAGAGAGCAAAGAAAGAAAGTACTCATGGAGGGAAGGAGGGAAAGAAAGAAGGAAGGAAAAAAGAGAAAGAAAGGAAAGAAGTCACCATGTCAATTAATGTTACATTTAACTTTTGTTTAGTTGTAACAAGAAATAGACTCTCAGCAAATTTCAAGGTTTCTGCTATACTACTGCTAACTACAGTCCTCAGGAATTTTTTAAAGATTAATTAATTAATTAATATGGTTGCTGGGAATTGAACTTGGGACCTCTGGAAGAGCAGTCAGAGTTCTTAACCACTGAGCTATCTCTCTAGCTCCCAGTCCTCACTATTTACATTAAGAATTTAGACTTTCTCATTCTATATCTCATTCAATAACCTCTGTTCTAGTTGTTAGTATTCAACTTTGTTTTATAAGAGCTCAGATTCCTCATATGAGTGAATCCATACCATTTTAAAGGAAGTTAATGTAGAAATTTCAAACACTGCTCCCTAGCACAGTGTCCATGAATTAAATATTAGCTACAGTGACTGAAACAAGGTTTATCCTGATGTACATGCTTCAGTGTGGTTCCTGTGATGCCAGGCAATCTAAATCATTCTAATCCTCTTAATAATTCATAACTACCCTTTGGAAAAGCTATTGTGACACTTATGAAGCCTTTTCTCCACATCTTCTCCCCCATGAGCTTGCTTTTACAGTTCTAAGTATGTCTTGAGTTGTTTTCCTGCTGTTCTTTGCCAGTCACCTGTACTGTGTCCTAACATACATTTACTAAGTTATCTCGCTGGCATTATCCTTCAGTGGACTTCACGGTTCACACTGCAGTTGAATTCCCTGGACAAGACTTTGATTTTCATCCATTATCTACCTTTGTACTCTAGCAACCCTCCTGTCTTAACCTACTCTGTGGCTACCCAAGCTCATGCATTCATTTTTTTTTCTCTCCAGTCAGATCAAATGATCGTTGAGGAGTTTCAGAATTTTTGTCAGTTATAGAAATTCTAGGTAGGCAAGTCTACCAAACCAAACAAGTATAGTAAACTTTTCGGGTTTCATTTTCACTTGATTTCCACATGAAGAAATTTGGTGACAGTATAAACTCAGGCAAGACAGCAGTGGCAGTACTAAACCATAGTTGCATACTTGGAGGTGATGAGAATATAGACAGACTCAGTTTTAGGAGGTACAAAATGTTTGTTAGAAGAAGCGCCAGATTACAAGGTCCACCGAGAAGGGTCAAAAGGGCGGTTGCCAGGAGCTCCCATTACCTTAGGTATTCAAAGCTAATTGATTTTGAGGATGTTCAGGGTACTCGTTTTTTAAGTGAGTGAAATTTTATTGCTGTATATATATATTTTTTAAAATGTTGTATGTTTTCTCTTTGCATATCGATGGGGATCTTGATGGAGGTCACTCTCCAGCTCTGATTCATATCCTCACATCTGGAGAAGTTTAGGTTGAAAAGAATATTATTTTAACTGCTGACCAACCAAACTTTCTACAGACATTATGCCATTCTTTCTGTAGTTTTTTTATTATTATTTATTATTGCTGCTGTTATTGTTGCTGTTGCTGTATAGTACATGTGCCTCAGATAAATTGCGGGTGGGAAAATCGAGTGAGGCTGTGCTTCAGGCCTCTTCAAGCTACCTTAAAATAGACTGAAGTTCACTCTGGATTTCAGAATCTGTGCATGGTTAATTTACTGCTCTGTCTTGATGCTGAACTGATGTTTTTGTTTGTTTAATGTGAGTTGTCTTTCTAATCCCATTAAGGAGAAACAAAGTTTACAAATGTAAAGCCATTTTACTTTGATTTAGTAGTTTTGCAAGACCGGGCTTTACAAATCAACTCCTTACTGTTGACAGCAGGAGTAGTTTCAAAAGGTGTTTTCCTCCCACCTTCAAGAAGAAAGGATCAAGACCTTTTCTGGGGATTCCTTTTTTCTCCTCTAAAGATAAACACTGGCAGCAAGGGAGCTTGAGAGGATCAGGGTCTTGGCAAAGCTCTTTTGTCCAAAAGGAAATGTTGAGCCTAAAAGGCTGAGTTCCTGCAAATGGAAAACAACCTGTGGGATTTTTCTTTCTTTCTTTCTTTCTTTTTCTTTGTCAAAGAAATTGCCATTGGCTGGGTACAGCTGTGGGGTGCTGAAGGTGAGACTCTGGGCACAGTGTCAGAAGACCCCTTTGAAACTCACTGCTCACTTAACGTGATTGTAATCATGGCTGCTACTAATATCTATAATTTCATAGCAATTTATTGTTCCTATCTGTAGTCTTCAGATTATGGAACATGAACTTTGAAAATTACTTAGTTATTTTTTACATGAAGACGCCTATTTATTGTCCTTTTAAAGTTTTTAAATGCTTTTGAAGAATTTTATACACAGCTGTGGTATTTGCAATGTTTCTATCCTTTCCTCTTTCTCCATTCCTCTTGCATACATTAACTCCATCTCATTTCATATATATATATATAAAATACACACACATACACACACACACACGCGCACGCATGCACGCGCGCGCGCTTACTCTTGTGCATGTTTTGGATAGTCTATTTAATGTTACTCATGTCTATGTGTTTAAGGCTGGCCACTTGGAATTGAGTAACCTATCAGAGAGCTCATCTCTGGAGAAGAATGATTGCCCTTCTCTCAGTAGGCATTAGCTGTCTGCAGATTTTTATCTATGGGTTAGGCAGGCCCCTATAAGATTACCCCCATTTATCTCATAAAACTGCAAAGCTTCTGTAAGGCAAAGGACACTGTGGTTAGGACAAAACGGCAACCAACAGATTGGGAAAAGATCTTTACCAATCCTACAACAGATAGAGGGCTTATATCCAAAATATACAAAGAACTGAAGAAGTTAGACAGCAGGGAGGCAAATAACCCTATTAAAAAATGGGGTTCAGAGCTAAACAGAGAATTCACAGCTGAGGAATGCCGAATGGCTGAGAAACACCTAAAGAAATGTTCAACATCGTTAGTCATAAGGGAAATGCAAATCAAAACAACCCTGAGATTTCACCTCACACCAGTGAGAATGGCTAAGATCAAAAACTCAGGTGACAGCAAATGCTGGCGAGGATGTGGAGAAAGGGGAACACTCCTCCATTGTTGGTGGAGTTGCAGACTGGTACAACCATTCTGGAAATCAGTCTGGAGGTTCCTCAGAAAATTGGACATTGAACTGCCTGAGGATCCAGCTATACCTCTCCTGGGCATATACCCAAAAGATGCCCCAACATATAAAAAAGACACGTGCTCCACTATGTTCATCGCAGCCTTATTTATAATCTGTCTCTTATACACATCTAGATGTGTATAAGAGACAGAAATGTGGTACATCTACACAATGGAATATTACTCAGCTATCAAAAACAATGACTTTATGAAATTCAGAGGCAAATGGTTGAACTGGAAAATATCATCCTGAGTGAGCTAACCAATCACAGAAAGACATACATGGTATGTACTCATTGATAAGTGGCTATTAGCCCAAATGCTTGAATTACCCTAGATGCCTAGAACAAATGAAACTCAAGACGGATGATCAAAATGTGAGTGCAGATCGCTCCTGAGAGACACAGCCAGAATACAGCAAATACAGAGGCGTATGCCAGCAGGAAACCACTGAACTGAGAACAGGACCCCTGTTGAAGGAATCAGAGAAAGAACTGGAAGAGCTTGAAGGAGCCTCGAGACCCCTATATGTACAGCAATGCCAACCAACCAGAGCTTCCAGGACTAAGCCACTACCCAAAGACTATACATGGACTGACCCTGGACTCTGACCTCAGAGGTTGCAATGAATATCCTAGTAAGAGCACCAGTGGAAGGGGAAGCCCTGGGTCCTGCTAAGACTGAACCCCTAGTGAACTAGACTGTTGGGGAGAGGGCAGCAATGGGGGAGGGTTGGGAGGGGAACACCCATAAGGAAGGGGAGGGGGAGGGGATGTTTGCCCGGAAACCGGGAAAGGGAATAACACTCGAAATGTATATAAGAAATACTCAAGTTAATAATAATAATAAAAAAAAAGGTTACCCCCATTTACAATAATATGACAACTAGTGTTGTCATTGGGAGGTCTTATTTAAGTTACCATGATTTTTAGAATTTGATGGCTTGTAAGCAGCCTAGCAGAAATGAAAATATTACATGGAGATATTTATATCTCTCAATCTACCTATCCAACTGTTGAAACTATGAACTCAAAAGAATGGAAATTTCCCTAGAAATCTGATGCTGAAAGAAGAAAAGCCTACAGCCGTCCAAAAGGGAAACTCATCTTCTGTAATGGAGTTTCACACAATTATAACAACATGTCAGCCCACCATATAAGATGGGACTTTAGCTCAGACAGGGATGGGGCAGTGATTGGAAAGACCCAAGTGTTGACCTGCATTGTACATATTCATGGCCCTCACAATGAATAAATCTGCCTTTTCCATTTTCTACTTTAGATGTGACTAATTAAAATGATTATTGTCCTTTGCCATAAGAAGATTTGCTATCTTATGAGGTCCCTTTTGTCAAGTCTTAATCTTAGAACATAAGCCATGGTGTTCTGTTCAGGAAATTTTCCCCTTTGTCTATGTGTTTGAGGCTCTTCCCCACTTTCCTTTGATTAGTTTCAGTGTATATGGTTTTATGTAGAGGTCTTTGATCCACTTGGACTTGAGCTTTGTACAAGGAGATAAGAATGGGTCAATTTGTATTTTTCTACATGCTGAGAACCAGTTGAACCAGCACCATTTGTTGAAAATGCTATCTTTTTTTCATTGAATGGTTTTGGCTCCTGTGTCAAAGATCAAGTGACCATAGGTGTGTGGGTTCATTTCTGGGTTCTCAGTGCTATTCCATTGATCTACCTGCCTGTCTCTGTACCAATATCATGCACGTTTTATCACAGTTTCTCTGTAAAACAGCTTGAGATCAGGCATGGTAATTTCCCCAAGAAGTTCTTTTATTGTTGAGAATAGTTTTTGCTATCCTGGATTTTTCATTATTCCAAATGAATGTGCAAATGGCTTTTTCTAACTCTTTGAAGAATTCAGTGGAAATTTTGATGGTGAGTGCATTGAATCTCTAGATTACTTTTGGCAAGATGGCCATTTTTGCTTTATTAATCCTGCTACTCCATGAACACAGAACACTGTCAGTAGAACAAAATAGCAACCAACAGATTTGGAAAAGACCTTTACCAACCCTACATCCAATAGAGGGCTAATATCTAATATATATAAAGAATTCAAGAAATTAGACTCCAGAGAATCAAATAATCCTATTAAAAATTGGGATACAGAGCTAAACAAAGAATTCTCAACTAAGGAATACTGAATGGCTGAGAAGGACCTAAAGAAATGTTCAACATCCTTAGTCATCAGGGAAATGCAAATCAAACCAACCCTGAGATTTCATCTCACACCAGTCAGAATGGCTAAGATCAAAAAATCTGGTGACAGCAGATGCTGGCAAGGATGTGGAGAAAGAGGAACACTCCTCCACTGTAGGTGTGATTGCAAGCTGGTACAACCATTCTGGAAATCAGCCTAGTTGTTCCTCAGAAAACTGGACACAGTACTACCTGAGGACCCAGCTATACCTCTCCTCGGCATATACCCAAAAGATACTCCAACATATAACAAGAACACATGCTCCACTATGTTCATAGCAGCCTTATTTATAATAGCCAGAACCTGGAAAGAACCCAGATGTTCTTCAACAGAGGAATGGATACAGAAAATGTGGTACATTTACACAATGGAATACTACTTAGCTATTAAAAACAATGGCTAAATGAAATTCTTAGGCAAAGGATGGAACTAAAAATATCATCCTTAGTGAGGTAAGTGTCACAAAAGAACACACATGGTATGCAGTCACTGAGAAGTGGATATTAGCCCAAAATCTCAGAACACCCAAGAAACTAATTCATAGACCATATGAAGCTCAAGTAGAAGGAAGACCAAAGTGTGGATGCTTCAGTCCTTCTTAGAACAGAGAACAAAATACTCACAGGAGGAAATACAGGGACAAAGAGTGGAGCACGGACTGAAGAAAAGGTCATCCAGAGACTACCCCACCTGGGGATTCATCCCATATGCAGCCACCAAACCTAGTCACTATTGCTGATGCCAAGAAGTGCTTGCTGACAGGAGCCTGATATGGATGTCTCCTGAGAGGCTCTGCCAAAGCCCTACAGATTCAGATGAGGATGCTTGCAACAAACCATCAAACTGAGCATGGGGACCACAATGATTGAGTTAGAGAAAGTACTGAAGGGGCTGAAGGGCTTTGCAACCCGATGGGAAAAATAATAACATCAATCAACCAGACTACCCCCACTCCCAGCGCTCCCAGGGACTAATCCACCAACCAAAGAGTACACATGGAGGGACCCATGACTCCCGCCACATATGTAGCAGAATATGGCATTGTCTGGCATCAATGGGAGGAGAGGCCCTTGCTCCTGTGAAGGCCTATTTCCCCAGTGTAGGGGAATACCAGGTCGTTGAGGTGAGAATGGGTGGGTGGGAGTGGGAGTATCTTCATAGAAGCAGGGGGAAGGGGAGTGGGTATGGGAGAAGGGGGAGAGGGGATAACATTTTAAATGTAAATATATAAAATATCCAATAAAAATTTAAAAAATTAAAATTATAAAGAACCAATTAAGATCCTTTAAAGTTGGCTGTGATGTCAGACACCTAAAATCCCATGATTCCACCATGCAGAGGTGGGAGAATAGCAAGCTCAAGATCAACCTATACTATACACTGAGATTCCTTAAAAACCAAAAAGTTAGAGTCAACCAAAGTCTGATGTGACTTGTGAGAAGGAGCTTTGTGTCATTAAAGAAATTTGTACTTTGGCTTTAGATAAAGTATGCAAATCTTGGAAAAAAGAAATAGTGAATGATAATGGAACACACTCAAAAAAATAAATAAATGAAATGGCTTATTGAGGATGAATGTGCAGACCTGCCATGAACCACAGTTTGTCACCTTCCAATGTTTGCTAACAAGTATAGCTTCTGTGTAACATATTGAAGCTGGTATCTCATAGCAGTCTGTTGACTCTTAAAATCTATGTGCCCCCACTCATTATGATCCCCGAGTGTTAAGTGTACAGGTTGTTTTGCACATGTACTAGTTGGCCTGGGTACCACAATGTCTGTTATTCTCTGCATTTTGACTAGTTATTGACTTCTGTAGTGGTCTCTATCTACTTAAAAGCAAGGCCCCCTTATTTAGGAGTGCTATATTTATCTGTGGATATAACAATTAAGTTTTTGAAATGGAATGAGAACTTATATGGATTCAGGAAAGTGACAGTAGTCAGTTTCTCCAAAGTCTATGACAACAGCAGTGACCTGCATTTGGCTAGATTTACAGTAATATGCATCACTTCTTTCCTATTGGCCAGACATTAGGTTCAATTACACAGGAATTGCTTACCCCAAATAGTGCCACTATTGTACTAATGGGGATAGCTTGGCAAACTGGTCCTTGTTATGGTCCACAAACTTTATAGCTGTAATGTATTAGGTGCTTTTACCCCGAGGCAGCTAGCAAATCACATTTGGAGTTGTTATGAGAGCCAGTCCTCAGGAAGGGGGCTTCCATGTTCATTTCAACTCCTTCTCTTCAAGACCTGTATCCAAACTGTGTGGTGTGTTTAGCCATAGGATCTTACCTGCAATTTCTGGGATGTAACCAAGAACATAAATGTTAATAGCATTTATTGTTTTCTGGGATTCATTGGCTCCCCTAAGCAACAATTCATAGGGGAAATTTTCCATGCCTGTCCTTAGGATTGTATTAAATCATGTATGTATGGCTTTTATATTTGTCCTTATCCTATTTTGGAAATTAAATGGAAAAGTAGCTGTAAAAGCAGCTGAAATGGAAGTCATTGTACTATTCAATTAACTGCTAATCTTGACAATGATTGTGTACACATAGTGCATACATGCATATATGTGTAAATATTAGTTGTAAAATTTGACTTGATATTTTAGCCTTTATGTACATATGATATGAGAATATAGGCATCGATATGTTTATGCATTCTCCCTGTAACATCTTTATTTTTAATCTTTATTAAATTGGGTATTTCTTATTTACATTTCAAATGTTATTCCCTTTCCTGGTTTCCAGGCCAACATCCCCTTAACTCCTCCCTCTCCCCTTCTATATGGGTGTCCCCCTCCCCATCCTCCCCCCACTACTGCCCTCCCCCAACAATCCCCTTCACTGGGGGTCCAGCCTTGGCAGGACCAAGGGCTTCCCCTTCCACTGGTGCTCTTACTAGGCTATTCATTGCTACCTATGAGGTTGGAGCCCAGGGTCAGTCCATGTATAGTCTTTGGGTAGTGGCTTAGTCCCTGGAAGCTCTGGTTGCTTGGCTTTGTTGTTCATATGGGGTCTCAAGCCCCTTCAAGCCCTTTCAGTCCTTTCTAAGATTCCTTCAACGGGGGTCCCTTTCTCAGTTCAGTGGTTTGCTGCTGGCATTCGCCTATGTATTTGCCATATTCTGGCTGTGTCTCTCAGGAGAGATCTACATCCAGTTCCTGTCAGCCTGCACTTCTCTGATTCATCCATCTTATCTAGTTTGGTGGTGGTATATGTATGGGCCACATGTGGGGCAGGCTCTGAATGGGAGCTCCTTCTGCCCCTGTTCTAAAATTTGCCTCCCTATTTCCTGCCAAGGGTATTCTTGTTCCCCTTTTAAAGAAGGAGTGAAGCATTCACATTTTGATCATCCTTCTTGGGTTTCATGTGTTCTGTGCATCTAGGGTAATTCAAGCATTTGGGCTAATATCCACTTATCAATGAGTGCATACTGTGTGTGTTTTTCTGTGATTGGGTTACCTCACTCAGGATGATATTTTCCAGTTCCATCCATTTTCCTATGAATTTCATAAAGTCATTGTTGTAACATCGTTTTATAAAATACTTGTTACTTTAAATGTTTGAAGATATATTAAAAGATGTTCACATAAATACCATTCTCCTGAATGAATTTCATTCAAAACTATTATTTAATATTCATTCTTGTTCATTTTCTGGTTTGAAAAAATAAGCTCTTGGGGAGTTTTCTATACTTCAGTTAGAACAGGTCCTAGGAGCCTCCATGCTGCTTAGAGTCTCTACATTTCCTTTTAATAATTTTTAAAACTTTGCTTATTTTTATTATTATGACTAACATTATTGTGTGTGTTTATGTGCACATACATGTGTGTGGTGTGTATATGTGGAGATTTGTTTGCACATAAATGTCAGGGAACAGCTACACAGAGTCCATTTTCTCCTACCACCTTTTATATGGGTTTGAACTCAGGTATTTGGCTTAGCAGCAGATTTACCTGCAGCGCCATCTGACTGACCCCAAGGATCCTTTTCGCACTCGCTTTTGACTATAGGCTAGGGGAAAGGAGACAGTATAATCAGCAAATCCTGACCAGGATGCTGTTGTCTACTACAAATGTGATCTAAAACAACTACATAGGAAACAAAAGCCTAGCTGAAAATCGCCTTCTAATATCAACGTTGATGAAATGTTCTACCAAAGGTGTTTAGAGGCAGATGAAGGCAAAGGTGAAGACAGAATCTTTCAGCAAGATTTGTCACAGATGCCCATGGTGCATAATATGGAGAGATTCGGGTATCATAGTTACATCTGCAACGGGAAAAGTATGCTTTTCTTTGGAAAGCCATATTATTTTTGTAACATTTTAAAGATATGTGCACATGAAAAAAAATCAGTCAGAAACTTCACTTTTCCCAGCACATTTGCCATGGATAATAAAATTATAATATTCGTGTTAATTTCATATTTGTGTCATAAACTATGGTTCTTTTGTTCACCTCAAGGGATGAAGAAGAGGGAAGGAAAGAAAGAAGAAGAAGAAGCAGAGGGAGAGGAAGAATTCAATCTGTATCAATCAATCCAAGTCAGCATGAGATTCCAGCTATTTGCTGCTTAGGAACAAACTTGCCACCATCACATACATTGCTTATGATCCATTAGAGTACAGTTTCCCTCCTTTAGAGGCGACCTTACTTCATTTGAGGCAACAAAACAGATTGAGAGTTTTTGAACCTCTTAGTTAACGGGGCCAAATACTCTGCGATGGTTCTCTGGAACATTCATGGTCCCTGAGCACACTGCTGAGTGGCAAGCGTCCACCAGCCCCCTCAGAGATCTTGTCCCAACGCCCAGCTTGTGCTGAGGTCCAGAGGGAAGCTATGCAGATCTAGAGCCAGCAACCACACTGGCGAATAGATCTCCCCACATCTCCAGGATGAGAAAAGACAAGGGAAGGGGGCTGCTCCTAGTGGAGTTCTCACTCCCCTTCCTGAACATGTTCTGGAACACGCATCATCGCTGACCTTAACTCTCCTCTTGGGAAAGCGATCAGCGGAGTAGGAGTTTACAGTAGTTGCTGTTTAGAACTGCGGATCATAAAAATCAAGAATATTATGTCCTTTGGATCAAAAGCAGTATTGATGATATTAAACTCAAGAAAACTACTAGGTTTGTGCTTGTTACTTATGAGTGTGCTTTAAGGATTATTAAGATCAAATTATTTGAGATTCCTCTTAAAGAGAGAAACATGTTACCACGGAACATAAATTAAGAGCCCCAAGGTATTCTCTACCTTAAGAAAATATCCTCAAGGAGCAAATTACTGAAATAAAATATATTTTTGTTGGTTTTCTCGTAAGGAAGCCAACATTTTAAAAGATGAAGCTAAAAACGAAAGGCTAAAAAGTCCCACGGGTCAGGCAGATACCCAGAAACAGGGCTCGACTGTGAAACTTTGTATACATAATCTGACAACATGCTCACAAATGTGTAATTTATTTAGCCAATTTCTCTAAGAAGTTATAAAAGTTCCCTCATTTAAAATCGGTGCACGTCACAAGGATTGCAAGTGAACATTGCTCAACCTATTCTTCTGGCAGCACAGTAACGTACATAACTTATAACAACATATTTCTGTAGTAATTACGACATATTGAAGTACCATGATTTTCATAGAGATAAGGAAGAACAAATAGCTGGATTATTCATTTAAAGGAAATGACCATTCACACAGTCAGGTCACACTGAGGAGAATAATTGCCTGGCCTCCACCCAGATGTTGATTTGTGTATGTGCGTGCGTGCATGTGTGTGTGTGTGTGTGTGTGTGTGTGTGTGTGCGTGTGTGTGTGCATGTGTGTGTGTAAAGACTGATAATTTGAGCATGGAAAGAAAGCCCATGAATCATTAGTTTAATGACATCAATAAATAACTCTCATCTGGGTCTTTTTGCTGAGTTAACTACTTAAGTGACCTCAGGAATGGAAACGAGAACTGAGAAAGACAGTAGTCCCACTACATGATGCTCATTTAGGGAACCAAATATGGTAACCAATACTTTAACGTGGCCATTTTATAAGACAGTGAGGGAAATATGGTGTAGCTGTTTAATTTTTTCAACACTTCTCTTTCCAGAAGGACTGAAAATCAAATGCAAAGCTCGTAAAGGCAATGAGGCCTGTGTGTAGTGGTGAATGACTGATTTCCCAACACTCACAAGGAAGAGAAGGACAACTGCCACTAGTTCAAAGCATTTCTGGCTTACCAAGTGAGACTTTGTCTAAAACATAGATAGTAGATTAAATAAATAAATAAATAAATAAATAAATAAATAAATAAATAAATGTTTGAATGCTTGATCCAGAGTTAGTGGAACTGTTTGGGAAGGACTAGGAGGTGTGGTTGTTTTGTTTGTTAGTGTTTTGGTTTGGTTTTGAGGAGGTGTGCCACTGGGAACGGGCTTCCAGGTATTGAAAGCCCATGCCAGGACCAGTTTCTCCACCCAGTCCCCCCTCCCTCTGCTGCCTCTGCCTATTGACTTTGCATCAGGTGGTAAAGCTTTCAGCTACTGTTCAGCACTGTATCTGCCTGCTTCCAGTCATGATAATCACGCACTCTTCCTCTGAAACTGTAAGCAAACACCTCATTAAATGTTTTCTTTTATAAAAATTGCCTTGGTCATGCTGTCTCTGTACAGCATAGAACAGAACTATATAACCCTTAACAAGATCAGAAGAGTGTGACAAGCCATGGGGACATAAAAGTAGCACTAATGAGGAAATGCTCTAAAAGATCTGTGTGAGCACAAGCAAACAAGATGCTTAGGTGGTGAGAATTGTTGCCCAATTTAAAGGATGGTAACATCAGAGCAGGAAAGGAGTGCAATTTACCCTGTGTGTCATCGCCAGATATGACGATGAAAGTGAGAAGCAACCTGCAAGGAGAAATCTAGTTCAGTTAGGAAAGAAGTATCCAGGGTTAATCTTTTTCAACAACTTAAGAAGCTGCCGTAAATTTATCGAGAAGGGAAGTGGTGATGGGAGGAGGAAGATAGCATAGCTCCAGCCTCATGCTTTGACATTGTTTTCATTTGTTTGGAAAGGATTAATAAATAAAAGCAACCTGCTTGGAGGTTTGTGAGACATAGTAAAAGAAAGAGTAAAGAAGATAGCAGTGAGCAGAGCTGGTTGAAAGAATAATTTCTGAGTATGGAGAACACATGTTGACTGTCAGCTACTCATTGAATGTAAGGAGTGGAATGGGTGGTTGCTGTATATGCGGCCCTTGGCATGTGTGCCACAAATTGGAATGAGTTTAGAAACACAGGTGTAACCACTGGACTCTAGAAATGGTAGGGACAGGAAAGGAAAAATGAAGTCAAAAGGAGGACTCTAGAGCCTACATGGCGAGGAGCTGTAAAACTGTCACAGCTAACGGGGTTTGCTTCGGAGAGCAAGGTATTTAAGCAGGTTTTATTTTTAAAGATATTTATATTTCTAAAGGCTTGGGAGCTAAGGTCTACGGTAGAACATTTTTAATGTAACAGATATAACTTTAACACATTAATATCTAAGCCACTGTTTGAGAATATGACCCAGCATAACCACTTGAAGCTTCTTGTACAATGCTCTCTTACATCTACTAAATCATTTTGGGAGGAAATGTTCATGGGTTCAAATGAAACTATTGTTCTTCGTTGAAAGAATAATATAAACTCAAATGGTTTTGAGGATTTGTTCTGCATTTGAGAATAGAGGCTTCATTAGCAAGCTGTATTGTTTTAAATTAAATTTCTAATAAATATACTTGGGTGTGAATTCAAGGAACTATTTTGCAAAACTAAAAAGACAAATTAGCATCCAAAATTCTGAACTGACATTGTAGGGGAGGGAGGAAGGGGGAGGAGGAGGGAGGAGGGAGAGAGAGAGAGGAGAGAGAGAGAGAGAGAGAGAGAGAGAGAGAGAGAGAGAGAAATATTTTGAAGGTTCATAATAGTTGCCAAGGATTTTTAATGGGATGAATTTAACCACACACATCCTGAGAAACTGCTAGTCAGGAAGGTCTTTTTTTCCATACGTAAGTTAATAGTGACATCTTGTGGTCAGTTTTGACTCTGAACCCATGTATGTAAGCAAAGAGAAGGTGCATTTTTGTTGTTGTTTTATTGCAATACTACCCAAAATTTTGATTTACAAACATTCTAAAATGGTTATTAAATGTGCAAATCTTTTTTCTTTATCACCAAATTAAGTAGATTGTATCATTAAAACTGTGTCACATTATCAACGTGTTCACTGGATGTGACAAGAAGGGCATAGCACATCTGGAACAATCCTCTCCAAAACAAATAACCTTAATGAAGAAAATGTCAGACAAACTCAACCTGAAGCAGACTCCATGTAACCTGATCCATGATTCTCACGACTGTCAAGGTCAACAAAGAAAATCTCAAAAAGCCTTTGCATGTAGGAAATGTGACAGCTGAATGTAACATGGATTGTTGGATTGAATCCCACAAAGAGAGCGTTGCGTAAAATCTGGTGACACGTAAAAATGGTTAACAGAAATGCAACCATGTGCGTTCTTCATCTTCTTCCTCCTGAAATAGGCTTCACAGGAATGTACAGTGGCGACAATGACTTCAAATTATTTCAAAAGTTTGAATGGTGGACTTAATTTACAAAAGCACTTGAACAATTTAACTATCATATGTTTGATGGAACGGTGCCATTTTCCATTTCCAAAAGGATAAACAGAAAGTACTAGCAAATCCAAAAGAGTTTAGAGTTTCCAAATGGGCTAGATACTTATGTTGCTACAAAATTCAGACTCACAAGAACAAAATTTCTGTTTTAGGGATCAAGTCAAGATGCCATGTGTATGCATTCCTCTTTGTATCTTCCCAGTCAAGTAATGTCATGACAGTGGGAGCCACTGCTGTTTCCCTGCCTGTCATCCTTCTTCCTTTCTTTTCCTTCTTCATCTCCTTCTCCTTCATCTCCATGCCCATTTCTACTTTTTTGTCTTCTCCTTCTCACATTCCCATTCAGTCCTCCACCTGCCTACAGTTTTTTTTTCCGATGAAAAAAAGGAAGGAAGGCTAGAAGGAAACAAGGAAGGAAGGCTAGAAAGACAAGACAACTTTCATTTTTAAATTGTTACCTTAATTTTTCTCTTCAAGTTTTCCCTATCAGAAAAATATTGTCTAATCTGCCATCGCCACCGCCTTAGCCGCCAGAGAGTTTATACTGCATGAAATTTCTCACATTTGGTCGTTTCTCCGTAGGCCAGCCCATAAGCTTTGTAAAGTGTTTTGTTTGTAGCTTTTGATCTGGCAGTGCTTCTGTAAAGCTAACACTAGGCACTCAATAGTATCCGTTCAGTGAGACTGAAATCTCTCCTGACACCTGTTTACCGAACCAGTCCTGTGAACTGGATGCACAGAGAACCTGGTTTGCCTTCCACATGGCAGCCCATCTAATGGAGACTTCGGTTCCCATTTCTCTCTTGAGGTCTGCTTGTGTTCTACTTAATGTACACTGGGTGTTTCCCATCTGCTCCCAGCTCCCTTCCTTGTTGTGCTCTGAAACCCATCGCCCTGTGGTTTTGTTTTTTCTACCTTTCTGACTGATTTCTAGTGGAATCTGGACAAGGATAAGAGAAAAGTCTGGGCGTATCTATCTGCTCTGTATGTTTTTAATCTGAATTTCTCCATGACCACAGCTTCCATCAGATGGGTATTCTGCAGGGTAAGGTGTCTCTGGGCTCTGGCAATACTTCTTTCTCCTCTGTGCCTTTGAAGGTAAGCATGTTTGTCTGTTGTCCATTATCGACTGTTTCTGTATTCCTGTTTGCTCTCTTAAACCTGGTCACATGCACTCTAGTTAAAATCTGTTAGTTGTAGCACATAAGGTAGGGTCTTTTCTAACCCATCCCTGGCATAATACTCCAGGGTAGTGTTTCTTTCTTTCTTTTTTTATCTTTATTAACTTGAGTATTTCTTATTTACATTTTGATTGTTATTCCCCTTTTTGGTTTCCAGGCCAACATTCCCCTGACCCCTCCTCCTCCCTTTCTATATGGGCTTCCCCTCCCCATCCTCCCCCCCATACCACCCATACCCAACAATCACATTCACTAGGTGTTCAGTCTTGGCAGGACCAAGGGCTTCCCCTTCCACTGGTGCTCTTACTAGAATATTCATTGCTACCTATGAGGTCAGAGTCCAGGGTCAGTCCATGTATAGTCTTTGGGTAGTGGCTTAGTCCCTGGAAGCTCTGGTTGCTTGGTATTGTTGTTCATATGGGGTCTCAAGCCCCTTCAAGCTCTTCCAGTCCTTTCTCTGATTCCTTCAACGGGGGTCAGGGTAGTGTTTCTTAAACTTATGAAGCATAAGAATGACGCAGGGGTGATTTTGAAATATATATTGCTGGACACCACTCCCCAGGATGCTGATTTAGGAGATCTAAGCTAAGGGACCACTATTTACATTTTGAGTCATTTCCCAAGAGATGCTGATACTAATTGCTTGGACATCCCAGAGTATCTCTGCCCAAATAATACTTTCTCAAGGTCCTAAGTGGTGGATGTTGAATTTCATGAATGAAGGAATCTTTCCTGTATAGCAACTTGAACTGGCAGAAATGGGGAGCAGACTTGGCCTAAATAATGTCTACTTCTCATTATGTTGATAGGAATTGCAGCCCACTTCATTTAACTGATCCCTCTCCCTGCTATCATAAAGTGGGGACAATCAAAATAGCTAATTCTTTTGCAGATTTGTGATATGTCTCTTATTTTTCTAAGCACTTTGGAGTTGTATTATTACGCTTTTCAAGTAGTTATCTTGTTGCATCCACCCTAAAGATGAGTAAAGGGAACACAGAAACTTCTGGATACTGGCAGGTCTAGAGACTTGCCAGAGATTGGCCAAGTTGATACATTGAACTGTAGTTTGCACACAGTCTGACTCCAGCGGACCCACCTATCCACTAATTAGACAAAGAAAATCTATGGCTGCCACTATGTCCAAGGACCTTTGTCATCCACTTTTGGAGCTAGACTTTGGAGGTAAATTTATCACCTTTGTGATATATTCACATTCAAATTTACCATGAAAAAAGTACTTTTGAGGATGTTAATGCTTTAACAACACTTGAATAACTGAAGAAGTCAAACACAGGAGTGTTGACTGTTAATGTCCAGGTTTATACACATTTGTGCTTCTGTTTACAGTGAAAGGAAAAACACAACTCCTCACATCATTCACCCTAGAAACTAGTGAACTATTGTCATCATTTCGGCTCTACACCTTAATGGCCTACCTTCTATTGACTTAGTGTGTGTTCTCCTGGGATATTTCTTTTCCTCCATTGATGAGGGGGAAAATTAGGCAGCATCTTCGGTTCTACTTAGGAACTTAGTTCTGAAATGGTGACCTAGTTCTGAAATAATGCTGTAAGAGACTTCGGACTAAAATTTTCGAGAAAAAATGAGTTCGAATACATGAACTCAGAGGGAGAGTCTGCTTCCAGAGAGGCAGGCATGCAGTACTTAGCGTTCGAGACTCTCGGTCTCAGCTGCCTACAGTACAGAATGAACTCATTTATTAGTCACGGGGAAAACAGGAAAATCGACCCTTACATCACACCGGGCACAAGATCAACTCCAGATGCAGACAAAACTACAATGCAGAGAGGAAAAATTACAAAAATTTGGAAGATAATATCTGTAACATAGGATTAAAAAGTACTCCTTATGCTGAATTTTAAAAATGAGGTCAGCATAATGTTGACTAAACTGAAGATGTTCTGTTTGCTGAATGATGTAAAACAGAGTGGGTAAAAGGTAAATTCACAAACTAGAAAACCTGTTTGAAAATCACTTTCAAAAGATGAACATCATCTTAACATGCGTTTCATGACAGAAGAGAAAATGATCAATGTATAGAAACATTTTTAAATTCATTAGCAAGAAGGGAAATATACTGCAGAACCACAGAAGATAATAACTTTATATTTTATACCAAATGAGAAGAACCCTAAAATGCTAAGAGTATCAAGTGTGACTGACTAATTGCTAGTAAACACAAACCATATTTGAAAATTGATTTGACCTTAATCATTGTTCATATTATTCAGTCAGTATATTTCTAATGTGCACTATTGGAAAGTGCATGTAGAAGGAAGGCTGTTTTAAATTACCAAACACAAGAAAAAGAAAATGTTAACAGGGGATCCATTTATTGTTGTTCATTCAGAGGCTACAATAAAATATTCCCATTTCACTAAGAGGACATGTTTAAAGGCACCAGTGGATCCTCAATCCTTGGAGAATACCAAACTCTATATGAAGTATGCTTTTTCTACATTTCCTATTTACCACATAGAAGCAGAAATAATTTGTCCTCTCATGATTTATGCTTTGTCTCCATAACTCTTGGATGCTTGGCCTGTTATTAAATTAATATTACTTGAACTAAGCACATTGATAGCACAATATTGGATCTGTAAACCCGAGTGTCTCTGAAGTGTCATGAGGTATATGCAATCTGGGTATGATGATTCTGCCCCAGAGAAGATGAATTAGAATAGTATGAGATTTTTATTACTATTGAGAATAGTCACACAACTGGACACCTGAATTGTGCAATTCTGGAATTTTCCATTTAAATTTTTCAGATGGTAATTGTGGATATCTGAAACTATGGAAAGTAGAACATTAAATAATATGGAATTAGTATTACATATAAACACAGTAGTTCATAATACATAATAAACTACAGTTAGAAAATTCATCACAGGCAGCATAAATTTAGAGTTAATTAACCCTCTCACAGCAGAAGCTACACAGCATGACTTTACTTAAAAGAAGCAAAAAAACAAAGCAAATTCATTTAGTTTGGACTAGTTTGAATGATCCATAAGTTTACTGCTCAAATCGAAGCAAATAATTCAAATAAAGTAGAGACATAGGAACATTCATTCATTCATTCATTCATTCATTCATTCATTCATGATAAAACTTTCCAGGAAAGACAAATGAATAACAAACATAAATATTTGGATCCTGGCTACCTGTTTTTCAGTAGAAGGGGTATTGGGCTCATGTCCTAGTAGAGGGAGGATTATCGGGAGCAACTGGCAACGCTCAGTCTGTTGAGTTGATATGTGAGTTTGTGACTCTGTTGCTTTTTTGCTTCACATTTTATGAAAATATTAGCAAATTGTCATGTAATGAATTAATCATGGTTTGCTCTGTAGGGAGCCATTCTGAGCTCTACAGTCACAAAGGATGTGGGGAGCTGGTGTGGCGGCAGTCCCAAGATGGCGCCCAGCACTGCAGCTAAGTCTCATGACTAGCACCTGACTTCCTCACACACCTGAAACTAGCCACGTCCATTGTGAGAGCTGCGCAGGCGCACCATAACGCAAGATCAGGCCATGTGACGTGGACCTATGAACTGAGATTACGCAGTCTGGACGGAGGATGCGGAGTTGAGGGAGGATATAAGGGAGTGTGCTCGGGGGTTGGGGGGAGGATGAAGGGAAGAAAAGAGAGATTGCTGCTTGCATGCAGAAAGAAAGTTTCCTGAATAAACTGCTTTGAGAAGAACGTCGTGGTGTCGCTCCTTTCTGCAGGATGGAGACGGAGACGACATTGCTCAATACTGAATATTCAATATATTCACCTTTATACTCAATAATAATACTTCAACTTTCAGAAGAATGCACTGCCTCCTGCTGACCCTCTATCTGTAAAGCCCAGAGCAAACCAGTTTTCCATTTGTCTCGTGATTTTTCTCCCTGGTGTTCTTAATAGCTTCTCAGTTCCTAAATCAATATAAATATTCTCCTCACTTAAATGTTCTTCCATGCCTTTCTATTCATTTCTTTCCATGCTATTCTCAAATATGCTGTCCCTCAGACCACTCTCCCATTGTTTTCTCAGTAGGTCTTGGGGTGTCTTTTTTTCTTCCCTGCTTGCAGGAAAAGTTCCTGTAATCTGACAACTCTTGAAGCACTCATGTCCGAAGTCTCCAAAGAGCTTCCTCATCATATTCCAAGGTATCCCCTTTATCACAGTCTTCCTAGTACATAGATAGTGCTGTAGTTTTCTGTAGATATTCTGATAGCCCCTCAATCAGACGAGAGTCAAATTAGACTAATCATCTTGTTCCACTAAAAAACAGACTTGTTCATATTCGGGAAATGACTGTTAATCACATGGTTTTTCAAGAAGGGAGAATTTATTTTTAGGGATATTTCTCAATATGTCTTACTTCAGAATACAATTTCAGCTGATTATATATTCAAGATCTGTCGATGTAGTCCTTCTCCATCCAATACCACCAATTTCTTCCTAATAATTTAAAAATCCTTTTAAATATCTTCAGTTGGGCTATTCTTTTTTTTTTTTTTTATTAACTTGAATAGTTCTTATATACATTTCGAGTGTTATTACCTTTCCCGGTTTCCGGGCAAACATCCCCCTCCCCCCTCCCCTTCCTTATGGGTGTTCCCCTCCCGACCCTCCCCCCATTGCCGCCCCCCCCGCAACAGTCTAGTTCACTGGGGGTTCAGTATTAGCAGGACCCAGGGCTTCCCCTTCCACTGGTGCTCTTACTAGGATATTCACTGCTACCTATGAGGTCAGAGTCCAGGGTCAGTCCATGTATAGTCTTTAGGTAGTGGCTTAGTCCCTGGAAGCTCTGGTGGCTTGGCATTGTTGTACATATAGGGTCTCGAGCCCCTTCAAGCTCTTCCAGTTCTTTCTCTGATTCCTTCAACGGGGGTCCTATTCTCAGTTCAGTGGTTTGCTGCTGACATTCGCCTCTGTATTTGCTGTATTCTGGCTGTGTCTCTCAGGAGCGATCTACACTTCTGCACTTCTTTGCTTCATCCATCTTGTCTAATTGGGTGTCTGTATATATATGGGCCACATGTGGGGCAGGCTCTGAATGGATGTTCCTTCAGTCTCTGTTTTAATCTTTGCCTCTCTCTTCCCTGCCAAGGGTATTCTTGTTCCCCTTTTAAAGAAGGAGTGAAGCATTCACATTTTGATCATCCGTCTTGAGTTTCATTTGTTCTAGGCATCTAGGGTAATTCAGGCATTTGGGCTAATAGCCACTTATCAATGAGTGCATACCATGTATGTCTTTCTGTGATTGGGTTAGCTCACTCAGGATGATATTTTCCAGTTCCAACCATTTGCCTACAAATTTCATAAACTCGTTGTTTTTGATAGCTGAGTAATATTCCATTGTTTAGATGTACCACATTTTCTGTATCCATTCCTCTGTTGAAGGGCATCTGGGTTCTTTCCAGCTTCTGGCTATTATAAATAAGGCTGCGATGAACATAGTGGAGCACGTGTCTTTTTTATATGTTGGGGCATCTTTTGGGTATATGCCCAAGAGAGGTATAGCTGGATCCTCAGGCAGTTCAATGTCCAATTTTCTGAGGAACCTCCAGACTGATTTCCAGAATGGTTGTACCAGTCTGCAATCCCACCAACAATGGAGGAGTGTTCCTCTTTCTCCACATCCTCGCCAGCATTTGCTGTCACCTGAGTTTTTGATCTTAGCCATTCTCACTGGTGTGAGGTTCAGGGTTGTTTTGATTTGCATTTCCCTGATGACTAAAGATGTTGAACATTTCTTTAGGTGTTTCTCAGCCATTCGGCATTCCTCAGCTGTGAATTCTTTGTTTAGCTCTGAACCCCATTTTTTAATAGGGTTATTTGTCTCCCTGCGGTCTAACTTTTTGAGTTCTTTGTATATTTTGAATATAAGGCCTCTATCTGTTGTAGGATTGGTAAAGATCTTTTCCCAATCTGTTGGTTGCAGTTGGGCTATTCTTTTGTCTTTCATTCCTATTAGAATTTATTTCCTGTGTGAAAAAATTTATCTCTTCATATTTTCATATCGGTTTACCTTCCGGAGTAGCACAGGAAAACATGCATACCACACAAATCTCTACACAGAGAACATTCACTAAGATATCCTTCGTATTTTAGTTTTCTCTCTAAATCTGAATGCGAGTAAATAGATTTGGAGACTTTGGCACAGAAGGAATTTCACTCACGTTAAGAATCCACTTGGAGGTTGGGGATTTAGCTCAGCGGGTAGAGCGCTTGCCTAGCGAGCGCAAGGCCCTGGGTTGGTCCCCAGCTCGAAAAAAAAAAAAAAAAAAAAAAAAAAAAAAAAAAGAATCCACTTGGAGCAGTAGTGGTGCCCACCTTTAATCCCAGCACTCAGGAGACAGAGGAAGGAAAAAGGCAGATCCTCGAGTTTGATGCCAGTCTAATCTACAGAGTGACTTCCAGAACAGCCTGGCCACACAGGAAACTATTTTAAGAAAATGATTCTTCCTGGAAGTTTGTATATTTTCTAATTGATCTGTCTGGCAGAATAATTTATGATAAATCCATGCAGGTTCTAGTGATAACCTTTTTACTCTCCTTTCTTACTCTGTTAGTTTGACCATTTTTAAAATTTTAATCAGAATGTAATTACATCTCTCCCCCTTCTGTTTCCTCCCTCCAGATTGTCTCATCGGTCCTCCATCTATCCGATCGCTCCCTTGCCCTCCTCTTTTTCCATTATTACTATTACTATTCATATCCGTTATTACTATTCATATATCGATATATATGAGGATTAAAATATAAATACAATCTTCTGAGTCTTTTGTTGCTTGTGTATACATCGTTTCAGGACTGAAACACTTGTATTGGATGATCACTTAGTGAGCTCACTCCTGGGAGAACCCAAATCTTCCTAGCTCCCCACTCATTAGTTGCCTGTACTTCTTGGTCTAGGGGAAGGACTCCATTATACTCCTTCTATACTAACATGTCTATTGATACTGCCGTTGCTCAGGTTCTGCCTAGGCACTCAGATGGTTGAGGTATCAAGATGCATTCTGATTGCAGTAAGTACAAGTTAAAATTTACAGAGGAGAAAAATGTGAATGATGCCATTCCCTCCCTTTAATTCATATTAACATTTATTGAATCTCTCTCTTGAGTGGTACAGAAATTATTTAACACCATGTATTTTACACAGTTTTAAAATACATTTATTTCAAAATTATTTTATTATTTCATAAACTTCCTTTAATGACTTTATGAGTCGTACATGTAGGCTACAAATGTTCTGCAAAACAAACAGGTCCCTATCCCTAGGCTAAGTATGTAGATATAGTTTTATATAAAGTCAAGATATGTAAAGCCCACAAAACATGTATAAGACTATATGTGCATAATATTTACAGGACAACATGCCAATTATCACAGGAGTTATGGATTTCCCTAGCTCCCTCTGTTATTACCTCAGGCTACATTAACATTCTTACGCTAAGAACTCTGATCCAAAAGATATATTTTTTTCTCCATGTCATTTGCAGTATAAAAATGGGCATACAAGAATGAGTTAAAGAGTTAGAATGTAACTCAAGTGCAAATGAAGTGGAGGAAGAACACAGTCTATATAGGGGCAGTCCTCTGTTTGGATGGAGAGAGGAAGAAAAATATTTTTCTTGGTAGTACATAAATAAAAAGCTGAATAGAAAGAAGTCACAGCGTAAGCAGTCCTAGATAGATGCCTTCTCCATCTGTAATTTAACTGCTCTGCTCACTCTAATCTCCCAACTACAGAGTAGGGCTCTGTATCTGCTGGAAGGTGATAGTGCTGTTATGGGTAACTTGAATAAAGCTAAATTTATTTTCTTTTATTTTGGGGCTAATGGGTACAGCTGCTGACCCAGTGCCACCAATAAAACTCGAGCGCATGTCTATATACATTTTTAATTTTAAAAATTATATTGAGTCACTCTTTTGTATTCTGAATTATTTCCTAAGGGTCAGAAGTAATGGACAATTTTAAAGGCAGAAATATATATCACCAAAGTACTCGCCAAAAAGGTGGTAACAATTTATTTTCCCATTGTTAATGTCGCACTTTGATGCCCATTTATTGAGTCTATTTTAACTTCTTGCGTTATTTTAGGAAAATCATGTCTTAGGCCAAGTTATGTTGATGTGAACTTGAAGGAAATATAATGAATAATGAGAGGAAAATCATTGTTTTTCCCCTATGTCATATTGCAGACAAGTTTCCATAAAACCGGGATGACTTCATTTGCCAAAGACATTTGATATATCAAATGCAGCCATATGTTCTAAATATAACAGATTACTGCCATGTGCATGAGTTAAGGAACACTATGTTGTGTAAGTTGAAGGAACACTGGAAATATATGTCTGAATTTTAAATAAGTCACATTTCAGACCTCAAATATTTCAATGGCAGCAATAGAAAAATATATAACCTGATGCTTTAAGAGTAATAACTTCAGTGAAATATTTAAACCATTTGAAATCTGGTTCTTTATCCAAAATAGTATATTAAATTCATTGGGATTCCCCCCTAGTGCCTTTACAAGGGAGGAGGCATAAAAATTATTCACAGAGCATGTGAGTTCAGGGAAACTCCCTCGCTAACATTTAATGAAGTCTCCATCACCTGGATTCCTGGAGCCTATTTCTATGCTATGAGTAGACTGAGCCAATCATGCTTGAAAATGCCTTAGTATTGGTTTTATTTTAAAGTTTGATTTTCAAAGAGATTTATTTATTTTTATTTCATGTAGGCATTTTGATTGAATGCACACTTGTGCATTACATGCATACCATGGGGATCAGATGAGACTCTTGGATCCCTAGGTCAGTAGTTATCAATAATTGTAAGCTACCGTGTAGGTACTAGGAATTGAACCCAGGGCTTCTGGAAGAACAACCAGTCATCCCCCTTTTTTAAAAATTCTTTGCTTTAATCAAAAATAGTTTTTTTTCCATGCAATATACTCTGATTGCATTTTCCTCTCCATTCTTCCCATTTCCTCCTTACTTCCCCTTCCACATCCACTCCATCTATCTCCTTTTAGAAAGCAAGCAAGCAAGCATCTAAGGAGTAAGAGCGAAACAAAATAAAACAATATAAATCAAAATCAAACAAATGATAATATTTAAAAAAAAAAAGAACCAAAAGAGCCAAAGGAAACCCACAAAAATTCATATAGACACAGAGACATTCATGTTTGTATACACAGGAATCACATAAAATCCCAAACTGGAAACCATAGTATCTACACAAAGGACCAGTGCAGTAGGAAAAACAATCCTTGACAAAGTTATGAGATATAGAGTCTCCAAAGATGTTGCCAAGTTCATTCTGTGCTGGCCATCTACTGCTGTGGGCAGAGCCTGCTCTGAAAAGTACCCCAGTAAGAATCCCTTGGAGAAGTCTAATTCTTTTCACTAGCAAGTGGTTATCAGTTGAGGCTAGCTTCTGGGTTAGGGATGGGGGCACGTGTCTACTTTTCCTCTTAGCTCTAGGACTGCAGCTGGTGGAGGCTCCTACAGGCTCCGTGCGTGCTGCCACAGTCTCTGTGAGTTCATAATGTGCCATCCCTGTTGTGTCTGGAAGGCCTTGAGTTTCTGTGTTCTGCATGACCTCTGGCTGTTACCGTCTTTCTGCTTCCTCTTCCATGGACCTCCCAGGGCCTTGAGGGGAGGCATCTGATGGAAACATCCCTTTAGGGACTGAGTGGTCCAAGGTCTCTCACTCTCTGAATATTGTCTGGCTGTGGGTCTCTGTATTTGTGGGTTCCAGTGCTCTCAATTGCTGAGCCATCTCTCCAGCCTTGGTTTTAATTTTGATTTTTAAATATTTCATTAAATTGCTGAAAGGCCATTTGCAGGGATTAAACTCCCTTATGTTTTAGAGCCAGCTGAGATAGTTGCTTTTCTCCTGGCTTTCTGTGAATTCATGTGTATGGCCATTGAAAATGATTTTAGAAATCCCTACTATATTCATCAACCAGATCCTTCCTTCATTGTCTCGGTTTTTTTTTTTCTTTTATGCTGTCAAAGTCTTTCTTCTATCTTACTACAACCAAAAGGAGAAGTCTTAAATAGCACTATTCATAATTGTGACAGGATGATAGACAACCAGTAGTGCAGAGGAATGAAGAAGAGCAATTACATTATTATCCCTAAGGTATATATGTATTTAAAAAGAATATATCAGAAATAAAACTTCTCATTCATGTACTTCAAGTGTGTGTGTGTGTGTGTGTGTGTGTGTGTGTGTGTGTGCAGGAGAAAAAAGTGACTGAGGCAGTTATTAAAACAGGAAATTACCAAAAGTAGAGGAAATGGATCAGTACGGTATTAATGTAGGTCGGCTTTAAGGTAGAAGAGGGTTGGAAATAAGTGTGACTGTCATTGTAACACATTCCGTGTGATGTCATCAACTTATCTTGCACTACATATTGCCAAAGGAGGACGTGGCCGAAGGTATGAAAGTATAAACCATGAAACAGAGTCAGGGAAATGGATATTACTCTTCCAACACCAGTTCTAGTACCATATGCTGCTGACCAGAGGTGGTGTGCTCATTACAGACAGCTGGAAGAATCAACTTATTGACACTGACAAAATTTAGAGTATAGCAAAGTTGAGACCTAAATTTACTGAATCGCTGCTTGTAATTGATGTTGAGTTAAATACAATTCAGCCAAATGGTGTGTGTTCATTCCTTAACCATGCTGTACTTCCAGTTGTATTCCAGAGTCTCAATTCCTAAGCCACTCGTTGCACCCATATTCATTTATAAAGGATCCTCGGTCAATCCGAAGCCAAATCTACATCAATTTAGGACCTGTATCTAGTACATCCTCCCAGATGCACAATGATTGAAATACTCATACTGAACTTCATCGTGTATCTGCAGGAACTGATATTTCTTTGTAAACTCTGCAGTGTCTATTTTGCCATAATTTTTCTGAGATTAAAATTACATCCTTTACCCTTCCCTTTCTTCTCCCAAACACTCACATGTACTTCATTTTGTTCTCTTTCAAGTTAATTATCTTTTCCTTTAATTGTTGGTATGCGTGTGTGTGTGTGTGTGTGTGTGTGTGTGTACATGTGTGTGTATGTGTATGTGTGTTGTGTACGTATTATGTACATACCGACAAGCACAGAGAGGCACGCATACATTCCTAAATGCACGAATATAACCTACTCAGTGCGTCCAGTGCTACTTGCATGCATGTGTTTTCAGTGCTGACCCTCTGATATTGGAAACCCACCTGGAGAGCTCTTAACATTTCTTTTTTAAAGGTGGCTGATTCATACTGATAGAATTACTATATAAATTTTCAAAATATGTGGGCCTTCTTTTGCAACATAGCAACATAGGCAGCTAGAATTCCCAAAAAGCATCTGTTTTGAATGACTAAAATTCTGGTATAACGAATGACTCAACAAATAAGTCAAATGATGGACCACATATCACAGAAGTGTCTATACAAGTATAATACATTTTCTACTGCTAATGAGCAAAGAATTTCAATGGAAAACATCCAAATAAAAGGTGAAGTTTATTCACAGAAATAAAACTTCTAAATTGCCAACAAATATATGACAGTATTATCATTTAATCTTGGTTGTAATCTGATAAATGAAAGGATCAGGTAATCTGTTCATATTTGTTACAATTATGTATAGATTTGCTACGATTATGCATAGAGTTAATGTGGTGGATCAGACTTGGTGATTTTTTGAATACCAGGTCAGTGCTCTGACACCGAGTTACACCCTCAGCCCTAATATGTTGTGGATTGGGTTTATTGTTTGTATTGGGTTCCCACATTACACTGGAATGAATGTAAGAAGCTGAGGGAGGGTCCCTGTCCCCTGGCTTTGAATGGTAAGTAAAGCCGCTTCTTACATGCATTCCATTGTAATGTGGGAACCCAATTAACACAATACAAGCAATAAACCAAATCCACAACTTATTAGGGCTGAGAATGCTCTACCTGGGGATCCATCCCACAGGCAGACCCCAAACCCAGACACTATTGCTGATGCCAAGAAGTGCGTGCTGACAGGAGCCTGATACAGCTATCTCCTGAGAGGCTGTGCCACAGCCTGAACAATACAAATGTGGATGCTCGAAACCAACCATTGGACTGATCACAAGGACCCCAATGGAGGAGTTAGGAGAAGAGTTGAAGGAGCTGAAGGGGCCTTATCTGGCATCAGTGGAAGAGTAGGCCCTTGATTCTGTGAAGGCTTGATGCCCCAGTGTAGAGGAATTCTAGGGGGGGAGGCCGGAATGGATGGGTGGGTGGTGGAGCACCCTCACAGAAGCAGAGTAAGGGGAATGGGATAGGGGGTCTGCAGAGGGGAAACTGGAAACGGGGATAACATTTGAAATGTAAGTAAATGAAATGTCCAATTTAAAGAGGGGAGAAAGGAAGGGAAGGAGGGAGGAAGGGGAAGGGGAAGGAGGGAAGGGGAGGAAGGGGAGGAAGAAACCAATCATCTAAGAGCCGGGGAAGAGCAGCCTCAACCCCTCCACCCCTCTCCCCTAATTGGGTCTAGGGTAGCAAAGATGGAATATAGATTTTAGTAAGTAATAACTAGGGAATATCAGACAGGAGGCATTTGGAACATGGAAGTTTGTGAGTGGCCCAGCCCTTGAGCTGATTAAAGCATTTTAATATAAGGTCATGTGTGTGCATGCGTGCCTATGTGCGCGTGCATATGTGTGTCCTTCATTTCAGAACCCACAGCAGTGGTAGTTCCTTGATACCACCTCCGCTGGGGAGATTGGAGAGGATTTATCAACTACAGCAAGACTAATATCCAATGCTTTTCAAAACTGCTAACATTGTTGCTGAGAAAGTGCAAAGGTGGGAGATAAATTGCACTGTGGGAGATAAATTGTTGCCAGTGTGCTGCAAATTAAAAAATTACAACCATAAAACTCCTTACCTGAGGGACTGGTCCATAATGATGAAGATCCCTGGGACTCTGTAATATTTCTAGTTTTGGGTTGATATTTAAGAATTAAAAATATGAAATAGAATATAGGATAGAAAATACATAGCATGAACTACAGTGCAAAAACCAAAGGAAGTGATTTATATGTTTTCAACAAGTGACAAGGCTATTTGTGGGGTATTTGATTCTGACTTTATTAAAGAAATATTCCAAATAAAAAAATGTAAGTGTTTGATCCTCTGTATGAAAAGTAGTCTCACTATATAACTATAGGTAATGCATAAAATAGCTACAGCTTCGTGAGTTCCGTGTAAAGAAATGGCCAGGTTTGCTGCTCTGAATTCAATACTAGGAGAAATACTGAAGATATGGGAAACTGTGGCAGTGAATCTTACTGTGGTGGGCTTTTCCTGTGTATTAATGGAGACAGGCAGCCTAGTACATTTTTTAAAGTATTACCTTTGTATGCCTCTGTAATTCCACCTTATGACTCCCAATGACCAAGTCTTTTCTCCTGGTGGCTTCTGGCATCTTCCATACGTGCTATAGAAAAGAGGGACAGAGGGCATGGGTCTAAGAGCTTCTCATGGTGGTTGTTTTTCTAATCAAGACAGATTGTTCCTTCCAGGAACATTTTTAAAAGGTGGAAATTTAAAAACAGAAATGGAAAAAGATGAAATGAAATGGTGATTTTTTTGCTCTCAAAAATTGTTAGAGTCCTATTGCTCTAACTTGAATACCTGAAAAAAAATCACTCTAAAAGGAAATACGTCTTTTGGGTCATAGTTTCAGAATATATAGCTCATGACAGTGAGGAACATTCACTTCGGACCTGAGATGAGACAGTACTTCATGATGAAAGTATGGGATAGAAAAAATTTTCTTTTGATGGGGCCAGAAAACAAGAAAGAAGAGGCCAGAATCTCAATATCACTTTTATCAGCCCATACCCAGTGACGTCAACTTCTTTTTATTAAGCCCCACCTCCTAAGGACATTTTGGGACACATTTCCAGTCCAGGTGATACAGTAAACTCAGACACATGACAGTGGGAGACCAGTCTACACTCTACAAATTAACAAAAGGGACTTAAAGTTTAGAAACAACCGGTCTACACTCCCGAAATCAAAAGGATACATTTCTACATAACACAGCACTGGAATACAAAGAAAAACTAAAGAATAGTAATTAAGTAAAATCTATGTAATTTCAATATAAAATGTTCTGGAACAACTGACCCAGAAAACCATGAAGAAAATGCCCTTTTATGTGGCATACTGAAGTTGTGATTGCTGTGAATACTGAAACGATTTTTTTTTCATGAAAAGCAACAGTTCCCCTATAAGTTCATTTTTAATTTTTAATCTTTTAAAAACTGTATTATATTTAGTTATGTGTGTACGTGTGTGTGTGTGTGTGTGTGTGTGTGTGTGTGTGTGTGTGTGTGTGTGTGTGTGCTGTAACTGGAAGTCAGAGGACAACTTTTAGGTATTGGTTCTCTCTTCTAATAGTCAGTCTGGGCAGCTTCCCTTATGTTTTTTTTTTTTTTTTTATGTTTTAACGCTCTACCACTCTAAATAAATGTTTTTTAATACGTTTGTGGCACTGGATATTGAACCTCTGCCCTCATGCATGCTTTTACCCTGGGCTACACCATCAGTCCTCCAGGTCCAATAGCTTCTTCTAACATCTTAATTGAGAATTTAAGTATAGAATGTAGAAATACTATAGTACAATCTCATACATCTTTACCTAAGTTCCTGTGATGCCAACAGTTTTCAGAGCTATAGTACAACAGAACCAGTTGTATCAGCACTGTGATACCGACACAATCTGAACAGAATGTGGTTGCTTTAGTGATGGCTACATCGCCTTTTACAACCTTTACTACTTTCCTCCCCTCACAGTGACTCCCCAATCTCTCCCACTCCCCAATTAGCTTACCAGTTCTGTAATTTGTCATATTAAGAATTCTGTAACAATGAAACAAACATATAACCTTTGGCTTCTGTTAAACACTCAGTCTAGTTCTAGTGATACAGCTAGATTAGTACACATGTCAATAATCCAATCCTTGTCTTTCTGGACGTATCTGATGTTTATGGACCACTTAACTATTTACCAGTTCATTTGACCTTCCATAATGTGTGTGTGATGGCTGTGAGTGATGAAATTACATCTTCCGCCAAATTCCCATGTCGAAGACCAAACCTTCTGTGTGACTGAACTTGCAGAAATAATCAAAGTGTAGTTAAAAGGAAAGGAATAGGGACCTGTAATAATAGGATTAGTGTCCATACAAGAAAACACAGAGGGTATACTTTTTTTTTTTTACACTATGTGAAGTTGTAAGTCAAGAAGCCCTCACAAGATTCTGATCATAATGATAATCTCATCTTGGACTTCATTTTCCAGAAAAATCTCATCAATTAAGCAGTCTAAGCTAATTGACACACAGAAAATAATTAAATCTAAATTGTGTTATGATATCTAAGTTTAACAGCTTTCTAGCCACTTAGAGTTCTAACAATACCAGCAATTGTGTCTCGACACCTCTAAGTTTGACCCATCTCCTTTCTTTTATGAATTTCTACTACTTCCCCATCGTTGTGTGATAGCCACCAAAGAAGACCGCTCAGACATAGATATAAGCCAATAGAGTCTTTATTAGCTGACCAAACACTACACCAAGTGTTTGGGATCCCAGGGTGAGCTTTTAACTAAAAATAATAAACATACAAAAACAAACAAATTTGTTCTGGATTGACATACATCAATCAACAAGAATAGTTAGTACAGAAGCCAAAACTGCGATGTTAGTACAATTAGAAACTTTCCCAGAACTATGGACTTTGATGGTTTAGATCTTTGTTTTCATTTTAGCAGGTGCTACTGTCTATGTGCTGAGTTTTATGGCCAGAATGGAGCTTCTGTGATGAATTCAGTTCTACTAATGTCTGGGTACCTACTAAGGTTTGGGGCCCTGTTACACCCATTATCTGTTTTGTTTCTTCATTCACATGGCCTTTCCACTGTCAGACCTTCAGGTTATTATATTCAGACTTCAGATATATTTCAGATATATCCCATTTCAGAATCTCTGCATGTGTTTCTCCGTCTGGAACCTCCCTCTCTAATATGTGTATTAGTCATTGTTCAAATGACACCTTTACAAAAAGTAGTACTCTGGCCATGCTTTTTACATTGCAAGCATCTGCCCACACTCTAGAGAATGCTGATATTTTTCGTTGACTACTGTATTTTTCCCACGGCACCTATGACCTTATAATAAATCATAAAGTTATGTATTATGATTATGGTTTTTCTTCCTGTTAAGAAATGCAAGGTCTCTTTGGTTTGCTGAGTAAGAAGACACTTAGCTGATATTTACATCTAAAATAAGTGCTGAAATTGTATGATAACTTATAAAATAATGGCTTATATTTTATATGATAACACATAAAGGGCACTTATAATATCCATTGAATAAAACAGCCTGAGTGGCAACAAGCTGGGATCCAGTACCAAATCTGCTCCTAAGACACTGGGTAGCTTTTGGCTTTAAATCATCTTCCTTGCATGCAACATAAAAGATTTGAATCAGATTAGAAAGGAAGCATCCTCCTTTCCATAGCTAAAATTTGGTCCTTTACCAGAGTTTGCTCCATTGCAGGGTTTCTCCTACCTCTCCTCTTAAATACAGCTTAATTATTTTGATTTGCTACCACATACAAACACAATATTCCCTGACAGAGTATGTTTTCTGGTGTTAATTGTTCCTGAGAGCTGACATTTACATCTAAAATAAGTGCTGAAATTGTATGATAACTTATAAAATAATGGCTTATATTTTACATGATACTCTAAAAAATGTTTTTGACACAAACGTTTTATTGCTATTACACAACTTATATTGCTATTCAGCAAGTCATGTTTATTCTTTAATGCTTAATATGAGCAGGAAGATTGAAATCATGCCCTCATTCTTTTTATTAGTTAAAGGATATTGAAGATTCTGTTAGGTACTTCTCACAAGAGGTATTAATGGAATTTAGCCACTTCATTTCTAAACTTTTGTTTTATAGACCTGAAACTTCATGAACTGCACCATCAGTTGTAAACTAAAGATACACATACAGTCCTTTTAGAAACGTTTTCAACATCATCAAGAATTATTTCCATAAGTCAAAAGCAGTATTATTCTAGCTCTTAATTTTAGCATAAATACTGAAATAGGTTTTCTGAAATGAATCAAGACTTTGCAAGATTTTGGTCATTTTTCACAGATATTTCCTGAATATTCATTACATACATTTATTGATGGGTTGCTGAAGGCTGAAAAATAAAGTGATCCTTTCTTCAAGAAATCGATTTATTGTAAGAATCGGTTTATTCCAAAGTAGCAAAGGGTTTAATACATAGCAAAATTCAAACAAATTGTTTAGTATGGTTTATTTCATGTATTCCCCGACCTCCTGTAAATTCAACTAAAAAAACATTTCCCCATTTCAAAATAAATTATATTAGCTAAATAGCATTGAAGAATATGTGGAACCATTTTCCTAAAGTTTAGTAGTGTTCACGGGTAAGTGATAAAGAGGTGTTTTTCGTAAAATAAATTTCTAGTTCTAAATGGGGTGGAGGATAACGGACGATATGAGGTACACAAATGAAGCTAGAACTGTACGGATTTAAAGTTTCTCTTTGGGGCATGTTTCTACATGTTTGCGGGTGAAAAAAATTGTGAGTGCCTAAAACATCCTATGAACAAGAACTCCTTTTAATTGTTTCACTCTTCAGAGCATAACCGATGAAAAAATAACAAGGGCAAGTGAACTCTTTCGTGTACAACTATTCAAAAGGAATAGTATAAACTTTATGGAGAAAGCTGATTGGCTGCAAACTACAGGACCGACCGCACCAGGGCATTGAGCATCCGCCTCCAGGAAGCGATTGGTCTCTACGGCAGGCGAACAGGAACAATTCCAGACAGTTGACCTCAAGTTCCGGGTCGCGGAGGACAAAGATGGCGGCGGCCAGGTGTTGGAAGCTGGTGCCCCGCGGCCGGGGATTCTCTCAGAATGCCGCTGCTAAGGCGTCCGCCTCGGCCACCGAGGTGAGCGACCTGGAGGTCGTGGCGACGCCTGTCGCGCGTTACCCGCCGATCGTGGCTTCCATGACCGCCGACAGCAAAGCGGCGCGGGAGCGGCGGGTGCAGCGCTGGCAGGCGACCGTGCACGCCGCTCCGTCAGTGGACGAGAAAATACGAATCCTCACCAAGGTGCAGTTCAAGAAGTACGTGGTGCATCCGCAGATCCCCGCCTTGAACGCCGACCGCTGGTACCAGGGCTTCACCAAGACCGTGTTTGTATCGGGGCTGCCGCCCGCGCCAGCGCTGTCCCCGCCCTCGTTCGACCTCGCGGGTCTGCGCGCCGCCGTGTGCGACTGCATCTTGCAGGAGCATGTCTATGTGCGGCGCCGCCAGCCCCAGTCCCGCTTCGATCGTCGCCAGGCCCTCGCCTCCTCCCTCCTGGACCAGGTAGTGGGGACTCTCGTGAATTTGCTCGCTCCACTCAATCCTGTCCTGACTACTGCTGCTCTCGGTGAGCTTGGGACTCCCACCCTGAACAGGGAGGTGGGGACGCTGTGGGCCAAGTGTTGCTGCAGGTTTAGTAACACTCAGTGACTTAGAACTTAAGGACCAAGCTTCTGGTGGCCTGCCCTGCTAAGGACTACTTGTTAAAGTTTAGACTCAGCCGAAGCTCATCAGGTTTCCATGTCCTGACCTGATTGATTTTGTGTCTGACCAGCCAAAAGTTTACCAGGCTAGAAGAGACAATTTGGGGTTGTCTTTTGACTCCTCCACAAGAAAGTTGGGTGACCATATGTAAAACATCAACCTCTCTTACTTTGCCTTAATGTCAAGGTGAGAATGACAGTAATACTGTTTGTCCAAAGTTCTAAATGACACCTAGTTAATCCTCATAACACAGTACATATCATGAATTCATTTTATAAATAAAGGGTAAAAAAGCATACGTTATATATTAGTGCCTTCAGACCCAATATCTGATAGATTTAGGGGTCAAGATTTGGTTCCAGTAAACAGAAACTTGTTTGTTCAGTGTGGACGTGAAAAAGAATATGTTTTGGGTTTGTTTCTATTTTAATGGCGTGATAGTGCTGGGTGTTTAGCTCAAGGACTAGAATAGCCTCTGCCTTTGAGCTACACACAGGCTGGTAATGTGTTTGTGATCCACTTATGTCTATGACCCAGGAGGTGTCTTAGTAATTATTGAATTAATTCTACCATGGCTGTAGATGGGTGCTAAACTGAACCGTATAGTGTCTGTATTACTTTCCTTCCTGGTTTGTGCAGGAAAAGCAGTATTAGGAACGTACAGTAACTTTTGACTACTCACCATTGGTGGCCTAGAAACCTTTGTTCAGATGAAAGTAAGTTCATTTTGGATAAAATGAAATTACACCTACGTTTAGAGTAGCGGTAAACTTGGTGCTTCACAGATCTTTTCTCATCTTATTCTGGTGACTAGTATTGTTGTTCATTTTAACATCTTGGGGCTGGGGATTTAGCTCAGTGGTAGAGCGCTTACCTAGGAAGCACAAGGCCCTGGGTTCGGTCCCCAGCTCCGAAAAAACAAAAAAAACAAAAAAAAAAAAAAACCAAAAACATCTTTAATTTTAACTGAGTAACCTTGTTAATTACAGTGGTTAGCAAAATGAATTTTCGAGTACTGTGTTTGAGACATACTGGTTAAAATATGTATCTTAGAGTCTTACATCCTCTGTCGTTTTTATATGTCTATATTTTAGACATGTTATTCTTAACATGTTCATGACTATGTTAATTAATAACCAACTTTCTCTAAATAATAAAATTTTTGAATGTCTCTTGATAGATTATAAGCGCCCTGTTGACTTTTACTGGTTACGTGGTGAAGAACGCATTCTTGCTGGTCATCGAAAAGGTCATATTGATGCTTTACGGTACCAAATAAATGATAAACCACACAACCAGATTCGAATATCTAAGCAGCTCCCTGAGGTAAGGGTTTTATATCTGTTGACATCCTGTGTGAGCATTGCCAAAGGGCAGTCAGGTAGCCTGGTGAATATGATGGGGTATGTAGGGTAGATTTCTTGCCTTTCATGATTGATTGTGATGGCAACTCATCTGGAAGTCTTTGTCAACTTTCTGGTTTCGAATGATATATTCTACCAAGGTCAAATAGGTAAGGCATTAGTGTGGTCAAGTCAATTTATAATTGTTTATTATAGCAGGATTTTAAAAAAAAATTCCACATATGATCACTTTGGTCCTGTCAACAGATATTAGTGCAGGTGAGCTCTTCTATTTTGAAAATATTGTCTGAAATATTCCAGAAGTCAGAGCATTTCAGAGTTACGATTTAGGAGTGCCTGTCCGGCAGAGTCTGGATATTCCGCATTCTGCAAACCTGAAGTCTGAAGCACTTCCGGTCCCTAGCGTTTTGAGTCAGAGATACTTGAGTTGCACAGTAAGGTCATTTTGTAAGAAATACCTCGGTGAAGAAATGTAAATGTAAGGGATTGTAAAGGAGGTGGATGCAGTGTTTCTGAGCCCCCTTTGTTTTCTCATTCTTCAAGTTTGTGCCATTGGATCATTCCATTCCTGCAGAGATCCCAGTTATGAAATATAAACCGGACAAGCTTCCATTGTTCAAACGGCAGTATGAGAACCGCATATTTACTGGTAAGCTTCTCTGTACCTATTGACCCAGAGAAGATACATGGGGAAATTTCATTTTGGATTATTATATCTTATTAATTTTTTTATGGAGAAAGGCTTTGTGTGTTAGCTTTGAACTCACTATGTAGCCCTAAGTGGCCTTGAACTTGGCACTAGCCCCCACCTCTTCCTAATGTAGGACTGTATATTACCACACCTAGCTCATATTTAATTCTTAAAGACTGAGAAGTTTGGCTATGAGCAATGTTGTTCATAATCTCAAGGTACTGTAACATGAATGCAAATAGGAGAGAAATTTAGCTCTTAATTTGAAAGTTTTGTTGTGTCTACTCCATTAGCAACATTTAAAAATCGTTATACTTGTGAGGCCTTTTGTTTTATATATAGAAAAAGTTGTTTGTATTTTGTATGCTTAGAACTAGACTTGGGATCATGAATGGCCTTTTTTTGAAGCTCTTTCTACACATCATAGGTACATCTGGAGATCAAACACTTATAGACGTCACGTCTGCCCTAACATGGTCTCTCCCTTCTGTACACTTACTAGTTCCTAGGTGACCCAACGAAAGCCTTAAGGCGTTGTAACAGTCCTCTGTACCATTGTGTTAGTCCTTTCTCAGTCACTGGCTCCTAGTGACTGGGAAAGTCTTTTAAACTGTTCACTAATGAAGTGGAGTGTGTCCGTATTTCATGGGAGCTGCACTGCCAGCCCTTCTGCCTTTGCTCTCCTCTCCCCTCTGCCTTGCATTTCCTTTTCTGTCCTACTTTTTTTTTTATCCGCTGGTCTTGTTTGTTTCTCTTTCTTCCTTTGGTCGTTCTTCTCTCTTTCCTGTCTTTGTCCCTGGCTGACTTAACACTCATTGTGGAGTAGCGGATGGCCTTGAAACTACAGATCCTCCTGTCCCCAGATCCCCATTGCCGAGGTTAGGGGCAGGGAATGCACCACTGGGCCAACATTATGTATGTTCAGGCCCAAATCAGAGCTTCCTGTGTTACTACCCACTAAGATATTGACTTTCTTTACTTAGAAATATAAAACCCCTCTTTTAAAAAATGAACAAAAATGCTATTCTGACATTGATTACAATTTTACTTGTTACATTAATTGTTTTACTTGTTATTGTGAATGTATGTGAATATGAGTGTGGGTGTGCAGGTGCGGTAGAGCAGGTGAGGAGGTCAGAGTGCCTTTGTGCAGCGCATTCTCTTTCTGCAGTGTGGGTTCCAGAAACTCAATGCAAGTCATTAGGGTTGCCCAGCAAGCACGTTTACCTCCTAAACCTTCATAACGTACATCCTCTGAGGGATACTGCAATAGCAGCTCTTAATAATGACTGAGAGGGAGTTAGAGTTAAGTAATAGAAAATTATAAGTGCTTTTTATATGTATCTTTCTGGCTTATTTTGTGCCTTCTGAGCCTTGTTATAATGAGCAGCTTGGGAAATTGTTTTTAAATAACTACTGTAGTCAATAAAAAATACGTAAGGCGATTCAGTCTATTCATGTATTGTGAGTGTGGAACATATGTTCCAAGAAAAAAGGAACGTGTGAAGCAAATGCTAGAGCATGGGCCACTAGGCTCTGCATGCTCTTGTTTCAGCTGAAAGGCTTTTATTCTTCTCATTAGGCTCCAAACTAGCAGACCCACGCTGTTATGGCCACACCCAGTTTCATCTGTTACCTGACATACTGAATAGGGAACGGCTGATAAAACAAAACCAAGCTGACCAGGTAGAAGTGGTCTTTAGAGCTAATGCCATCGCAAGTCTTTTCGCTTGGACTGGAGCACAAGCTATGTACCAAGGTAAGCCCAATGTGGTGGCAGTTTTCATTCTTGAAAGTATAACGTGCTGAGAATGGAGTTATTAAGATTTTTTTCTTTAGGTTAAAACAGAACTTGGCTCTGAACATTTTGATACAAAATACAGTTATTTAAAAATTCATAATGAAATAATTTACATTTGAAACTTGCAGATACACATGAGTAATCTTGATCTATTACTGTGATTACTTCCTGTGAAAATATTATTTTCTAGTGCTTTTCACAAACATTTCATAGAATTGCTGGTGAATAAGTCGAATCTTTGTAGGTTTCCTTACTTTGTAAAATTCGGGAGTTAGGAAAGAAAATGGCGTACAAGAGTGAAGACTGATTAGGAAGCTTTTCATTCAGTGGTAGGTTGTGGGGCCATGGCAGGCATGTGGAGATCACAGGGCAACCTTCTGAGCAGTACTGTCAGTCACCTCTTTGTGGGCCCTGGGAGTTGTACTTGGGTCTCCAGGATGCTGTCCACTGAGTCATCTCGCCAGCTCTTGAATGCATTTTATGGTGAAGTTGTTACCTATGGAGACGGTGTTGAATAACAGACAGGCCTGACTCCCCTAGAGCTTTTATTACAGTAGAAAGCAAAAGATAATTATGTACTATTTACAGAGTGGCGATGTTATAGGGAAAGTATACCAGCATCGAGGCAAAATCTATTTGAATCTCCATTCAAATAGATTACAGAAAGATGTCCAGAAGAGTGACTTTGTTTCAGAGAGCTGAATGGTGATGGGCTGTCCAGGCAGAAGCTAGGAGAAGATACATTGCAGTAATAGCCTATTGGCTGTTTGAGGAATAGTCAAAATAAGTGTCTGTAATGAGAACAGGCTTCCGAAGTATGTGTGGAACAGTATAGATGCTGGCAACTAGTAAAGAAAGGAAAGGAGAATGCTATGAAATGATGTGGCAGAAGTAGAAGCTGTATCGTGTAGGACTATTTGCCTAGGCTGGAGTTCTGACCATGGACTGGTTCCTACCAAGCAAGTCCTCTATGAAAAAGCTATAATTCTCATCTTCTAGTTCTTTCAGAGTCCAGTGTTCTACTCCAGAGCCTAAAGTTACAAAATATAAACTAGACTAATTCTGTATAAGAACCCAGAGGGAATTTTAATACAGATTGTTTATACTAGAGTCCTCCTTTTATTGGTAGATATGCATTTTAACTTTATGCTTTTATTGCTGGCTTATATATCTTTAGTAGGGGAAGGTGGCAGTAGGTGGGGTTGAAGTCATCAGGAAGGGTAAGTGGCACTTCCAGTGGCACTGTGTGTTCATGACTGATAAACTGTTACCTAGTGCCTTTGAGAAATAACTTTTGTTAGATCTCCCCATTAAGGATTTAGTATAAAATATACGTGTGGAGAAGTTAAGTGAATTCCTGGCCGTGATGGTATTTAAGAGTATTTAACCAGTCAAAAAGAACAAAAATCAGCCAGAGAACTTGAGAAGATAAGGCATTAAGAGATCCTTTAACCTTATGACCTGAGACACCAGAGTCAATGACAGCAATTCTTAAAACTTCTTAATGTCTTCAAATGACACTAGATAATCCAAAGGCATGGTGTTGAAACCATAGAGAGCTAGACTTTTCCTGAGGACTTTGAGAGCTTATGTGTGTATCTGTATTTAGTGAAATAAATGGTCATAATGAATATTGAGTGATGCTAGTGTGGACATTTTCCGAGCATGTTCTAAGTCATTAAGTTAATATCAGTTGCAGAATGCTTCCTGTAGACACAGCTTCTCATAATGAAGTGGACGCTGGAAGCTATTGAAAATGAGTTTGTAAAACAGGATGGATCATAAGTCTGGGACTCTAGAAAGGAGGAAACATTAATACAGCAATAGAATATAGAGTTTGTGACACAGTCAATGAAGTTGAGAGTCAGGGATTTGGTTCGTCAGGGTTTCTAGAGGTCTTTCTAACCTCCAAAGTGTTCTGTTTGGATGAAATTTATCAACGTGTGCACATCCCAACATTGTTTTCTTCTACAGGGTTCTGGAGCGAAGCAGATGTTACTCGACCTTTTGTCTCCCAGGGTGTGATCACAGATGGAAAATACTTTTCTTTTTTCTGCTACCAGTTAAATACTTTGGCATTGACTGTACAAGCTGATCAAAATAACCCACGTAAAAATATATGTTGGGGGACACAGAGTAAGCCTCTTTATGAGGCAGTAGAAGATAATGAAGTGAAAGGCTTTGATGATGATGTTCTCCTGCAAATAGTTCACTTTCTACTAAATAAACCAAAAGAAGACAGAGCACAGCTGTTGACACACCAGGAGAAAGAACTTGATCCAGGACCTTGATGATATTTAAATTTCGCCAGAGGAACAATAAAGTCATTTAAAGATTGTGTAACTGCCTGTCATTAAACACATTGTTTTTTGAAAAACCACATTTCTATTTTTTTTTAAATTGGATATTTTATTTGTTTACATTTCAAATGTTATCCCCTTTCCGTGTTTCCCCTCCAGAAACTCCCAACTCATCCCCCTCCCCCTTCTTCTATGAGGATGCCTCCCCCCATCCCCAAATCCCACCTCCCTGCCTTGGCATTCCCCTACACTGGGGCATCAAGCCTCCACAAGATCAAGGGCCTCTCCTGTTGATGTCTGACAAGGCCATCCTCTGCTATATATGTGGCTAGAGCCATGTTTGGTTGGTGGTTTCGTCCCTGTGAGCTCTGGGGTGTGTGGGAGGGTCTGGTTGAATGATATTGCTGCTCTTCCTATGGGGTTGCAAACCCCTTCAGTCCTTTCTCTATCTCCTGCATTGGGGACCCTGTGCTCTGTCCAATGGGTGGCTGTGAGCATCCACCTCTTTATTTGTCAGGCTCTGTCAGAGCTTCTCAGGAGACAGCTATATCAGGCTTCTGTTAGCATGCACTTCTTGGCATACATAGTGTCTGGGTTTGGTGTCTGTATACAGGCTGGATCCCCAGGTGTGGTAGTCTCTGGATGGCCTTTCCTTCAGTCTCTGCTCCTCACTTTGTATTTCCTCCTGTGAGTATTTTGTTCCCCCTTTTAAGAAGGACTGAAGCATCCACACTTCAGTCTTCTTGAGCTTCATGTGGTCTGTGAATTAATATCTTGGGTATTCAAACTTTTGGGCTAATAACCACTCATCAGTGAGTGCATGCCATGTGTGTTCTTTTGTGACTGGGTTACTTCACTCAGGATATTTTCTAGGTCCATCTATTTACCTATGAATTTCATGAACTCACTGTTTTTAATAGCTGAGTAGTACTCCATTGTGTAGATGTACCACATTTTCTATATTCATTCCTCTGTTGAAGGGAATCTGGGTTATTTCCAGCTTCTGGCTATTATAAATATAAGGCTGCTATGAACATAGTGGAGCATGTGTCCTTGTTATTTGTGTCCTTGGAGCATGTTTTGGTATATGCCAAGAAGTGGTATAGCTGGGTCCTCAGGTAGTACTATGTCCAATTTTCTGAGGAACTGTCAGACTGATTTCCACAGTGGGGAAAAAAACCACATTTCTTACGTTGGGTGTCTGTCTCTAGATGTTTAAAAAGAAAAAAATATTACTAATAACAGTATTGGGCAATAGCTTGCTATTTTGTGTCATTTAAAAGGCAATGCAGTGAGGTGCTAGAGAGAAGGTTCTTGTTTTTCCACAGTCTGGATTTGATCCTAGCTGATCCAGTGTCCTCTTCTAACCTCTGAGGCATCAGGTACACACATGGTGCATTGACACATGCATGCAAAACACTTATACACGTAAAATTAAGTACGTTAAATAGGTGTTTCATATTCTTTTAAATTGTTAATAATGAGAGTTTTAGAGCATTCTTCACACAGGGCTGTTTTGCACAAGCTAAATGAAGGCTTTTGAATGTTTGATTTTTATTTTAAAAGGAATGAAAAATGGAGAATATGACAGCTACTTTAATGGCAGCATCTTACTAATCCGTCCAGGTTGATGTTTAATGGGATGTGTAAGTGTATCCCACTGGGGACAAAGTGAGGCTGCTCTAGTTGACCCGGCTGTACTGCTTTGCTGATCCACTTTAAGAGTCTAGAATCAGACATAGGCATTTAATATACATTGAATATATGTGAGTTAATTACCAGTTTCTTGAGCTTGAGGTCCAACATATCACTTGTTTATATATTTTTAAGATTTGTTTGTTTGTGTGTATTTGTTTTCCTGAATGTTTGTCAGTGTGCCTGGTGGGCGCAGTGCCTGCAGAAGCCAGGAGAGGGCATCAGAACCCTGGAGTTACTGATAGAGCTACAAGTTGGGTTCTGGGAATCAAACTAGGTTTTCTGGACGAGCAACCAGAGCTCTTCTTCTTCTTCTTCTTCTTCTTCTTCTTCTTCTTCTTCTTCTTCTTCTTCTTCTTCTTCTTCTTCTTCTTCTTCTCTTCTTCTTCTTCTTCTTCTTCTTTTCCTCCTTCCTCTTCTTCTTCTTCTTCTTTCTTCTTCTTCTTCTTCTTCTTCTTCTTCTTCTCCTTCTTCTCCTCCTCCTCCTCCTCCTCCTCCTCCTCCTCCTCCTCCCTCCTCCTCCTCCTCCTCCTCCTCTTCCTCTTCCTCCTCCTCCTCCTCCTCCTCCTCTTCTTCTTCTTCTTCTTCTTCTTATTATTATTATTATTAACTTGAGTATTTCTTATTTACATTTCGAGTGTTATTCCCTTTCCCGGTTTACTGGCCAACATCCCCCTAATCCCTCCCCCTCACCTTGTATATAGGTTTTCCCCTCCCCCTCCTCCCCCCATTACCACCTTCCCCCCAACAATCACCTTCACTGGGGGTTCCGTCTTGGTAGGACCAAGGGCTTCCCCTTCCACTGGTGCTCTTACTAGGCTATTCATTGCTACCTATGAGGTTGGAGCCCAGGGTCAGTCCATGTATAGTCTTTAGGTAGTGGCTTAGTCCCTGGAAGACCAGAGCTCTTCTTAATCACTGAGTCCTCTCTCCAGCCCACATCTTTTACATCAGCAAATTTTAGGTCTTTATGTGGCTCTTCGCACATTTCATACTTGATGTTTTGCAAAATTGTGAGTCGTTTTTTTTCTTTCTAATTATATCGCTCAAAAATGGCTGGTGTTGATGTCCATTTCTTTTGTAAAAAGCTAATTGACTAATTGGATCGTTTTGCAGTTCATTCTTAGGAGGTGTAGTACCCTAAGTCCAGCCTAACTTGGTTTTCTCTGACTATAGGTAGAAATAAGCTTTCCCGTGGACCAGTTTTGTGTCATGTTTTATCCAGCATGTCACACCCTTTTTGTGGCTTTGCGGATTACTTCATAAATAAGCCCTGATTGCCTTGACTAAAACACATTCCAGGCTTTCCTCCTTTTTCATTGACAATTCTTTCAAATTCCCTCCCCCTCCCCCCAGTTGTTTTACCTTTCTTCAAATTTTGACATACCTCCAAGTTTTATTCTGGTCTCTCTTTTTCTTTATCTAGTACCCCTAGGTGGCATCAGATGGCAGGGACTTAGATATAAACACATTCGAAATTAGAGCTCGCCTTCAATTTTAACTTCACATATAATTATGCTGGTCTGAGTGAGTAAGCTTGTGGATAATTTTCCCCATAATTTTCCTATTCTTTTTGAGGAAAAATATTTTTGAGGTCAGGAAAATAATTATGTTAATAAGAAACTACCTTGCCAGGTGTAGAGATGCATTCCTGTAGTTTGAAGGTAAGAGTATTAGCATTTCAAGGCTATCAGCTATGTGAACCCCTGAAACCATTTGGGTGAATGTCAGTAAGGAGCCATCAACATGTCAGTTTTTCCTCCGAACAACTTCATTATGTTTGCAAAGCATTTTAAAATGACATTTGCTACTTAGGAAACTTCACAAAACAGTCATCAAACATTTGTTTTAGCCTATTCTAAGTAGTTGGTTTCTGGAAACAAATACTAAAATTGAAAAAAAATTTTTTTTAAAGAGGCACATTGACAGACCATGACTATGGCCTGAGTGTTTATTCCCACCCCCACCCCAATTTAAATTCCAACCTTCAGGCTTGCAAGTAGGCTACGTGTTGACAAATGAAATCAGTGTGTGCTATACAGAGAATTCTTTCACCAGTTCCACTGTGGGAGGACAGCAAGACGTCATTGCTAGTGCCACATATCCCATCAACACTGCATCTGCTGGGCACCAAGAAGATACATTTCCTTTAGAAGCACCTGTTTTATGGTATGTTGTTACAGCCTGGATGGACTAAGGACTACTAATTATACCTTGTGAGTTTTGACTAAATTCTAGCAAATGTTGAATAATCCTAAAATAATGTTAATTGACAAAATTATTAGGCACCTTTACTATTAGAGTAATGACAAGTTTGTATCTTTGGGTAGAGGCAAGGGTAATAGAGTGAACTAGAGAAAAAGAAAATAAATGGGAAAAATTGCCACAGAGACTGTCTAGCATTACACATGCATGTGTGTGTGCTTGTATACACACACACACACACACACACACACACACACACACTCCCCTACCTGAAAGGGCATCTTTGTTGTCCAGAGTTTGGTAAAACTTTCTAAAACAGCAGCAGTAAGATAAAATTGAGAGAATGAGATCTACACAAAGCCTGGAGAACTAATATGTAATAGCATTTCAAGTGTTTAGAAATGGTTACTAATGTAGGTAATAAGCAAACATAGAGGTGGTGGTTTGAATAAATTGGCCCTCATAGGTCCATAGGGAATGGCATTAGGTGTAGCTTTGCTGGAATTGGTGTGGCTTTGTTGGAGGAAATATGTCACTAGGCGGTGGGCTTTGAGGTCTGTGTACCTCAGTTCACTTCTGCAAATCTAGATCTAGAACTCTCCACTCCTTCTCCAACACCATGTCTGTCTGCACTGTCATGCTTCCCACTGTGAAATTAATGGGCTGAACCTCTGAACCTGCAAGCCAGCCCCAATTAAATGTTGTCCCTATAAGAGAGGCAGTGATCACGGTGTCTCTTCACAGCATAGAAATCATAAATAAATCATAAGACTATGCTACTTGGCAGTAGCTGCTGACTGGTCTCAGTTCTGCATTAGATATAGTTTATTCTACTATAAGCCTGACATTATAACTTACATATTTTAAGTAATTATTTAAAATTAAATCACTAAAAGATAATTTTAGCATGAATTCCTCTCCAGTTCTTTATTTCATTTGTTTCTCACCCCTGTGAGAAATTCTGAGTTCTCTGGTTTTGGTTTTGTTTCTCATGTATTTATTGTCCTGCATGAGTCTTCATTTCACTTTGTAAAATATTTGTAAGTAGCATTTAACAGTCGCCATTGGTTTGGGGAATTCATATTAATTGGTACAAAAGTTGAACCTTTACTGTGTATGTTGAGTTTGGGTTTTTTATTTTGTATGTGGGCACCTGTGTGTTCATGCCAATAAAGCTCACACTGAGGTGAGAGGACAATTTGAACTCAATTCTTTCCTTTCACCACATGGGTCTTGAGACTAGAATTCAGGTAGGAGGTTTGGCAGCAAATGCCTTTTCCTGCTGAGCTATCAGGCCAGCCCCAGTGATTTATTAGTTTTTATTACTTTTACCTTTGAGATGAAAATTCTTTCTTTTTCCTCCTTCCTTCCCCTTCCCATCCTTAAAATTTGTATTTATGTACAAGTGTATCTGTTTGCCATGTGTGTGAGTGTGCGTGCCCACAGAACATATATGGTGTTAGATCCCTGGATCTGGAGTTACAGGTGGTGGTAAGCCACCTGACTTGGAAACTAGAGTCAAACTCAAGTTCCCTGGAAGAACATCAAGTGCTCTTAGCTGATGACCTATCTCTCCAGCCCCATCCATCCATCCATCCATCCATCCATCCATACATACATACATACACACATCCACTTATTTATTTACCCTTCAACATAATATTTGTATTGATTTTCTAGGAATTTCACATTTTGCACCCCTATCACATTGACTTCCAGGCCCTTCCATTTCCAACCCTCCTTGCCCCCTCCCCAAAAAATAAAAATAAGAATAAAAAACAAAACAAACCACCACCAACAACAACTACAACAACAAAAAACAGTTCCAAAGTATGTTATCTGTATATTCACTGGAACATGGTCAAATTCTCAGTGGCCTGCCCACTAAATAGAACTGAGTTCTTCCCTTCCCACACCTCCACCAGAAGCCATCAATTGTGGCGAAACACTTTAGCATCCCCATCACACTTTATAAGAGTTCTCTTAGGTGGTTTCCCATCTAGGCTTTTACTTTTATGTATGTGGGGGTGTGGATAGGGGAGGGGAGGGGGTGTGTCACAGTAGCCTTCCACATTCCTCACTCTTAACTATGGGTCTTGCAGTCATGGACATCAGAGCAGAGGAAGCCTCCTTGCTCTTCACTGCAGGAGCATGGGCCTCCATGGTTTCTGTCAACAGCATAGAAAATGAACACAGACTCTGGTTGCAATAAGACCAAAAAGCCCCAGACAAGGCCATTAGTGGTAGCTAGACCACAGACATCAACATAGACTCTGTGGCAGAGAAGGCCACTCATGTCAACATGATCCTCAGCTGCATCATGATGCAAGGACAGCAACATGACCTCAGGCTGTCACATAGACCATAGACATCCCCATGGCCTACCATAGTAACAGTCAGGGACATCAACACAGACCTTAGCTGCAGTAGGACCATTGACCTAGACATGGCTTCAGGTGGCAGTGCAGACCACAGATGTTGATGTCTCTGGGCCATACTGTCACCAGGAGGCATACTGACCTGAGGTGTGGCCCTGTGCTGCTATCTAAGGCCATGGTGATGTTAATTCCCAGGCTGCCAGCAAGGTGAATGTCTGGTTCTGAGAGCCTATTGCATCCAGGGTCTATGTTGATATCTATGGCCCATGTTGCCACCAAAGGCCATAAAGATGTCCCTGGTCTGCACTGCCAAGTTAGTATCCATGGCCAATGGGACCCTGCTGATCTGAGTAGCCAATCCTGCCCCCTGCAGCTGTGATGATGCCCAGGCCTATGCTGCCATTGAAGGTCACGCCTGTGTCTGTGGTCCTGCTGTAGCTGGGGTCTGTGTGATGTCTGTGGCCCACGTTACCACTGAAGGTCATGTGGATGTCTGTGGTCAGTTATTTATATTTTATAATTCCCTAAAGAACAGCCTCTGGGTTAAAAATGCCGATAATACTTTCTAGTAATGAATCAAATGCATGCAAATCCTAATTCGATTAACATAAAAAGGGATCCTGTATGTGTACACTAACTTTTGTATGTTAGGAAAATGTAAATGAAAATTTGGCCAAATCCTTAGTGATATGAAAAATTCCATTAAGTGAAAGAAAATATTATCCTTTAGTTTGTGATAAATTGGTGATTGAGTTCTGTGTATCAGTATATATCTCCATAGGCAGTCTGCTGTAACTGAGCTAGCTGTACATTTTAGTTATTTGGACTCCAGGTTTGAATTAAGTTTAGGACAGTTCCCACTGGGTTTAGCCCCTGTGAAATACATCTTTGGAGGTTTAGTCTTATAAAACTTGTCTTTTATTTCCAAGCCAACAATATGAATTTTAGGATCTGAAATATTTCAAGAAGTTTATTAATCATACTAATAGAAAATGTGGGCAAAATTTACAGCTTGAATGTGCGTCAAACAAGGATAATTTAGGTCAGCAACTGATGTTTGGTGATGCCACTTATTGTTATTTAATGGATTGTTTTAATTATTGCACAGTGGGAATTATAAAGGAATTATAGAGAAATTATAAAATATTCAAATTCACAGTTTTCCTTGAAAAACTGAAAGATCTGACATCTTCACATTTATGTTCTTGAATGTCAACACTACTATTCAGGAGCTGGGCATTCCCTGCTTGCGGTTGGCCAGACGTCACTCTGGTTTGACACTGTGTCCACCCTGCCTCCTTCCTTTTGAACTCTGCTAACATTATTGGACCTACCTTATTAAGTTCTGTAAAATATATTGCTCCTAAAACATCGACTTTCTGATGGCCGCAGTCTAATTTGCTGTTTGGAACTTGAATTGTCAATAACAAAACTCGACCTTTCCTGTCAATTTCAGGACTTCAGAATCTGTTCTCTAACAATATGTATTTCAATAGTCATCAACTCGCAGAACTTCAAGTGAAAGATGTGTTTTGAATTTGTGATTTTGCTAGCTGGATGCTGAATTGAGGGCTTCTGTAGCTTACATGTTGTTGGTTGTCAGCTCTTCCCTCGATGAGGCTCTTTTAAGACAATCTACATCAAGTTTTAAAAAGAACCCACACTCAACCTGCCTATGCACTGGTTGGAGGTTTCACCCACCCTTCTGCCCCCTGGCTAGCTCTATGGATCCTGAGGCTAGTTTGCTAAGCTAACCAAACCACTTTATCCTGAAGTGCCTGGAGCATTTCTCAGGCCATCCACCCATTGCCTGCAGATCTCCAGCTCTGCTCACTCATCTCCCTTTAGTCCTGTGAAATGGAAACACTAGAGACATATTACACCAGCCAGATTTATAATGGTAAATCTCCAACCCCAAAATGCCTGTGCAAAGAACACACAACTCGAAATATAATTACGAGCTGCACGCTTAGATTAGACAAATATTCCACTTCACTACTCTACTGTCCAGCTATGAAATCCCTAGCTACCCCAGGCCATGCTCCATCTTCAACCTCTTCTTCCTCCATCTCTTCCCTCATCCTCAGTCATTCTTCCCCTCCCTTCCTTCCTCCTCCTCCTCCTTCTCCTCCTCCTCCTTCTCCTCCTTCTTCTCCTTCTCTCCCTTCTCTAAAACTTCCAGCTTTGCCTTTTTCTTCCACTGTGCAATCATAGGCTCTAGCCTTATCTGACCAATTAAGATTTCACCAGACGTCACCCAAGTACATGATGTCCTCCTCAGGGCAGTCCTCTTGAGGGAGCAGAAAATGCAAACCTCAATCCACAGCCTGTCATCTTGCAAGAGAATCTGTACAGAGTCTGCTAACAAGACTACTGGACACTACTGGACAAAAGACAAGTTACTGTCCAATTCCAAACCAAGGAGAAGGGATTACATAGTGGTTTGGCCAAGAGAGAGAGAGAGAGGGGGGGGGGGGGGGGAGGGGAGAAGGAGAGGGGAGGGAGGGGGAGGGAGAGGGTTTTGCAAAGGACTTTCATGCCATATTTATTTATTCATGGAAATGTAGTTTTCTTAATGAAACATGTGGGCCACTTCCAGTTGTCTTAAGAAAGGGGAAATGATGTTTGCAAATGTACCCAAATTAGCTTTTGTACATTATCCTCTTCACCTTTTTTTATCCGTCATGACCAAAAATTAGGCTACCTTGACTGTTGTTATAGTAGCTACTACATATATGTCTTCTTTGTAATCTTTAGGTTCCTGACTGCCAAGGATGCAGCAACATGTATAAGATCTAGCCCTGGCCCAAGAGCAGATATCCTCAGTTCACAGGGGAAATGTATACCCAGTCTCCTCATTACAGGAACACCCAGCTAGGATGCTTCTTGCTGTGCATTGTAAAGGTCTCAATATCACTCTTGTGTGCATCTTCCTGCAGAGCATAAGTTGGAGTGATGCACCTGGTATCAGGACTTCTAATCAGATTGATTATCATTGAAAAATAATATTGTTAATGTTGGCAAGATTCCTTTAGAATTAACCATATCTGAAAGATCCGTTTAAACTAGCAGAGAGGACAACAGGGCCTGGAGTTTGAAAAGCGAAGCCACAGACAACCTTGCTGTGCAAAGTCTTCCAGAAACTGCATCATTATCATGTCTTATAAAAGAATGATGATACACATGATGTTCTTATCAGTTGCAAACAGTTTGAAGAGCTCCAGCTGGACTCAGGTTGAACGAGATCCAGAAACTTTACACATCATTCAAATACGTGCACAGGAAGGTGGGAGGGAAGGGAAACATATGGCAAGCCCATCTCTTAGTGCCAGGTATTACATTGACATTAAAGGAGCCAACACTCACATTCCTATTCGTGTAGAACTGGCTGAGGACACCTAGTCATTTATCGTAGGCTCTGCAGGAGCCATAAATATAGGAACACTTTTACAGCAGTGTTCTTTGTAATACCTAATAGCGTGTATACTTGCATGTCTCTAATGTTAATGAATTTTATCCTCTTAAGGAGAAAATGAAAGTGGATGATTCGTTTTTCAAAATCAGCTTTTCATGTACTTTTGGTTTTTATTTTCTTTATCAAGCTTTGGATCACAGGCCTCGTTGTCATGAAACTATGATTGATATACAACATTTGAAGGAAAGACAAGTGGGGAAGAGAATCTCTTGCTTTCAAGATTTCCATGAATCCATTGTGTTGATGTTTTAGAGATTTGAAATCATACCCAGATGCAGCTTTTATTTTTACCTCCCACAAACACTTTCCATAGTTATCAATTTTTTGTACAAACAGTAAATGGAGATATTTCCTAGAAGATTGAATATTAATACTATTATCATTTTATAAATCAAAAGTATCCCATAAGCATGGGAATACTGTAATAAGTTCAGTCATTTACATGAGGTAAAAGAATTAAAATGATCTTCCATTGTAATGAAATCCAAGCATGACAATTATATAAGATTAGTTGGTGTGGGTGTGAATGTATTTAATGTGAGGGTGGTTCATGAGCTCTCAGATAATTAAATCCTGACTTTAAACATATTTGTAAGATTTCCATATCTTACCACCTGTGTGTGATTCATAACTGGAAAAAGAAAGGATCCTTGTATTTTGAAAGCTCTAAAAGATAAAAATATCTATACAATTATCTTGTGGTAAAGTATAATTTCTTTTGACCTTTGGAACCCAGACTTTTAAATGTCACTTAAAGAATAGTATTAGGAAAATTAGATGAACTTAATTTTGTTTTAGAATCTGTGCGTGAGTTGAATCTGAAACTTGAGATAGAATTCTTTCTTCTGTTATTGGCGACTTAAATGATGGCTTTAAATCAATGTGTTAGTTTCTTTAAACTTAGTTTATCTTATAAGTTCAGAGAATTGGATAGGAAAATCTTTTAAATTCCTCTAGATGAATCATTTTAAGCCTCACATTTTGGAGTAATGTGCTGCTGACATTGTTTAAAGATTCTGTTTTGAGCTCCTAATAGCAGCATTCTTAAGGGCTAAGGAGCCATGCGGGTTCATCTTCCTCTTTCACTGGATTTCCTCACATGTGAGCTCCTGTTGCCCACTTTCCCCAATATAACCACACCCCCTTGATGTTACAGAAGAAACGTGCGGAGTAAAATGAAATCTAGCATTCATCCAACACTCAGTAGTGTAATATCCTCTGAACCATTTAAGGAGGAAGATGTGTCACCTCTCATGGTTGCTGCTTTCTTGATTGGAATTGTACTGATGATCAGACACTCTTTATTTAAATCTTTGTTGAGATTTATTTAGATCTGTCTTTCAACCATTAGTCTTAGCTTGGTAGTTTAAAAATATTTTTGTTAATATTTTGAAAAGTCCATAAATTGTAATTTTTATCATATTCACTACTCCTCCTCCAACTCCCCTCAGATATAACCAGTTCCATACCGACCCAACTTTGTATCCTTAATTTTTTTCTTACCACATTGAGTCTAATTAGTTCTGTCTATATACTGTTAGATGTGTGGTCATTCCCTGGATCATGCTTTACCCACCAAGGCACATACCCTTTAAGGAAACTAAGCTCCTCTCTTATGGCCGCTGTCAATTTCCAGTAGCTACTCAGCTGGACATAGTGATTCATGACTGCCTTTCATCCTCCATGCTGGAAAATTCTCTGGTTTGCCCTTACCACAGGTGGTGTGCATGCTGTTCTAACAGCTGTGAGTTCATATGTGCATCTGCCTTATTCTGTCCTGAAAATTATTTCACTGTAGTCAATTGCCAATCTGGCTCTTGCAATTGTCCTGTCTTCCACCACGTTCCCTGAGCACTGGAAGGAAGGGCTGTGATCGAGATGGCCCAATTAGGGCTGAGCACTCATCCATCATGCAGTCTCTAAACCCTGATCAATGTTGAGGCTCTGTGTCGATCATCATCCACTGTGCAAAGGCAGTTCTCTGATGAATCTGGACAAATGCCTTTACCTCAGTAATCGAAGGTATCTTTAGGAGTCACCTTAATAGTAATACTTTTAATAGAGTCATAATATATTCCAACATAGGACATATGTCCTATCTAGCTCTAGGTTATTGGCCCTGTTAAGGGTGCCAGGGATGTGGCCATCATGTAGAGCGGACCTCAATCCATTCAGAAAGTGGCTAGTTACTCCCCATGATATTCAGTCACTACTGCCCCAGAAGCCATAGCTTAGCAGGTCAGTCACACTTTTTGTTTGCAGGGTTCAGAGATGAGTAATACTGATAATTGCTTTTCTGCTTTGGTGTCCTCCCGCGTACCACCTTCCAACACTATGAGAGCTGGCCAATAGGAAGGGAGTTTCCAGGCAAGTTACATCTCGAGTTTTCAATGTCTTATGACTCAAGTATGAGGTGTCCTCAGGAAAAAAGAGCCTAACATGGTATTCTGGAGGATAACCAAGATCAGTGGCAGTAGGCTGTAATAGTTGGAGTTTACATGACATTATTGGCCAACAACTCCAATAGAATTAACCCATTCCTGGCACTGGTCATTTTATTTGGTAGTCTGTAGTAAGATTATTGTTGCTCCATTTAAACTACTTTTTAATATATGCATTATTTTCTATTTTAGAAAGCTTCTACAGCAGTTACCCATAAGACTTTTTCAGAAGGTCTCAAATGATCTCCATCTTCCCTCCATATTCTGCAAGCCCCTCCCATCACATTTAACCCTTCCTTTTGCATTTTTCTCCTTTTGCCCTTTAAGGTGTTCTATCTCTTGTCCCTGAAGCCCACACTCCCCATAGCCTCATACTGATTTTCTGATCTTTGTGGGATTTCAGACGAAGCACACATATCCTAAGATTCAAAGCAAATATCCACAAGTGAGAGGAAAATGTGTTCGTGTAAATCTTGGCTTAATCACTCATGATTGTTTCCAGCTCTATGCAATTGGTTGAGAAATTTATAATTTAATTTTTCCAAACATATAAACAACATTCCTTGTGTAAATATACTCAATTTCATTATCCATTCATTAGTTGATGGGAGTCCAGGCTGCTTCCACTTCCTCGACTTTGTGGATAGAGAAGCAATGAACCTGGATGAGAAAGTAGCTCTTCAGTAAGATACAGACTCTTGGTGTATGACCATAAGTAGTCTACATGGATCATGTGGTAGATCTATTTTTTACTTTTCTGAGAAACCTTCGCACAGATTTCCTTAATGCCTGCATGGGTTTTCACTTCAACCATTAAGAAGTCAAGTCTTCCCATGCTCTTTGACCAAGCATTTGTTCACACAAGCACTTGTTTTTGATCTTAGCTATGCTGACTGGAATCAGATAACATCACTAACGTCTGTTCATTTCCATGCACTGTTTCATCAGCACTTGATACATTTGTTGACAAAATCAACCTGGATCCAATACCAAAAGATGAAATTGAAAATAATGACCTTATGACTTTTTAGCAAGTTACTGGAGGCAATCACAGTTTATGATTTTTAGTTACCATTTCATGAAGTTTTCATTTATGTGTTAGATTATCCTTATAAAATTAACTTGCTATTTGACAAATTTCCAGGAATTCTAAGGGATTCATAAAAACTGAGTATCTTACTTCCCCCTGGAAAATGGAGAGCTATGATAAAGTTTTAACTTAACTATATGGAAGAAATATTTTGATTATTTTCACTGTTTAATTTTGAAACAATTTGGATTATGTTTTATTTAACACAAATCAAATTCACATCTAAATATAAAACACATTCTTATTCTACATTTATATGTAAACTTGAGCATTACTAAAGCAGTTTTGTTAAACAATGATTTCCCCCAAAACTAATGGCTTAAAAATCACAAATATATAATATATATATTAAATCACAAATTTAATGTATATTTAAATTAATATATAAATTAAATCACAAGATATATATATATATATATATATATATATATATATATATATATATATATATAACAAGATAAATCCAGGTCATTCTATCACTTTTGCTGAGAATGAAATGACACACATTTCAAAACATTTCTTCCGACTGGATGTCATGAAGCATCTCCCAGACACTCCGTTTTTTTCTTTTACGTCACTGTGGAGGCACATCGCTGCCCCAGTAGAGACTCGCTTTCTCCTTGTGAAGCTAGACTTCCTTTACTTCTCTGTTTTCTCTTATTGCTTGCCACCTGTTTGGCTATCCTTCACTCTCTTCTCTTTGCACAGCAATTTGCTACTTCATTTTGACCTATAGCTTTACTTTCCCAAAGAGAGTCACAGCTGTTCTATCAGTCTCTCCTGTCTAGACAGTATGAGTTTTCAAAAAGTCATGAACTCCGTATTAACTCTAGTTGACAATGAACAACATCAACCTTGTCATCTAAAGGAACAGTTAGTTAGTAAAGACATAGAGAAAACTTTAGACACCTTGCTTTCGTATGAGAGCAGCACACTCTTGTTCTGAGTTGATACACACTGTTTTTAACCATGGTCAGTAAAAGAGAGTGCAGCAAGCTTATCAGAGTTCACATTGTCTTGTCTTCCCTCGACATCCTCGACAAATGGATTTGTGACTAATGCTATGGGACATTTTTAGTCCTGCCAAACATTCTGTAGAGTCACATAGATCTTGTGGAGACGAGGTGATATTTTTAGCAAAGGAATTATTTCCTCTGGGAAAAGGGACTGAATGTGGATGCATTGAAACAAGTGACAAGAAGTGGAGGTCATTTATTGTAGCTGTCCTCTTTGTCCTATATTTATAGTCACTAAGCATTCCTTGGGGATCGAACTCAGAGCTGGGCTTGGAGAACTACAATTTTTATATACTGGCTGTTCTCCTATACGTTATTTGTTATACGTCACTTATACACATGAAAAAAGGGGAATATTAATAATAAATAATCTGGTGATTTAGGATTATAAATTAGTAATAAATCTTACTAGAAATAATAATATTAAAACTTGGTTGTTTGACAATGATAACCATCAGTAATAGAGGAGGCATTGGACTTGGTGGAAAGTAATAAGCCATTTAAGTGGGCGCTGTCTTCTTTAGGAAATCCTTGTATTTACTCTAACTATTGGAACAGTATGAATACTAAATCTGACTGGGGCCTACCAAGGCCTACTGAGAGAAGTGTTTGTGTTGTACAGCATCTGGGTCCCCAGCTGGGAAGAATAAAATATTGGAAGTAACTTTACATATAGATCCTAGAGTCATCTGAGCTTTCCTCACTCACATGTACAGCAGCTGGTGCTGGCCTTTGGCCACAGATCATCAGCATCACATCTTCATGAGGCCAAAACTTCCCACAGTCCAGCTATGCTAGGATAACTGGACTTTTTCATGAAGGATCAACACTCTAAAAACAGGTCCCTAGACAGAACTAATGGAAGCTCCGAGTACTTCTCTGACTGAACCTGGGGAGTTTCAAGGTGTCCCTGTAATCAATGGGCCAAGGCAGCTGTAAGTTTGCCAAGATTTAAGACACTATAGAATTCATTAATTCATGTCAAAAAATATCCGAAACTGTTGGTTTAAATAGTTTAAAATTTGACAGAACTTAGAGAACAGAAGAGAACTAGTGATGATGGTTCTGGCCTATTTTCCCAGAGATGCTGCCTGTGGAAGGCACTTGTTTCTAATTAAGCCAAGGCTTGCTGGAGAGGCTTCTCTGCGGTTCCCATTCTTATTGTTTTGGGAGGCCTCCTCTCTGCTATTAATTTGCAATGACTGTAAGAGTCCCTGACAAGTGTCTTTAAGAGAAACATTGTAAACAACGTTATGGTCCTTTTCGAATGTGCCATGATCCATATTTTTCTTGGTGACTCTTTCGTGCCTCTGACTCAGAACAGTGTCTTCGTATGTGAGATGTTTGATCAGGTCTAAGACTATTTACCAGGAGCAGCATGGCATTAAGAGGAATGTTCATTCTCCAAAGTATGTGGGAGAAACTTGTGGGTAAAGACTGACCATACAGTCACTACCCGACTGTAGCTTTATGTGCTGTTCTGAGTCAGTGAGGTCAAAGAAACCATTTTCTCCCTTATGAGCCTCCTGAAGAAGATTGGCTAAGACAGGTGTTTTAGGATTTTATTGCTGTGAAGAAGCATAACCAAGGTAATTCTTAGAAAGGACAACATTTCATGGGGACTGTCTTACAGTTTCAGAGGCTTGGTCCATTCTCATAATGCTGGGAAGCGTGGCGGTGTCTAGGCAGATACAGTACTAGAAGAGCCTAGGGCTCTACATCATAATCCAAAGGAAGCCAGGAAGAGGCTGTCTTCCACAGGCAGCCAGGAGGAAGGTCTGAATCACATTGGCTAGACCTCAGCATACATATGAGACCTCAGAGCCCACCTCCACAGTGATGCAGTCCCTCCAACAAGGCAATGTGGCTACGCCTCCTAATAGTGCCACTTCCCATGGGTCAAGCATATTCAAATGTTCCTCATTTCTTTTCATTAACATATTTGTTGTATGGTTTAACATGTTCAGAGAGTGGACTTTATTCAGGACTGCCTCTTCTAGACTTTAGACATCAGACTTTCTTTGATTAGACCGATTCCTCTGAGAGTAGACATGTTTAATATTGGACTATTATTTGATTAACATAAAAAATACCAAAATTCATCTGAATAAGTTAGGCTCACTCTTGGATAGCTGTCACCAAGGATTAGTCATTTTTCTTTCATGTGATATCATCACATATCACGTATATGAAGCAAACAAAATTTTAATGTAAAACAGTGTCATATTTTATTATAGCATATTAAGTAAGCATAAACAAATCTCAATTTATAAAAAGATATAGTTTTGTTTTCAGCTAAGTAATTTCAGGCTAATTTTATTCAAGGAGATATAACTGATAATTTAAACATTTGATGTAAAATATGAATCAGATTTAAGAAAATGAGAGTGTATAGTCATTGAAAACTAAGACATATATGTGTGTAAGAAAAAAATTCATAAATTTCAAATAAGGCTATAAAATCCTGCTGTTATAGGCATCCACAAAGCCTTGAACATCTATGAACCCTTTGTTGTCAAAGAAGATTACTTGCCTTATTTTCTGGCGTTGCTTGGGTTTCTTTGCATGTGCTTAATTTTGCAAAAATATAAGTATTCTACCTTGCCAATAAACGGTTTATTTCATTAGTATTCAATGTCAGCCAGATGGCTTCATTTTTCCCAGATGTTCTGGCAAAAGACAAAATGAAACAAAACAAAAACAAACCTATAAACTGTTGTTGTTTCTTTTTAATAAGCTTTACAGGTAAGTGGCTAGAGCTGGAGGTTATATAACACAGATGTGATAGCTTTGATAAAATGTCTCAAACATTCCTCATGTCAGCCAAGAGACTCAGAACTCATATATATGGACTGGCATGCTTTCATGAGTTTGCTCCGTGGGTGGTATAGTATCCCTCAGTCTCTCAAATACATTTACACTGATGGTGCTCACCAGCTACCTGAATGTTTCAAAGTACCAGGTCCAAGAATGAGTGCTGTTGTTTGTGTTCTCCCCTCTAGAAACAGTACCATCTTCATTTATTTGTTTGTGTTGTTATTTTTGTTTGATATTTTTGATATGGATGCTTTTTGTTTAGACTAGGATGACCTGGAACTCCCATGTGTTCCTGGTTGTTCTGGAATTTGCACGTTTCCTCCTTCGGCTTCTGGACTTCTGGTGTTACAAGCATGCTCCAGCACATCTGGATCATGGGGGTCGCTTTCCACTGTTATGTACTCCATATGCTGCCAGGCACTGCATCTGGGAGATTACTGAGGATGCCTCTACCCACCGGTCACTTTCTTCTTCAATAACTGTGTTACGTCAGACTCCATCACCCACACTGACATTTCCAAGGGTCTTCCGCAGTTCCTCATCCCCTCTGCCCTCTATTCAGCCTTCACAGCAAGCGAGAAGGATCTATCTGGCATGCACATCTTTTACTTTAATGAAATACCTGCCTCTGAATAAGCTATTGAAGAGCTCACACTTCACTACTTGCTCGACGTCTTATCATTCTGACTCCAGTGACTGAGGAATCTGGAAGTGGCTTTTCACTGAAGTTCAGGGCTCCTTACAGTTTTGTGGGGTTTTTTTCCACCTTCATAAAAAATGGGTTTAAGATAGAGTTAGGTTGATGTTGACCTTTGACTCATTCCTCAGCTTTTACACACGCTGAAACTATTTCCCAATTACCCCATACAGACTTGAACGATATCTTTACTGAATTAGATTCAACAAGTACAGATCCATTTTTCTTATTTTTCAGTCGTGTTTGACTTACAAACCTTACAGCTTCAGTCAAGAGCAGTCAGAATATTTTTCAAAATGCAATTCTCTGATTTAGGTATATTGACCTTTTCGGGGATATGCAGCTTGCAACTACAATGGATTTTCACCCCACTGCAGCAAATTATAGACATCGGCACATTTATTATCTCCCCTGTGTATTTTGTACCTTATCCCCTACAATCAGCGGAATGCTTTGTACATCATATTTGTTCTCCTTTGCAGGGCTCTGTGTGTGGGAGCTCTGATGTGTAATTTTCCCATGCGAGAAGGAAAATGAGAGCTGGAGGAAAATGTAGGCGGTGTCTGTTCTTACCTTTTGGAAGAAAAATAATTGTTACATAACACGTCTCAAACTCTGAAGAAAATTTCTTTCTGAAGACTTTTTTCTCCTCTACAGATTTGTGAATAAGGTTAGTACAAGGCTTCCATCATCACATTCCCCTCTCTCATCCCTCCTTCTTCCCTCCTCTCTTCTCTCCTCACCCTCCTCCTCTTTCCTCTTGTCTCCTTCCTCACATCCTTCACCCTCCCCTCCTCCTGTCCTCCCTTCCCTTCTGCCTTTTTTCTTTCCTCCCTCTTTTCCTTCTAGGCAGTACTAATGTCAGTTTCCTGGACTAGCAGTAGTTTCCAGATTTGTTTTAAATAATTGCTACAAAAACAAATAAGACAAGTTCCCTTTCTACACAGAGACTATATTCTCATGAGAAAGACTGAGCAGTCACCGAAGAGGCACTCTCAATATTATCTATCATAGTAAGCAACCAGAATACAGCTGAATCGCCTCGTGACCCATCACAGGAAGGTGTCACACGGAATGTGGCAAGCATAAGGAACTCCCAAGGCAAAGGTGAAAACCTGTGTAGTTATTCTTCATTTACTTCAGTTGTGTTTCAGCATGTGATTGGCATATGGTATGGTACAAAATATTCTGAAATGATCTGAATGGCCATCTCTTTTTATCTTGCTAGTCTCATGTCAAAGATGAGTTCCGTGGTCAAAGGTGATGGTGCTTGTGCCTAAACAGCTTGTATTCTCAGAGGAGAAGGAGAAGGGGGATGGGAGGAGGGTCTCTGTGAGGGGAGGACTTGGGAGGGTAATGTTTGATGTAAATAAAGTAACTAAAAACATAGTTCGTGTTCTATCTCCCAGTTCTTAGACACCATGTCTGTCTATGTGTAGACACTACTTGTTCTTTCCATCTATGTGAATCACGACAGCTCTAGCATGTTTCACACAGCACTTCTAAATGTACCTTAGGTCATTTAACTTGCTTTCAGTGAAGTTCTTTGGCAGTAAATCAGCCATTCCAATATTCTGTGTTATTACTGAAAATTACTGACAACTACCAGCTTAAAATAAAAGTATGTTCATTTACAAGTTATCAGGAGCAAAATCTCTACAAGATATCACTAAATGTAATAGCAATGTTTCAAGATTAAATCCCATTTGAAGTATTAACAGTTAGACATTGATGATTTTTTTCTTTATTGCTGTGATGAGGACTCCTATTTGATAGAAAATTTCACAAAATGATAAATGGTTTGAAGAGATGGAATATGGATTCTGTGACATTTTCGCATGTACATATGATGTGTATGTGTGTATGTTTGCATGTATATTTTACATGTATGTAATTATATATTATATACATGCGTGCGCACATATGTGCCACTGCCTGAAGTTGATGTAACATATGTAGTCGTCATTCACTACCTTATTTATTGAGGTAGGGTCTCAGGATGAGCCCTAGTGCTCACTGATTCTTGCTAGTTTAGCTCTTCATCTCTAGGGAAGCGGAAGAGACTGAAACCCTTCTCCCTTCAAGGGTCCGGGATTTCACATGGTTGCCATATCTGCTTGTGTTTCTCTGGGCTCTAGAAATGAACACGCCAATCCACTTGCTTGTTCGAAGTGCTTTACTTGATGAATCATTTCCCTAGCCAGAATCTTAGGACTTTATGAGCATTACTGTTCTCAAAATCAAGAATTAAGTATTCATGTAAAAGTACCATAGGAAAAAAATGTTACTGCAGTTTCACTAAAGCTTTTATAGTCTTAATTTTCTATAATTCTAGATTAGTGGAGACAAAGTATGCAGTTAATTTGCTGAATGCCATTGGATACACCAACTTTTACATTTGAAAGCTGTACGTTTATGCCTCAGCGGTTCTTATTCTCCTTGTTTTGGTGTAAGTAATACTAATTTTTAAGTGGTTGAACATAAAACTTGTAATTCCACATTTCTTCAAAACTTTTCTTCAAAACTATTTCTGTATGTTTATTTGAATTACAAATAGTAAAACACCCTAAGGTAAAAAGAATCTATATGAAACCTGTCACATTTTGAGTGAAATGTCTGTGTCTGAACAAAGATCTGTTTGTGGGGAGAGCTGACTCACTCAGAGGACACCTTAGAGTATTGACTCTGCCCAAAAGAGTGAGGCCTGCTTTCTGAACCTTGCATGAATCTTAGCAGTAATGGAACATCGAGCTGTGAGTATGACACCAGCAATATCCAGACACTGCTTGGTGAATCCGTTTTGAATGAGCACTTAACAGAAACCCTATCAGTATGAGTTTGTGTGGTATATATCTGCAAATGTGTTTTGTAAAATAGGAAATATTAATAATTTATACATATTCAAATGGAGCAAACTTTGTAAGGTAACAGAAGCTTAAGCAATAAAACTTCAAAGGTATAAGGCTATTTGAAACTCAGAAACCAAACAATAAAACATCTAGCATAAATTATAAGCCAATTCTGTTTTTAAATATGTTTTACAAGTGCATTTGAAAATCATTTTTTTGGAAGTCATAATCTATTTCCTTCTAAAAGAAATGTAAAAAATAGCACATAGATTTCTAGGGTGTCATGTCTTGTCTAAGTGACTGAGTATAAAAGGCAGTGCTTGAGAGAGACAGAGACCTGGATTCAAATCCAAGGTAAATTTGCTCTCCCGTAACATGAGATTAACTGTGGCTTTCACACCACTGTGTTCTTGTAGACTAGATGAGACAGTGTTACTAAATTCAATGCATATTGCTGGCCACAGATTCTTCCCAAGAAAAAGAAGTAATTATTGCCTGCCCTTGTAACACATCTTCAGTTTATTTATTGCATATATATGAACATAGAGTGTCATGATTCTATGCATGTTTAAAACATGCAATGATTAAATTAGAGTGAGCCTATGCCATTTGATCTTGATACTCAGCCATACTTGGCTGAACTGGCTAGTTCATTGCTATCACCCACCATATAATACAGAAGGAATTATTCAGTAACTGGCCTGGTAATGTGGCTATAGTGGGTAATAGAAACATGAAAGAAGAATAAGCAAAAATAAGGCAAATGAAAGTCCAAACGTCTACTTTAACCTACATTTAATGAGTAAAATATCGTCTAAGGTATTCTTCATGACATTAACCACCCTCGAGAAGTCTGTCTTTTATTTCAAGGTGTGTTAATGGTTGGTTGTTGCCCATCTCTCCATTTAAAGACATAAGTATATGAGAACAAATTCAATGAATAAAGCAAGATACATGATTATGCAGTCTCAGAATAAAGTACATTCAAATTACAATGATGTAAAAGTGAGTAAATAGCAATAAATATGGAGCATCTCAAACTACATAAAAGGCACCTTTCCATAGAGCAAAGCATTAGCGAGAGATTCTAGGTGCGATCTATGCTGACCACCATGAATTCAGACTCTCCTCTGTGCATTTTAGGAATGTATACAAGGCAAGTGCACAGGATCCGTGAAAAAAGTGGGTATTTTCCTCATTTGTCACAGTAGCTTTGTAGCTTTTGCTGAAATTAGACATAAAAAGAATAAGACGAATCATTCATGATTCTTCTGTTACCTTCTTAAGAAAATTTCCTCCAGTATTTCTTTCCATGCCTCTCTCTCATTCTCCTCTTTCCTTTCTCTATCTCCTAATCACACATATCACTTTTATCTTGATCTCCTTTTCCTATCAAAATATGCTTTAGTATCTTAACTCATGGTGGCCATCCCCTTTCTGTTGATGCAGCAGATTACCTCTCTATCTGTATACAAGCTTAGTAGCCCATTTCTCCACATAAAATTGCTTCAAATTATTTTTTAGTTTCTATTTATCACTCTAATAAAAATGTCACAAATATAGTGTAAAAGTAATAGAACATTGAGGACCATCCCTTTTTATAAGAAACCAAGGCTATGTTTTTAAAGACATTTATTATTTTAAAGGACATTGCAAGAAATTTATAAACTAAACAGAGATCTAAAAATTTCTCAGCTTTCTGACTAAAGTGGAAAAAAACATGAAAAATGGAGGGGTTGTTCTTAAACCAGAACTATTTAATTATCTAGTATATGTGGTGGGTATTTGTCTGCATATGTTTTTATATTTTCAACTTTCTAAAAAGATGAATCAGTGCAGCATCATTTGGAAAGAAAAAAGGGATACAGGAACCATTAAAGACCACAATGGCAATATCAGTCATAATGGAAACATCAAAATGGAGATATCAAAATCTCTGATCTCAATTTATACTACAGAGATACAGTGAGGCAAAGACAACTGGATACTGATGTACAGATTGTGGACCAACAGAAGAGATGAGTTGATGAATTTCTGGACAAAAACATAGCATGTATACTTCAAGATATAGGCAAGGATTTTCTGAATAGAACTCTGGTAGCCCAGAAAATAGACCTGATAGTCAACAAACAGAACTAGGAGGTGTTAAAAAATTAAAGTCCAGCAAAAAACAAAAACAAAAAAAAAATCAAAACAACATCAACAACAGCAACAAAATACCCAGAAAAACAAATAGTCTACAGAATGGGAGAACAATGTTTGTCAGCTGTATATCAGAGATGGGGCACAGCCAGAATTTACAGAGAACTGTCAATCAAAAACTGAGCTCATAAAGTGAACAGAAAGTTCTTAAAGGAAGAAACAAATGGATAATAAGTATGTTTAAGTGTGTGGATTATCCTTCACCATCAGAAAGAGGCAAATTAAAACTGCTTTGAGATGCCACATTAACCCAGTCAAAATGACTAACATCAAGTAATCTGACAGCAAATACTTCTTAGCATGTGGTGGTAGCAGGAACCTTATTCATCATTGGTTGGAGTTCAATCAAGTGTAGACATTATGGAAATCAGTATGGGTATTTATTTTAAAGATTAAGACAGAAGCTGGGCGTGGTGGCACACACCTTTACTTCTACCACTTGGGTGGGAAAGGCAGGTGGATCTCTGAACTTGATGCCAGCCTGGTCTCAACGTGAGTTCCAAAACAGGCGGGACTACACACACACACACACACACACACACACACACACACACACACACACACAAACAAGCTGTCGTGAAAAACAAAAGAACCACTGTGTAACCACAGAGGTATGTGAATATCCATGTTTACTGCTGTCCTATTTGCCGTAGCAGGGACTGGAACCAACCTGCATGCCAGTCAATTGGCGAATGCATGGCGACAGTGTGGTGTGTATGAACAATGGACTTCATTCAGCTATAATGGAGATAAAGAGATAAAGATAGAGATAGAGATAGAGAGAGGGGGGGGAAGGGAGAGAGGGAGAGGGAGAGGGAGAGGTTTGAGGTTTAAACACGGGTAAAGGTTAAAAACCTAAAAGAAACTGAGAGGGTTAAAAGAGGTGATGAAGGGCTGGAGAGATAGTTCAGTGGTTAAGAGCATTGACTACTCTTTCAGAGGTCCTGCATGCAATTGCCCACAACCACAGGGTGGCTCACAACCATCTACGATGGGATCCCGTGCCCTCATCTGGTGTTCATGAAGACAGAGACTGTGTACTTATAAATGAATGAATGAATAAATAAATAAATAAATAAATAAATAAATAAATAAATAAATAAATCTTTTTAAAAAAGAGTAACATTTGAAATCTAAATAAGAAATACCCATTTTAAAAAATGGAATAATAGTAATAATCTGTTTAAAAATTAAATAAATGAAAAGAAAAAAGATGTGATGAGGAAAGGTGGATGGATGAGTGAGTGGGAGAAGGACACTAGAGATAGGAAAGAGGAAAAGAGACTGGGGGTAAATTACAAGTGGGGAGATCAAAAGGCACGGAAGGAGGGAGGTGAAGGGAGAGAAGGATATAATAAAAGGCTTTCTTAGAAAGCACCACAAGGATATTGTATGTTAGTTTAATCTTTCTTTTTAAATAAGCTATTGCTTGTACCTTGTTTTGAAAACTTGAGAAGTTATTAGAAAAGAATAGACCTCTGGACTTCTTGATCATTCTCAAGTTTGACAAGGCAAGAATGTAAGCTTAGAATCATGGCAGTTGGGTTACAAAGAGTTTGTTTCAATGAGAAATTCACATAGATAATCCATGGGAAATAAATAGTGCTGATGTTGTATGACAGTCTACAGGGGGAAGTTATTCTTTTACAAATAATTCAAGGGAATTTGTACAGATACTGGCAACATTTGTTGAATCTGAGTATTTGCAGTGACTAGAGCATCAGATTTCTTGCCTAAGTGTATAACTCTGTTTTCTCATTTTCAAAAGCCAAAATAAAAATACCTCTAACTCACATCTTGAATAAGGAGAAAAACAAACAAGTTGCTATGAAAAATAAAATCTTGCTAGAAATGATAATGCAAACCACAAGTTGGATTTTCCTGATCTTAAAGATAAATGCAACATTGAGCCCTGGTTAATTTTTCTCATCAAAGCTTTCCACAGAAGAAATAATTCTACCTTTCATTTAAAATCACCTTCAAGAATATTCACTCTTTATGTTATGCTTTGGAGCAAAGTGGGGTAACATCAGCGAGGCAAAGCTTTTACTAGATATTAAAACCTTACTGCTTCTTCAAGTGTAGACTACACATGATTAGGTAACCCTTTGTGCCCAAACATTGTGAAAGAGTGGGCAGAAAGAATGTAAGAAATCAAACAATGGGAGAAAAACCATGGAAAGTGACCTCTTAACCAAGATCTCTATTGCAATTAGGAGCTAAAAGAAGCTGTGGGTGCTTGAATTGGTGCCAGAACAGTTAGGTAGGAATGGAGGAGGGGCACAGGAAGCCTTCGCCCTAACTGATGAACTATTTTCTACTGATTGGTCCAAGGAGAGGGAAAAATAATTCCCTTCATTAGTGTGCTCATCCATGATCCCCCTAATCTTCAGTAAATAGCTCCAACCCAATGCTCACACAGATAGCCTTGTCTTAGCTAAATGGGTCACATAACAAGCAAAGGGCACGATTCTATGAAAAGAACCATGAGGATCAAGGAGATTGAAAGAATTGTGAGGAAAATAAGAGAGGAGAGAGAGAGAAAGAGAGAGAGAGAGAGAGAAGAGAGAGAGAGAGAGAGAGAGAGAGAGAGGTATGCATAGGAATGGTCAAATAACCTAATTAAACAGTAACAAAGATAAAATAAACACATCCACAAATACAACTTAGACATGCTAGGAACATTCATTTGGTAATTCCTATGTGCTAGAAAATGGTTTCCAGTTTAATTCCATGCTTTTTGAAATCAGGTTGGTCTCTAATTGTGAAACTGCAGTAGCTTCAGTGTGCTCCTCTCTATTCATTTTGCGATATTTTTTGCTGTCATTTCCAAAGCACAAAAGAGCCTGTGGCCCTAGCATATATGGTGCAGTGAGAAGGAGGCAAGGATCACTGGAACACTGGAACATGCTAGAAAAGGAGTAGCCAACCTGAGAACTCAGGGTCAGTGAGGGACTCTAGGCTCTACCTCCAAAGGTAAGAGGGCTTTGGCCTCTGCACTCCAAATGCATGCACATACATGTACATGTACACAAACATGATGTAATGTACATGTCCCTGTGCATACATACATAGTACACAAATTTGCATGCACACACATACATATTTTTACTATAACATATTTGAAGGTATTTCTCCTATAGCTTTTGCTGCTGAGGTGTACAGTTATATAGCTTAAAAGCCTCTGAAGGATGCAGACTAAATATGCACACATTAAAGGGCTACATTAAAAACTTCATGTTGTATTTCTCATTGTTGATCACCAAAGCACATCAAAAGTCTTGATGGTTTAAAAAGACAAACTTTTGACTAAATGTCAGTTGTTTTTCTTTAAGCCCTAACAATTATTTAAGTTGCACCACACATGCGCACACACACACACACACACACACACACACACACACAGAGAGAGAGAGAGAGAGAGAGAGAGAGAGAGAGAGAGAGAGAGAGAGAGAGAGAGAGAGAGAGAGAGCGCTTTATGGTGACATCAGTGTATGGCTCTATTCCAACTCTTCCATTCAGCACATGGCTTTCCCAAGGGAACTGCTCTATTTTATAACTCTGCTGTTATGGGCAACGGCTTAAAGCAGGTGCAATGGGAAACTTTTTTCCTTTCTAAGTGCAGAGTCAGCCACCCTCTTGTGCAAGTGTCTCTGCGTGTCCTGGGAGTGTCAATACTCACGTCTGCTTTCAGGTTTAGCTCTCAGCCTTCAGGTCTTTTCATTCATTGGTCCTCATTTAGTCCTTCCCTCTAATCACTTTTACCATCACATATGTTATTAACGACCAATTCAGATCTTACACTTCATCTCTTCTGAGAATCCCAATATCCAAAGAGCTAAATTCCACCCGAATATCTGAGCTTCAGTATCCAACAAGCAGCTTCAACTTCAACTCTGTGCATTTGCTTTTCTCTCCTAAGTTTCAGGAATAACATTGTTCCTAAGTTTTATCTCTATTCCAATAAATGCCACCTTTATTTATCTAGTACTAATACTGTACACTGGATGAAAACTTCATCCTCCTCCTTTCCTGTCGCTATTTTGTTTACTTTCTTTAAGATCTCGACACCTTATTTCTTTCGTGTTTCCTGTATTGTACCCGTTATCTACAGTCCCCTAAAAGCTTGTAGGTCACCCCTCTGCTCAGCCACAGGGCTAGGCCGCTAGGGGAGACAGGATGCAGAAAGTGGATCACACTTATCCAAGGCTGAACCCCACGTAGGTGTCTGGCTGTAGGGAAGCCCAGGGACACTGATTCAGGGGTGGGGAAGCACAGTCTGAGGCATGGACCAGCCAGAGCTGGTTCTGCGTTCCAGGACCTGCGAGGGGGACTGGGGCCATCTGGTTCTCAGGCTCTCAGACACCCAGGCTCTGCTGGATGCTGTGGAAAGGCCAAGAAAGGAGTGGAACCCCTCAGGCTGGATCTAGCCTGGAGGCCTGGGGGGAGGGGAAGGGGAGGCGCTGAGGTTAGCCACAGGGGAGAGAGTCCTTTGCTTGATAGTGGTGGACTTGGTTTTGTTGGGCTATGGTTGGGTGCACACAGAGACCTTCTACAGGAGATTAGATGGCAGCTCTATAGGTGAAGGCCTTCTCCATGGCACCCCATAGCAGATCCTGATGAGAAGAGGCAGTCCATGGTTTTAAGACATTTATTGTCATAGTGGAGAGTGGATGAGTAAAACCATACCCCACTTCTCAGGGTGACCCTGAGATTAAATACCTTTTGCAGGGAGGAGTGTCTGGGAAGGAAAGCTTATTGCTAAGCCCTTCAGGCCTTTAGGTACCTCATTGAAATGGAGATCTGTCTTGAGCCTTCATGACCACAGGTCATGTCCTGTACACATGGAGGGGCTTAAGGCGTTGCCCATATATGACTAATGGCCAGAAACCTATAGGGTGGCTGTAGTTAGTGGCAGGAGCCTGGTGCCCGGGAACAGGCAGACTGCCTACCATCCCTTCAGGGTTTCTGGGGTTTCGAGCCTTAGCTCAACCAGGGACCAAACTACCTTTCATGGTCCCACAATAGCTCACTCTTCTGTTTCCTCATTAAACCTCTGCATGCCCACAGTTCAGATTTTTCCAAGCCATCTTCATATCCTATCCACCCAAGTTACCTTTGCTAAAAGCCTTGGGGACTCAGTGGATCATGTTAGATGACATAACTTTGGTTCATTGGTTTCAGAGATCCACCACCTTCCATTCAGCGTTGTATTTCTAATATTGGTGTGAACGTGGGGTACCAGGTGAAATTAACAAATGAATCCATTCTGCCAATTCATTTCTCTTTCTAGCGAGCCTCATACCTGTTTTTCCGGTGCTGTATTCCTGGCTTCTCCCTGGTAGACTTTCTCTCTGCTTGCTGATTTGCTTGAAGTGAGCAGCCTACTTTCACACAGATTCCTACTGACATGATTCTGCCTCACCACAAGCCAGGAGGTAGCAGGGACCAGTATACCATCATTTCTCTCTGCCCGAGGCCAGAGAAGATTCCAAGCTATGTTTTTGGTTTTTGGAGTGACATAAAAATGAGAATATTTCTCAAGCTTTTCCAGTTATTGGCTTCAACTTCTCACAAAAGGCTGTCATTTGTCTCTTGCTTACAAGATGTCACTTAGAATATGAGAGTTTCCCTGGCCTTTGGATATTTATTTGGGAACCTGCAAATACCAAAAAATTAGCAAAGCAGTGGTTTCTCCTAATAGTTAAGATGCACCAGACTTGTAGCCCATTTTACTTGTCATTCTTAGTCAATTTTAAATTTTACTGTGTAAGCTAACCAGTTTGGTTATAGCATTTTGATGCACTGTTTTGCTTGGTCCTTCTCTTCATGCCTCTCCCTCATGCTGACCCATCATGCTAATCACTCTCCTCCTTGTAGTTAATTCTCCTCATGCTTTTCTGTGGCTTGTAGTCAACCACCCTCACTGTAAACAAACTTTTATTGAGAACCGTGTAAAGATATTCAAATGCTGATTTCTTTGACTGAAAGTCTGGTTACAATCTAGACGTGACATAGTAGTGCCTATATCAAGAATCTGCTGTCTCAAGTTTGTGTAAACATTGCTCCCCAGCCAAGAGGAAGGTGAGAGACATCATGGGAGAACACACCTGTATCCCAGAGGGCCAGACCAATACTAAAATAGGAGAACAGTGCAGATCCTATTTTTAATGACATATAATTATACTTTTTCTAAATGCTGGAGGAGGTTTGCTGTAAGACAATTTCAAATAAATTTAATCAATCCTACAAATCAAAGGTTGTAATCTGGACAAAACAAAGAAAAATAAGTCAAGGATACAACCTAGACAGATAACTTGCTTTTCCTTTTGTGTCTTTGGCATTGACTCCAACCAGTATTACACTGTTAATCATTGAAATGATGGCCAGAAACCCAAAACATTCTGTTATTGATCCTTTCATCAATAAATGATGTATAAACATTGAAAGCTTCTTAAAATTTGATGAAAAAAAAACACAGTAGAATGGTTTCTTCTTACCATGGCAATGAATATGCACAAGGGAATTTTCAGTTGTGAGTTTACTTTAGAGAACATTTTATTTCTATTATTTCACATTCAATTAAGAAGTAGCTTCACTGTAAGTTTCCTTTTAATGTGTCCTTCTCTTTTTCCTGTTCTCTTTTTGTTCCCTCTAACTTTTCCTTTCTACTTCTTAGTGTATTTCTTTATTGAACATGACTCTTAAGTGAATGCAATGGATAATTCTTTAAAAATAGAATCCACTTACTAAAAAGCAAAATGAAAATCAATGATGAATACTCTCTTGCCATGCTTTCTTTGGTGATGCTAATGGAATTCTTCCAAAGCATTCCCTATCAGGAAATGTACGTTGTCATCCCTGGACCTCAGACAGCAATGGGAACTTATGGTCTGGTGAATAATCAAGCTATCCTTACTCAAAATTAGATGTCTTCAAAATGCTAAGAGTATTTGTGTAAGAGTGCTCAGTCATAGATGGTACATCTATACTGAAACCCCTCCAAGGCTCCTTGCAATTGTGGAAGATGGGGTAGAAAGAATAGAAGAGCTGTAGACTGGGAATCGTGCTGAAAATGATTAGTTGATTTTACCTGCAGTCGACCAACAGGATTAGCAATCAAATAAATATATTGGCTTCATCAAATATTTTGGAAATAAGATAACCATGAAGATAACCATTACTAGTTCAAAATATGTATGTGTTCTTACATACTGCAGTGATACTAGTAAACTAAGTAGCTAGGACGCTTTACGTATATGTTTTTATATGACTGTCAGTTAAATTTGCAATAGAATTATACTTGAATGTGGAAATAAATGGAATGTCAGAGGGTGATAAAACTACGTGTAATATGAATCTTCAGATTTTATGTTATGAAAAGTACATTTGAACAAAACAAAACTGTTTAGTACCAGTCTGTGGTATAATCGCAGATAGATGATGTCCACAAGATAAGGTCTTGTAAAAGCTTTAATACTCACACCTTTAATTCCAACATAGAAAAAAATGAAACACAGGGATTTTCATGAATTTAAAGACTGTCTGGGCTACAGTGCAAATTGTAGGCTACTATGGGCAACAGAATAAAAAGCCATCCCTAAAAGTGTATTGTAATCTCAAAAATAGAGTAATTATAAATAAAAAAGCAGGGCAAAAAAATTCCACCCCAAGCTCATAGTACTACGTCACAATCTTCCACAGAATTAATATGTCCCATCATGTATATGGAAACCATTAACTTCTTGCAAAGAAGACAACTGAGAAAAAAGGACGATTTTCCCAAGTTCATGTGTAAAATTAAAATAATAATATATGGCTCATACAACTAACAAATTATTAATATAAATTTGTCTATAAGTGTAATGTGGATTCTAGGTGAGAAATTCTTCAGTCTTAAAGTAGAAATGCTGGTATCCACTTTGTCAAGAGTAATAGACCCCTGTATGGCTACTTGGCCAGGACTGTTTTAAAAATTCTGCCTTGTTACTATTTCTTTGAAGGGTTGTAAAAAGTAAGAATAAAGTAGAAAATATTTGCAAAAGATTAATTTGTGTGTGATTGTGGGTGCATGCACACATGCATGTGTGTGTGTTTGTGTTTATGTACATGTCTTTGTGCGTGTATGTGTATAATGTGTGTATGTGTGTGTGTGCATGGTGTGTGTGTGCATGTGTGTGTGCATGCATGTGTGTGTGCATGTGCATGTATGTGTGCGCATGTGTGTGCGTGCGTGGTTGTGTGTTTGTATGTACATGTCTTTGTGTGTGTATGTGTATAATGTGTGTATGTATGTTTGTGTGTGTGCATGTGTGTGTGCATGCATGTGCGTGTGTGTGTGCATGTGCATGTGCGTGAGAGCGTACGTGCACGCGCGCGCGCGCGCGCGCGTGTGTGTGTGTACTGGTATTTGTGTGTGACCTCAGGGGTCTGACATGGATACGGGGTCCAATCCCTTTTCCTGTGCATGAGTAGCTTCTACAGCCCTGAAGTCAAAAACCCTTTTGTTTGCAAATACTTTTATACTCAGAAATAAAATAAAACAAATGGATATTTTTATGTTCTCATCTTTGTACATTATTACGTTTAATGTTTAGGTTGTTTAGGATACTGTTTTTGATGTTTGTTCATAGATTTAAGGAGATTGAGATTCAGCTCATTGCCAGAACGAAATTACATATCTTTTCCAGTTTGTTTTGAGGACTGTTTCTGTGCAAAACAAAAATGAAAGGATCTGAACAAAACACACAGACCAAGGAATCCAGGTCCATAAATTGTGAAAACAGCAATGCTTCCTTCCAACCACCAGAGGGCACCAAAAGACCTGCAGCAACCTCGATTCTACTGCCCTGAGGAGAAATCACTAAGTCTCTGAAAGTCTTAGCAAGCAGTTTACTCAAGATCCTAAGTTCTAGTGCTCTACACTCTTAAGATTAAACATTTTTGCCGGTTAGAATGAAAACTAAGTCGACAAAATCGATAGCCGGTTCTCAAATGCAGAGGAATTTCAGGATATTATTTTATGTCATTTTGATAGCTATTGGAGAGCTTCTGATGCTACTAACAATTATAATGATAAGAAAATTTGGATAAAAGTTACTGAAAGATAGAAATCACTATCATTTATGTAAGCATGAACTGTAATTATGGATGGATTGTGTATAATATGCCTTGTAATCATATTGCATATTTGTGTATACTATTTTGTTTTCTTTAAAAATCTATACTTTTGGTTGTGAGCCTAGCCTAAACAGCTGAACCATCTCTCCAGCCCTGCTTTGAAATGCTGTTAGAAAACACAATAAACTGATTTTTAAAAAAATGCATTTATTTGTGTGTGTGTGTGTGTGTGTGTGCATGTGTGCGTGTGTTTGGAGAGGTTCATGAGGCTTACTAGGTATTTGGTGGTCACAGCTCAACTTGTGGGAATTGTTTTCTTTTGTCCTTATACCTTTTTGATCTCAAGGGTCAGCCTCTGGTTATGAAGTTTGGTAGCTAGTGATTGTACCCACCAAACCATCTTGCCAATTGCTGTCCTCTGTTTCTATGTTTAGCCACCAGTTTTATGGGCATGCGCACAATGGTTTCCTGATTAGGAGCCAAAGGAAAAAATTTCAAAGTCACATAATGAAATGGAAAACCATTGAAATGGTTATTTTCTTTCTCTTCACTAGCCTGTTATCTCTTGAATTATTAAACACACACATACACACACACACACACACACACACACACACACACACACACGTTTTCTGCTTCTCCTAGGGACACAAAGCATGTGGCCTATAGTGCCCAAAATATTTACTATCTTTGTCAAAAATATCCTTAGCTGTAGATGACACCAGTGCTAATGTTGATCATATGTTATTTTGGATACGATGTGACCAGAAATATTGAATGACAAACCTCTATAATCTATATAAATGCAGAAATACTAAATTCCTAGTGAATGAACAGATAAAAATGTATGTACCAAACTTCTGTTAGATAGAAACAACATTAGCCAAACACAAAAGTAAAGAAAATGTACTGAGCAGATTGAATAAAATGTTGACATTAGAAAGAAATCTGTTGGTATGTCAAATAGCTTTTTAAAAAAGCTTCCTGGTTCTGACATTTTTAAAAATTTATTTGTTCATCAGAAAAAGTTCTAATGCATTAATGCAGCTTGTGAAGACAGATCTCTTCGGTTTCCCTCAGCACTGAGAAATTGTACCAAGGTGAACTCAGGTGGTTTTCTCCCTGAACCACTGTCATTTGTACCTTTTTACTGCATTCCCAGTAATTAAAACAGCGGGTTACAGATGGGCTATTTCGGCATGATCACACTTGCCCTCAAGGTAGAGGGACATTGTGTGGCTTAGACAATGTCCATTATTCACAGGCAAGAATCCCTCAGGTTGTCCTTGGTGACAGGACAGCCTAGGCAGATCTCGGGTTTGTCTCACGAGTCTTTGAAATGAACTGTGTTAGTGACTGTTGGCGGAGTTGCTTCTACGGGGAAAAGCAATTCAATAATTGTATGCTTTTGATGTCAACGTGACATGAAGTTGAAGAGACTCTGTTATTCAAGAGAAAATCTGGGAGGAAAAAAAAAAGGCTTCTTTGAAGTGCATGTTTATTTGCAAAGTAAACTTGTTTTCAGGAGAAGCAGTAGCCATGTTCCCAGCAACCTTCTGCAGTTTGTGTTACTGCATTGTGAATCCGGCCTCAGGCTTGGGGGTGAGAAAAAAAATTTAGGGAGGAAAAACAAGGTGAAGCAGTTTCAGAGCAGCATGCTCATCTGATTTTGAAACAGAAAGACATGTTTATAAAGTGCATTCAGTGCCTTGTTTGTCCAAATATCTAAGCTTGTATATCTGTGGAAAGAGCTTGACAGTGTGTGTCCCGTAGACAATGCAAAGCTTATACTCCTATCTAATGAGCAGAGCAACATTTCTTCTCTTTTCCCTAAGCCAGCATATGATTTTCTAGATCAGACACATACTTTTTGGTGTATGTTTGTGTGGTATCTGTGTGTATGTCAGCCTGGATGTGAGTGTGCTTGCCTGTATATATATGTGGAAGGCCAGAGGTTGAATTCGATGTCTTTCTCTATGACTTTGCATGTTTTTTGTTGTCGTTGTTTTACTTTTGATATCAATTATCTATCTATCTGTCTGTCTGTCTGTCTGTCTGTCTGTCTGTCTGCCTGTCTGTCTGTCTATCTATCTATCTATCTACTATCTATCTATCATTTATCAACCTATCTATCTATCTATCTATCTATCTATCTATCTATCTATCTATCATCTATCTATTTATTTGGAGGCAGAATCTCTCACTGATTCTAAAGTTCACCTTTTCAACTAGACTGGCTGGACCAGGAACCTTGAGCATCTTCCTATCCTCTAGCCATGCATTTACAAGCACGCACTTTACTGTGGACGCTGGGCATCCACATTCATATCCTCTTGCTTACACAGCAGGCAATTTACCCACTGAGTCATCTGTCCTAGCTGATGTATTTTAAGGGATGAAAGAATATTACATTTTAAGTCTGATTATTTTTCTCTGGGTAAAATGGATGCTGTAAACCGACTTATCACCATGGGTAGGTTCTCACAAGAGGTTGGCATTGTCTCAAGTTCCATTAGACAGGATCCTATAGTAAAAAACTGCAGACAATTTTATCAGTTATGGGCAATGATACAGTTATATACTTTTCATAGTTTTCATATCTCTATACAGGTCATAAAATAGCTTATGTTCTTAGATACCTGCATTACTCCCCTCCTTCACTCCTTCCCTTATGTTCTGTCAATGTCCTGCTGATCATTTCAAACAGTTTAAGATTTTCCACAATCGTGGCATCTATTTAAATCACAGAGCTGGTCAACACTTCTCTTCTGGCTCATTTAGACGCTCACAGAATTTATTACCAGTTTACCCATTCTGGCCTGTGTTGTAGTTAAGTCTTTAACCTCTTGGTCATCTTGTTGGGTAGTGAGCTCTTTTATTATTATTATTATTATTATTATTATTATTATTATTATTATTATATTTATATGAGTACACTGTAGCTGTCTTCACACACACCAGAAGAGGGCATCGGATTCCATTATAGATGGTTGTGAGCACCATGTGGTTGCTGGGAATTGAACTCAGGACCTCTGGAAGAGCAGTCAGTGCTCTTAACCGCTGAGCCGTCTCTCCAGCCCGGGTAGTGAGCTCTTTAGGGGAATGACTAAGGCTCACACTTCTCTGCTTCCCTAATGGTGCCTGCCTGGAGGGTGAAGGTCATTCCAAGGTGACTGAAAAGAGGCTCTCGTGCAAAGCGTGACTGATTTCGAATAGCTGTTACCATCATATGTGCAAACTTCTTTCCACTAAAAGCCCAGATAATTATGGGTATGGGATTGTTCTCGTGTGGCACTAGAACAATCTCTTGTAGGTTATGATTAATTCCCCATGACCCTTTGTTTTCTTCACCATATCCCAAGGTGTAATGTGCCTTAAGAGTTTTGCTACACATCTCGGAGTTAAGGCTTAAAGGCAGTGTTGCCAAAGGCATTGCAACTGGTAAGTCATGGAAGTCACCACCGAAAAGAGATTGTGTTTAATTCCAGAGCCAATGTCTTCCTATTAATATTTTGCCTTTTGCAAGAATGAATGGTCAACATGTACCACTCATTTTTATCAATATTTCCAAAATTAGAGAGTTTAGAGTTACAGCATCTCTCTCTCTCTCTCTCTCTCTCTCTCTCTCTCTCTCTCTCTCTCTCTCTCTCTGTGTGTGTGTGTGTGTTGGGGTGCATATTTAACTTTTTTGATATTTAGCAGAGATTGTTATCCCTTTTCTATTGGATAATTTTTCAAATGTTACCCCCTTTCCTGTTTTCTCGTTCTTAAACCCCCTATCCTATCCTACCTCCCCTTGCTTCTCTGAGGGTGTTCCTCTATCCACCTACCCACTCCTTGCCTCCCCACCCTGACATACTCCTACACTGGGGCATCTAGCCTTGGCAGGACCATGGGCTTCTCCTCTCACTAATGCCCAATAAGGCCATCCTCTGTTACATGTGCAGCTGGAGCCATGGGTCTGTCCATGTGTACTCTTTGGATGGTCGTTTAGTCCCTGGGAGCTCTGGTTGGCTGGTATTGTTCTTGTAGGGTTGCAAACCCCTTCAGTTATCCTTTTTGAAAGCAGGGTAGCATTTCTAACTTTTATTCAGTGTCTCCTTCTGACCTTGCCAGTTGTATTTTCAACCAAGTTTCTTTTCTCCTTAAGAAAAGAAATAAATAAGTCCCTTGCAATGAACTTGTATTCAGGGTTGAAACTCAGGTCAACAGGAATCCGATTCTTGGAGCTGCAAAAGACCTTCCGGCAAATTTGACCTCACTCCACGATCTTCCTGAGACACACAACAGGGCCACTCAGTGAGAAGGCAGAGACACTGGGGCTACAGAGGGATGCAGTTTTTATTCTCAGTGGGAGTCGGTGACAAACTGCATCTCAGTGGGATCCTCAGGTTGAGCAATTGTGAAATTGATAGTACTGCCTTTTAGTTGTCCATTGTGTCCTTGAATTAGTGACCTGGATGATTTGCAGTCTTGGAAAATAGGGAAAAAAAAGTGTCCTTACGGACATTACTTCAATACTAACCTCAAGCTTCACTTTTAAGAGAAACAATGTCTGAGATGTAAGACCATAAGGTCAAATACCTATCACATAATACTTTGTTGTCATTCTTATTCATTGGATTGTGTCTATTCAGAAAGTTTACAGTTGACAATTTCTCTTCAGTTCTCTGTGTTTTACACTGCATTGATTAGAAACACATGCATGTACACTCGAATCTCTTGTCTGATTGTCATAGTAAATTACATCAGTTCAACGTGTATTGACTCAAGAATTAGCTTCCGGTTGGGCCTTTAAATTCTATAATGCAATGAAGTCTGTGACACTTGTAAATTATCCACCTTTATATCCCTGTAATTTTGGAGACACAGGGCCTAAGTGATATACATGAAACAGACCTGTGATAAATATAAATGACTTTACACAGATTTCATGCTCACTTTTGATAAAGATCTATTTCTCTATTCATGACTACTAAGAATGAAGGAAATATGAAGCCTCGGCTATAGGATACTTAATACAAGATATTGCAGTTATTAGTCAGCAAAAATATTCATCTGTGTGCTCCTCAGATGTAGGTGTAATTCATAAAGGAATGGCTCCTAAAGATACTGTCTTCTGGTCCTTCCAGAGAATTATACAATGTCCAGCTGTTTGCCATTAATCACAGTAATGGCTCTAGAGATTTTCCTGAATTCCCTAGCAAAATAAAACTCTAGTAAATTTTTGTGTGTGATCTAAGTAAACATATTTTGTAAGCATTGGAACAATAAATTAGCTTCATTAAATTATACACAAATAAATTATACTTCATTATGGGAAACTTTCGCTTTTCCAACTCTAAAATTAGGGAATCTTTTGTGCCTATGCTTCCACTGGTTTTGATGGATCTCATTTACGTAACCAATTGTGGTTGTATAATCCCCGATGGTAAGAATGCTTACGTGGTATAAATGAACTGCTTAAAGAAATCCCCAACTTGGGCAGTCGGCAGGGGCTAAACTGTCCCAGAATCCAGGATTCTTTGTGTGGAAATTTTAAATAGCTCTGCTATTTTTCTTTGCCATTTCAGCAAGTTCTAAAATGTTCTGACATTTCAGTATCTCTAATGGAGACTAGACTGTCATTAAATGGACCTCAATTTTGTTCTTTTTATTTTCATCTTGCCCTTCTCCCAAAGCCCATGATAATGTCTGATTGTGTATTTCCACATACACTGGTTGAGAGGATCCTGTACCATATGCTTCCTCTACCACACTGCTTACTGTATTTTTTTTCCTATTCTTATACACAATAAGACCCTACTGTGTATCTCTGACTGCACTGGACTTCATACATAGACAAGTGTGACTTCACACTCACAGAGATCAGAGGTGTGTGGCACCATGCCCAGCTTCTTTTATTTATTTTGAAGAAATGCATAAAGTATAGACAAATAAGTGCCATACATATTTGGCAACAGCATTTCCAATCTCCAGTTTATCTGATGTTTTACTGCATTCCTCAGGTAGAAACTCTGTGAAGAAGAAACATGTATCTAAGTTAAAAGACACGGACAAAGATTCATGTCAATAATTGATATTATGTTTTCACAAATATTTCCAATTTGCCAGGATACTCATTTATTTATCTAGGTCACTAAGTTCTTTCTAGTTAAGTCTAATAATGAGAAAGCCTTTTTCTCATGTGTAATAAAAGAACTAGTACTATTTACTAGATGTGAGCCAAGGTAAACTTATTTCATAGGATAGGTTCCCAAGAAACAAAATCTAAGACTCATGTATATACAGGAAGTTTACTGGGGATTGCTCTTGGAGATGACTAGGAAAGATGATTGAAGAGTTAGCTGTGCATCAACAGGTAGAAATTAATGCAATAGAGTTTCAACTCTAGCTTCAAATTATGACACAGGAACTGGGTGGCTTTTCAAACATTGTGTGCATTGAAACAAAGGCCCAATCTTTAATACCCTTTTATAGACCAGTATGCAGAACATTCTTGGTGAAATTGGCTTTGTATCATTCTACTGCCTGTGCCCAAATCCAGTTCTTGGACACAAACAAGTCTGAGAGCTACTTGCCACGCATATCTTAGATACGGAAAAATTAGCTTTTCACTCCCGAGGAGGAAATAGAAGCAGGGCAGACACCTCGATCTGGGTATACCGCTTATTATTTCAGTTGTGCGTAATAATTACTCTTGATATTTTATTGTTGAAACTGTTTAAGTTAACCATATGTGGTGGGGAACCTCTAAATTGTGCTCTTCTGGGGTTACCTTAATCTTCATATAGCTTTAGAAAAGCCAATCTCAGATCCCCACTGAGACCCAAGGGAAGCTGTAGTCAAGATTATTATTAGCTTTAATGAGAATAATTTGTACAGGATCCCATGTGCCAGTAAAATAATAACTATATCTCTACATGCTGAGCTTTGAGCATCCCTTTGATTGTCTCAGCCCTTCAAATGACATAAAATTGCTCTTCATGTAGAGCTTTTTAATCAAGATAATATTGAAGAGCTTTCATATTTCTGTTGGTTTATTCCGATCAATTTTTTAAATATGAAATCAGGATATTTATTATTAATGTTGATATGGAATATTATATTAAATGTAAGGAAGAGCTACTACATTAAACAACATGGTAGTGTTGCATTTTAAGAATACAATAAAATGGCAAAAATAAATTGAGGTGTTCAGCAAACACCCAAGATTGACTAAGTGATGTGCTTGAATCAAACACATCAAATTTACTAGTTGAATGAGCTGGTCAATTTGTATTTAACACTACAAAATCAATTAGATTTGTAATCAGTGTTGGTAACAGATGGCATAGTTGTATAGTACCATTTCAGTCAATTAAAAAGTAATTTACAGATGTACTCATGTTTCAGAGCAATTATTTACATGAAAACGTTTATAATTATTCCTTAAAATTAACACTTTGCTTTATCAATCATAAGGATGTTAACCTTTTACCTAAATGGCAGTGGATAAGCTTAGTTTAGTTTAAAGGTTCAGAATTCTAGTAAAGTTTTAATTTTACTTTTATGGTTTGTTTAATAAGACAACCTGTCGAATATCATTCTGTTCTGTCTTATTATTTATCCTATCAAAATTATTTCCCTCACAAAATGAATACTTCTGTATGATAAACATGGAAACCCAGAGATGAAGTCATGATATTCCTTTAAGGTTTTGCTTATCAGTGAACAGAGTCCTCACAGAATTGAGCACTTAATTGTTTGTATTAGTTTATTCATTATTCCCGAGACATGAATTTTATAGTCTTTGTAATTCTTAGAGAAAGCCAATTCCCAAGCCATGTATTATAACCCCATATCTTATAGTTATGAAACTAGGAAATAGAAAATAAGAATTGTCTTAGTGAAAAAATGTAGCTAAATGAGACATAAAAGAAAATGTAGGGAACAATTTTGCTAGGTTTACTTGATAACAATATTTAGATATGTCCCTGTTAGAATGTTGGGAAAATACAAAAGGACATTAAAAGTGACAAGTAAGAGTAATACATGGCAGTACTGTTTAGCATGCTTCTGCTGCAGGAGTGAGTTCTCAATGAACTCTCTAGCCCACAGCCTGAAGCCTTTATTAAGACCTGATTGATTGTTTAATGTAGCTGAGAGTAGATTGTTGTTAGGGCTGTGAACCTTCCTGCAATCTTTAAGTTATTTGTAAAGAAGTTTTTTGCCAAAAACAAAACAAAAACAAAAACATTTCTAGAAGTCATGGGTACCTAGATTTGTTGGCTGTACAATACACAGCTGAGAAAGCATAAGGAGGGTTCAATTGATTCACGCAACATTTATTTATTTCAAATTGAGGGAGAATAAAATACAGGAAATTCAATGTTTTAGTTGCATAATTATCATTCTTGTGGTTTAATCAATATGATAATCTATCATATAGTGCTCTAATCCATGTTGCCATTTATTCCATCACAATTATCACTCTCACAAACTGTCTTTAGAAATATTGGTAAAAAAAATGCAGTTATGAGGACAGACATACAGGAGGACAATGAAGTCACTAGGATGATAAAACAAGTTAAACACTGGATATATTGGACCAGAACTATACAACAGAAAATCAAATTTGAAGAGACTTGAGAGAAAACACAATGTGTGTGTGTGTGTGTGTGTGTTTGTGTGTGTGTGTGTATGTGTGTGTGTGTGTGTGTACTAAGAAATATGTTTTCAAATTGCATAGGAATTAAATACCATAGTTTTTGCAACAGTGAACGTTAAACATGTAAGTACTCACAAGCATGTAAACAAAGACATTAGGTACAGACTTCCTCACTAAAGAAATATTGCAAGATGTACTTCAAAAAGTAAAGCATGAAATGGCCAAGAAAATATGAGGGGAAAAGTGAATAAACCAGTTGGTTATACTTTTAAAAGTATTGATGTCATAAAGAATCCTAGTAATAAATATGTTTAGAGCAGTAGTTCTCAACCTAATGTTGTGCCCCTTTAATATAGTTCCTCATGTTGTGGTGAACCCAACCATAAAATTGTTTTGTTGTTATTTCATAACTGTAATTGTATGTTATGGATCATAATGTAAAATATCTGTGTTTTCTGATGCTGTTTGGCCATCTGTGATGAGGTCATTTGACCCTCTGGCAACCAACAGGTTGAGAACCCCTGATTTAGAGGGCTTGAACATAAGGTAGTGCTTAAATGTGGAAAGATTATTTTTCCCCCTTTTAGTTTTATTTATTTTTTTTTTTGAGGGAGAGGCTGCATAGGGACAGGGAGATGAGGGGGATCAGGGTACAGGATGTGAAATTCACAAAGAATAGGTAAAAGGTTAAAAAATATGCAAATCATATATGCAATGCCGTTAACATTGTGTTATTTCTTATGTAGCCTTGATACTATGTTTTCAGTTTATAATACAACTGAAATTGTACTACAAAACATATTAATATTGATTAACATTAGATGAATACACTTAACAGAATGTTAAAAACAATATTAAATGAAATCACTAAAAATATCTGAACTCATTGTTTAATTCCCAAATCTGGAAGTAAAAATCTTTCATTAACCGAATGGACTGTAGAAAAGACCAAAGAAGAATGACCAGCACGCACCTAAGTGCAGTAAACCAAAGGGCAGAACAAAATGCAAAAATATAGAAACGATTGTCAGTCTACTAGCAATGGGAAATAATGTGATGAGTTATTTATCTCTACCAAAAGTCACATTATGATTTAACATTAACCCAAATAAACATGCAGGTGTGCAGGTGATAATGGCCACAAACCAGGATGAAGAAGCTCAGGAAGAGTCAAAAGCATTCTGGGTACTTAACTTAGATGAGCAACGAATCATTGTGTCCGAAAGACACAGAGTCTCAGAAGAATGGACTGTTTAGAAAGTAATTACCATGTTGGGAATCAATTCTTTTATTGGTGGGGGGAGGTTAGAACGCAATCTTTCCTGCAGAGTCTGTAGAAGTCTTTTTCATCTTTGTAGTGCACATCAGGGCTCACCAATACACACATGTGGTAGAACTTAGAAATCAAACTAGAATCCTAGTGGTTGCTATAACTACTGTGCATTGGTTAGTAGTTCTGGGTAATAGAGTGAGACCCTGGTTGGATAAATAAAGTAGAAAGCTGAGTTTTGCTTTCTGAAACATTTCAAAAGCTGACTAAAAACATTTGAATTTAAAAGAAAACTTAGTAAAATGACTGCACACACATCAATGGCTTCGCTTTCATGCTAGAACAAAATGTATTAAAGTGCTTGTTTTGGTTGACAATGACAGTGTGCTATGAGTCACATTAACGAGCTGAAGTTTCAAAGGTGTCTGTGAGTCTGGCTGATGAGTCAACTCAATCCAGGATCTAAGAGAGCCGGGTGGCTGCAGGTTCAGCTGGAGTTTGAGAACTCTGTTCTCAGTCATGCCTCCATCCCCAGGAGCAGAGAAGCCACTCTTCCTCAGTTCTTTCCAGAACTGTTCGACCTGCTTGAGGCGAGCTTTCTGCAGCATTTGGACATTCTGGTTCATTCTGTGATTTGGGCTTGTTAATTTTAGGGATGGAAATGATTGTTGCTGACAGTGATTTGTGACTAAGCAATGGCTTCCAGTGTGAAGACAGCCACCATGTCCCTGACCCTTCCTCTCTCCTGAGGCTGGTTGGCTCTAAAGCAATCACTTTAGATGTTGAGATGACATGTGGCATTGGATATCCTAGAAGTTAGACAGGAATTCCTGACAATTAGCAGAGTGACTATTCTAGCCCAAGTTAATCACATCTGGATTTTCTTTCCACGACAGAGACAATAAGTTTTCTTACTGTCTTTGGTGTGCTGGTATTTGGAAGCTTTTCAGTCTTTCCCACTCCACTTTGTTCTGATTCTTATGTCGATGAGGGTTGTGTCTGCATATGTGCACGTGAACCACAAGCATGCATGGTGCTATCTGAACCCAGAAGAAGGTGTCAGACCCTGATAATTGATGTTACAGATGGTTATGAGCTGCCATGTGAGTGCAGGGAACTGAACCCAGGTCTTCTGCAAGAGCCACGAGTGTTAACATTTAATGTATCTTTCCAGCTTTGCCTACCATTCTCAGTTAAACTACTGATCGCCTGGCTTTAGGACTGTTGGCCTTGAAGATTAATTGCCACACGGACATATAAGCCATAGAATAACAAAAAACAAAACCCTAACTTTTTAAATTATTAAATTATTTTATTTTATTTTTATTTTCTCTGCATTGCTGTTTTCTGGATGCATGTCTGAGTTTAGGATTCCCGGGAACTGGAGTTACAGATGAGCTGCCATGTAGGTGCTCGGAATTGAACCAGGTCTTCTTTAAGAACAGCCAAAGGTTTTAACTGCTGAGTCATATCTCCATCCCCATAAACTATTGTCCATTTTTAAGGTGAAAAAAACATGCAAACATAGGTTTTAGATATCAGAATTTTATATGCTTTTTCTCTTTTCACCAAGCAATCTCGAATGGAGGTAAGAATGGAACAAAGATTTCTGAGAAGAGACTGGGTTTCATAGCTAAGCACCATGGTCCTTTATGTTATCTTCAGTTACATAGACCTCAAGGTCATGGGTAAGAACTGAGGTCACCTTGGCAGCTCTGCTGTTTCCTGCACTTTCAGATCTGCATGGAGAACTGAAACAGTCCCCTGTACTTTCCAGAACACCTGTGGAAGTGAAGGTCTGGAGACAGGCTCAGAGAGCTGTTGGTCAGTCCATAATCCAAATTATTAGGGATGCCTACAGTTGTGTCAAATGACATGGGAGAAATAACCCATAATTTAGAACCAAGAAGGACTATACATTTAGTTATGAGTTATGAACTATTGGGCTGAGAGGATGAGCAGGTGACCAAACTCTCTCACAATTAACTGCATTGTATACCAGAAACCCATAGAATATTTACTCAGAATGACAATGCAGTACTAATATGCAGTTGAGATAAAAATTAAGAACTTGTATGTACATATATTTATTTAGTATAAATCCTTAAAGAAAGGTTCTGCGATCATACCAGCTTTGTGAAATAAATAAACAAGTAAAAGGCAGACAAGCAGCTTAAACATAAAGACAATGAAGAGAGCAGAATGCAGAGAAAGTGCTTGAGTTTTAATGAAGTTTAGATAATATGAGCTCCACCTATAAAAATGCTTCAAAGACATATCTCTACTTATTGGCTTAGTCAAGCTACGCTCTGCTTCAACCACCTTATTGTGCCATGAAACTAGGAGCCAGAAATAGATCACGCTCTTGGAGGTCTCTTTCTATAGCTGTAATAAATACCACAGACAAAAGCAACTTCAGGAGGAAAGGGTTTAATTTGACTTATATGCCAAAGCATAGTCAATCATCAAGAGAAGTCAAGGCAGAAACTCAAGCAGGAGTGGAGGTGGGAACCATGGAGAAAAGCTTTTATTGGTTTGCTTTTCATGGTGTGCTCAGCGTGCAGTGTACAAAATGCAGGACTACCTGTCAAAGGCTAGCACTGCGAACAGTGGGCTGTTTTCCCACATCAATCATCAATCAAGAAAATGGTCCACACAGCTCCCATGCTACTTTGTGATGGAGGAAATTTCCCGGTTATGATTGCCTTTCCCTTGGTAAAGTTCATTTTTTTTTGTGCTAAGTTACTAAAAAATATTTTATCAGTGCACGGGACACACACACACATTGATATTCAGAGTCTTCATGATCCAGTTGTTTCCCTAAAGTGCATCACCTGGCAAACAAGCCTTTACCACATTGTTATTGGAGAAATCAAATGCAAACCATGGGAATGGCATTCCATGTTAAGTATGAAGATATTAAACAGGTCTATTAGATTAGAGCATAGAAACTTAATAGTCTCCTCAGACAGCTAAATAAAGTCTGTGTCCAACATTGAGCTATCTCTCTACCATTTTTATCAATGTATGTTTCTCATGGGAAGATATATATATATATTCATACAGTATATCTAGTCATGGCTTTTCCTTGCATGCCTACTCGCTGTTCCTTTCTACCCATCCAACTCCATGCCTTCTTCTCTCTCTTTTTAGAAAATAAAAGCAAAAAACAAGCAAAGCAGAATAAAACAAAGCAAAATATACAGAGAAAAGAAAAAGAAAAAGAACAGACCAAAAAAGTAAAAACAAGAGTGTGTGCGCGTGCGCGCGCGCACACGCACACACACACACACACACACACACACACACATCATATTGTATAAGCAAAAGCCAAGCAAGACAGAAAATGCTCAAGCAAAACTTTATTTAAAAATATCCCTGCTTTTGTTTTGTGTTGGCCACCTACTGCTGGGCATGGGTTGTGCCCTTTAGTGTGGTTTGTAAAACCAGTGAAATGCCTTTGGAGAAACTTAAGTATTCCTTTGCAAGTAATTTATCAGTTGGATGTAGCTTCTGGCTTAGGGATCAGCATTGATGTCCACTTCCCTTCTTAGTACTGGGACCTGATATAGCCTGGATCTGTGTATAGGTATGATAGTTGCATTGTGCCTAGAAGGCACTGTTTTCTTGGACTCTCCCTTCTCCACTGGTTCTTGCAGTCTTTCAGCCTTCTCTTCTTCTTCATGGTTCCCTGAAGTGTGAGGGGAGGTGTATGTTGAAGATATTAATTTAGGATTAAGTGATCCAACGTCTCTTACTATCTACACATTTTCAAGTTGTGGATTTCTGTACTAGTTCCCATCTCCTGTAGAAGAAAGCTTCTCTGATGCTTGCCTGCAAGATGCTTCTCTATGAACAAAGCAGAATGTTGTTCAGAATCATTTGATTGCTGGGTTCCTTCAAACAGGACAATAGTATTTGGTTTTATGCTAGGTACCTGGGCTATCCATTTACTTTCATATTCTTAGCACTCAAGCTGTATCAAGTATGGCGGCTCCATCTCTTGAAGTGGTCCTCAATCCAACCAGCTAGTAGTTTGTAACTCCTACAACTTTTGTGCCATGGTATCACCAGCATATCTTGCTGTCAGGTCACAATTGTAGATTAAAAGTTTTGTAGCAGGTTGGTGTTTAACTTTCTTCTGTGTTGGCATGCAGAGTACCTTTCAGTAACAGTAACACTAGTGGGTAAATTGAAGGCTTTACTTGATCAACTGATCTATTACGCATGAGGAATTGTGTAGGTGTTCTCTTTAGCAATAGGGTCTTGCCATCAGCTTGTGAAGAGCAACCAAAAACCTTGGCAACACATTGAGTTGTTTGTGGGAAGTCCTCACTTGTGATTTGTTGAACCAGTGTGTTAATAGGAAGATAAATTTTTGGAAAGAAAGATCAAAGGAAAGGAGGAATATGTCTTGAATGATAGCCGAATACAGGAATAACCAAAGGATCTTTGTGGAGAAACAGAACGACAACCAAACTGGTAAAATCTGGCCCTGGTGTTTGCTTCCAGTCAGAGCTGTAACAATGGTTGCCTTAAAACTTCAGTAAGATGGGAAGCATAAGCATCAATGATTGTAAATGATAAAGTACTCCTTTCCCACTGAGCATGCAAACTGGGTAAAATGTAAAGAAATGTTTGTGAGGCCATTGAATTTCTTCTTAGCGACTTGTAACCTACCTCTTGAAGTTCAAACTAGCCTGAACATTGCATTACAAGCACCAATAGCTTGTATTGATAGAAGTTGAAGTGATTACCAATATCACTCAAATTTTCCTGCTAATTGTGACATAATTGCAATGCTAGGACCAAGTACTTGAGTTAAAGTTGGGGCCTGTTCTACTTTTGCACCCTTGGTACATTTGCTTTATGTCTCACTTTTGTTCTATCTTTCCTTTATTAATATTTTTAGTTGATGATAAGTAGAAATACCAAAGTGCACAGTTTTTTGGATGCATTGGTGATGGTTCTGGTATATGAAACTGGAAAAGCTAATATAGGTCTCATATAATTGCTCATATAATTTGATGTATGTTAAGTCTACATCCCAAAACACATGGTGAATGCAATCATGTTACTCCATTGACTTCTTCACCCCACTAAATGATATCCACTTCAGAGGACACCATTTCCAGGCATTTCCTTAGGCAGCTCAGCATTTATTTATCAAAATAGTGTTATCTTTCCCTTGAAGTTGCTACAAATATACATGAGCTCATCTTCGGTCTCTGAGCCTGTTTTGTGGTCAAATAGGAAAATTGAGTAAAAGTTTTAAGATCACCTCAGAATTAGAAAAGCTATCACATGACATACAGTGTAGGTAGAAAAGTTTCACATGCATTAAATCAACTCAGTAAAACTAGTCTTATTTCTACAGGGAATGATGTCAAATTCAACCTATCTTGGTGCACATAGGCTAGGCTAGTGTGGGACCTTCTTTTAAAAATAGAAGCGCCCTGACTAATCTGTTATGCTGGCGACAGATCTAAGAACTGTAGAGTATAAATTGTGAAGATTTTGGAAAATGAAGACAAGAAAAGACAGACTTGCCTCTTCTCTCGTCACTAAGATAAATGTGTCACTCAGCTAGAACTGCAAAGAAAATTAACTTAGATTTTAAATTTTTGATATATAACTCAGAAAAAGAATTTATGTGACTTCAAAAATAACTCTTCAACAATCAAACAACAGAGAAATGTTTTTGAAAATGGAATAACATTTGAGAATATTCTGAAAATAGGCTCTGTCCTGAAAGAAAATGAAAACAGACTTTGTTCCCTGATTTTTTTTAAATAAAATGCATAGAATTGCTTCTGCCTCAGACAACTTTGTTTTTTGGGTATTTAATAATTTTATAAGCTGATATTCTATTTAGCCAATATTATCAAGGGTTCATTTTATATAAATTTGTAAATTGCTGATGAACTGACAGATGTACAAACATAGTTCTAGGTATTGTGGAAGTAAACATACTTTGCAATAGAGTAGATACTTAAACCTTCGGCCTTGTACTTAAAATACTTTAACATAAACTATTCAAGTTCATGGTGACCACATAGGAGAAAAATTTATTGACGAGACTAAATGTCTTATATTAGTATTTGAACATAAGAATCGATGAGGGAGAATGATCCTCTATCACTAATCTTATATTAATCATCAATAAGATAACAGAACAAAATTTCCCCAAACTAAGAAAAGACATATTCGGGGCTGGGGATTTAGCTCAGTGGTAGAGCGCTTACCTAGGAAGCGCAAGGCCCTGGGTTCGGTCCCCAACTCCGAAAAAAAGAACCAAAAAAAAAAAAAAAGAAAAGAAAAGACATATTCACATATATAAAAGAATCAAATGGAGCACAGACTAGACAAAACCAGAAAGAAGAGAGAGAGAGAGGACTCCCCATTGTATATCATAGTGAAACACTAAATACACGAAATAAAGATCACTAAAATAACTTTGAGTTAGTAAACAAAAGTCACATATAAAGGAAAACCAATCTGAACTTTGAAAGCCAGGAGAGCCTGGAGCATTGAGACCCAAGTTCTTAAAAAACAGACTACCAGGAGTATAGAGCACTGTACCCACCAAAACTATCTGCCATTTTTGAAGGAGAAAGAAAAACTTTCTATGATATAAACAGACTCAAATCCCATACCCAACAGACTAGTAGTATTTTGTGCTGAAGAAAGGAATGAGCATAGCCATGAACCTTTAAAAAGAAAAGAAAAATTATAGTTGCTAAACCATAGAGTACCACTGAGAAGCAAAGAGCAACAAAAATCGATAATGTAATGACTAGAATCAAACATACCTCTCGACATTAACTTTAGATGTTAATGGTTTCAGTTCTCCAATCAAAAGATACAGCCTGGGTAAATGGATCAAGCAACAAGATCTATCTTTCTGTTGTTTGCAAGAAACACATATTAAAAATAAGCACATCCTAGAGGGAAAGTTTGGTCAGAAATACTCCAAGCCAGCAGATGTTGGTGTCCCAATATCTGACAAACTGGACTTCAAACTAAAACTAATTAGACAAGATGTAGGGTAAGACTTCATTCCAATCAAGGGAACAGTTGACCTAAATGACATTATAATTCTAAATATATATGCACCAGCCTCCAGTGTTCCCAATTTCCTAAGAAGTGTTCTCCAGGAATTAAAAACACAAATTAACGTCAAGGCATTAATAGTAGGTGATTTCAATACCCCAAGACATGTTATCAGGACAAAACATAAGCAGAGAAATATTAGAATTAATTGACATATCACATCTAAGGTAACTAATAAATATTACAGATTATTCTACCAAATGTTAAAGAATATGTATTCTACCAAGCAGTACAGAGAAGCTTCTATATATAGACCACATCATGGACACAAACAAACATTAACACATTCAGAAAGATTGAAAAAAACTCACTATGTCCTATCTGACCATGACATAGTAAACCTTAAGTCTATCATTTAGCAAATCTCTTGTAAGTAAAAAAAAAAACTCATTGCAATTAAGCATCTCATTACTAAATAAAGAATGTATAAAAAAGAAATCAAGAAATAAAACTTTCTGGGAACCAAATGAATGTGAGGCATAACAAAAGCTAAGCTCTGGGACACATTGAAAGGCCTGCGTGGTACATTCAGAGTTCCGAGTGCCTACATTAAAAAACCCGAAGGAGCCAAAGTAAGTGACTTAATGATGCAACACAGAGATTTGCAAAAGCAACAAACCAAATTCTAACCCATTAGACAGAAAGACAATTAAAAACTCAGAGCCAAACTTGATGAAATACTAAGGAAAGAATGCAAAGAGCCCACAGCTCTAAAATCCAGTTTATTGAGGAAGAAATAGGTAGTTGGCCCAGTTAACCAAAAGAAACAAAGAAGGACTCTATCTGATTCCAAAATCATGAGAAAAACATTACAATAGACATCTAAAAAATATGTAATATTATAAACAAAGACTTTAAAGACTTATGCTACATTGAATTGAATAAATTCATAGATTCAGTCAAACTACCAAAAATAGGTCAAGAAGAGGTAAATAAAATAAACAAATCGACAGCAAATGAAAAGATGGAAATATTAATAATAATGACAATAAAAAACGTTCAGGCTCAGATGGATTCACAGCAGAATTCTACAATACTTTCCAAAAAATTCTACACTCAATCCTTTCTAAATTATTCAAAAATTGAAACAAAGAATATCCTCAAATTTCTGTTTTGAAGGAATTTCAAGTTACACTTACAACTAAAATTACATTGACTTTAATTATAGTATGAGTGGGTGACTTCAAAACCCACCTCCTTCCAATAACTTGGTGATCCAGACCTACACTGATCAGAGAAATTCTGGAACCAAATGGTGTCAGAAGTCAAATGGACCTCATAGGTATCTACAGACCATTCAACCTGACTAATAATAAATATGTACTATTCTCAGAAAATAATGAACATTCACCAAGCTTGGTGCCATATTTGGACACAGAGTGAGTCTCAACAGATATAAGAAAATGGAAATAACACTCTGCATATCATCATGGCTTAAAGCTGTTTATCAGCAACCATGGAAATGGCAGAGGTAGAAAATTTATAAACTTATAACAAGTGAACAACTCACTACTGAATGAAAAATGGATCAAAATAAAAAATCAAGAAAGAAATTAAAACTATTTAGAATTAAAGAAATGTTAAAACAGAACATATACAAACATGTGACACAATTAAGGGAGCTTAAGAGCTAAGTTCAAAGCATTAAATATCTACATGATTATTTAATACATAATTCTTTAATAATTCTTCTTTACTAAAATTTTATAACCTGGAAAACCGTAATTTGTTTCTATGAGAGATTTAGTGGGTTATTACTCAATCAAACCACCTTATTTTAAAGCAATTAGAAAATATTACATCTTATCTTTATGTAGAAAACTCAGAATATCTTCATCTATTAAAATACAATTGAATACTATATAATCTATTTCCAAATGAATTACCATTAGCTTTTCCCTCCTAAATTTGAAAGAACACAACTCTTTTCAAATAAAAGCTTTCTGTCTGAAATAAATCAATCTTGTCAATAATAGGAAATGTCAGACTGTCCAGAAATTCTCTTTTTAGACTGTGATGGACATTGGAGAACTAATTGCTTACATACCGTGTGTCCGGCCCAGGTAAATTAAGAATGAACTGAGTTCATTATGATGGAAACTTCTTGTGTCATATACCAGCCATTTGGCCTTTGGACATAATGACTTCAGCAATTCCTTTGCTAAATGCATTTCCCTTACAGTCTATATACATAGTCCATTTACAGTCTTTTTACCATAAACGATTTGCTGAAAACTGTTTTCAGACTTGGGCCATTGGCAGCCACCCAACTAGTTTCTAAGACTGTAATAGAGAGAAATGAGGAAAGGGCGAAGATATCATATTTCAGCTTCAAACCCATATTGAATCTCAGACCAAGGATTATAATTTATAATTTGAAATTTTAAATGATTTCCCTATTTTATTATTTTTTGTAGAAATATAATAATTAGGAATTAGCTTTTAAATATGTGTGTTTGTGTGTGTGTGTGTGTGTGTGTGTGTGTGTGTGTGTGTGTGTGTGTGTGTGTGTGTGTGTGTGTGTAAAAGAAAACATGTAGGAATAGGTACTCTCTTGCTAGCATGTGGGTCCCAGGGATGGAAGTTAGCTTGTCAGCCTTGGTAGTAAGTGCCTTTACCCATTGACTGACCTCATTAACACTGGAAATTAATTTTTTTAAATTTGAGGAATATTAATTACTTCAGTTTTGACTGTTTTAATATGTTTAAACATATTCAAGATTTATCACCACACATAGTGGTATGTAGAGAGATGCTTAAGAGATATTCTTTTCTTTAATTCCCATTTTAAATTTTTATAATTAAGACTACATGGATAAGCCCTTCCAGTCTGAACCAATATACTGAGGAGACCTTAGAAGCTGGCTCTGGCCCCACTCCCACAATACACAGAGGAAGCCTGACTCACAGGTGCTCTAACACACCCAGGATCAGAGGTGAGAAGGCCACAACAACTGCCCCAACACCTAGAGTAACTGGGAGCCCCTGGATCCAGGGATACAGGAACCCTGCCCAGCCAGGGGCATGGGTTCCTTCTGGTCTGAACCCAGTGCCTTAAGAAGACCTTTAACACTGACTCTGCACTCACTCCTACAACACCCAAAGGGAGCCCAACTCCCAGGTATTCTGAAAGACCCAGGTCAGAGGAGAGGCCTCAATACCTGCCCCAACATCCTTAGAGTAACTGGATTCCCCAGGATCCAGAGACGCAGGAATCCCCCCTTCCCCAAGTCAGGGGCACGGGTTCCTTCCAGTCTGAACCAGTGCCCTGAGTAGACCTTGGGCATTGGCTCTGCACTCAGTCCCACAACACCAGAGGAAGCAGGATTTCCAGGCACTCTAACAAGCCCAGGATCAGAGGTACTCTGAAATCCCCAGGATCACAGGATCACAGAGGAAGCTCTACTCCTAGGAGATCAAACACAACCAGGAGCACTGGACTTCTGACACACTCAAGATCATAGTGAAGGCCACAACATTTTTCCCAACACCAAACAGAAGTTGGACCCCAGAAAAACCAGGGAAACTTAAACCCTTCCAGCCAGAGGCATGAGTTCCTTCTAGTTTGCACCTCTGCCTGGAGCAAACCCAGGGTTCTGACTCCCCACCTACTCCTGCAACACCCTGAGAAAGCTTGATTCACAGGAACTCTGACACAACAAGATCACAGGAGCTTGATCACACCAGGATTTCAGGATCCCAGAGGCAGCTAGACTCCCAGGAGCTCTGACACACACAGGATGTCAGGATCACAGAGACAGCTGGACTCTGAGGAGTTCTGACACAACAGGGATGGCAGAAGGACAGGCTCCAGTCAAAGACAGAGAGGGCAGGTAGCACTAGAGATAATCAGATGGTGAGAGGTAAGCTCAAGAACATAAGCAACAGAAAGCAGGGCTACTTGACATTATCAGAACTGAGTTTCTCCCACTATAGCAAATACTGAACAACCTATTACACCAAAAAAAAAGCAATATTTGGATCAAAAACCATCATCTCATGATGAGGATAGAAGACTTTAGGAAGGACATAAATAACCCCCTTAAAGAAATACAGGAGGAGAACACAGGTAAACAGGTAGAATACCTTAAAAAGGAAACACGAAAATCCCTTAAAGAATTACAGGAAAACACAACCAAACAGGTGAAAGAATTGAACAAAACCATCCAGGATCTAAAACTGGAAATAGAAACAATAAAGAAAGCACAGGGAGCCAACCCTGGAGATAGAAAATGTAGGGAAGAGACAAGGAGTCATAGATGCAAGCATCAGCAACAGAATACAAGAGAAAGAAGAGAGAATCTCAGGGGCAGAAGATATCATAGAAGACATAACAGTCAAAGAAAATGCAAAATGCAAAAAAAAAAATCTTGACCCAAAACATCCAGCAAATCCAGGACACAATGAGAAGACCAAATCTAACGATAATAGGTATAGAAGAGAGGAAAGATTCACAACGTAAAGGGACAGTACTGTCTTCAACAAAACTACAGAAGAAAACTTCCCTAACCTAAAGAAAGAGATGCCCATGAACATTCAAGAAGCCTGTAGAACTCCAAATAGATTGGACCGGAAAAGAAATTTCTCCCATCACATAATAATCAAAACTACAAATGCACAAAACAAAGAAAGAACATTAAAAGTAGCAAGGGAAAAAGCTCAAGTAACATATAAAAGAAGACCTATCAGAATTACACCAGACTTCTCACCAGAGACTATAAAAGCCAAAAGATACTGGGCAGATGTCATACAGACACTAAGAGACCACTAATGCCAGCCCGGGCTACTATATCCAGCAGAATTCTCATTACTATAGATGGAGAAACCAAGATATTCCATGACAAAACCAAATTTACAAAATATCTTTCCACAAATTCAGCCCTACAAAGAATAATAGATGGAAAACTGCAACACAAAGAGAGAAACTACACCCTAGAAAAAGCAAGAAAGTAATCTTTCACCAAGCCCGAAAGGTGAGAGACGCACAAACATAATTCTACCTCTAACAACAAAAATAACAGAAAGTAGCAATCACTTTTACTTAATATCTCTTACCACCAATGAACTCAACTCTCCAATAAAAAGACATAGACTAATTGACTAGATACCTAAATAGGATCCAGCATTTTGTTGCATAAAGAAAACACACCTCAGTGACAAGACAGGCAATAACTCAGAGTAAAAGGATGGAAAAAAATATTCCAAGCAAATGGTCTCAAGGAACAAGCTGGAGTAGACATTCTAATATCAAGTAAAATCAACTTTCAACCAAAAGTTATCAAGAAAGATAAGGAAGGACACTTCATACTCTTCAAAGGAAAAGTCCACCAAGATAAACTTACAGTTCTGAATATCTATGCTCCAAATGTAAGGGCACCCACACTTATAAAAGAAACTTTACTAATGTTCAAAACACACATTGCACCTCACACAATAATAGTGGGAAACTTCAACAACCCATTCTCATCAATAGACAGATCATGGAAACAGAAACTTAACAGAGACACAGCGAAACTAAAAAGTTATGAACCAAATGGATTTAACAGAGATCTATAGAACATTTTATCCTAAAACAAAAGAATATATCTTCTTCACAGGACCTCATGGTACCTTCTCCAAAACTGACCATATAATTGGTCACAAAACATACCTCAAAAGGTATAAGAAGATTGAAATAACCCCATGTATCCTACCAGATCACCACAGACTAAGCCTGTTCTTCAATAACAAAAAACATGATATAAAGCCAACATATACATGGAAGTTGAACAATGCTCTACTCAATAATAACTTGGTCAAGGAAGAAAAAAAGAAAGAATTTAAAGACATTTTATAATTTAATGAAAATGGAGGCACAACATACCCAAACTTATAGCTCTGAGTGTCTGTAGAAAGAAACCGGAGAGAGCATACATCAGCAGCTTGACAACACACCTGAAAGCTCTAGAACAAAAAGAAGCAAACACACCCAGGAGGAGTAGAAGGCAGGGAATAATCAAACTCAGGCCTGAAATCAACCAAGTAGAAACAAAAAGGACTATACAAAGAATAAACAGAACCAAAAGCTGGTTCTTTGGGAAAATCAACAAGATAGATAAACCCTTAGCCAGGCTAACCAGAGGGCACAGAATGTGTATGCAAATTAACAAAATCAGAAATAAAAAGGTATTCCTAAGAACAGAAAGTGAGAAAATTTAAAAATATTATCAGATCCTACTACAAAAGCCTATACTGAACAAAACTGGAAAATCTGGAGGAAATGGACAATTTTCTAGACAGATACCCGGTAGCAAAGTTAAATCAGGATCAGATAAACCATCTAAATAGTCCCAGAAACGCTAAAGAAATAGAAGCAGTCATTAAAAGTCTCTGAACCAAAAAAAGCCCAGGACCATAGGGGTTAGTGCAGAATTCTTTCAGACCTTCAATGAAGACTTAATATAAAATACTCTTTAAACTATTCCAGAAAATAGAAACAGATAACACTACCCAATTCATTCTAGGAATCCACAATTATACTTATACCTAAACCATACAAAGACCCAACAAAGAAGAAAACTTCAGACCAGTGAAGTTTCCCTTATGAATATCGATGCCAAAATACTCAATTAAGATTCTCCCAAATTGAATCCAAAAACACACCAAAAGAGTCGTTCCCTGTTGCTGTAAAATTAAAATATGCTTTCGTTTATCCCATACTAGATCCAGCACCTTAGTGCCCCATGATATCTGTTTGATGTTTTCATCTCAGTCAGCAAAGCATCTCACCAGCTCTGTTCCATCCCATATCACACTGCCTATGACAGCCTGGCAACAATCCCTCTACCCCGTCTAGTTCCCAAGGCAGGTTGCCACCATGCCAAACATACACATTCCAATTCCATGCCGACCCAATGTCCTGCCATCACACACTCTCTTGAACTCAATTAAATCACCACATGAAAGAACATACAACACAATAACCTCTGATCCAATTGATAATATATAATTTTCTCATCTAGACACACAAAGCCCTGTACACATCCATCCCTTAAGAATATTCATAACAACTTGGAAATGTGCAGAGAGGAATCACAACATCTGCCTCCATGTTCTCTCGGCGATTATCTCTCCAGTTTTGTCTCCTCCTCCTCTCTAAAACTTTTCTCCTGCCCATTTTTCCTTCTTGTCCAGTAACAGACTTTGTTCTATCCTATACCTGCCTTCACCTGTATAATGACATCATCCTACAATTCATCATGATGAAGTAGGCTTCATCCCAGGGATGCAAGGATGGTTAAATATATAGAAATCCATCAATGTAATCCACTATCTAAATAAACTCAAAGAAAAACACACATGATCATCTCATTAGATGCTTGAGAAAGCATTTGACAAAATTCAACATGCCTTCGTGATAAAAGTCTTGCAAAGACCAGGAATTCAAGGCCCATACCTAAGCATAGTAAAAACAATGTATAGCAACCAATAGCCAACATCAAACTAAATGGAGAGAAACTTGAAGCAATCCCATTAAAATAAGGAACTAGACAAGGTTGCCCACGCTCTCCTTACCTACTCAAAATAATAGTTGAAGTTCTAGTCAGAGCAATTAGACAACAAAAGGAGGTCAAAGGGATACAAATTGGAAAGAAAGAAATAAAAATATCACTATTTGAAGATGATATCATAGTATACTTAAGTGACCCCAAAAATTCCACCAGATTACCTCTAAACCTGATAAGTAACTTCAGCAAAGTGGCTGGATATAAAATTAACTCAAACAAATCAGTAGCCTTCCTCTACTCAAAGGACAAACAGGCCAAGAAAGAAATTAAGGAAATGACACTTTTCACAACAGTCACAAACAATATAAAATAACTCAGTGTGACTCTAACCAAGCAAGTGAAAGATCTGTACAACAAGAACTTCAAGTCTCTGAAGAAAGTAATCTCCAAAAGTGGAAATATCTCCCATGCTTGTGGACTGGCAAGATTAATATAGTAAAAATGGCATTCTTGCTGAAAGCAATCTACAGATTAAATGCAATCCCCATCAAAATTACACCAGAACTCTTCATAGAGTTAGAAAGAGAAATTTGAAAATTCATTTGGAACAACAAAAAACCCAGGATAGCAAAAAATTTTCTCCACAATAAAAGAACTTCTGGGGGAACCACCATAAAATCAGATACACTAAAACTAATAGAAGGGAAACTGAGGAAGAGCCTCCAACAATGCATAGGAAAATTTTTCCTGAACAAAACACTAACGGCTTATGTTCTAAGTTGAAAATAGACAAAAGGAACCTCATAAAATTGCATAGCTTCTGTAAGGCAAAGGACACTTTCAGTAGGACAAAATGGCAACCAACAGATTGGGAAAGAGCTTAGCAGAGGGTTATAAAGACACTTAGACATTGGTGGTTTGAATGAGAATGTTCCTCTATAAGTACAGGTATTTGAACCCCTGACCTCCAGTTGGTAGCACTGTTTGGTGAGGTGCTGTGGTGTTGATGGAGGAAGTATATTACCAGAGTCAGGTTTTGAGCGTTCATAGCTTTGGCCCCCTTCTAGCTCATTCTCTCTGCTTGTCTCTGGCCTCTACTGCCATACCTCTCTTACCTTTATGGACTCTCCCTCTGTAAGTGTAAGCCTAAACGAACTCCTTCTTCAATAAATTTTCTTTGTGGTGGTATTTGAATCATACAAATAGGAAAGTAACTAATGGAGAAACTAAAAGCAGGGAACTTTGTCTTTCTTGAACTATAGATTGTGTACATTCACACAGTAATAGTACAAAGACTAACTAGTAGTTGACCATTTGTTCTGCTGCGTGATACAACAAGTACCTGATTTTGTGCCATTTCAAACCCATTTTAAAGACTCTGTGAATGAAGATTTTGGACATGGAACAATAGAGAATGGTAGACTGTTTTATGGTGTCAGTCATCTGAGATGAGAAGAATTGAAAGCCAGAGAGACTACAGATTCATAAGATGGAACTTTCTAGAAATTACATATATGCTTGTGTCTAGAGGTTTGTGAGGAAAACTGGCTTCAAGGGTTTTAAAACTCTTTAGAGTGGCTGTGATGGCTTGTACATTCTTGGCCCAGGGAGTGGCACTCTTAGCAGGTGTGGCCTTGTTGGAGTAGGTGTGTCACTGTGGGCGTGGGCTTAAGACTCTCATCCTAGCTGCCAGAAAGTCAGTCTTCTCCTAGCAGCTTTCAGATGAAGATGTAGAACTCTCAGCTCCTCCTGCACAGTGCCCGCTTGGATGCTGCCATGCTCCCACCTTGAGGATAATGAACTGAACCTCTGAACCTCTGATCCTGGGGCCATCCCAATTAAATGTTGTCCTTTATAAGACTTGCCTTGGTCATGGTGTCTGTTCACAGCAGTAAAACCCTAAATAAGACAGTGGCAAAAGACTCCAAACAGAAGTGTTCAATAAGAGAAATGGAAGCCAGAGAGAGTGCTCAGTGGTTAAGAGCAAGGGATGCTTTCCCAGAAGACCTGGGTTTCCTTCCTTGTACCCACACAACAGCTCACAGCCATCTGCAACTTCAGGCCTACATCTAACAACATCTTCTGGCTTCCATAGGAAGCAATCGTGCAGATGGAACACAATCATACAAACATGCAGGCAAAACACCCATACATAGATAAATATTCTTTAATGAAAGATAGAGGCTTTTTTTTATTCTCTCTTCAATTTGTCAGAGCAGACCCTGAGCTCTGGAAAAAGAATGAAGCAGAAATGTCTATCCTTTCTTTTCATAGAAAGAATGAAGACGTGAGTGTAGTTTAAAATGGCCCATAGCCACACATTTGTACAGCGAAGGAAAGTAAGTACTTCCAGATTTTGTCATGTCTGATTTTGTCCAATGATACAGTAAGAGACAGTGATGAGTGAAATAATTTAGGTCACCTTAGACGTCCTAGATCCTCACCTGTCTGTCTAGCTTACAGTTTAAGAAGTAGGGAATCCAGAAATCTGAGTGACTTTGAGACAACAGGATAGTTACTCTAAATGAGGTTCCTTCTCTCCTGAAATGGAGATGCTGCTTATGTGAGAGCTGGTCAGTGAGGGTACTAAACCTAGTTAAAAACAAAAGGAGCCTTTTATATTTAAATGTATAAAACTAAAAAAAATAATTGGCAACAGTGCTGCTCTTCCAAACTCAATAACCTTTCTAATTAAATTCTGGCAGAAACAACTGTCAAGTCATTCTTGCTTGTTGGATCAACCAATTTCTCACAATCAAGTGGTTAAAACTAATATCCTAATAGTAGGAAAAGATTATTTAACTGCTGAATATATTTCTTATAGTAAAAGGAAAGTTCATTGTTTTGGGAGGTTTCATGTGCCCTCTACAAAATGAATTATCAACATTTTCTGGCAGAGCGCCACGACTGCAATTTCTGGCTTCTACTTGTTCTATGTACTTCTATATACAGAGCCATTTGCTCAGAGCATGAATCATTTTCTAAAGGGCATTTGCAACTTTGAACTTCTACCTCAGATTCACTGGGAAGGGAATTAGAGTGTAACTCAAGTCTGTCCATTTCCCCCAAATGATATATTTCCTAAAGCTTAGAGAGGAAAACTATTGCATCTATTTCCTTATTTGTTATAAAAATCTGTTCTTCAGAGTTCTAGAGTAGCAGTTATTTCAACAAATGTTGTAAGTGATGTACGTGGTAGGGTGGTAAACTTGAAAGAATACATGTAAGTGTTTTATAGAAACTGTTAGGATAAAGGAGTCATGTGTCCTCAACACTGTTAACTTAGTTACAAAGTCCACCTACACTTTCAGGAATGCTGGCTTCCTGCGTCATTGATGGATTTGGGGTTAGGCTGAATCTTGAGTGTGCCAAGCCTCTACCTCCATGCAGGTGATAATTTCACTTTTAGTATGTGCTTTCAAATAATGTGTTTAACTGATTCATTGAATTAAATTTTGCTCTTAGTGGTGAGGAACTTCATATTCGTATTCAAATTAAATACTAGGGATACTAATATGCCATCTAGATTTCCTGGAAAATTCCCCACTTCTATCATACTTTAGATTTTTACCCCAATGTTCACATACATACATACATACATACATACATACATACATACATACATACATACATTTATATATTACTTCTGAGATTGAACTGGATCATGTCATGGAATCAAGAATAGAATTTGCTGGAATAGGAGGCAAGGGTTTTGAGACTTTTTTTCCTCACCAAATTATTCTTCAGGACTCATAGATTAAGAATTTTTTAACCCAGGTCATGATGATGGGCATTTCCCTCATGATTACTTTGAACTTGGAGCACTGCCAGAGGAATATTTCTTCAGGGTCTTCTGAAGATCATTTCATGATTTATGGTACATGACCCAAAAGGATAACTTTATTCTGGATACTTGTACCTTATAAATGCAAAATGTTAAAAACAAATGGTAAACACAACCTTTATTGATTGTTTAGGGATAATTAAGGAATCGTCATCTCATATATTTTCAAATGAACCCCAACACAAGAGAGTTAAACTCAAGGATGAATTTCAACTCAACTTCTGTCTCTATGTGATATAAACACCTTATTGTCAGAGACGATAATATCTGAGACATCAATCTGTGTGTTATTTTATGAAGATACAATGTGCAAATTGTGGAGAGTTCACATGTATTTTGTATGTGCACATGTGAGTGTGTGTGTATGTGTGTGTTCATGTATAGGCCAGATGATGTTGACATATGTCCTGCTCTCCACCTTATCCCCTTGACAGTCTTGCACTGATTGGAGATTGCTGTATTTTGGGTGAGCCTAGGGAACACAGAGTCTAGCAATCTTCTTGGGTCTGCTTTACACAAGCTGGGGTTAGGGATGCATGGGACAATGGGTAGCTTACACCAGGAGATCTGATCTCAGGTTCTCATGCTTGCATCACAAGTTATCTTACTCACTGAGCCATCTCTCCACAAATTGCAATTTTATTAAAGGGAATTTTTTTCTGTGAAAATCATGCCTGCCTTTCATGTTTCTAATTTTTTATTCTTCTTCCTCTTGAAATTTCTGAATGATTATCTTCATCTGTTTGAAGCGATCAGTTATCAGGCTGTGTTTATTGTATAAACTTCTTTAATGTTAGATAATACATACCTTAAAAACTAAGTCAAATAAATCATTTTAACTCAAGTAATCACTAAATCTGGTCAGAAAACTCATGTCTTTATTCTTTTGTAAGCTTTCTTTTAAGTGTGAATGTATAACCATTACAAGGATGTTCCAGTGAGATATTTTAAGTCAATAAGTTGTGATATAATTTATTGTCATTCATATAAATTAACAATTCAGTCACATGATTTGGCTTCTAACATTAAATTATGTCACCCATTTCATTCATTGCATATATTTAGGCAGAAAGTCAAACCTGAGGTTGTCTCCCTCACACTACTAATTATGTCCTGCCTGCTTGACATCAGATAACAAATGTTCTTATGTCTTTCTCTTGAAGAAATTATCCTGATGGTGGTGGTAATGTGAGGTTATGAAGATTTCTAATGTAGGAATCTCATCTCTGGGTACTTATGCTGTTGTGCAGAAACTTATTATTCAATCTATTCAAACACACCCAGAAAGGCACAAAGGAAAAATGAAAGTGTCATGAAGCCCAATAAGGCAGTGAAGTTACCTCCTGAATTTTTAAAAATATTGTGTCTTCTACAAAGATTGTTTCAAGATATTATGATGTTGTTTGCCTTTTATGCTGCTACAATTCAATGCATTTATTAACTGATAAAAGTAAGAGTAAGAATATTCTTGGTGCTAGAAACTTTGGAATGAGTAAAGAGTTTAAACAGAACAGAGACAGAGTTTAATGAATAGAGGCTATTCAAATGTGTACTCAATTGCTACTCTTAAAGACAGTAATAGGGTGGCACAGAAAGATTGATGACTGAACAAATCAGATTTGTGGGCATGTACACAAATTCAAGTACTTTGTGCATGCACACACACACTTATGAACATGCATATGTACACACACATTTATATATATATATATATGCCATTTATATATGTCTGTGACTCAAAGATTATTGTGGAACATGAGACAGAAAGATTGCAAGTTCGAAAGGTGGTATATGACTAAGATGAATCTGTTTTCTGCATAAAATGGAATGGCTGCACATACAAATTCTCAGCAGCTAAGACAGCATACATAAGGCTTTCACGGGCTTAGGTCAACCCTTGGCTAAGGAGTCGCTGGAAGCTGATAGGTGCTAGAAGGAGAAGACATAGCCCTTAGTGAATTGACCACCCTCCAGTGAAGACCACATACCCAAGGTATATTGTTAGCACAAACTGTACTTTATGGTTTACAAAAAATCAAGGAAGACACTTCAAGTTTGGTGCTAGAATATGAAGAAGATGCATTATACCAAGTTCTTAAAGAACTGAAAACATGATTAAAAATAAAAGAGCAACAGCAATCAAATCACATACAATTTCTACCCTCAATAGAAATCACATGAATTTGTTAGTCTTTTAGATGATTTTCTAAAGTCTGTGTTTCTGCATACTCTCTGCAAGGAAACATCTTTCCAAAGATTTTGAGTCCCTGAGTTGGGGATCTTACAGTCCCGTTTGTGGAATCATCCATTTCTGACTTTCAGTAACAACAGGCAACTGAGATTTTGGATGTGGATTAGTATCCAGGTTATATGCATGTTAATGTGTAATGATTTAATTTATTTTTATGTAGACATCATTATGAATGCCTGTAATTCAATCACCTAAGAGAGTAAGGTAGTATACTGATTAATTTGGTTCAGAAATAAAATTCTTGTATGTGACTTAATTGCTTCAAATGATATTCATTCTACTACTCAAAAGTCACATTTTCAAACCCACTTATTAACTCATTTCAATGTGCATCACTTGGACACTAATTACCTGGACATTTTGAAAGTATAGTCCATTATAAATTCCAAACAAGGTTGATAAACAAAAGCAGTCATTTAAACCTGTAGAAACTGGCAAAAGAGTATATAGTCCATAAGAAAATTGATACATGAGATTCCATTGAATGTTTTTAAAAGTCTCTTGTGTATGAGGTACCCTGTCCCTTTCTCCAACCTGCTACGAGTTCAGCATCACGCCTGGAATCCTGAGTGTGGGCAGGATCCCAGTATTTTCCCAATTAAAAGCTTGGTATTTTTCTTAGATTTCAGGTAGCTTTGGTTTTTCACATTACATCCTCTGTATATATTAGAGGTTAAATTATGGGCAGATTTTTGGACCTTCTTTCCTCTGCTCATTTGGAGGAGATGAGTGGAATGGAATGTACAATGGGCTGTAGTATGTTATGGACATCTCTACCATTTAAAACAAAAAAAAATGAATTGAAAGATATTTGATCATGACTTAATTCTCTCACTTGTCATGAGAGAAACATACTTTTGGGGGAAACATGTTGAATCTGAATGAGTATCCCAAAATACTATACTTTCAATATATGCTTTCCAAATAAAAATGACAATTGCAAACTGAAATGTGGTTTCTCAGTCATAACATTGGAAAGATAATTTTTCCATTTGAAAACTGATAGTAAGGACATTGTAGTGATTTCCTACTTTAGCCAACAACCACACACTCGACAACTTCAAGCAACACAGTAGTAATATTTGTTCTTTGAGGGGGGCAGTGACAAGTCAAGATGGATTTTATTGAGCTAAAACTGACATATCTATAGGACTATATTTCTTTAAAGACCCTGAAGTGACACAGCTTTATTTCCTTCTCTTTTATAGATCCCACAGGCTTCCTGATTTTCTTGACTTGTCCTTTTCCATTTTAAAGTCAACAATGACTGATCAAATTTCCTTCCTATCAATCTGACTCTACCATGTGTGTATGTAATCTTCATCCATGTTTGGGGAGTTGGTGATTACTTTTGGCATACCCGACTAATGAATCAAGTGGGTGCCCCTATCTTAAATAAGCTATATTCATTTTCCACCTGAATGTATTCTGTTGGGAGCGATGCCCTTGAAACCCTCCACTATTAATGTTATTATTATGGTTAGAATTAAGTATGACTGGGTTCATGGAAAATCCCCAGCCAGCTGCAGAAGACTAATACAAATCTGGTGGTCAAAATGAATAATGATATGATATGTCAAGATACCCAATGTGATGACCTGCAACCTTTCTGAAAAATCAACATCCTGCTGACTAATAGATATGACAAACCCTGGGCACTCACCCCAAGAAGGAGCCCATGGAGGCACTGAACATGGTGCAGGGCACACGTGACTTCATCTGCAGCCTGCACCCACCGAGAGGAGCTGCTTGCTCAAAGAACTGCACTGCTTCGAGTCCATTGCCATCGCACAAGAAGAACTGGAAGCTCTGCCACCCACTCCAGGATGCTGAGATATGTGTTCTTCCACAGTTTGATACCTTTCGTAGGGTTTGACTTTTTGGATAACGCAATTATGATTGGAATTATTTTGTGAATGTCAACAATGGCAGTCAACATGTTATCTTTTCCTTCTATGTATCAACATATTATTTAATTTTCAGCTCTTGATACTGTACTGTACTGAGTTGGGATTTGCTTATTTCTGACATAACACTCATGGGATACCTGTTTATGTCTTTATTTTTTTTCTGATGGTTATAATTCAATGCTGAGGTTTCTCCAAATTATCTAATAATTTGGAGATGTTTAATATTAGTTAAAATTGTAATTCCTTACCTAGTGGCATCCCTTCTGTGATATTTCATGGTAAACATTTAAATCATATAAATTCATTCAAGTTTTATTCCACATCTATCCAAAATGAAGCAGAGTTTTAAGTATATCTGACTATTTTAATTTTGACTCATACTGTCTTTAAGAGTCAGAGGTTAATCAAAGAAGAACAATTGTCTGGTGCTCCTTTTACATAAGCTGTGTATGCTAGCAAGTCTACTTATTTCTGATTGGCTTTTTACCTTTAATTTACCAACATTGAGCAATGACAGTGAATTCTGGTTTGTAAGAGAAAGGCAGTGCTTAGATATTTCCTATGTCTTAGAAAATGGTTAAAGAGAACATGAAAAAAGTCAGAAAAGGCTTAGAAAAGAGAAAATGAGAAAGAGAAAAAGCTGAGAGCTGATATCAAAATTGGTTCTCCACATCCCTTTGGTTGTCCACCCTGCTTCCCTCTCCTGTTGGGTCCCCTAGTAGGCCTTCTTTTGGTTATGTCTTTTGGCCCTTGGACATTTAATCGTGTAACCAGCTTTATTAAACAACAGGTAGATAATATAGCAGCAAAACCTATTCAGGTATATTATCATAGGCTAGCTATGGAGGATGCCTTTGATGATGGCCAATCTCACCTACACATCTCCTCCCAGCCCAGGCAAGGTCATTTTTGTCGTTGAGCCAAATTAGGCCAACATTCTTTTCTGCCTGCTTTCCTGATGTCTTTGCTGAAACATCAGCGAATTGTCACCCCTGCATGCTGAGCTGGACAGTCAATGATGGGAAAGAGAGTGATATATTCACGAATAAAGGGCCTAAGACAGGAGGGCCGCCATTAGCTGCTGCCTTATCCCAATGATGGGCCCTGGCCACAAGATTCTCTTGGCCATGTGACAAATATCACTCCAACCTAAGACAGATGCAGTTCCCGAGGGGCTCATCCCAGGATAGCCTGGCCATTTGGTCACCTTTTCATTTAACTATAAGGAAGGGAGAGATGTTGGGAGCAATGCCCTTGAAACCCTCCATTATTAATGTTATTATGGTTAGAATTAAGTATGACTGGGTTCATGGAAAATCCCCAGCCAGCTGCAGAAGACTAATACAAATCTGGTGGTCAAAATGAATAATAATATGATACGTCAAGATACCCAATGTGATGACCTGTAACCTTTCTGAAAAAACCAACATCCTGCTGACTAATAGATATGACAAACCTGTGACCTTTCTGACATCCTGTCAACTTCAGCCAATTCCCTGACCACACAAATATTGTGTCCTTGGTCTGTGTAAATGTTTCTTACTTCCCCCCTCCATATGTATGGTATAAATTCAGCATGGGGAAAGATAAAATTGTCGCCTTGATCGGACTCTTGTCTTGGCATCCTTCTTTGTGTCTCTTGTCCCCCATTCTCTTCCAGCTACCCAACACCCTCGTTGACAGTATTCTGTCATATTACATTACATGTCTCATTTTTTTGTGGGTACAAAAGGTCCACTTTCAATAAAACTGGGGCAATCAAGTTCAGAATTTGTCATTTTTACTGTTCCTAATCACCTTCTGACTTCTTGTCATCTCCCCAAAGGACAAAGAATTCAAAGAATTCTTGGTTCTCCATTTGTAGAAATGTATTTTACTTTTGTTCCCACACTTTCTAACAAATCCAATCACCCTACAGTGAGTTGGTTCAACATTGCAGCTCATTTCCTAGATTAATTTTTTTAATGTGGCAGAACAATTTCTTTGTTTCTCTAAGTAAACTGAGAAAGGAGAGCCTATGATAAGAAAAAGTTAACAAATAGCAGGAGAGAAACATTGGAGTATCCACTTTGGACTGATGATAAAAGTTGTGTCCACATGACATAAATTAGAAACTTATACATTGAAATTCCTCCAAGTCTGTGTATTCTTGAGAGGGCTGTTGGAATTTCTACCACTCAGAAATATAAATAATACTTGAAGAGTCAAAAAAAGCAGGGGTGTATAATGTCAGCTATTGGGTAAACTCTGTTGCTGTCTCTTTTGGATATACTTTGTTGTCAACTTGACTACAACTAGAGCCAAAACCTCAAAGTGGGGGCACACCAGGGAGGAATTTTTGCTTAATTTAAAGTAGGAAGATCTACTTCTAAACAGTACCTTTGAGATAGGAAGACTAGCCTTTAATCCAGAAATTTTGAGCTGGGAGAAGGTATATCTCTCCTCCAGATCTTTAATCCACATCTTCCAGCATTCTGCAGGAAGCTTATATAAGACATGGAAAAAAGAAGCTTTTGCTTTTTTCCTGCTTGCCTGAGTCTTGCTAGAAAGTTTATTCCTTCACTGGCCTTAGAGCCTACGTCTTCACTGTTTGACTGGATGCCACCATATACCATAGACAAGAGAGATATCCAGTCTCAGGGACTCAGCAACTCTTGGATTCTTGGGCTTTCTTTTCATAGCTGGCCATTGTTGGAATTGCAAGATGACAGCCTTTAATCCATTTTAATAAATCCTCTTTGTCTATATATGGAAATCTATCTTAAAAGTTCTGTTACTCTATAGAACACTGGCTTATATAGTGTCCAAGTTCTAAGAACTGATCTCGATCTCAAAACTACTGGAAGAAGTTTTCTTACTGGATGGATGGAGAAATTTGATTGAGTCAGCCATGGTCTTCCTAGTTTGCTGAAGAATCTATCTCACATCACAAGCATTAGAATCATGAAGGGTTCTAAGCAGTATTTTGTGCTATCAAGTGGTTAGAGTCTGGGTCAGATATTCTAGTTTTTTCCCTCTTATCCAAAGAGTTGAAAATAAAGTCTCATACATAGCTGCAAAAGAACCAAGATGACTTTATTTGGAGCAGTGTTTATAAATGGACACACACACTGTCAAGATTGCAATAGGTCATATGATTGAAGATTATTAAGCACCTAAGAGCAGGAAAGGATGGTTACAAACACAAGTAGTCTGTGTGGTTTTCTACTGAGATTGATAACTTAGGTCGCATAATCATTTCTGTAGTGTCACTTTACACAATGCATTTGATTTTAATCCTATGTACTCTCAATTATGTGCAATATAAGATGGAAAATACAGGATTGTTCCGCAAAAGTTACTAGAACATTCAGTTTGCCTTACTGTACATCTACTCAAAACTAATTCAACCCTCATTTTATTCTTCATAAAGCATGATACATCGGGGGTATACTTGAATGAAAACTGTCTAATTTTGATTGTTACTGGCGTGGGGAAACTTCTGATTTGAGATGGGATTACATCCAAGTTCTGGATAATGATCGATGAGTTTTACATTAGTAACTTGATTCATTGTTTTGAGAGGATTGTGTGTTCACAGTAAGTTCAGGTGAATGAACTTAGGCTGCCAAATGCTTTCTTATAAGTGAAATATGCATAACCCATTCATATTATATTAGAATTGAATGGACTAGAATTTTTTAATGTTAGTGAGTACAACTTTGTACCACAAGTGATTAGTGACAAGGATTTTTATTAATCTATAATCTTTTAGTGCAATACTTATCCCAACATAACTACAAATATGATTGATGACTTCATTTCCATTCTCAATTGTCCTTTTCAAAGAGATTTGCAACAATCATTTCAAACATGTTAATAAAATTATTGGTAAACATATTGGTGACGGAAGATTCTTCTTCTTTTTTTTAATTAACTTGAGTATTTCTTATTTACATTTTCTTCTTCTTCTTCTTTCTCTTCTTCTTCTTTCTCTTCTTCTTCTTCTTCCTCCTCCTCCTCTTCCTCCTCCTCCTCTTCCTCCTCCTCTTCTTTTCTTCTTGTTCTTCTTGTTCTTCTTGTTCTTGTTCTTGTTCTTCTTGTTCTTCTTTTTGTTCTTGTTCTTCTTGTTCTTCTTGTTCTTCTTTTTGTTCTTGTTCTTCTTGTTCTTGTTCTTCTTGTTCTTGTTCTTCTTCTGCTTCTTCTTGTTCTTCTTGTTCTTGTTGTTGTTGTTGTTCTTCTTCTTCTTGTTCTTGTTCTTGTTTTTGTTCTTGTTCTCGTTCTTCTTCTTGTTTTTGTTCTTGTTCTTGTTGTTCTTCTTCTTGTTCTTCTTGTTCTTGTTCTTCTTGTTGTTCTTCGTCTTGTTCTTCTTGTTCTTGTTCTTCTTGTTCTTGTTCTTGTTCTTCTTGTTCTTGTTCTTGTTCTTCTTGTTCTTGTTCTTGTTCTTGTTCTTCTTCTTCTTCCTCTTCCTCTTCTCTTCCTCTTCTTCTCTTCTACCTTCTTTTTCTAACCATTAAAGTGTTTCTTTTCTTTGTTTAAATCATTCTGGCACTGACTTGAAGCCCTCTATGGGCTCATTTAATATGTTTGCTTTCAAACATAGTATAGGACTAAACTCTCTCATCTTATACTTGAAGCAGAAGCAGAAAATAGGTCAATGACTTATTCAATGTGACACTTACAAACTGTTAGTATTAAGATCTTGTATGGGGACTGGAAATAGAGCTCAGTTGTTAAGACTATTTTCTGCTTTTGTGGAAGACCTATGTTCAGACTCCAGCACCCACGGAACAGCTTAGAGTGGTCTGTAACTCCAATTCTAGAGGATCCAAGACTATTCTTTGATCTCTGCTGGCACTAGACATACACATGTTGTAGAGCCTAACTGAAAGTAAAACACCCACACATAAAATATAAGTAAATAAATTAAAAAATGTTTGTTTGCTTGTCTGAGTGTATATATGTGTAACTATGTGCAGGTGCCCACAGAGGCAAGAAGAGAGAATTGAATCCTCTGGATCTGGATACAGGTGAATGTGAATCACTGGGTTGTGATATTCCAACCAAATTCTCATCTTCAGCAAGAGCAGCAAGGACTCATAGCCACTGAGCTATCCCCCAAACCCAAATAAATAAATCTTTAAAAGATTTATGTGTGTCAGTCTTCTCTGTAGTACTGACACTTTGCTTCACCAGACATTCATCATAATAGTAGTGGTTCATGAGTATTTACCAAATTGAATAGAAGCAGAATTGAAGCAGAAGCAGAAAATAGGTGAATGACTTAGTAAGTGAATGAACATTAACTAGTATAGTTTTATATAGTCATTATGATCATTGAATTTGATACTTAAACTAATTTTTGTATTTCACAAAATTTAACAAGATAAATGGTTATCCTCTGAAAGGAATAGTTAGAGAATCCTACTGTTAAATTGCCTAATTTTCCAATTGTCAATTGTTAAATTACCTAATATATTCTCTCAGTGGTATTTGTTTCCCTCAAAGAAGCAAACAAGAAATAGACACTTTTATCTCAGACATCATGAGATAAAGCCTCTCTCCCAGCAATGCCTCTGTATGGCTTATAACTGGTATTAAATCACCATTACGCATTTAAAAAGCAAACTGATTTATTTGTGCACATTTATTGTGCTAGGACAACTTAATTGATAATTGCAGGATATAGTCCCTGCTCTCATTCTCTCTCTCTCTCTCTCTCTCTCTCTCTCTCTCTCTCTCTCTGATATTTGTGGTAACCTTGACCTTAATTGCTTGTGTTAACAAAAATTAAAGTACTAGTTGATAATTTAACAGAAGCTCAGCTTGAAATCTAATGAAATGTAGTTATCTTTTATTTATGGGTAAGTATTTACTGGAAACAAGAATCTCTAGAGGGAGGAGATTTCAAGAGCAAAGCTTTCAACACACACATGTGATGACATATATTCCAATTACAGAGGAGTTCATTCTCAATATCTGCAAATTCAAAAATCATAGAAAGTATAAAAGCCAATTGCCCAGCATTCAAATTACCACCTACTGACCTCTATTATGGTTTTACACTTTTGCTGAGTTGGTCCTTTGAGGATCTCAAACATGTAGAACACATAATCCTACATAACTTCTCTCTTCTCCTCCTCCTTCTCCTAGTACCTCCTCTTTCCTTAAGGCACCCTGCCTATGTTCAGGATTTCGTTGTTCTATTTTCCTCTCTCTCTCTCTCTCTCTCTCTCTCTTTCTTTTTCTTTCTTTTTTTTCTTTCTTTCTTTCTTTCTTTCTTTCTTTCTTTCTTTCTTTCTTTCCTTCATTTTGTTGTAAAATTCAGTTGTAAAACCATCTGAGTTTAATCATGATGATCTATGTGACCATTGGTTTACAATAGTTCAGTGGAGCATAGTGGGCTCCTCAGCTGTTCCACGATTGAAGACAAAAAATACCATTCATCCCAGGATTTGTTAAGTGCTAAGAGTTCAGAAAGCAGTGGTAGGTTTGGGTAAGTTCCTCCCTGGTTCAGGATTGGCTGTTACCAGCCTCATTTGTACATGGTCTCATTGCAGCCACAGGTGCTGTGAGGTCATAACTGAATTGGTCATGTCCAGAAAACATTTCACACCCCTCTCTCTGATTTTTTTTTTTTTTTTTATTAACTTGAGTATTTCTTATATACATTTAATGTTATTCCTTTCCCGGTTTCCGGGCAAACATCCCCTCCCCCCCCTTCCTTATGGGTGTTCCCTCCCACCTCCCCCATTGCTGCCCTCTCTCCAACAGTCTAGTTCACTAGGGGTTCAGTCTTAGCAGGACCCAGGGCTTCCCCTTCCACTGGTGCTCTTACTAGGATATTCATTGCAACCGAGGTCAGAGTCCAGGGTCAGTCCATGTATAGTCTTTGGGTAGTGGCTTAGTCCCTGGAAACTCTGGTTGGTGGGCATTTGTACATATGGGGTCTAGTTTCCCCTTCAAGCTCTTCCAGTTCTTTTCTCTGATTGTTCAACAGGGTCCTGTTCTCAGTTCAGTGGTTTCCTGCTGGCATACGCCTCTGTATTTGCTGTATTCTGGCTTGTCTCATGAGCGATCTGCATTCACATTTTGATCATCCGTCTTGAGTTTCATTTGTTCTAGGCATCTAGGGTAATTCAAGCTTTTGGGCTAATAGCCACTTATCAATGAGTACATACCATGTATGTCTTTCTGTGATTGCTCTCTGACTTTTAAGTTTTTGGATCTTATATTGTTTCCATACTCTCTTCCATGATATTCCCTGAGCCTTAGATTGCTTAGTATTAAGTTTCCTATTTGTTGTTGAGCTATCAACTCTCACTTATTCTTGGAAGCAAGAGCAACCACGTGTCTCTGCATTCACTGTCAATCATTGCAAAAAGAACTTTTTCTGATTAAAGCTTAGAGTAGTGTTTTTCTGTGGATATAAACAAATACTTAAACGTTATCTAGCTGACATTTTAGATAAACAGTGGTACTAATATCACCCCCAGGGCCCAATACTTGTTCATCCAAGAGGTCTTGATCAGGTTTATAGTAACAGGTATAAATTTAGTTTTGTAGAATGGACCTCAAATGCAAATAGAGGAAAGGTGACTATTTCTATAACATCTGTGCCACTATTGTGCAGGAGGGCATATCTTGACCAAAACTGTAACTATTAGGGTTCAAATCTCTATAAGACGATTCATGCCTCTTCTTTTTAAACAACTTGCATAGCATGCTCTACCACTATGTAGCTAGCCAGTTGGGAGAAAACTTTAGTTTGATTCTAACTTGGTTTCTCTAGTCTTTACAATAAAAATTTATACTGTCTTCAGAAGTAGCTTATCAAATAATTCTGGGAGAGAAGTGAGGAATAGCAGTGGAATCTTGTACCTGTTTAGCAGTTCCCCACCTCCAAAAAAGAACCATAAAGAAATCTGTCATACCCAGCTCTGAGGTTTTGATTTAATAACACTTATAGAACAAAAATTGTCCAGATCTGCAGAATTGTAGAATAGTTCCTTTCAAACAGCATATTTTACTTTTTACTTGTATTTTTAAGCTTGTTTACAATGTAGCCAGTTTTCATATAGCTTTACATGTGTTATGTTTTCTTTATAAATTTACCATGTGATGACTGTCTAGGTTTTTTCTTTTTTTATTTGATACGTATTCTGAATAGAGCCACAATAAAGATTGGTAAGCAAGGATCTTAGAAGCAGGATATAGGGTCCTATGGGCATATAACCAAGTGTGGTGTGTTTGGGTTAAAATGGTAGTTCTAGTTTTAGCTTTTGAAGGAACTCCCACACTAATCTCTCTAGTGGCTGCATCAGTTTGTATGCCCAATAACAGTGAACATCCCAGAGAGCATATGGTGTCAATTCATTTCTTGATGACAACCATTCTGACTAGAATAAGATGGAATCTCAATGATGTTCTTTGAATCTGCATCTCTCTGAAGGTTAATGAGGTTGAACACTTTTTAAAAGTGTTTACTTGTCCATCTGTGTTTCTTCTCTTGAGAATTCTGTTTGGATCTGGCCCATTGTTTGATTGGGCTATTTTTTTAATACTTAACTTTGTGAGTTCTCTTTGATATATAGTAATCCTCTGTCAGAGGTATAACACAGATTTTCTTCACACTGCTGATGGGTTCCTTTGCTGTACAGAAGATTTTTAATTTTATGATGTCTGATCTCTCAGTTGGTAGCCTTCTTTTCTAGGTTGCTGGGTTCCTATTCAGAATGTCTCCGCTCGTGCCTGTGTGTTGAAATATATGCTATGCTTTTTTCTTTAGCAGTATCAACATATCTAGTCTTTTGTTGAGACTTTTAGCGAGTTTGCAGTCAATTTTATATAGGGAGAGAGATAAAGTTCTAGCTATGTGGTGATTTCTAGTTTTCCTTAGTGAAACTTATTAAAGATATTGTCTTCTTTCCATTGTGAACCTTTTGGTATTTGGGCAAAATAAATCAGGTAGCTTTAAGTATATGGACTTTATCTGGATCCCTGTCATATTCAATTTTTCTGTGACTTTTGTATCAGTTTCATGCTGTTTCTATCTATATGTATTTGCAGCATATCTTGAAATGAGGCAGGTGATATTACTAGAAGCATTCATTTTGTTGAGGTTTGCTTTGTCATTCCTAAACCTTTGGTGTTTCCATATAAAATTTTGGGAATGTTATTTCCATGTATTTAAAAAATAACCATGGGATTTAGATTGGGATCACAATGCGTTTGTAGATTGCTTTGATAGAATGGTCATTTCCCAAGAATTAATTCTTCTGGTTTCTGAGCATTGACAGTCTTCCCATGTCCTAGTGTCTTTTGCAATTCTTTTCCTTTGATTCTTTTTTTTAAGTTTTAATTGCAGAGACCTTTTGCTTCTTCAATTGGGGTTATTTCTGTAAATGTGTGTTGTCAAAGAGGTCTACTTTTGATTTATTTTTCAGTATGTTTGTCATTGGTATGCAGGAAAGCTATTGATTTTGGGTATGAATTTTGTATCCTGCCACATAACTAAAAGTGTCAGCTATAAGATATTTTGGTAGAATATTTATAGTTTTTGTATGTTGAACATATCATATGCAAAGAAGGATACTTTGAATTATATCTTGCTGTTTGTATTTTTTTAATTCCTTTCTATTGTCTTACTGATCTAGCTAAAAATTCAAGGGCTATATTAAATAGGAGTGGCAAGAGAGGAAACTCTTGTTTTTGATATTAGCTGGAATACTTCAAACTTTTCTCTATTTATCATACTAGCCATAGTTTTGTTTCCGGGCTTTTTGTTTTTGTGTGTGTGTGTGTGTGTGTGTGTGTGTGTGTGTGTGTGTGTGTGTGTGTGTAATTTCCTTTTGTATCTCTGTAGAGTTTGGTTTTCATGTTTGTATGTCTATCTTTCTAATCATAAAAGTATTGAAAAATCTTTAAAATGTGCTATGTCTGAATGTGTCCCCTAGAACTCCTATATTGAAATTTTAAGTAATCCTCGAATTGATTGTATAAGTGGTGGGAATTAAGTTAGGAGGGTAACCTTCATGAGAAAGATTGATTACCATATAAGGGTGATTGCTTGCTTTTGTTCACATGTGAAAACAGTGAGAAGATGGTTGTCCACGAACTAGTATGTATCTGTGGGAGTTAACACCCTTGCCCAGGTTGCTGCAATAATGACTCTGATTAATGACTTAATTAATTATAAATAAGTGCTTAGGCCATAAGCTTTTTTCTCATTCCCTGACTGGCTCATAACTTATATAACCCACTTATTCTACTCTGTGTTTGCCACGTGGTTGGTTACCTCTTCTCAGTTTCATACACTCATCTCCTCCGAGTTTGGGGTGAAATCTCCCTGCACCTCAGTCTGTTCTAGAATTGTCTCTCCCTGCTCTAACTAGCACCTCCTGCTTCCTGCCTAAGCAATTAGGCCAACAGCTTTTTACTGACAGATGATGCTTCTACACAGAGCACAAGAGATTCTCTCTACACTAGGAAGTAAACCCTCAACGGACACTGAATTTATAGGTGTCTTGATCTTGTATTTCCTAACCTTATGAAAAGAATAAATTCCTTTGTTGATAACTATCCATGAGTATGCAGTGGACTGTGCTAGCCTCATCAAATTAAGCACAGCTTTCTCTGTTCCGAGAATTCCTTCTTTCTCGTTTTATTAGAGAACTGTTTATTTGAGAATTTCATACAACGTGTTTGGTCACACTTATTCTCCCTCCACCAACTCCTCCTAGACCTATACTTCCTTTTCCCTCACCCAATTTTGTGTCTCTCTCTCTCTCTCTCTCTCTCTCTCTCTCTCTCTCTCTCTCTTTACACCTTTCAAGCACAGTTGATGCTAATATTTATTCTTGGGTGTTGCCTTTTACTGAAACATTCACAACTACTGAGACTATACCCTTAAAAAGTCATTTGTGTCTTAGAAGCTATTGATTGTTAATAGCTCCTTAGTGTGGGGGTGAAACTTTCATGCCCACCTCTAGGAATGATGAAGCAGAAAGATTAAATGGATATGAGATGAATGATGAGAGTAGGAATATCTAACACTAAAAATGTTTCCAATAAATCACATGAAAATCTATTATTGTAGAAGCTTCCTAAAATACACACACACACACACACACACACACACACACACACACACACACACACACACACACGAGGTAAAATGGAGTTATACTATAAAGAGCAACGATGCCTCTACTAGGTAGACCAACTCCAATAGGAGTGTACTAACTCTTTTGTGGTTCTTAGCCAGGGCTTTAGTTAGGGTTTCCATTGCTGTGAAGAGTCACCATGACCAAGGCAACCTTATAAGGAATGACATTTAATTGGGGCTGTCTTACAGGTTCAGTCCATTATCACCATGGCAGGAAACATAGCAGCTTCCAGGCAGAAATGGTGCTGGAAAAAGAGCCAAGAGTTCTACATCGTTATCTGAAGGCAGTCCGGAGAAGATTGGCATCCTAAGGCAACCATGAAAAAGTTCTCTCAAAGCACCCCTACATTAACACACTTTCTTTAACAGAGCCAACCTCCTAATGTCACTTCTTAGGACAAGCATATTCAAATCATCACATTCCACTCCCTGGCCCTCATACACTTGTTCAAACACATGAGTCTATGGGGGTCACACCTAAGCCATAGCGTAATGCAAAATATATTTAGGTCAACTATAGAAGTCTCAACAATGTTTAAATGCCCAAAGTTCAAAGTCTCCTCTGAGATTGCAATCTCATAACTGTAATCCCTTATAAAATCGACAAAAGCAGATTATATAACTCCAACATCACAGGATATACATTATCATTCCAAAGTGTCACAGTGAGGATCAGCAAGTCCAAAAACGAATTGGGAAAACTTCAAACTCAGCATTTCCACGTCTGATGTCAAAGCTTCATCAGATCTCCAAATCCTTTCATCCTTATTGACAGCACCAAACTTCTTTCTTTTGGGCTAGTTCCCTTCCCTATTTGCAGCTTTCCTAGGCAGGTATCCTACAACTCCAGCATCTCTAACATCTTGGGGTATCAATGGCAATATCAATTTTATAACTTCTTGTTCTAATATCTGGGATCTACACATGAAGTTCTGATCTTCTCCATAGGGCTGAGTCACATCTCTACCTCTGTTCTCTGTAGCACTTCAGGCTCTGGTTGGCTCCATTCCACTGCTACTGCTGTTCTTGGTGACCATCCCATTGTACTGGCATCTCCAATTTGCTGAATAGAGTCTTCCAGTGCAACTTGGCTCACCAATAGCCTCTCATAGGCTTTCTTCATGGTGACAAGTCTCAAATCCTTTTGATAATTCCTTCAGTCCTGGGCTGTCAACTGCAACTGAGGCTGTATCTTCACCAATGGTCTTACCTGACCTCTCATACTGCCAAGTTTCAGCTGCTCTTCATGACCCCTTCATACCTTCAAACCCAGTACCACTTAGCTGATTCTTACACATTACTACGTCAGCTGCAGCACAAGGTATAATCATGGCTATCTCTGGAACACAACTTCTTTTTGCTCTCAGAAAACATTTCACAGAAGATTTCCCCTCAGTGATGTTGGTCTGTCTAGTCACCCACTGCTAATTTCCATAGCTTTGGCTAACCAATATGAATTGTCCAAGTGGTACCTTTTATTGACTGTAAAGCCAGAGCTTCAAGGCCAAAGCTGCTTGCTGGAGCTGGTATATGGCTCCCATGTTCTATTACATTATCACCAGCTTTCTGTTTTCTATTTCCTTCACTGCCTAAGCTTGGCTGTTCTGGGACTTGCTCTGTAGACTGACCTTGAACTCAGAGATCTGCATGATTCTATTTCCTGAATGCTGGGATTAAAGGTGTATACCACCACTTTGGGACCTAAGCCTTTCTTTACTTACACCTTGCTCTGTACCAGACTGGCCTTGGACTCAGAGATCTTTTTGTCTCTGTCTCCTGGGAATAAAAGTGTACACCAACATGTACCTAAGATTTTCATTGTAGGTCTTAAATAAGTTGAAAATGAAGAATAACCATCAAATCAATTCCCTTAATTCCATTTAATATTCTTGAACAAAGCATTTAACTTCATTGTACTTCCTGCTGTCTCTTTTACTCTTTGAAACATACGTTTTTGTACTTTTTTCTGTTTAGGCTTGCTATGCTTGATCAAAACAATCTTCCTGAGAGTAAACCAGAAGACAAAGTCTATGCTAGGATTTTTTGAGACTTCCTTTATCAATGCAATTAATATAAATCCCTTTACCTTAGCCTCAAGCAGACTCCTCTGACAAAGGCAAAAAAGCAGCAACGCTCCTCACCAAAACACCATAAGAATGATCTCCAGAGTTCAAATCACCCTAAGCACCAATATACTCCATATTCTTACTAGGATGCCCAATTAATTCCTACTTAAAACATTCCATGGTTTCCAAATCCAAAGTCCCCCAGTCCACATTTCTCCAAACAAAAAATGTGGTCAGGCCTGTCATAGCAATAACCAGTCCTTGGTATCAACTTCTGTCTTAGTTAGGGTTTCAATTGCTGTGAAGAGTCGCCATGACCAAGGCAAGCTTATAAGGGATGGCATTTAAATGGGGCTGAGCTACAGGGTCAGAGGTTCAGTCCATTATCACTACAGCAGGAAGTATGGCAGCATCTATGCTGATATGGTGCTGGAGCAGGAGCCAAGAGTTCTACATCTTGATCAGAAGGTAGCTAGGAGGAAGCTCTCTTAAAACTCACCCCAACAATGACACAGTTCCTCCAACAAAGTCACACCTCTTAATAGTGACATTTCCTGGGCCAAGCATATTCAAACCACCACAGCCACCAAAGTTTCACAGACCCTCCAATAAATTACTTATTATCGTAAATGCTAAGGATTACCCTCCAGAACACACACATCCAAACACATGTATAGACACACACACACACACACACACACACATTCCTCTCAAACTTGAGTCATCCTTGGGGAATATGTGGATGAAAGACTGAAAGAGTTAGAAACAGTAGATTACTACGGAGAAATTATTTTCTTCTGGACACATCAGGGTAGTTGTACATATGAATTTATATCAGTTAAGGATCACACTTAAACAAGACTTTAACAGATTTGGTCTAGAAAAAAATTATTATTCCTTTTCCAAAACACCACAGTAAGGCATGAACAATAAGTTACAGATCTAGTGATACATTTGAAAATAAAAAAAAAATCTTAATTAAACTTACTAAGTTTTCTTCCTATGAGATATTTGATATTGTTGTAAATATTTTATGTTTGGTTAAAATCTCAGTGTTATGAGTATTGCTAGTTGAATTATGTTCTTCCACATCACTACCAGAAATACAGATATTCAACATCAGCTCACCAATGAGTATAATTCGATTTACGAACAGGCTCATTTTAGATGTAATCAAGTAAAAGAACACCTAGAATGACATTAATCACAGTCCAATATGAAAATGTTAGGAGAAAAACAGATACAAAAGAGAAAGCACCTTATAAAGACGGGTCAGAAACTAGCTGTGCCATCACATAGAACTTTTTGGAACAATTAGAAGTGGGAAGATGCAAAGGACCAGAGAAGCTGCAGAGAGGGTAACCGTACGGATGCCTGCAGTCTGCTGGGCTATGAGAAGATGAATCTCTGTTGCCTGATGTCCCTAGGGCACTAAAGCAGAAGCTTTCCACTTAAGTGTTCAGCCTCTCCTGCACAACAACTACATATTTTGCTCCCAGAACAGTAAACACACAGCAAATGTTTGTGGCAGTCATTCTTTTTCCTTTGCACCTTTTGTATATAGTTGGGAGGTGGCAATGGAACTTGAAGGATTCTGAAATAATTCTGTTTTTTTTTTTAATTCTCACAAGATACTCCATTGCAGGTGGGACTGATAATTGCCTACTATTTGTGGTATTTTGGTTTTAGTGAAACTGTGAATTAATAGGCACGCAGTCTCAATTACTCAATTACTCAATTACTAAATATCTATATATTCTTACAAGTCAGATTTTATGTTCATTTATTCATGTAACATGTGAGAAGGACATGGGTAAAATATAACATATAGTTGCTGAACTTATGAAAATGAATGGAAAAATTTTCCTCTATCAAAATGAAATTCTTTCAGAATAGTGGAATCCCAAGGGAATTCTGGCAGACTCACAGTTATAACTAAATTGTCTATTTTTTCTGCATAGTTTAGACAATCTCAAAACAATTTAATGAATAATCTGGAAAAATAAACTCCCATCTCTAGTATACTATTTATTACATTGTCGATTTATTCCCTAATGGTATCCCTGGAACCCTTTTGTGTCAACCCTTCTCTTCATACAGACATCTGTTCCAGTATTCTGCATTTTCTAACTGTTTACCTGTATGTATTTCTTGTCACTTAAACGTATGATTCCTAGGGGCAAGACCATGTCTAAGTCCTTTGACTTTTCATTGATTGAGATGCTTAGCACACACCTTTAAAACAACCTTAAAGTTTTTTGTTACTTTTTCCGGGGGTGTTCCTTTCGTTTATTTGACTTATACTTCCACATCGCAGTTCATCATTAAAGGAAGTCAAGAAACAGATTCAAACAGGGCAGGAACTTAGAAGCACGAGCTGACGCAGAAGCCATGGAAGGGGGGGGTATATATCTACTGGCTCGTTTCTCATGGCTTGTTCAGCCTGCTTTCTTGTGCAACCCAGGACCACCAACCACAATTGGTTGGGCTGTACCCAATTAATCATTAATTAAGTAAATGTTCTACAGGCCTGCAGGCAGCCACAGTTTATGATACATTTTTCTCAATCCTAGTTCTTCTCAAATAAGTGTAGCCTATGTCAAGTTGCCATTGAACTAGCCAGCATAAGACTACACAATGGCATTATTTAAAATTTTTACTGAATATTTTATATATTTATATTTCAAAGGTTATCCCCTCCCCTCCTCACATTCCCTCTACTATCTCCTCCTCCTTCTATGAAGATGCTTCCACTCCTATCCACCCATGCCTACCTCAACATTTTGGAATTCCCCTACAATGGGGAAATGAGCCTTCAGAGGACCAATGGCTTCTCGTCCTATTAATGCCAGACAATGCCATCCTCTGCTACATATGCAGCTGGAGCCATGTGAATTCTTTGATTGGTGGTCTAGTCTCTGGGATCTCTGGGGGTCTGTTTGATTGATATTGCTGTTTTCCTATGTGGATGCAAACTCCTTCAGCTCCTTCAGTACTTTCTCTTACCCCTCCATTGGGATTCCCTTGTTCAGTCTAAGGGTTATCTGTAATCATCCTTATCTGTATCAATAGGGCTCTGGTAGAGCCTCTCAGGAGACAACCATATCTGGCTCCAGTCACCAAGCACTTCTTGGTATTAGCAATAGTGACTGGGTTTGGTATCTGCATATGAAATGGCTCGCCAGGTAGCGCAGTCTCTGGATGACCTTTTCTTCAGTTCATGCTCAACTCTTTGGCCCTACGTTTCTTCCCATGAGTATTTTGTTCCCCGCTTTGAAGAAAGACTGAAGTATCCAAATTTTAGTCATCCTTCTTCTTGAGCTTCATATGGTCTGTGAATTTTGCTTCTTGGGTATTCTGAACTTTTGGGCTAATATCCACTTATCAGTGAGTGTGAAAGAGCGTACCCCAAAACGGGGAGCCACGTCTCTCACTCCGATCGCGGGGTGAGGTGCCCCCAGGAATCACGAGTAGCCGGTCTTGATGTAACAGCAAGAGGTAGCTTTATTAGCGGGATCCTGGGTCGATACGTATCTCACACAGGAGACAGAGGAATCGATCCCGAGCTTCCAAACGCAGGGGTTTATATAGGGGAGGTTAGGGACATTCGCACGGTTACACATGATTGGACAGTTTGAATGGTGCACAGTTACTTTCGGCGCGAAATTACATCAGCAAGGAGTACGTGCTATCTAGCAGCTCAGCAGCACGGGCAGGGTGGCTTAACTCACTCAGGGGGATGACTCACTTCTGGGGAGTGAAGGAAGGGGAGAGGGTGTCTACAGATCGTCAGTGTCCTTGGGGCTGATAGCTGGTTCAGCAAGTCCTATCTCTGGCTCTGCTCTCACTCAGGCACGTCCGGCCCTGCACATCCGGACTCTGACAATGAGTAACCTTTATGAAACTCTAGTTCTACAAGTGCATACCATATGTCTTTTTTTGTGACTGGGCTACCTCACTCAGGATGATATATTTGAGTTCCATCCATTTGCCTAAGAATTTCATGAAGTCATTGTTTTAATAGCTGAGTAGTACTCCATTGTATAGATGTACCACATTTTCTGTATCCCTTCTTCTGTTGAAGGACATCTGGGTTCTTTCCAGCTTCTGGCTATTATAAATAAGACTGCTATGAATATTGTAGAGCATGTGTCCATGTTATATGTTGGAAAATCTTTTGGGTATATGCCCAGGAATGGTATAGCTAGGTCCTCAGGTAGTATTGTGTCCAATTTTCTGAGGAACTACCAGGCATATTTTCAAAGTGACTGTACCAGCTTGCAATGTCACCAAAAATGGAGGTGAGTATCTCTTTCTTCACATTCTCACCAGCATCTGCTGTCACCTGAGTTTTTTATCTTAGCCATTTTGACTTTTGTGAGGTGGAATCTCAGGGTTGTTTTGATTTACAATTCTTTGATGCCTAAAGATGTTGAACACTTCAGTGCTTCGAAGCCATTTGATATTCATAAGTTCAGAATTCTTTGTTTAGCTTTGTAACCCATTTAAATATGATTGTTTGGTTCTCTGGAGTCTAACTTCTGAGTTCTTGTATATATTAGATATTAGCTCTCTATTAGATGTATAATTAGAAAATATCTTTTCATGATCTCTTGGTTGCCATTTTGTCTTATAGACAGTGTCCTTTGCTTTACAGAAGCTTTATAATTTTATGAGGTCTCATTTGTTGATTCTTGATCTTAGAGCATAAGCCATTGGTGTTATGTTAAGGAAATTTTCACCCTAGCCTATGTGTTCAAGGCTCTTTCCCACTTTCTCTTCTATTAGTTTCATTGTATCTATTTTTTTTTTTGTGGAGGTCTTTGATCCACTTGATCTTGAGCATTTTACAAGGAGATAAGAATGGATCAATTTGCATTCTTCTACATTCTTACTTCTAGTTGCACTGACACCATTTATTGGAAATGCTGTCTTTTTTCCTTTGGATGGTGTCTTAGTTAGGGTTTTATTGTTGTGAACAAACACCATGATCAATACAAATTTTATAAAGGACACTTAATTGGGCTGGCTTACAGGTTCAGAGGTTCAGTCCAAGGTGGGAGCATGGCAGCATCCAGGCAGACATGGTGCAGAGAAGTGCAGAGTTCTACATCTTTACCCCAAGGAAGACAGGAACAGACTGTGCATCCTCAGGCAGCTAGGAGGAGGGTCTCCAAGCCCACCCCACAGTGATATACTTCCTCCAACAAGGCCATACCTTCTAATAGTGCCACTCCCTGGGCCAAACATATGCAAATCATCACATTCTACTCTGTCCTCCATAGGCTTGTTCAAATACACGAGTCTGTGGAGGCCATACCTAAAGTTAGCATAGTAAAAAAGTACATTTAGTCCAAGTTTCAAAGTCCTTATAGTCTATAGTAGTATCAACAATGTTAAAAGTCCAAAGTTCAAAGTCTCTTCTGGATCCAAACAACTACTTAACTGTAGTCCCTGAATTAAGACAGGCAACCAGCTGGGCAAACGCCAAACTCTGCATCTCCCTGTCTGATGTCAAAGCAGTCTTTAGATCTTCAGCTCCTTTTTCATCTTTGTTGACTGCAACAGACTTCTTTCTCCTGAGATGGTTCCACTCCCTGTTAGCAGCTTTCTTCAACAGATAGCCCGTGGCTCTGGCATCTTAACATCTTTGGATCTTCAAAGCAAGCCAGTAAGTAACATCCTTCCATGACTTCTGCATCAGCTCCTGCTTCCTGAGCTGCTTGAGTGCCAGTCCTGACTTCCTTTGGTGATGAATAGCAATGTAGAAATAAACTGAATAAACCCTTTCCTCCACAACTTGATTCTTGGTCATGATGTTTGTGCAGGAATAGAAACCCTGACTAAGACATATTGGTACCAGCATAGTGGAGTATTCCTGTGACAAATTGACCATATTTTGGGGAGGACTGTGGAAGGACTTTGGGATGTTAAGAGCTTCTGTAGGAGCTTGGAAGATAGTGTTAAGAACAATGCAGAAGATGGAGGCCTGGCTTGTGAAATTTTAGAGGTTCAGTCCATTAACATCAAGGCGCATGGCAGCATCCAGACAGGCATGGTACAGGAGGAGTAGAGTTCTACATCTTCACCCCAAGGAAGCAAGGAATAGACTGTGCATCATCAGGAAGCTAGGAGGAGGGTCTTCAAGCCCACCCCACAGTGATATACTTCCTCCAAGAAGGCTACACCTTCTAATAGTGCCACTACCTGGGCCAAACATATGCAAACCATCACAGATGGTTTTAACTCCTTTGTCAAAGATCAAGTGACCATAGGTGTATGGGTTCATGTCTGTGTCTTCAATTCTATTCCTCTGATCTACCTGCCTGTCTCTGCACCAATACCATCCAGTTTTTATCACAATTGTTCTGTAATACAGCTTGAGGTCAGGGATAGTGATTACCATAGAAGTTCTTTTATTGTTGAGAGTATTTTTCACTATCCTGGGTTTTTTATTATTCCAAATGATTTTGCAAATTACTCTTTCTAACTCTATGAAGAATAGAGTTGGAATTTTGATGGGGATTACATTGAATGTGTAGATTGCTTTTGGCAAAATGGCCGTTTTTACTATATTAATCCTGCCAATCCATTTGCATGAGAGATCTTCCTATTTTCTGAGATCTTCAATTTCTTTCCTCAGAGAGTTGAAGTACTTGTCATACAGATCTTTCACTTGCTTGGTTAGAGTTACACCAAGGTATTTTATATTATTTGTGACTATTGTGAAGGTTGTCATTTCCTTAATTTCTTTATTACCTTGTTTATCCTTTGAGTAGAGGAAGGCTACTGATTTGTTTGGGCTAATTTTATATCCAGTCACTTTGCTAAAGTTGTTTATCAGCTGTAGGAGTTCTCTGGTGTAATATTTGGGGTGACTTAAGTATACTATCATATCATCTACAAATAGTGATATTTTGGCTTGTTCCTTTCCAATTTGTATCCTTTGAACCTCTTTTTGTTGTCTAATTGCTCTGGCTAGGACTTCAAGTACTATATTGAATAGGTAGGGAGAGAGTGGGCAGCTTTGTCTAGTCCCTAGTTGTAGTAATATTGCAAGTTTCTCTCCATTTAGTTTGATGTTGATGTGTTCATAAAAACGATAATGTGAGATAGGATTATGTTCTTTGGAGGTATGGTGATATATGAGGAATGTGTGTACCTCAGGAGATCCATGCTGAAACATTCCTTCCCCCCTGAGTGACCAGCCACATAGGGTTATAGTATAGAACAGAGTTTATTCATGACATGGGGAAGGGATTTAAGTAGGGGCAGAGAGAGAGAGAGAGAGAGAGAGAGAGAGAGAGAGAGAGAGAGAGGAAGGAGAAGGAGGAGGAGAAAGAGGAGGAAGAGGAGGAGGGCCAAGAGGAGGAGGAGGAGGAGGGGGGGAAGGGGGAGAGGAGGAGGAGGAGGGGAGGGGAGGGGGGAGGAGGAGGAGGAGGAGGAGAGAGAAATAGAGGCCAGCCATGAGCATGGGGTGAGGTTGGAAAAGGTAGGAAGGGAATGGAGAGAAGGGGGGAAAATTGAGGAACAAGAGAGCAAGAGAGAGCAAAGAGAAAGAAGAAGGGACAAGCAACCCCTTTTATAGTATCAGGCATACCTGGCTGTTGCCAGCTAACTGTGGGTGTGCACAGATTGCTTACTGGTTTGCTGTATATTGCTTTTAATATGTTTTAGTATGGGTCTTGAATTCCTGAACTTTGAGACTTTTATCATTAAGGGGTGTTGAATTTTTTCAAATGATTTCTCAGCATCTAATGAGATGGTCACATATTTTTTGTTTGAGTTTTTTTTTTAATATAGTGGATTATGTTGATCGATTTCCATGTATCAAACTATCCCTTCATCTCTGTGATGAAGCCTACTTGATCATGGTGAATGACCATTTTCATGTGTTCTTGGATTTGATTTGTGAGAATTTTATTGAGTATTTTGCATCAATATTCATGAGGGAAATTGATCTGAAGTTCTCTTTCATTTCTGGGTCCCTGTGAGGTTTAGGTACATTGTGACTTCAAAGAATGAATTGGGTATTGTTGCTTCTGTTTCTATTTTGTGGAATAGTTTGAAGACATCTGTTATTAGGTCTTCTTTGAATTGATAGAATTCTGCACTAAACCCATCTGATCCCGGGCCTTTTCTGGTTCAGAGACTTTTAATGTCTGTTTCTATTACCTTAGGGATTATGGGATGGGATTGTTTAGATGGTTTATCTATTCCTGTTTTAACTTTGGTACTTGATATCTGTCTAGAAAATTGTCCGTTTCCTCCAGATTTTCCAGATTTGTTCAGTATTGGTTTCTATAGTAGGATCTGATAATTTTTTTTTAAATTTCCTCAATTTCTGTTCTTATCTCTCCCTTTTCATTTCTGATTTTGTTAATTTGTATACTGATCTGTGCCCTCTGGTTAGTCTGGCTAAGGGTTTATCTGTCTTGTTGGTTTTCGCAAAGAACCAGCTACTGGCTTTGTTGATTCTTTGTTCCTTTTTGTTTCTACTTGGTTGATTTCAGCCTGGAGTTTGTTTTTTTCCTGCCTTCTACTCCTCTTGGGTGTTATTTGTGTCTTTTTCTTCTAGAGCTTTTATGTGTTCTCTCAAAGACTCATAACTTCTGTTAGTTTGTTATGTCTCAGTTCAGTTTCTGTTTCCATGATCTGTCCATTGATGAGAGTAGTACGTTGAGGCCTCCCACTATAATTGTGTGAAGTGTAATGTATGCTTTGAGCTTTAGGAAAGTTTCTTTAATGAGTTTAATGAGGGGTTGGGGATTTAGCTCAGCGGTAGAGCGCTTGCCTAGCAAATGCAAGGCCCTGGGTTCGGTCCCCAGCTCCGGAAAAAAAAAAAAAAGAAAAAAAAAGAAAGTTTCTTTAATGAATGTGGCTGCCCTTACATTTGAAGCATAGATGTACAGAATTGATAGTTCATCTTGATAGAGTTTTCTTTTATGAGTGTGAAGTGTCCTTCCTTATCTTTTTTGATAATTTTTGGTTGAAAGTCGATTTTATGTGATATCAGAATGACTACTCCAGCTTGTTTCTTGGGACCATTTGCTTGAAAAATTGTTTTCCAGCCTTTTACTCTGAGTTAGTGTCTGTCTTTGTTATTGAGGTATATTTCCTGTATGCAGGAAAATGCTGGATATTTTTTAACATATCCAGTCTACTAGGCAATGTATTTTATTGGGGAATTGAGGCCATGGATGTTAAGAGGTATTAAGGAATAGTGATTATTGTTTCCTATTATTTTTGTTGCTAGAGGTAGAATTATGTTTGTCTCCTTTTGTGTTTGTTGAAAAATTACTTTCTTGCTTTTTCTGGGGTGCACTTTCCATCATTGTGTTGGAACTTTCCATCTTTTATCCTTCATAGGACTGGATTTGTAGAAAGATATTGTGTAAATTTGTTTTTGTCATGAAATATCTTCTTTTCTCCATCTATGGTAATTGACAATTTTCCTGAGCTGGCATTTGTTTTCTTTTAGGACCTGTGTGACGTCTTCCCAGGATCTTCTGGCTCTCATGGTGTCTGGTGAGAAGTCTGGTGTAATTCTGATAGGTCTGCCTTTTATATGTTACCTTTTCCCTTGACAATATTCTCTTTTCTCTCTCTCTCTCTCTCTCTCTCTCTCTCTCTCTCTCTCTCCTTCTGTGCATTTGGTGTTTTGACTATTATGTGACGGGGAATTTCTTTTCTGGTCCAATCTATTTAGAGTTTTGTAGACTTTCTGTATGTTTATGGGCATCTCTTTCTTTAGGTTAGGGAAGTTTTCTTCTATAATTTTGTTGAAGATACTGGCCCTTGAAGTTAGGAATCTTTGCTTTCCTCTATACCTATTATCCTTAGGTTTGGTCTTCTCATTGTGTTCTGGATTGCTTGGATTTCTTTTTTTAGTTAAGAGCTTTTTGTATTTTGCAATTTCTTCGACCATTACGCCACTGTTTTCTATGGTATCTTCTGCCCCTGAGAGTCTATCTTCTACCTCTTGTATTCTGTTGGTGATGCTTGTATCTCTGACTCCCAATCTCTTTCCTAGGTTTTCTATCTCCAGGATAGTCTGTCTTTGTGATTTCTTTATTTTTTCTATTTCCATTTTTAGATTTTGTATGATTTGTTCAATTCTTTCCCTGTTTTGTTGTGTTTTCCTGTAACTCTTTAAGGGATTTTGGATTTCCTCTTTAAGGTCTTCTACTTTTTTACCTGTGCTGTCCTGTATTTCCTTAACGGAGTTATTTATGTCCTTCTTAAAGCCCTCTATCATCATTATGATATGTGATTTTAATTCCAAATCTTGATTTTTCAGTGTGTTGGGGGTGTTTGGTCCTTGCTGTGGTAGGAGAGCTGGGTTCTGATGATGTCAAGTAGCCTTGGTTTGTGTTGCTTAGGTTCTTGTGCTTGCCTCTACCCATCTGGTTATCTTTGATGTTAGTTGGTTCTCTTGTCTCTGACTGGAGATTGCCCATCCTGTGGACCTATGAACTTGTGATCTTAGGAGTGAGAACACTCCTGGAAGACTTGCTCTGTCTGGGCAGAATTTGGGTATGGAGGACTGTGGGAAACTTAGCTTTGGGTACAGATAGAGACCAGAAGGATCCTGTTTCAGGCTGCTCTGTGATTCATATGCTCTGTGTGCTCCTGTGTGTTCTTTGGAGAGTTACTGTAGTTAAAGTGGCTCTCACCTGTAGGCTTAGGAGTGAGAGCACTTCTGGGAGATGAGCTGTCTTCGTGCAGGCTGTGGAACAGCCTTGGCTCTGGGCACAGATGGAGATAGGAAGGCAACCTTAATGTTGTAAAGAATGAACAAACAATAACGTTTTTTCTTTCTAATTTATTGCTGTTTTTATAAAAATGAAGAATTTTAAAACAAAGGACTCCATGTTCACTCTAAAGCACTGAATTTGAGTATTTTAAAAACTTATATTCTCAAGACTAGGAAGTATTATAGGAACTTGAATCTATAATTCATTTTATAGCTTCTACTACCCTTAAGGGTCAAAATTCTGTCAATGATTTTTAAAGATAGAACTTTTAAGTTTAAAAACTTCCTGGAGACATTGCTTTATGACATATATTTCTTTGTTTTGTTTTGTTTTGCTTCTAATTTAACACTGTAACTTTTGTATGCTTATTATCAAGTCAAATATATCATAATTTTCCTGTTATTTTATGGATTTGAAAATTAATTTCCTTTAACCTAGTGAAGAAAATTCTTTTTCATGAAGTAGAATTAGGGGCATTAAACATTCCTAAAACAACACTCATTTTCAGAAAGACCTATAATGTGCTTTTCTTCACTTCGGCCTAACCAACAAGCTGAGAAGAGATCCAATGTACTCCATCTTGTATTATAGCTTTCAGGGACATTTTTATAACGATGCAGATGGTGGCAAAGACAATGGTGGCTATGATTGACAACAAAACAGGGAGAACGGTTGTTGGAAAAGCATCACAGCAACTCCAACTCCTGACTAGACTACATATTTGTGGGAAGAATATTAAGAAAAGCAACAATCTCAAGGCAAAAACACCAGTAACTGTTTTCCCTGAGTATTTTTCTATTCTAACTCAAAATTAATAAGATTATTATGTATTAGTACTTTGTAAAAATTTATGAGGATACATTATTCTCATTTTCATCACCATCATTAGTGTCATTATGTTTGAATCTACTGGAGTAATGAATATTCACATGGCACTTTTCACTATGGCTTCCTGTTTATCTAATTGGCAAATACTGGACATTGAGGAACACCTTACTCAAGGCCAAGACAGGAAGCAAAAGACATTAAGAGTACAGAGAGGATTTAATTTATGACTCTCTGTCTGGGCCTTATTTTGACACATAGCTCTGTTGCTACACGAGTGTGCACTGACTTTGATGCACTGTTACCCTCCTGGAAACAATCTTGGAGCAAATGCTTATCTGAAATTGGAATCATTTGGCAAAATCAAGTTTTGATTGTAGTTGGCTCACATTTCTATTGTGTGTACATTGTTGTACATTTCACTCAACTCTAAGCTGGGGAAAAAGAATGACAAGAGTTTATACTGCTTGCAAACAGCATTTACAATCTGCAACTTTTGGGGTGGATCATTTTGTAAATTTCAGATTCCTTCTTGTAAAACTTAGAGCATTTTAGAATGAACTTATTTGGTGAATAGGTCCCACCTTAGAAATATGTCCATACACTTTGTCCAACACTAGCACATCTGCATTCTCACAAAGACTTAAAAAATACAGCATATTTCCAGGTGACATACATTCACACCAACATTATTTAAGTGGCAATCTGTTACATTTTCAAAATTAAGTAATACTATATTACCCTGAACTTATAATTTGGTTTATAGCCCTCTGTATCTTTATATTACTTAATTATAAATTATGATATAAAGTCCTCATGGTCTAGGAGATAGCCATTAATCAGGTGTGAATTAATTTAAAGTAGAATTTTAATTAAATTTTACTTTTATGATCACAGAAGACACATTTCGACTTTTCAGCAACCAACAACAAATATAGAAATGCCAATTATTCCAGAAAGCATCAACAGATAATGCTAGTATTAATGATTGTTTTCCAAAATATGATTCATGAACAAGACCAATAAACAGTAACATCAGGAGAAACAACTTGCAAAGAAGGCTGAGTCTCTGGAACTGCCATTTAAGAATCACAATTCAGCCCATGAACATAAAAAGTGAAACCGTTTGGGTTAAATCAAATATCTCAGTATACTTTAGGGTAAAAAAACCAATTTGAGTCTAAAATAGTTCAATAAACCTCATAGCTTTGGTAGGTCTGTGACATATATTAAAAAATTAAACATAGTTTTTATTAAATAAAATTTGGTTTATTGTTGTAAACAAAAATAAAACTATCACACAAACAGATTAGGATAGTCATTCAAATATTTGTCCACTCTGCAATTCCATAAGAGGTTTTACCTTATTTCTCATATGTTTGCCATTCAGAGAGAAATCATTCTAATTCTTAGTGGAAGACATGGCATGTTAATGACTATTGGTCTTTTCCTATGTATTGCAATGCTAAATGCTGGCCCCCAAGGTCTGGTTGCCCCCAAACACAAGAGAATCTGCATATACACTAAATGATGCTATGTGACTTTGCTCCTTGGTTTAAAATTATTGGTTGAATAAAGATGCCAACAGCCTATAGCTAGACAGAAGAGAGATAGACGAGGTTTCAGTTCTATGCTTGGGATCTGAAGCAGAACCACGAGGGAAGGAAGGCAGAAGAGAAGAAGATGGTGAGAGAAGACACCATGAGTTAAGGAATCTTGAAAACATGGCCATGAGGGCTGGTCAATTGAAGTTAAGAGCAGTCCAGAGGAAATATAGCAAGTCATATAGCAAAGGGTTATTGGCAGGAAAGTAGAAACAATAGACTAGAGGGTGGTGAATATCTGCCCAGCTCTAGTGCTGATTAAGGCTTATTATAAATATAAAAGTTTTGTGTCTTTTATATCGAAACTGAATAATCAAGGTTGATTTGAAACCCCTAATTGATATTGAATATTTAATAAACAACATGTTATAATCTAAGTTAGGTAGAATATGTCTAAGCATGCATTAAATGCTGCTAGTTTTCAACTGTTTGCATTTTTACCATTGGCCATCTTCATTTTACATAAGACACAGAGAATCCTAAAATTAAGGAATTATGCATTTTACATAAGATGTAGAGTATCCTAAAATTTAAGGAATTATTGTGTCTTTTGTGATTGTGAGTGTGTAGTTCTCACCTTTTCATGCTATAAATTGTTTTATTAAAATGCTACTTCATCCTGTCTTCAGTCTTATCCTTTAAGATGACAATAGTTCTATACACACGAATGTTTAATAATTCTGCATTCTTTTTTAAAGATTTATTTACTATTACATTTTTCTTTTTTAAATTTATTTTTTATTGGATATTTTTTATTTGCATTTCGAATGCTATTCCCTTTCCAGGTTTCTCATCCGTAAGCCCCCTATCCCATTCTCCTCCCTTTCCATCAGGGCATTCCCCTCCCAAACCACCCCCATTTTGGCCTCCTTGCTCTTACATTCCCCTACACTGGGGAGTCCAGCCTTGGCAGGACCAAGGGCTTCTCCTCCCATTGGTGTCCAACAAGGCCATCCTCTGCTACATATCCAGCTGGAGCCATGGGTCTGTCCATGTGTACTGTTGGGATGGTGGTTTAGTCCCTGGGAACTCTGGTTGGTTGGTGTAGTTGTTCTTGTGGGGTTGCAAGCCCCTTCAGTTTCTTTGATCTTTTCTCTAATTCCTTCAATGGAGGCCACATTCTCAGTTCAATGGTTTGCTGCTAGCATTTGCCTCTGTGTTTGTCACGCTCTGGCTGAACCTCTCAGCAGACAGCTATATCAGGCTCCTGTCATCATGCACTTCTTGACTTCACCAATGTTTTCTAGTTTTCATGGCTGTATGTATATGGACTGTATATGTATTCCCAGGTGGGGCAGGCTCTGAATGGCCATTCCTTCAGTCTTGGCTCCAAATTTTGTTTCCATATCTCCTCCTATGAATATTTTTGTTCCTCCTTTTAAGAAGGATCAAAGCATCCACACTTTGGTAGTCCTTCTCCTTGAGCTTCATGTGGTCTATGGATCGTATTTGGGTAATTCGAGCTTTTGGGCTAATATCCACTTATCAGTGAGTGCATACCATATGTTTGTTTGTTTGTTTTTTGTGATTGGTTTACCTCACTCAGGATGATATTTTCTAGTTCCATCCATTTGTCTATAAATTTAATACAATCATTGTTTTTAATATCTGAGTAGTACTCCTTTGTTGTAGATGTACCATATTTTCTGTATCCATTCCTCTGTTGAAGGGCATTTGTGTTCTTTCCAGCTTCTGGCTATTATAAATAAGGCTGCTATGAACATAGTGGAACATGTGTCTTTGTTGTACGTTGGAGCATCATTTGGGTATATGACCAGGAGTGGTGTAGCTGGGTCCTCAGGTAGTACAATGTCCAACTTTAAAGCAATCTCCAGACTCATTTCTAGAGTGGTTGTACCAGTTTGCAATCCCACCAACAATGGAGGAGTGTTCCTCTTTCTCCACCTCCTCGCCAGCACCTGTTGTCACCTGAATCTTTGATTGTAGCTATTCTGACTGGTGTGAGGTGGAATCTCAGCGTTGTTTTGATTTGTATTTCCCTGATGACTAAGGATTTTGAACATTTCTTTAGGTACTTCTCAGCCATTCAATATTCCTCAGCTGAGAATTCTTTGTTTAACTCCATACCCCATTTTTTAATTAGGGTTATTTGGCTTTCTTGAGTCTAACTTCTTGTATCATTATTTTATATGAGTACACTGTAGCTATTTTCAGACACACCAGAAGAGGGCATCGGATCCCATTACAGATGGTTGCGAGCCACCATGTAGTTGCTGGGAATTGACCTCAGGACCTCTGGAAGAGCAGTTAGTGCTCTTAACCCCTGAGCCATCTCTCCAGTCCATAATTCTGCATTCTTATCCTATTGGACAGACTCATCTGGAGTCATGTTTCTGAGGATAAATGATATCCTGTACATTTGTGTTTTTGATGAATTTTAGCTGATTTGCTCAGATTCCGTAGCACTTTGTTGACCTCTCCTTTAACTGTATGTATGGCCAATGGAACATTTATTATGTTTAGAAATTGCATGTTATGCTAAGCTTTGCCCTGTCCTTAACTAGACTGGGCTTAATTAAGTAGAATTTTAAGCTGATGAAAATTAACTATTAAGGTTTGAATGTACTAATGTAAAATTTGAATTGGCTGACTAGTCACCAATGATTGACTGAGGTCTATCCTTGAACTGTAAAGGCTATTAATCAATCACTTCTAACACTGCTTTTTATAACTTTAAAGTTATTTTTTTATATTACATTTATGATGTTTTTAATGGGATAGTAAATTATTTCTAAAAATAAAATTTCTATTTTTCTGTTTTGAAATGTTGATTTCTGGATTTTTTTTTACAACCAAAGTATATTTATTATAATAAAATAGAAAAGAAATTAAACTGGAATATTAATCAATTGCTATTTAGTATTCAACTTTAAAAAGTAATTCTCAAATTCAAATGACATGTTTTGGAAATTCTCATAATTATAGCTACTTTAGAGCAATCCTTTAGGGAGCTTCTTTTTCCAATCAATGATTCAGCTATAGGAACTCTTCCAGTGGCCTTATTTCCCAGAACTTTCTTCACATTGAGTAAACATTTGCACAGCAGGAAAAACTTCTGGATTTTTAACTCATTGGATCTTCTAAAATTAGTTAGAGAGGATGCATTCATTTGAATCCATTTGAAGTTTACCAGCAGCTTGCACATTTGGGCTAAAATTCTTCAGCCAAAGAAGACACATAGTTACCTAAATCAGAGTAATTGAGAGTGCTAAAGAAAAGAAATTTGTTCTGAATGTAACCAGAAAGCCTCCCTACTGCAGTCTAGTATCCAGGGGACTGTGCAAGTTGCCAAGAGAGAGAAGCAAGTAATTGTTTTACTTAGTTGTGATACCTATGAACCACAATGACCGCCATAGCGAAATATTCATAAAGATGCAATGTGGCACTCCTATAGTAATGGTAACCAACAGCTATGTTATTGTAGTTAGCATCCCCTCAACAGAGGAGAAAACATGTCTGCTACTGTAAGCCTAGACAACTTCCCAGGGGCAGGGATGGTATATATATGTATATATGTATGTATATATATATGCAATCAGCAAAAAGGAAGCTATCAGTCTGAGAGCAGAGACATGGAGAGAGTTGGAAAGTGTGGATTTGGGAGGGGCTGGAGAAAAACAAGGCAAGAGCAAATTAATATATTATATTTTAATTAAAACATACTTTAAAACTTTTTAAAAAGAGACCTGATATTATGGTTTTGCAGGAGAGGGACTGCAAAGGTTGTAAAAGCCAGAACTCCAGGGAGATTGCTGTGAGACTGTGTCTCCTTGGAATTTCAGAAGCTACACTCAGTCCTTTTAGCATGGCTGTCACTCACCAGCTGAACAAGGACAATAATAGGCATGCTACAGGAGACACAGGAAAGTCCCCTAGGCCTAAGTCCTACACAAAGAACTCCAGGCAACTAAGGAACACTGAAAGGGTGGGTGGGGGGTGGAAACAATAGTTTTTCCCAGGAATAGGACACCAATTTGTTACCTAATAGCAAATGGGTAGCCATGAAAACATACTTATGAGAAGCATTATTCAAATTAAGCAGGTTACATTCAGCAATATGTATGTATATACTTATATACATATGCACATAACAACAACTAATGAAAAGATGTGAATTTGAAAGAGAGCAAAGAGAAGTATATGGAAAGTTTTGAGGGAAAGAAAGGGAAAGAAGAAATGATATAACGCTCAAATGGAAATATATATCATCAACAACAACAAAAAAGTGGCTTTTGGAAATGAATTTGAGAGAGAGAAAGGGGGTACATGGGAAGAGTTGGAAGGAGGAAAAGGGAAAAATTATATCATTACATTTTAATTTCTAAAAAATTAAATTAATTAAATATAAATAAAAAAGTTTCCCCCAAATGAAAAAAAAAAAAAACAACCCATACAACAATCCCACTTACAAGGGGGTAGGAAATAATCACAGGAGGCAGGGAGAGGGAGGGACCTGGATGGGAGATGGGAAGAGGAGAGGAAAGAGGAAGAGGATCAGGTTTGGGGGTGGGGGACAGGAGAGAAGCCCAGAGGGCCAAGGGAGTGAATGGAAAAAAGCAACCTTGGGGGTGGGAGGTGGAGGGACCCTCTAGAAAGGACCAGAGACCTGTGAGGTGGGAGACTCTCAGGACTCATTGGAGGTGACCTTATCCAAAATACCTAACACTAGGAAGAAAGAACTCAAAGAGTCCACCTCCAGTAGGTAGGCAGGGCCTCCAGTGGAGGGACTAGGTTACTAACACACAGAGAAAATTTCTGACCCATAACTGTCCTCTTTCAAAGTACTGCAGGGGAAAAAATGGAGAAGACACTAAAGGAAAGGCTGTCCAATGACCAGCTCAACTTGGGTTCCATCTCATTGGGGTGCACCAAGGCCTGACACTATTACTGATGCTATGATGTGCTTACAGACCGCAGCCTGGCACGCTGTCCTCTGAGAGGTCCTACTAGCAGCTGTCTGAGACAGACAGACATTTACACCCAACAACTGAACTAAAGTTGGGGGTTCCTATCCTTGAATCAGAAGGACTGAGGAAACTGAAGGGGAGAGCAACCCCATAGGAAAAGCAGCAGTCTCAACTAACCCCAGGGAGTTCCTAGAGACTGAGCCACCAACCAGGAGTATACACCAGCCAGTCCAAGGTCCCAGGCATATATATAGCAGCGGTCTGCCTGATCTGGCCTCAGTAGGAGATGCTGAAGATACTTTAGGGTCCAGAGAAGGGGAAAGCCTGGGGGAGTGAGAGAGCACTCTTTCAGAGGCAAGGAGGAGGAGGAATGGGAGGAGGAACTGTGGGAGGCGGGACTGAGCAGGACAACAACTGGAATGTAAATAAATAAAATAATTTAAAATAAATACATAAATAATCGTATAATATTTAAAAACAAAACAAAGAAAAAAGATAAAACTCACACAAAACCAGAGTCTCATTTTGTCAAGGGTGGTGAGAATAACTCTCCCTTTCCTAGTTGCTACCCAAATGCTCCCCAGTTGCTAGTCCCCCCCAAGAGACAAAGCCGTAGATTCCTGTCTCCAAAGGTCTTCAGGTTGGTGGGAAATGTGGGCTGAAGGCAAAGGGCAGAGAAAAGTCCTTGTGATGTTTTGACTTTCTCAAAAAACCTGAAATATTCTCAATGCCTCAGGCACTCAGTTGTTGCCCTAAAGCCTACTTTCTCCTACGCAACACTAACAATAGTTTTATTATTAGAAACCTTTGAATTAATTAAGATTCCTTTGCCTGAATGTGCTACTACACCATATCAGTGAGTAGTAAACAAGAGTCAAGCCAACACTTCAACATGCCACCTTTTTCTTCCACAGCAAGCCTCCACAGAATGAGGCATGTAGGCTTATAAAAAGGCTCAGTAAGTGATTTTAGAGCAGATATTCACTCCTTCCTAAATTGCAGAACACAGTGCTGGATGTCCTGCCTAACTTGTTTGAATGTCACCAAAGAATTTCAGATTTCTGCAAGTGGGGATAGGAAATGAACTTTACACAAAAATTTACCCTCAAATGACGTGGGCAAAAATGCCTTTATAAATAACCCCATGTTTATAGTTATCCTCCTGAGCTATATTACATTCCTTTAAAAAGGAGGAATACAAGGCACAGGTTACAAAAGATGGCACACAACATTTTAGATATCAATATATTGTATGATCAGAGGATCCCAGTAGAATTACGTTCTGGGAATCTGTGGGGCCATTTTATAAATGCTTATGTTCAACAATACATATTATTGGTATAGCTGCTTTCCAGAAATACAAGGAATCAATGCCAGTTGCCCAGCCACACCCGGTCAGCATTCTGCCATGCAGGATTCCTGAACAAAAACATTAAAAACTCCTTGAGGTACATATGGCTGTAGAGGGTTGACATTCTTTTTGGAGGGTCATGGAAGATTTTAGGTGTCCCATATTTGGATATATTTCTACAAAATCATCGAGTTCCAACAGCAACTATCTAAGTAGTTCAGACTAATACAGGAAGCATTTTCCCAAACTGTGGAGATGGTGCAGTACTTTCTTGGGGCTTCATCTCGCTCACATCCTTACAGAAGAGTGGTTGAAGCGTATGACTGGACTCCTTTCTCCCAGATTGTTTCATGGAAATTGGATTAGAGTTCTCAGAGAATTTTTTTCTCCTAATCCATATGAAGAAATTAGTATGTATAAACAGAAGAGAGGACGGAGGAAAAGGAGAAGAAAGGAAAGGAGAGAAGGAGGAAGACATAGCCAATATAAATACAAACTTTGAAATGCTGAATGCTATTCTAGGCCAAACATAAAAGGGAGAAGAAATAAGATGTTCAGTGCGACGTCTGCTCCTACGTGACCTGTTTCTCCTGCTTGTTTACTGCAAATTCAAGAAGTCATGAAAAGAATTCAAACTTCAACTAGAGAATCACAGCTATTCACCACAGAAAACCACCTTACAAATGTCTAAAAAGGATGCAGATATTCCTATTTTACTGTATGAAAAAAAGAGAGGATGCAGTTTTTTTACAAGTCACATAGAATAGGAATAAAACTATAATCTTTCTTACTGTATAGGCCCAGAACATGCTGATTCATTGCTTCCTAGTCTAAAATCAGAGCTGCACATGCATGATTAAAATAGTTTAATGAGTTGTTGAAATAACAAATAATTAAAAGGACGGCTCTGCACCAATCAGGCAGCCTATGTGAGCTGGTCTGAGGCCCGTGGACATGTTTAGCAGAGGACTGCCTGGTCTGGCCTCAGTGAGAGAAGATGTGGCTAACCCTCAAGAGACTTGGCTTGGTGGGGAAAGAGTATCCTCTTGGAGAAGGGCAGGGGAAGGTATAGGATGAAAAACTGTGAGTGGGTGGACCGGGAAGGCGGGCAAAGACTGTGCTGTAAAAAAATAAATATAATAATTTTTTTAAAGGATGGCTCCAACTTAAAATTTTTATATTTATTCATTTATATGTACCATGGCTCCTGTGTGGATGTCAGAGGACAACCTACAGGATTTGGCTCTCTATCCTTAACAAAAGGGTTTGCGGGGCAGATCTCAAGGTCATCGGACTTCTGCTCTCAATGGTTCTGCTCATTGAGGCATCTCAATGGCACTTCTCTCTCTTTTGTAAAACGAAGGAGTGTACTATAAAATGACATGATTTAGATACTTAGAACATTTCTGCAAAAAAACCTTCATCAAACAATGCTGCTTAAATATAAACATGTTATTTTGTAGACATGAACACTGCTAGAAATTGTTGGCCATAAGCTATTTATTGTATTGTGTGTAGGTATATGAGTATTGAGTACATATGTGTATACAGCATACATATGTTGCATATATGCAAAGAGTATATAAGCTGCAGATGTATGTGTCTCCTGGATTCCGACATGCTTCCGTTGGCAAAATGTGAAGGAGGAGGAGGTAGGCATTCGGAGTCAAACACAAAAAATTTGTTCATGAATGTGTTGATCTTGCACATGTGACTTTCTTTGCACAAGCTGAAGCTTCTGAATAATAAAAAGCAATGCATAATATACTCTTGAAGCAATTTCTATGTGTTTAAATGACAGTGACTAAGCACGCTTATATTAGTCTCTGAAGAAAATGCAGAAACATGTGGTAACTCTGTTAAAACTATGATTGTGAATATGTTGAATATATCGATTATTTTGAATATGTAGATGGAAGGCATCAGCATGTCTTCCAGCAACCATCAGCTATGAGTTCTTACTCTGACATGATTGACTTTGTGTCACAGAGACAGGGCAGGTGACACAATATCTTGCTATGTCCCAGAGCATTGTGACCTATGATGAAAAGTCAGTTTGCCCTAGGAATGCACAGAAATTCAAATATCAAGCCCTTGCTAATAGTTCCTCTGCAGTTTAAAAGATTGTACATGGGAAAGCTTGGGCACATCTTTACAATACTCCCTGACGTTCCCCAATTAGAGCCTCTCAGAATAGACTGCACTTCGTAAGAACCGAAATATGGTAACATGGATTCCCCTGAGTTTTCCTCCTACTTCAAAGGCTTCAACAGCTTTGTGATTAAGGTGTCAACATTTTATTTTTTAGCTTTATGATGGAGTGATGAATTCCAAATTCAGGTACAAGGTCAAGCGATTCATCTTTACGATTTAACATGTGTTTTACTCAGTAATTTGACTTTCAGAAGTAAAACACAATGCATCTTCCCTGTTGAAGGAATCAGAGAAAGGACTGAAAGAGCTTGAAGGGACTTGAGACCCCATATGAACAACAAAGCCAACCAACCAGAGCTTCCAGGGACTAAGCCACTACCCAAAGACTATACATGGACTGATCCTGGGCTCCAACTGCATAGGTAACAATGAATAGCCTAGTAAGAGCACCAGTGGAAGGGGAAGCCCTTGGTCCTGCCAAGACTGAATCCCCAGTGAACGTGATTGTTGGGGGAAGGGTGGTAATGGGGGGAGGATGAGGAGGGGAACACCCATCGAGAAGGGAGGGGAAGGGGCTAGGGGGATGTTGGCCTGGAAACTGGGAAAGGGAATAACATTTGAAATGTAAATAAGAAATACCCAATTTAATAAAGACAGAAAAAAAAAGATGAACGAAAGGGAGAAAAGTCAATATTAATTATTGGATCTTGGCAATTCTAAACTGGAGATCGTAACTTAGAGTTGTCCTTTGATAAGAATTCCAGATTTGGGTACTGACAAAGATGGCGAGGAACTTGTGACTGGATCCTGCACTGCACACATGTTAAAACATCCATCTGATGCTGTTTCACAGGTGCTGCTGTGGGCATTGTGTTCCTGGGCCAGAAAGAACGGTCTTCACTTTCATGGTTCAGCAATGGTATTTCCAGGAAAACATATTTCACTCAAGAAAACAATATTTTCCTAGTCACGTAGCTCTGCAGTAAGCTTGCAACATCTTCAGATGAATGCTATGCATATACAATGCATATAATAAGTGAAGTACCGTCCTCTTAGGGATTTGGTACCTTGTATTGAAAGTAGCAAGCAAGGTTCCATGTGTCCAACCTAAGGAGCTCTCACAAATGGTTTTGAGAAGTGGCCCTTGGAAGAGTTATCAGCGCCATGTGGTATGGAGAATATTCATAATAACGTGACAGGAACAAGAGAAACAATGATATTGCTATCGATTATTTTACTAGAATAGCGATACATTGAACATGATTGGAAAAATGTGGCCTTGACAAACAGTAACTAGTGAATTCTGCACAGCAATTATATATTGCTGTATTTATTGTATTGCTACTTTTTAATTAAATTAGTTAATTAAAACTTTATGTAGGGTGACTCCAATGTTCATGACCTCCCAGAGTTGTATTGTCTATTCTCAATGAGTGTGGACAGACCCTGTGGTTTTCTGCTCATTAACAGAACTTGGGAAACATTATGAGATGCCTCGTTCTGTGATTGTGTTTGGCAAAGATACTCTTCCTCGCTGATGAGACACGTGAGGCACCCTGCTGGCTCAATGAATTCAGAAGTCATGTTGGGGAAGGACATTTAGGAAAGAACTGTGGATAATCTCATCCTGATAATCAGAAATAAAGGGGGTTTCTATTCTATAGTACCCTTCTCCAGTGCCAAGATGGAGCCATGCCTAAGTCTGGAATCTTGCAAGGGCCTAGGCCGAGGAGCCTAACAAGCCATGCTTCAGCCCTTAACACATATAAACCGTGAGGTTAGTGACTGCTATTATAATAACACCCACTCTGTTGTAGTTGATCAAAGAGCAATAGATAAATGTGCTCTAGCACTTCTGCGTGTAGTAGTGGTGCTCTTTATGATTAGTAATTTTAATTATTGTTAATCAAGGTAGAATATAATAATGATAGTGTTTTTGCTATATTTAATGTAGACTTCCTAAAATATTGCTTTAAATATCTCTAATAAGTCAGTCTTTTATTTTTCTTGACTTTAATATTTTATATTTAAATTTTAAGTTTTTCTAACAAAGATCAATTAAAAAATCTTCTCAATATTCAAAAACATTGTATTTTAGCTTAACTCTTTCTTAACATAGTTTTTAATCTATTAATTGCAGAGTAATAGGAAGATTTATCCAGATCCTGAATGTTTCTGTTTGTAAAATCTGCCATCTCCTGAAATTCTACTATAGCTATGTATGTATGTATGTATGTATGTATGTATGTATGTATGTATGTATGTATGTATGTATTACTTAATACAGAAATCTCTGAGAAATACACATTTCCATAATTTTATACATATCATACCATTTATAAGTCTTACATGAACAAGAACTTTGCTTGTGTTGACTTTTCCTTTAAATTAGTATAATGATCAACATTTAATTGATGAGAAATTACAAGCCAAGCAGCCTACCTGAACAAGAGAACCTTCAATAATTCTTTTTAACTTTTTAATAAAAATCTAACAGACTGTATTGCCAAGTAACTTCACAGTACATTATCAGATTATGGCGCTAATGCAACAGAGGGAATATCTAGTGTTCAATAATGTAGACTCCCGATACTAAGTAATGGAGGACCAGCTATCTCCTAGACACTTAGTAAAAAGGGAATTTGTTTCCCCTCATGATGGAGTGGGATCTCATTCTATGGCTCAGACTGGCATTTTTAGCTCATGGCAAATCTTCGGTTGCATCTGGGTTTGCAGACATGCATCAACACACCCAGCTTTGAAAAGAAGTTTTTCAATTAAAGGAGAATTATTGTAGTTTCTTGTGTGAAGCAAGTAGAAGTGACAGCCCACACTTCCAGGGCTTATTGAGGAAAGTGAATCCTCACAGAAATCAATTTATGAAAACGAATGGCTTTCTACAGACAGCAATGAGTTTCAACTGAGGGAAAAAAATCCATCAAGAGCAGATAGTAAGGGTCAAACACCACTCGCCATCAGATAGAAAGGTCAGCAGGATAGAAGAAAAGAATACACCAAGGAGACTAGAGATGATGACCTTAGACATTTTGACCAGGAGCTCATGACAAATTATTAAAAAGGACGAGTGTAATATCAAAATAAATCTGTGCACTGTGGAGGCTCACTGATTATAATTATCTACTGACAAGAATAGCAAAATTGCTCTCTCTATATATGTTTTATGATATGAATTTAGCTATTCTCATAAGGTTGGGATTTTTGGCTTTTAGTTTTTGTTTTTTTGTTTTTTAAATAACATTCCAAGTTTAAGGGCACAGAATATCAGACATGGCTATATATAGATCCACAGCTTGGTGATGTTTATACAATATAATTTAGGCTGTGTCCTCAGATAGTAGAATGTTTTAAAGTAATTTGCAAACTTTCTTGATCAATGCCCATTGATTTACTGGCAGTGACCTTGGAATGTAAGATTATTGTATGCTCTGTGCAGAAAAAAAAAACTTGGCATGCATCATGTATATACCAGAGTTACAATGTTAAAAAATATTAAAGAAATTCTAGAGTTCACAAAGATCCGTTTGCAATTACACAAGTGTGAAGTAGTAAAATACGCATGGTGATTAAAGTTGTACTTGTATGTAGATGCTTAAAAAACCAATCATTATCCGTGGACATTTCAACTTAAATTTCTCAGGGGATTAACTTTTCATATCTGAAAGACTATGATTGAGGTTAGATATTCTGGAGTATTTGGGAATGTTGCACAAACATTGGGGTGTGAACATTTCTGTTCTGGCAGTGATCTCACTGACTTTTGTTAGGAGGCGGAATTCACATTATCCATGGTTACGAATGTGTTCTAATGTAAAATAGTTTTTACGTGTACTTTATGATACAGTTGTTACTACACCATTGTTTCCTCAGGCTTCAGTTGGCTATAGGCAGTCGGAGATTGCTTATTTCCATGCTTAACGTCATCGAGAAGCAGGATGTTGGATGACTCTGCCTCTCAGTCAGGCTTCAGCGAGTGCTGCCCTTTTCTCAAATAAGCAATGGCTCATTTCACTTCCCTTAATTGTATGGAAGTGGCCAAGAATCTGAGATTCATTGAACAAGAACATTTAGAATGAAGAGACCCAAATCAATTATTTCCACATTCAAGTGATACAAAGACATTGCTCAAATCTTGTTTCTCAGTTTTTTACTTATATTCATTTTAATTTTTAGATGTGTCAGGTTTTGGTGAGATAAAATTCTCATATAAAATTAAACGATTTAAAGTGTATAACTCAAATATTTTAATATTTCAGTGGCTCTGCAGTTATTACGTAACTGTATTCAGTGCATTAGCACTGTTGCCAAGAGAAACTTGATCCTCATTAGCAGTTTCTCACCATTACTCATATCTCTCCCCATCTCAAACCTAGGAAACCACTCTCTCTGGAGTTGACTATTCTAGATGTAACATGAGAATGGGATTGATATATAGCTTTAAGAACTGAATTACTTCAGTTAATGCTTACCAGGTTTGTTAGTATACCATGTGTCAGTGTTGTTTTATTCTATTGTTAAATCATATTCTATTGTATGAAATAACTATGCATTTCTTATCAACTTGATGCACATTTGAGTTTATTCTACTTTCTGATTATTATAAAAACCCTGTCATACAGGCTAGGTTTCAATACAGGGGCATGGCCAGTTTTTTTCAGATTCTGTATCAACAGTAAACAATAGTTTCAATGTCTCTCCTCTCCAACTGTGTCTTTTGTGTTATATGTCTTTTAATCATCCTAGACTATGTGGTGTGTTATCTCAATAGTTTTTATTTCATGTGACTAGCGATATGGAAAATATTTTCATATGATTCTCTGTACATTCTTTATTTGATATCTGAGAAAGTTGTTATTTGGGGACTAGAGATACAACATGATTAATCAGATTATAAGACAACCACTTGCATAAGGATTTGGGTATCCACAATGATAAAAAGTCCTGGTCTGCCAGAACTTCTCTCTACTGCTGTATTTCTAGTTTAAAGTGAACGATGCTGGGAAAAGTTAAGGGGTGGAGAAAGCAAGTAGAAAAATTCAAAATCATAAGGCAATTAGAGCATTAAGTTCAGGAAAGTGAAACATCAAGAGTCAGAGTGACTATGACAAAATTTCAAGGTGAATCAAAATATATCCTCTGGTTTATTTTTTTAAAATAAAGTTGAAATAGTCATTGGTACTCCCATTCAAGACCCAGAGTACTAAATAAGTGGAGGTCCCAAATGATTGAATGGTGTTGTCAATGAGAAGCGTTAACCTTTAATTTTCAAAATTTTACTTTTATTGGATGTTAGACATGCTAGGACTATAGAATCTCTCCTTCGTGAGAGAAAAAGACACAGTCAAAATAGAAGCCAAAGTTGCTTATTAGTAATAGTCTGTAAGCAGAGTTGTACTAAATCTGATGTAAGCTGTCAGTAGAAAAGTCAGGAACACTAGGCCAAAAATGATATATTAAATAAAAGCTGCAAGACATCCTCGACTGCAGTGACTACAGAAAAATGCTTAGATTTCTGCCAATGAAATGTTTCAGAGGGCAAAAGAAAAGTCCACATTAAAATAGGACTGATGTTGAATTTCAAAAAAAGGGGGAGGGGAGACTGAAAAGATAGTATAACATTAACTCTCACTTGTTGCCTATGCAGAAGATCCAGGATAGATTCCTAGCAGGCCCCTGGTAGCTTACAGCTGTCTATAACTCCAGTTCCATGAATTCAGCACCCTCTTCTGGCTGCCTCCAACAGCAGGCACTAGGCGTTCATGCTGCATGCTTACACATGTGCACATAAAACACTCATGTATAATGCAAAAATAAATAAATCATAAAAAAGAAATAAATTAACAAGATGAAGAAGAGATCAAGCTTATATTATTGATTGAGCTCATTTTCTGGATCATAAATGAAAGATCGAAAATGTTTAGGGGATTTTCTAATTAGGATAACACCATCTGTAGTAATAGACCAATGAATGAGAATTGAGATGTCCAACTTTCAGTGTAGTGATCTTTCCCTTTCAGTGTTATTTCAAACATGTTTTAAGTTCATAGGAAGTAGTGTTGCATGTGCTTTTAATGCTCTACCCACCCTTAGCTCCATTACCAGCTCCCTTCTAGCTTCCCTTGAATCCTCAGATAAGAGACTCAGACACATAGTTTTTCCTTTTTAATTTGCCTTAGGACACAATTGCTGGGTGCTGCTATCTCCTACTTGGAAAATTGTGCCTTTGCCAATTTCTTATCACTGTCTCTCCTCAGTTGCTCCAGTCCCATGACCACCCATCTGTAGGAACATCCTGAGTGGCCTCTCCATTTTGAGATCTCACATAGTTGCCTTGAGTCCTCCTATTCCCTCCTCTGCATCTCTTTTTCCTCCTGGAACCCAGAAGCCCTGCCTGTACCTTCTGCCCAACAATCAGCCCATGGTTTTCTCTACTGACAGATCATGAACCAATTGGGGAACAGGACCTTAACATCAGAACCTCCCCCTGCAAAGTAGTTTTGAAATAAAGTTGAGAGAACACTTGTAGAGTTTATAATTAGTTTAGATTGAACAAAGTCTTATGACTTCTTTTCCACTCCTCACTGTTGCTTTGGGATTACCAGTCCAAAGACTATTCTATTCCTGGACTTAAGTGTTTAACAGTTCTCTACCATTAACCAAGCAAAGCATTGGACATACATTTCACCGACTGAACAGCAGATGAACTACTGAGCACAGATTAGATTCTATAAGTATTGTATCAGCAAAATGGGAGTTAATTAACAATCTCTAACAGTGATTAGTACTATTTAAATTATGTTTCCAACTTTATTATTTTATTTTACTAATTATTCCTTTTCTCTCAAAAGTGTTTATAGCATTCCTTAGTTGTTAGGAAATATATCCTCCTCACATTTAATTTTTGTCAATTTTACATATGTATAAAATATGGTATAAATATATTTTCCCTTCTTGCATACGGTTTTCACTCTCCCAAATGACTTTACTATTGGAGATAAAGTTACACTGTAAACTTGACTGATCTAACACTGTAAAGTGTTAGGACCCCCATTGTCTAATGGATTAATAAGAAGGAAAACAGAAAAAGTAATCTTGAATGGTTGAATATAAAAATGACATGGCATTAGCTCATTATTTAAATGCAACTATGACGCTTGCTGCTTTTGCATTTTTTTTTCATTCTTTAAAATTATGTACTATGCCATGTAGATACCAGAAATAGTTGTGGCCTACTTAGAGTGCTAAACATTAAATTTCTGAATCAAATATAACCTATCTCAGTTTCTATGCTATTTATAAATCTTTCCTCCCTTTTAGGGCCTTCAGGGAATTTAGACTGCCAAAAATTTAAAAATATTCTTGTACAAAACATTTGTACATCATCAATGGACTGGGAATATTTGTTGTTAACAAGGTTGATGATAAATTATCACTCATCTTTTTCTGTCTCAGAGTAGCAGATTATACCAGAATGATTCTTGTGAAAAATGATGTTTTTCCACCTACACTTTGATTTCCAGTGCCCCCTCATAGCAGAGGATGCAAGCAGAGGACATAAGAGATCCGTTACGCTGTTCGTCATATCCCAATTGGCAATCATAGGGATCAGGAAAAGCATGACTGAATCCGGTTTAACTAGAATTCTAACATTTATCTTTACAAAAAATATTTTCATGGAGAAAAATTTTGTAATCATTTTTTTTAAAAATCATAAAAGATAAAATTTTAAGTTAGTTTTTAAAATGATTCTTCAACTATTCTTTTTTTAGAGGAATTTACATTGTAGGGGGATACAGCTTGAAAGTCCACTTTCTATGAAGAGACAAGTTCAAGAATAAGGCAGTGACAATATCCTCATAGAACATGGTTTATCTTTCTATGTACAATAGTGTCAAAAGTAACTAAGCTTTGATTTCTGATGCTCACATTTGAATTTGATATACAGGTATGGCCACTTATCTTTTCCCATGTAATGTGAGTAGGAGGTGCAGGTACTTCCATAGCAATTATACACATGGTTCATTTGCCTTTAGCAAAAAATGTTCTGCTACTGGAAGATCACATAATAAATTTAGTATTTTGTATACAGAATGTGTCTATGAAACCCTAAAAAAAAGGTACCTTTTTGCTTCTTGGGAAGCAGAAGAAGAATCTCCAGGAGCAAGTGATACTAGGGTAGAAGCTTCAAAACTGAAAAACAAGAATTAGCTGGTTAAGGCGGTACATCCTGCCTAGTGAGCAGTGCAAGCAGTGACATAGTCAAGAGGAAATCACTGCTAAGACTGAACGTGATTGTTGGGGGGAGGGCGGCAATGGGGGGAGGATGGGGAAGGGAACCCATAAAGAAGGGAGGGGAGGGATTAGGGGATGTTTGCCGGAAACCAGGAAAGGAATAACATTCAAATGTAAATAAGAAATACTCAAGTTAAAAAAATAAATAAATAAATAAATAAAAAGAGGAAATCACAAGCTGTGTGCTAGAGACAGGGAGGGAGAGGCACAAAAGAACCATGGAGAGAGCTCAGCCAGCCTGGGTCCTGAAGGCACAGAAAAAGCCCACTTGACTACCCAGTCAAAAAAAAGCTCCTATTTGACCTTGATTTCCTCCTTACATAAGCTAAGATCATGTGGATATACTTTAATATTAATTATCCCAAACAATAAATATGTCGTATCTTTTCATAAATTTGTATCTTTATTAAATTTCATCAATATTATTTAGTTTTCTATAAATATATCATATTTCAATATCTTGACTAAAGGCATTCTTAAAAACTAGGAATTTTGGAAGCTGGAGAGTTGGCTAAGTGATTAAGAATAGTGTCCAGTCTTTTGCAAAGCATCTGCTGTCCAGTTCCCAGCACCCACATGGTAGGTAGTAACCATCTGGAACTCCATTGCAGAGGATCTCATGCCCTCTTCTAACGTATGCAGGTACCAACTATGCATACTACAAACATATATACATGGAGTCAAACATTCATACACATGAAATGAAAGTAAAAACATCTTAAAATAAGATGTTTTTGTGAGCTCTTGTGTATCAATCATTCTTGGTAGAGTCAGTGCTTGACTAGCATGCACAGGGACCTAGGTTTGAACTCACTATCACCCCTCCCCCCCCAATAAACAAACAAATAAAATTCTGCTTAGAGATCACATATGTATCAGCCAATGTTAAGGTAAGCCCCAGCCTAGTACTTGTACATACTGCATTATAATTAGTATTCTACAAACTTTGCCTTTTTATTTGTTTGTCAGTGTTTTAGTTAGGGATAGTTACTTAGTTGCTATGAAGAGATGCATGAGCAAAGCAACTCTGACAGAAGACAACATTTAATTGGGACTGGCTTACAGATTCAGGGGTTCAGTTTGTTATCATCAAGGCAGGAGCATGGCAGCTGCTAAGCAGGCATGGCACAGGAGGAACTGAGAGTTTGACATCTTCATTCAAAAGAAGCTAGAAGCAGACTACTGTCTTCCAGGCAGCTAGAAGGAGGGTCTCAAAATCCATGCCTATAGTGACAGGCTTCCTCCACGAGGCCACACCCACTCCATCAAGGCCACACCTTCCTGTGGAGAGCTCTTGGCGCCTCCTTCTAGAAATTTGGCAGGAATTTGACTTTGGGCTAGAAGAAGAAAGTAGGCTCAAGATGAATAGAGCTGAGGGATGTGTTCTGTGTGTCTTGATGGGTCTTGTTAAGATCCTAAATACAGTAATCATTTGTTGTTTTATTGCTTATGTCTTAGGACTGACCACATTTTTTGTATGTATCTAGAATGATATAAAATCAGAAAAAAGTAAACCCACTTCAGCCTCAGCACTGGCTGGTGACATGTTATAATGTTGTCTAATTATCTTTTTTTTCTCTAATCTCCCCTCCCTCCCTTGAGACTTGTTGACTGACCGAGCTTGCTTGGTCACCTTCTAATAATGCCAGTTCTTGGGCCAAGCATATTCAAACCACCACAGTCACTTTAACTTTGAGTTAATGTACAAATTAAACTCAATCTACTAGCCACATTACTGTTATAAATTGGAATTATAAGATAGCGTTGAATATCAGCATACCATAGCCATATTTTACTTTCTATTAAAAACCAAATATATATTTTAATATAATAAAAATAACACTATTACATATAGTTTCTTAGTCCAGTCTTTTGTGCATGTTATTGTTGATAACATATAGTTAGAAACTAAGAAACTGGGGAAGCCCTTGGTCCTGCCAAAACTGAACCCCCAGTGAACATGATTGTTGGGGGGAGGGCGCTAATGGGGGAAGGATGGGGAGGGGAACACCCAAATAGAAGGGGAGGGGAAGGGGTTGAGGGATGTTGGCCTGGAAATCAGGAAGGGGAATAACAATCGAAATGTAAATAAGAAATACTCAAGTTAATAAAGATGAAAAAAAATAGAAATTAAAAAACTGCATTCACAGAAGTCTATTTTCTTTGGGGGGAGGAAATCTTCTTTCCATGGATCTTCTTGAAATAGGAACATTGGGTTAACAAACTAACCTGAGTTATTCTTTAACAGGAGATATTATCTTGGGGTTTAAGATATCACACTTATTCAAATTTGTAAGCAGGGCTAATTGAAGTGAATCATAAGCCAATCATTTTGAGTGTTTTATGCCTGTTGATTTCTTTCAATATTTTTCATCACGTTTCTATTGTTAGTTCCTTATCTTGAATATTGAGTCAGGTTGATATTAGGGGACCATCCAGACAGTAAATATTTCTTTATTGACACTAAATAGAGGTACTTATATGACAAGGATGATAATCTGGTGTGTAGATCATGCAATTAAGTTACTTCAAATCAAATCACTCAGATTTTATTCTTCACTGGTATCTTTTGAAACCTCTACTGGCCATACTTTAAAATGTGTGAAGTTTACTTTAGCTCTCTGAAATCTATGTCTTTACACAGACCCTGAAGCTATTTTGTCCTGCAGTGAGAGGTGTGAAGCTTGAGGACTGAAAGCACAGATAAAAATTTAAATCGTGTTTTCACTCACCAATGCCTTAATAGGGCAGAAACTCTTACTCAGACGAATAATTAGCTTTCACAATAGAAAGGTAAACAAAACTATAAATTATGATTAGGTAAGTGTTCTGCTCTGCTGAGGCAAATTAGTCAACAATTAGTCCTCAGCTGTGATTCATAGATGTAGGGAGAAAGGATTCTGGATCAATTTGATAAAAATAATTAGGATACTCGGAAATTGTCACATTTTCATCATAATGTGTACAATTGTAATCGAGTCCTTTCATAGATATCTTATTTGGGCATTTGTCTTTCTCTGCTAGAGATAAAGAAAAGACAAGAGGAGAAATTTAACGTCTTTGATTGCAAAAGGACAATAAATACATTCAGCAAAGTCTTGCTTATGAAAACACCCCACGGTCAGAAGCTCTTGTGATAGCCCCAGACTTTCAGTCGAGTTTCTGTGTTTTAAAGAGAAAGGGTCTTGTTTGACAGTCCAGTTTGGCCTGCGATATTTTATGAGGCTCAATCAAATCTCACACCCATGACCCTCTTGCTTTCTTCAAAGCATCAGAGTGGTAGTATGCTTTACCACACCGTGCCAATCTAGATTTTCTTCAACCATTTACCTACATAGAAAATCCACTTGTTGAAATGTGTCTATTTAGAAAGTAAAATACCTAGTATCTGAAACAATGTTTCTTTTAATTTAGTTTCAAGAATGAGCTTGGTCATTACTTTCTTCCTTTTTGGTTTGTTTTGTTTGTTCTATTATATGTCTACACATGGCTGAGAGACAGCTTTTATTTTTCTTGTATGGTCTCTCCTGCTATCTCAGTGGAACTCACCCAGCCAAGCTCGCCCTCATGAACCTAACTTTTATCACCTTTTGTTCTGTCTCTTGTTCCCTTCTTTCCTTCACTCCTTTAACTCTTGTAAGTTCTATAGGTGAGAAGGAAAGACTGCTTCCTTTTAAATGTCTATTTCAAAAATCGGTTGTTTACGGCATTAACCTCATACTTCGAACAAAGCTTAGACAATTGTAACAAAAGCAACAAGGTTTTTTTCCAAATCTCTGAATGTCAGAACTCATGGTTTGGCTTTGAATTTTGAAAGCGTATTTGAATTTAAGGAACCAGGAATTACAATCTTGTTTTCTCTGGGCTTATTAGAACTCCTTCCCTGGAGAAACAAAAGTAGGACAAACAGCTTGTATCGCCTGAGAAATGGGAGTTTGGAACAAGATATCTGGGAAAGAAGAATATGAGTTCAAAATTCAAAATGTTAGCCTCGAAAATAAATTTTGTACCTTCTTGTAAATTATTAAAGTTTTCATTGTCCTCCACCGATTTTAATTTCAGGACATCCTTGTCACATTATCCAGAACACTGCTGAGCATCTCACTCCTGGGATTTTTTTTCTTACTACTTGAATAGCTACAAATAGGAGATTTTAGATTCAGATTGCCTGTGAGTCTGGAGGAGAAATGCTGACCTCAGACCCTGTGGTAGACATGATTGCTGAGGTTCCTGTGCAGTCGAAGGCACAACATTTCAGCAGAAGTGGAGGATCTAGGAAAGACAGGCTGACTGCACATTTCATTTTGAATCCGTAAATGAAATGTGCTACTTTCACTGTTCTGTCTTGGCCAGACAGGCCTTACTAAGTCTGTGCAACTGGACGTCTTTTTATGATGCTTGACTTCGTGCATAGCATACAACTTACTATTTTACTAAAATTTACTATTTTTCCCTCTGTTTCTCAGTGATTCTCAACACCCCCTCCCAATGCTGTGACATTTTGGTACAGTTCCTCATGTTGTGCTTGTCATGACCCCCAACCATAGAATCATTGTCACTTAGTAACTGTAATGTTGATTCTGCTACAAATCATAATGTAAATATCTGATACTCAGGATGGTCTGAGACAACCCCTGTGAAAAGGGTCGTTTCACCCTCAAAGGGGTCATATTCACAGGTTTGAGAGTCTCTGGCTTTGTCGTTTGAAGTTAAATTGTTAAATCAGTGTCATTGTGCCTTTGTAGGTTGGGAGGATAGTGAAGGTCGGATAGGAGTAAAACAGAATCAATGTCACTTTCTTGAGGCACTGAGTTGAGTCGATTTACCATGTTGATTTCAAAGCAAAAAGTGTATACAGAAATATTTTGTAAGCATCAAGATTTCAAAACTTACTTTTCATTTTGTATTTGTCTATTTGTTTATTTATTTATTCAGTTGTTCTGTTTTGTTTTTAAGACAGGGTCTCTCTGTGTAACCTTGGCAGTACTGGAACTCACTCTAGATCAGTCTAGCATTGAACTTAGCAATTCCCCTGTAACTCTGCCTCCATAGTACTGGGACCAAAGGCATACATCACCACCACCACCTGGCAACATAATTATTTTTAATTTTGGATACCTGTCTTCATTTCTTCCCTCAGTTAATACGTAGTCATTTTTATACACATATTAGACAAAAGACAGAGAAAACAAATTTTTCTAAAGAAAAACATCCCAATCTCAAAGGAAGATATTAAAGTAAGTTAAAAACATCAACTCATCAATTGTTCTTTATACTAAAAATAATACTTGAACACATTTTAGAAGCAGTTATTTGTCACAATTATAAACAATTTTATGCTAATAAATACATATTTTATTACTGTTGTGTGACAAAAATCCCTGATAAAAATTACTCAATGTAAGGGCTTACTTTGGCCTATAATTTCAGTCAATGGTTAGGGGTTGTATTGCTTTTACATCTGGGGTAGAGAAGTTTCTCATCTTGGCAAAAAGACATAGAGGAAAACTTGTCACTTTGAGGTAGCCAGGCAGGGGGGGAGAGAGAAAGAGAGAGAGAGAGAGAGAGAGAGAGAGAGAGAGAGAGAGAGAGAGAGAGAGAGAGAGAGAGAGAGAGAGAGAGAGAGAGAGGAGGTTACAGTTACAAGAATATCCTTACACAAATACTTTCACTCTGACTTATTCAAATAAGCCCCACCTCCTAATAACCTGCTTAACTATGATCTGAGTGGGTTAATCAACTGGTCAAGTATTACCTCGTGATCTGACTGTCTTTACTAGTATCACTAGTTTTGGTAGATCAATCTTCTACACGTGAGCCTTTAGGAGGAGATCCTGTAAAACACACACAATAACAAACTTTTATCTTAAATAATGAATAATTCATCAGAATTGAATGTCCTTCCTCTTGTCTATAAGTTTATCTAAATTCATGCCTTTTCACAAATATCTATATTCTAACAATTTCAGAACTGTTGTTGATTTTAAGTGGCTGTGTAATTTCTTACTTGTGCAATGTTTTCTTTTTTTGGAAACTATTATATTATGTGTTTCAGTGTTTTGTCTGCAAGCATGTATGTATATGACATGCATGTCAGGACTGCAGACACCAGAGAGTGTTATTTGCATTCCTTGGAACTAGAATTATAGACAGTTGTGACTCACTATCTAGGGTACTGGGAATGGATTCCTGGTCTTCTAGAAAAACAACTGGTGCTCTTAACCTTTCTCTAGTCCCTGCTTTCCTTTTCCTAATGTGAATATTATCAAGTTGTTTTATTATGAAGGTATACACACACACATACGCACACATACGCACACACATATGCACACACATACATACACATGAACATACACAAAACCTCATTGTTCAAAAACTGCAGTGGCAGTTTTTTGTCTGTTTTTGTTTGTTTGTTTTGTGTTTAGATTTTGGGTTCAGTTTTTAAATTTTTTTTCCCAAGTGGAATGGAAACAGGAAATGAGCACTCTTAATTCTCTGTGTTTGCCGTTCTGAAAGATGAGACTGGAAAGGTGATTGCTATTAACCTTCATAACATCCTACTGCATTATTACTTACATTTTACAAGTGAGCTAATTCTGGCTCAGAAAAAAATACTAGCCTATCAAGAATTTCTAAATTTAGCAACTGTTGGAGTAGCTATTTAGCCCAGTTTTATCTGGCTTCCAACTTTTACTGTCTCGGTAATAACCGCCTGCTAAGTCGTCTTTAAGTGCTGTCATCAATGCTTGCTTTGTGAAGTTGCTTCATGCACTTTCAAGTTCTCTAAAATGATTGAGAAATATCATGTCTAATGGACTGTAAGCATTATCTATTCCAAACTTCATTTTGCTTAAAAGGAAATTGATTCAATGTGATAAAACGCCAACGCGTACCCTGGATCGTTACTGAAGGAAGCAATGAAACAAATCTCCCATTATTAATCATTTTCTAATTTTGCTTTTACAAAGTATTTTTTAGAAAAATCTTTTCAATGCTTTTTAGTCTATCTTGGGCACTGAAGAGTAAGGGTTATCCTCAGGCATCATATAGATAACCTAAATGGAAAATGAAGACATACAGTTGGACAGAGGAGCTTCGAAGCCTTAGTATTGTTATTTAGATTCCATATAGATATATTACCTTCATAGTGAAAATTGTTCCCTGCTTTGGGGGCTTTTAGTCCTCGTGCTAGGGGTACAGGAAGTGCACTTGTTATGTTGAGTGTACCTGTTTTAAATAAAGTCAGCAAACAGAACATGGTAGAAAACCTCAGATCTTACAAATTTGGCCTACAAGCTAAGGGACAAGAGAGATTCATCTGTCTTTAAACTCAATATTTTATTATAAACACAAGAGACTTGACATACTATAGAGAGAATGGCATCAAATTTGTTCTGAGTCAGTGGATTTTGTGTTAGAAATTGCTGGATCATATAAGGGGAGGGGCTTACATGCTCAATTCTCAAGACATATAAGTAGTCTAAAAACTGGTACAGAAAACAAAAACACTGAAAAATTTCAAATAGAAGTATGAACCTGGAGGAGAAGAACTCTGAAATTATTGCTAATTCAGATCAAGATTTGGTACTTTGGACATAGTTGAACTCCAAACACAATGAAATGCTGAAAATGACTTTGAAACAATTATTTGCTGTTACGATTTAGATCATTTCTTGCCCCAACCTGTGGGGGGTTCAGCAGAGACCTGAAGAGGGGGTGAAGGAATGGTGGACAGGAGGCACAAAGAAGGAGAGCAAGTCCTTGTCTGTTCAAACTCTCAAACTTTATTTCAGGGCAGTGGCTTATAAAGACAATCAAGTGGGAAGGCCACAGAGGGCCCAAGACCAATTCATCACCGTCACCACTCTCCCACTGTTCTTTTAGTTCCTGTAACCATAGACTGCAATTGCAGGTGTAAACTGATAAGAACCAATAACTGGCCAGGTTTCCCAGAAACAGAGGCTGTATAAGTGGGCCTGAAACAATCCTGAGAACATTCCTGAAACAGAGGGTATATAAGGTGGCCTCGCTCCCAGCAATTTCTCTTCTATTGGTCTTATGTTATTGTTATAGTAGAGAGATTTCTTAGGATGCCTTTTACTTTTTATTATTTTAATTATAATAAGTTGAGTTTTAGGTTATAGGTTGTTTTGAATAGTACTGGTCTTGGTTGGCATTTATTTGAATGCTTAGGTATCAGGATATGGCACTATTTGGGAAGAATTGGAGGGTATGGCCTTGTTGGAGTAGTTGTGGTCTTACTGAAGAAAGCATGCCACTGGAGGTACACTTTGAGATTTCAATAGCCCCTGCCAAGCTAAGTCTGTCAATCTAGGCCTACAGATCAGGATGTATGTCTTAGCTACTTCTCCAATACCGTGCCTACTGTTCCCATGCTCCCCGCCACCATGCTGCCTTCCATGATGATAATGGACTAAGCCCTTGAAATGGTAAAACAGCCACCAATTAAACGCTTTCCTTTGTAAGAGTTTCCTTGTTCATGGTATCTCTTCCCAACAATAGAACAGTGACCGAGACAGATAGAAATAATGTTTTGTGAAAGATATAGGGACTTAAGAGACACAAAAATTATAATGGAAGAAGGCAAATCTAAAATTATATCAAAGAATGAATAAACAACCGAGTCAGATGGGAATAAAATAGAACATGGTAATGATCATACTGTAGCAAGGGAAAATGTTACATACTGGAGCAAGCAAGAAAGAAAGACAGAAAGAAAGAAATCCAAGACATTCAACTAAAATTCTGATATTTCTTAATTTTTCTGTTATTCAAATGATGATGTTTATTAAACTTTATCCTGTTCCATGATGATTCTGAATAGATTATATAACTGGCAAAAAATACCACTTGTATCTTGGTATTTGATCACAAATAATCCTATATGTAAGATATAGTTTTGGATCTTAACAACTTGTCGTGATCTGTGCTGTCTAAAGTAGGGCAGCAGAGTGCCACTTATTTTTACTTACTTGTACTTACAATAGAAGAATACATTGATAAAGAACATTGCCCTCAAATTAGTAACTAGAAAATTTTTAACATACCCTCTGTAAAGCATTCACTTTTTTCATTTTAGTTGAAATATAAGTATGTAAAGCAATTAAATAATTTTTGCCACACTGTAGTCAGCATTCAAAATCTACAGGGTGGTACCTCCCTTCTCTGGCTGTTTTGCACCAGCATCTTGGGTTCCAAACCAGAGGATGGTGTGACGCCCAGAAGTTTAGAAAAGGGATAGACAACAGATACTAAAGAATAGGGATGATTATCTACTGATATGATCAAACCTAAGGTTTTTGTTAGGATGTTTATTTAGTGTAGAAAGGTATTTAGACCATTTATTTAGTGACCAGAAAGAAAAGGTCCAGTTCGATTTTCTTTGCTTCGTTTTTATAAAAAGTTGGAATTAACTTTATATCCTTCTTGCTAAAATTTACTTAGCTTTTAGTTAAAAAGAGTACATACCTTTATTTTCATCCCTTGCTTCTTAAACAACTTAAGTTTATTTTTAAAAATTAAAACATGATCGTTATGCTAGAATCATGGCTCACATCTGGACAGAACACCCCAGGTTAATACAGTCCCATGTAGAAGAGGTTTATTGAGGGTGACAGAGACAGAAGTGGGAGGGGGAGAGAAAAAAAAAAGTAAAAGAAAGAAGGGAGCAGGAAGGGTCTGCCTTTTATTTGAAATTTGATGTCACTGCTCCCAGGTGAAGGTGGGAACTGAACCAAATGTATGCTGAGAATGTATGGCCATTGCCATGGCAACAAATGTACAGGTCCCTGTCACAGGCAGATGACATCACTGCTGGAGGCAAAAGCGATTACTGACACCAACAATGACTACTTCACTTTTCCCATGTGATGGCTCAGGACTGTCCATAGCTCTAGTTCCAGGAGCTTCATTGCCATGTGCTGGCTTCTGTGGGTACTAGCTGCCTAAGTGATACAATGCTTACCTATAGTCATACATTAATGTACATGCAATTAAAATAAATATATTTCTTAATGTACTGTTATAAAGGGTAACATTAGTAAACTTGTCATCATCAAAGTATGTTATCAAAGACAATGGAATGAGTTGAAATGAAAACCATAGACTGGAAGAAGATATGTGTAACCTATATACCAATTTGTAATCATTACACCAATAATGATTGAGTGTCCTACTTTATAAATAATATTTAAAATGTTCTTATAAACTATCAGTAAGTGGACTTTTAACATGTGCAAAATTCTTGTTCATACATTACAAAATAAAAGAAATGCTCCCCAAAAGACTGCTGAAAATGTATACCCCAGGATTTAATATAGTGTTGGGCAAGGAAAACATGATTTGATTAACACAAGGTTAGATAGATTATCTATACCTTAAATAAGAGGTGAAAATTGCAATATTAGACAATTCTATTTATTGTTCTAATATATGATCATCATTTACTTTTACTGAAGGTTAAAATGTATGTATTTATATTAATGAAAGAAAATCTTGTCCTTGGTGCCATTTCTCAACAGTAATATTGTTAAAGTTGAGAAAAATAAAACGAATGGGTTTCAACAATAATCCATTCCTACTCAAAGCTGCTTAGAGGAGCATGATGGGAAACTGTGTTCCCTATCTGTAGGTGACCTGGAATTTAATGTGCTCAGAGGAGATTTTCATTTCCTGTGTTTGACATTAAAATGATTAAAACAATGGAAAGATATTTGTTGAGGAATGTATCATGTATACAAGAAAGTCATGCCTCCTCACATTGCAATACCTCCAATCTCATGGCCAATTCTACCCCACGACATTTTTCCCTGACCTGAGAGCTGGCTTAGCTACATGGTGCAAAACCCAGAATGAGAGGTGATAAAAGCAAAGGATGGTGCTTTTAAACTAAAATAGGATTAGAAATGAGTCCCTGTTTACCACGGTTCTGTACAAAACTTGCACATAGTTTTCCTTCTGGTCCCCTGGGAACACAAGAAGATACATAGCTCCCAAGCAGGGGAACTACCACTTCGTTCCTCTAAAACTAAGAAAGCGCTGGAGCACTAATAGGTTGTCAGCTCAATCTGTACAAATCCAGATCATTCTGGTATAAATTCTGATGATTAGCATTTCTATGCACATGTCTTACACAGAAATGGGCAATTAGTCAAATCTTACTGCTGACTCACCAGATCATACTGGAACACATTGGACCTATAGAACAAAACATGTCTCTGTTTTGGAACTAGGTTAGGAAATTTGGCCCAGATTTAACACTCAATCTCACATACACACAAAAAACTCTTTATAGATATTAGTCTGTTCATTGATTTTTGGGCCAATGTTCTCATCAATAAATTGCATCCTATTCATTTAGATGATGATCAAAATGTTTAATTTGCTCATTATGCCTTTTTATTAAGGACTTAACAGAATCTAAAACTTAGATTACCAGTGAGAAATATTGTGATTTAAACTCTGTAGTTTGGTCTGTATTGTGTGACTCAGATTATAAGCATGAGTTTTAATGGAATCAAATTTTGAGAATGTTTGGTATCCAGGTAATAAAAGGGCGTGGAAAGGATACAGAATAAGTGATATGTTTTATAAAGTCAATGATGTGTTTTATAGAGCACAGTACAGTGTGCATATACATGTGCCTCGGTGGGCCCATGCTGAGGCATCCCTCCTCCTCCCTCCCCCAGGTACCAGCCATCTGATGGGTGTAGTATAGAATAGAGTTTATTTGGGGGCCTGGGAAGGGGAGTTGAAAAGAGAGTAGAGATGGAAAAAGAGAGGGGACAGGGGGACAGAGGGGAAGAGGGGAGGGGAAGGGGAGGGAGATGGAGAGAACATGTGGAGAGAGGTGGGAAACATAAGACTGAAAGAGGGGACACAGAGAGAAGACAGTCAGAGTCAGAGAGAGAAAGGGGGCAGAGAGAAGGGGAGAGACTAAACTATCCCTTTTACTGTGAACCAGGCCTACCTAGCTGTTGCTAGGTAACCGTTGGGCAGAATCTAGAAGGAATGCTAACAATATGGAGACAAGCTCAGGGTTCAGGGAAGTTGACATTGTTGTCCTCACAGTTGATTTCAGAAACAGTTCTGCTGAGCTTTTGATAAGAGAATGCTGAGCCTTTAGTGCCATTTTCTTCAAACATATACAATAGAATGAGAGTTCAATCACATGGGCTACTTTCCAGAAAACTTTTTGGAGCATCATTGGGATTTACTACATGATAGTCCTGTTTTGGAATATGCAGAATATTGTTTCAAATTTAGGTAGAAGTGTTTATGTACATGTGTGTTTAGTTTCAAAATGTCAAATGGCTGTTAAACAATTTAATTAAAATCAATGTCATATTCACTTTGTAAGGCTTGAAGTGAGTCTTCACTACTGGGAGACCCTACACGTGAGACACGAGAACAGAGTTCGATGCAAACACAAGAGATTTATTTTTCTGGTGCATGGGGATGACCCTCAATCAGCCCCTTGTGTCAAGTGACTAGAAGGCAACCCTGAATGGCTATAACAAGCAGTTTTTATACTTTTTAAGGGAACAGGTTACATCAGCAAGGTTATAGTGTAAATTTATGGCTGAGTATATTGACCTTTGAATCTATTGGCTAGCAAACATAAGACATGCATTCAAACTCTATCTGGGACCAGAGGGTCAGGTGACTATTAGTCACTATATTCTGCAGTTTTCCAAGAATATCCCTGATCCTCCCTAGAACTGTGGGTGGAGAATGAAACTTGGCCTAGCCTTGATCCAAAGCAGGCAACTTGTACTTGGCCTAATCTTGACCTGAGGTAGTGGATATAAAGCTGGCGAAAAGTCCCTAGGGTTCTTCACAGGAACCTCATAATCTACCTACTTTCTACCAGGCCAAGCCTTTTAATAGCCCTTACACTTCAGTAAGAACAAGGGTCCTTCAACTTCAATGCAGTGTTTCAAAATATATAAAAAGAAAGTTATTTTCATGTTTTGCATGTGTTGGCTAAATTTGTGATAAAGATCATGGGATAGATTAATGGAAAAAGACATTGAGTTAAAAATGTGTTTTTCCTTTCTTATTTCAGTCTAGATGGGATGAAAATTTATTTAGTTATTGATAATTTTCCTGAGTCTTTTGAAGTGAAATAATATACAACAAAGTGATATTATTTGTGTAAGGATGACTGTTTGACAACTGTCTTAGTCTCTGTTCTAATGCTGTGAAAAGACATCTTGACTATAGTAACTCTTATAAAAGAAAGCATTTAATTGGGGCTTCCTTATAGTTTAAGAAGTTTAGTTCAGTGTTATCACAACAGTGAACAAGGCAGTACGCACTCAGACATGGTCCTGGACCAGTTACTGAGTTCTATTTCTGTATGTACAGGCATCATAAAAGGTGATCTGGTCTTTGAATGAGCTTTTTTGGAATCTCAATGCCCATCCCCCAAGAACACACTTCCTCCAACAAGGCCATGCTTTCTAATCCTTTGGAATACTGCTGCTTTCTAATCCTTACAAATAGTGCCACTCCCTGGGGATTAGGTATTCAAGTCGATGAACTTATGTGGCCATTCTCATTCAAACCACCATAATAGATTTAAGGATAAAACCATTTAAACAATAATAAGCCCCAGGATGCTGCTGTTCAGGTGAGAGAAAACAGCAGAAAGAAAGAGCTGAATCAGTCCAGCAACTACATTTGCTTATCTAATAGAAACTAGCAAAACTCCATGTGTTTCCTTTTGCTAGACATCTCCTCTTTTTCCACTCATGCTTTTTTCATGTTTTTAAGTGTTTTCTAAGACATAACCTTACATAAGAAAAAAATCATATTCACAAATGATTTTATTCCAAAATTCTAAACAAATTAAAATGATACAGGGTAAGAACAATGTTCATGCTTTAATCGATGCAAATAGTACCTTTTCTTAAATCAAATTTTGTTATAAGCTTAGAGACAATGTGATAACAAATATAAGTGTTTGCTACCAAAGTTAGCATGTAAAGAAAGACAATCAGATATGAAAAAATATATATCTTAACTGGTATCCCAAAATACCTGCATTGTGAAGTACATTGCAGCACCTGAAGTGAGAGCAGGAGACAGGTTAAGTTATCTTGTAATTTGTTTCCTAGAATCCCAAGATGCCTTGTGTAAAAACAAAAACCTTGTGTTTGTAAAGAAAATGAACAAGGATAGGAAAGAACCAGAAACAATACTCAGAGAGCAATAAAGAAAGAAAAGAAATTAAAAACAAAAAAGAACAAAAAACAGCTGGAGATGGAAACAGAGTGTGTGTAATCCAACTTAGTGGAAAATTGTTCAATATATATAAAACTTTCTTTCTCTGTCTTTCTATGAAATATCTATAACACATCGGTGTTAAAATATATATGAGCTTCCTAGGTCTTCTATAACAAAAGTACCACAAATCAAGCATCAAATGTCTTAAATAATAAAAAAAGTTTTGGTTCGCAGTTGTAAATCCGGACACCAATTTATTGGCAAGACCCAATTCTCTGACAATATGAGAGAAAGAAACAGTATTGAGCTTTTTTCTCTGCTTTGTTATTCCTCACCTTGTTCCTTGACTAGAGACAATATAATTCATCTTTACATGGCCTTCCTTTCTCTCTATCTCTCTGTCTCTCTGTGTTTGTGTCTGTGTCTGTCTGTCGTTCTGTCTGTCTCTCTGTTTGTTTGTTTGTGTGTGTGTGTCCTTTGTTTCCAAATTTCTGCTTTTTGTATGAGTATGATATGCTCAGTCTCTCCAATATCTCTGTAATGCTGTTATAAGACTGGAGAAAAGCCCTCTGAGCCCTACGTTCAGGGTGTCCCACTCACAGAGACACAGAGATGGAGATCGATGCAATAAGCAAGAAATTTAATAATCCAGTACAGTGGGGTGGCCCTATAGTCGGGAAAGAGGCGACCCCAAGAACAAAGGCCCACACCCTTTACTTTTTCAGTGTATAGGCTTTAGGTTACAGCATGAGTTAGTTATTTCTTATTGGTGGGGCCTATTACCTTTTGAATTCATTGGTGGCTGCCTATTGTCCTTTGAATTCATTGGAGGCCCTTGGTGGGGAAATATCTTTGGCATGAAGAAGGGGTGGTGACAAAGGGGGTGGTGAAGGATCCCTGTTAAGGGCAGTTAGCTCATTTCCTGGAACGGGGTGTTATCCAAAATTCCACCTAGTGTTTGCCTTAGTCCTTAAGTTTGAATCTTACATTGTCAGCTCCAAAAGAGTTTTTGAGGTCCTGGAGTTTAGGATCCAACATATTCTAGGTGGATTACAAATCAACCACCCATCTTATCAATTAAACATTCATGTGCTTCACATGTGGAAAATACATTTTGACTGAAGGACCCTAGTTCTTACTGAAGCAATAAGATCTATTAGGAGGCTTGGCCTGGTAGAAAGTAGGTAGGTAATGAGGACCCTAAGGGCTTTTGCCAGCTTTACAACCTGTCCAAAGAATTTAAAATAACACCTTGCTCCAGGAAATGAACTAACCTCGAAGAGGGAAGGGCCCTTAGCCCATCTATGTGCAAAAGATATCTCACCATTGAGGAACGTAAGGGTCAATGTGCGTCATCAAGGACCAACTCATGCTGTTGCCAAAGGCTGTCCTCCACAAGTGTATAAAACGTATGTGCTTTTGTTACTCACGGTTGCCTCTGTCCTGATTACAGGGCCACCCCAGTGCACTGGATCATTAAACCTCTTGCTTGATTGCATCACCCTCGGTCTCTGTGTTTTCATGAGTGGGACCTCCCAGACTTAGGGCTGATCGGGTCCTACATGACCAGCCTTAGATCCTCTGAGAACAGAATCATCCTAGCATTAACACTCTGTATCAGGAAGTCTTCAGTAATCCAACATCCAGAATATCATTTTACATGTTACTAGGCATGATTTTCTACTGTTGAATAGGCCATAAGCCCCATTAGACAGCTATTGGTCACTGTCAATATGAGTGCTTCTGTCATACCCTAGGTGGTATCATGTCGTGCTAGTTATTGTTCATAGACACATAGCTAAGTAGGGCTAATTGCTTTGTTTACTTGGCAGCTTCCATAGCATTTTTCTTGTATTATGAAAGTTAGGCCTGGGAGCAAGCTTGAGTCTTTTTAGCTCTTGTCTGAAATTTTTATTGTCTTCAGCAATAGAAACTTAAATTTTCAACCTTTTGGAGACAACCACAGGCAACTGGAATAACTGGAATGGCCTATACTGTTCTGGGAGTCTTTTACGCAATACTGACTGAAAACAGAAAGAGGGGTTTCCTGTGCGTAGGACTGGGAATTTTGTCGACTAGTGGGAGCACTGTCAACTCAAGTGGCATAATTTCATTTAAGATGTGTGTGCATGTGTGAGTGCATGAGCACATGCATATACATTATATGTAGTTTTAGGTAAATATAAAATATGATTCCCCAAGGCTTTTTCAGACACCCTTGTCTTAAATGTACTACTTCCCACTCCTTCGTGTTCGATTTTCCTCTTCCAACTTCCCAATAAAAACCCTCTCCTCTTTTTGTTCTTTGGCTTTCTCTCCTTCACAGGCAGCAGGGTACTTACCCTACATTTGATGTCATCCTTCTCTTTCCTTGAAGAATAACAACATCTCATTGTTGTGCTGGGACTCTTTAATAGCCAATTTCCTTCCTCCAGTACCCCAGAAACCCAACAGCTTTCTTTCTCTTAGTGTCCTCTTTGTCTTCTTTATGAGGCTGTCATCATCTCTGTTAGCAGAGTAAACCAGAGTCACAAATCATGCACCACATTTGTTTAGAGTAGAATTTTCCAACCATATGCTTGTCTGTCCCCAGAAGGCACTTCTTCATTTTTAATATATTTAGGGGAAGAATTAAAAGGAAAATATATCAGTTCTGAGGGTTTTTTTTGTCTGTTTACTGTTTTGTTTTTTTTTTTTTTGCTTAACAATATTTTCAATATTACAATTTTTTTTATCCTTTCACATTTTCCATATGCAGCAGACTACAACTTTGAAATAATGGATTAAAAAAAATCTTATCAATGTCTTAGTTATACATTTACTTTCTAGGAGATACTGAAACATATTCAGTCAAGTTCTCTACTATTTTATAATATAATTTTTTCCAGTTTCCAACAGCATATTCCACATTTATGTCTAAAGCTTCATTAAAAAGATCTTTAACATTCATGTCTCTAGCAACTGACTATTCTGTGATTATAGAATCTTTCTACTATGTGCTGTAAAACTCATGTAGCTTCTATCTAGTTTCTCATTTCAAAGCTGTTCTCACAGTTTTGGGTATTCTTTACTGCAACCACTCCCAAAACCTGCATGAGTTGGAGTTCCCTACAGAAAAGAACCAACTAGCAAATATATATAAAAGAGAGACAGAGAAAGATACACAACTTATTTTAATAAATTTGCTGATTGGCTTGTAAGACTAAAACAAATACATCATTTTAACACAAAAGAAATTCTAATGAGACCTAAAGCATGTCTTAAATCTACAAGACTGGGCAGATGAAAATCCTTGACTTTAGTCAAATCTTTTCCTGTAGGAAACTTCACTTTTTTCGAAAGGTCTTTGACATACTAACTAAAGTCCAATTATGATCTGAAGCAAAGTACTCAAAGTTTAGTGACTTAAATTTTAGTCTCAACAGAAATATATATGCATAGCAACATCAGTGCTGGTGTTTGACGAATTTAGAATCACAACCTAGGGAAATTGACAAGGCATATTAAGTAACACACTCCAAGAATATGGAGATGAAACTGATTTTTCTTAATATCACAAAGACTGAATCTTGCAATTAAATGGGTATTGAGGCGAGACCATTGACTGAACAGCATAATGAATGCACCATGAATTATTTTTAATTTGTTTTTTTGTTATGATTATATCTCTTCTCCTTTCCCTTTCCTCCATCCAAACCTCACACATATCCACCATCTCTTTCAAATTCTGGTTATTGTGTGTGTGTGTGTGTGTGTGTGTGTGTGTGTGTGTGTGTGTGTCTGTGTCTGTGTCTGTGTGTATATGAATATATATCCCTAAATATATAAATACAACATATTCAGTCTGTACAATATTATTTGCATGTATGTGTTTTGAGCAATAACTATCTGTTATTGGGGATCCAATTGATATATCCTTTAATGTAAGTGAAACTAAACTTCAAAGTATATAGAATATACTAAAAATATATTCTATTCCTATTTCCTTTAGACTCTGGAGTGAAATAAATAAATCTGTGTTATCTCTCATATTAATCATGCCTAAAAGTAAGGACCACACATATATATCCCCTAAAGTTAATAGCAAAATATTATAAATCAGTAAATAAGTATATAGTATGTTACTACAGTACTTTCTAAATATGTACATACTGAATGGCACTTGCTAGTTTAGTTACAAAAAAGAAAGAAAGAAAACCCAGCATTAAAAGTTGGCAGACAAAGAAGCTGAGCTCAACCCTTGGTGATTAAGAAGATTTGTCCCTTTTCAGAGTTGAATGTGCAGATCTTTAGATTAGTCAGCTTCTCATGATTCATGAAAACTTCCTGCTCATCAGGAAGCATTTGGAATGAAGGCCCTAGGGTTTTGTGAATCAACTAGAAAGTAATGGCTAATATTAAACTTGGAGTGCCATATATATGAGAAATCTTAAAGATTTGTTATCAAGTTTCTATAGGCCATTTTGCATAGTAGACTCCTCTCAAAGGAAGAATTGTTCTGGTTTTAACTCTAGAGTTTGTTTTTTAAAACACAAATCTAGATTTTTTTCCCCCCAGAGTTTGCTATAAAATGGAATGCTGGTAACTAAGCAGACTCCTAATATCTTTATAAATTAGAACACATGTGTAGAAAACCTAGTGTGAATTTAATCAAAGTGTTTGTGTGTTGCCAAGTAAATCAGAGAAAACTGATCATTACATACTCAAAACTTGGAAATAATAATCATCAATTAAATCTACCGTGATAAATGAAGACAAACAATGGGAAACACAGAATAAAAATGTTTGAAAATTGTGCTCCTGGTTCCTTCACAGTGGAAATAGCATTTCTGGGAACAAGCTTTGGCATTTATATGAGATTTCCAAAGAGTGCCCCTTCAACGATTATTTCAAACACTGTTCTTCTTAGATTGTACTTGCTGTATTTGACAGCTTGGCCTAAGGCACAGATTGAGGGCTGCAGGTTGCGCTTGCAAATTCAGTCTCGGGACCATTGTTTCCCCAGCATTTTAGGCCTGAGATCCTGGAAAAATCTTCATTTTCCTTCTCATTTTCTGCCATCCATACCTTGAATCTGCCTGTGAATCTTGCCCCTCCATGTCAACTTAAATTCTCACCACCTCCATTTCCCCTATTTATAGCAACCAGGCTAGCATCACCTTGAACATGATTTACAGCAATTGCTTCCTGGCTGGTCTCTTGATTTGTAATATCACTGTACACAGTGTCTTCCTGTTAGTCGCCATGTCAATTTATTAATGATGTCAGGTTTATCATTTGCACAAAAATCTAACAATAGGACCCCCACTTCCTTAGCCGGATAGGGGATTATGCCTGACCTTTGTTGAGCCTCTGGTGGTGAGATCAGAGATAGTAGATCTCCAGCTTTTGATCCTTGGGTACCAACTTTAGCCTTTTCAGACATTGGGGGATGGGATAATATCTACTAAGATGACGTCTGCCAAACTGCAGCATTTGACACTATGAAGCTGAGCCTTGAGTGTTTTCAGACTCTGACTGGACTCCATAATGTGCTGTCAGCTTCTGAGAGCAACACCAGAGAATTGGAATTATTGACATGAGTTGTTTGCTTGCAAGCCCTAGGACGACTGATGCAAGTAGGGTCCACAGCTTTCCTAGCTGAGGTGGTTCCAATAAGAATGGCCCCTGTAGGGTCATATATTTGAGTGTTTAGTCATCATGAATTGGCACTATCTGACAAGTATTAGGATGTCTGACCCTGCTGGAGTAGATGTGACCTTGTTGAGGGAAGTATGTTACCTGCTGGACCTAGTCTTTGAGGTTTCAAAAGCCTAAGCTAAGCCTGAGTCTCTCTCTTCCTTTTGCTTACAGATATGGGTGTAGAATTCTCAGGTACTTCTCTAGCACCATTGTGGGGTGGCGAGTTACAAAAGGTACCCTGATTCCTTCTCAAGACAGGTTGAATCACCAGGAAACCCTAAAAGGGACAGCAAGCACATTCCCAGCCTCCCAGATCAGGGTGTCACTAGCTGCAGTCCCCCAAAAACCCCTATAGAGAGGTTTGAGACAGATCAAGTCACGTAGAGGGCACCACCCCAAACCCCTCCTCCACAGGTGAAGACGTGACCACAGGTCAAGTAGGCTGAAGACAGATCAGTCATAGAGACAGGACCACGCCCCCGAATATGCAGATGAGGTCTGACCCATCCAAAAAAAGTATTTAACTGTCATGTTCAGAATTAAAGGTGTGCAAGAATCACTCCATCATCTGATAGTTTCTGTCATAAAAGCTGTAACACTGCCACATGGGGAAGAGATTTGCTCTCCCCAAATCGCCACTGGCTAGTCCGTTTCCTGCTGGATAAGCTTGGCCTGAAAGGGAGGTGGAACAACACCTGCCCAAGTTCTCCTTTTTCCTGTACCCACCAATCTAGCCAGACCAGAGATCTCCATGGAAAACCTCTGGCATGGAGGCCCCCATGCCATGTCTACTTGTGTGCCACTATTCTTCCCACCAGCTGATATAGACTAAACCTCTGAAACTGTAAGCCAACTCTAAATGTTTTCCTTCATAAGAGTTGCCTTGGCCATGGTGGTCCTTCATGGTGATAGTAACCTTAACTAAGGCAATAGCTGAGGTCAGAAGGAGCCCTACATCTGCTGAAAGGCTCGAAGTGAGTCTTAACTACCAGGAGATTTCCCCCAAGTGAATCATGAGAATGGAGTTTGATGCAAACACGAGAGGTTTATTTTCCTGTGTGTTGGGTTGACCTTCAATCAGCCCTTTGTGGGGAGTGACTGGAAGGCGACCTCCAATGGCTATAACAAGCAATTTTTATAATTTTTAGAGGTATAGGTTATATCAGCAAGGGTACAGTTTAAACTTATTGGCTAAACATATTGACCTTTGAATCTATTGGTTAGCAAGCATATGACATGCATTCGTACTCTATCTGGAACCAGAGGGTCAGGTGACTATCAGTCACTGCATTCTGCAGTTTTCCAAGAATATCCCTGCCTCTCCCTAGAACTGTGGGTGGAGAATGGAACTTGGCCTAGCCTTGACCCAAGGCAGGAAGTTGGTACTTGGCCTAATCTTGACCTGAGGCAGTGGGTGTAAAGCTGGCGAAAGCCTTTAGGGTCCTCATAACCCACCTACTTTCTACCAGGCCAAGCTCTTATACTTCAGTAAGAAGTAGGGTCCTTCACTGCTATCACCCCAGCTCCTACACCAAGCACACAGAAGACTCCAGCATCATTTGTAGAACACTACATAATGGCCTTCTGGTCCTGAGCTCACTTGTGAGGCAAAGAGACAAGGCCTTCAACTCATTCTTGCCAAGAAGAACTCTAACCCCAGGCTCAGTCACTAATCCTTTTAAGCTTTCCAACCAATACCTCTTGCAAAGGTAATCCTGGGCTAGCTTTGTCTCCTCCTAGGGGTTCCAGTCCCTAAATACTCCCAAATACATCTCATTTTTGGTGAAACGCCATTTTCTCTAGTTCCTCAGCACTAATCTCCTCCTTGGCATAACCCAAAACAGTGGGAAGGTCTGGCCAGGCAGCCTTCCCCAATTACTGCTCCCCAAACTGTGAGTAATTTGAAAGGAGAGAGCTCCTGCCAGAACCTCCCTACACTTCTGTGACATACTCAAACTGTTAGCATTCCTTCTAGGCTCTACCCCATAGTTACCTGGCAACATCCAGTTATGCCCGACTCACTATAAAAAGGAGTTGTTTGTCCTCTCTTTCACTCTCTTATTCTCTTACCCTCTTACCCTTCTCTCCCCATACCCCTCCTTTCCTCTCCACGTGTTCCTGGCTGGCCTCTCTTCTCTCTGTCATCTCTCCTCCTCTTCCTCCTCCTCCTCCTTCTTTTCTTCCTCCTCCTCCTCCTCCTTCTTTTCTTCCTCCTCCTCCTCCTCTTCTTCTTCTTCTTCTTCTTCTTCTTCTTCTTCTTCTTCTTCTCTCTCTCTCTCTCTCTCTCTCTCTCTCTCTCTCTCTCCCCCCCCTGCCTTTCTCTATCTCTACCATCCTCAACTCCCCTTCCCATGCCCTAAATAAACTCTAATCTATACTATATCCTTATGGCTGGTACTTCGGGGAGAATGGATGCCTCAGAATGGGCCTAAAGAGGCACCCCCTTCCATTTCACCATCCAAGCTTCTACCAAACATATTCCTGATTCTTTCTTTTTAATAAAACATAACACACTATACCCTCCTTCCAAATCCCTAGTTTCCCTTCTTGTCTCCTAGAGAAAGTGGACAGGAAGAATGAGACGTTGGCCCAAGGAAGAGCCTTTTCCTTGGTATTAGGAGGGAATGTCAGAGTTGTGCTTCTCCTCTCATTGCTGTCTTCCCAAACTCCCAACACTCTCTTCCACCCTTTCTATGTTTGAGCCTTGTTCCCTCTGCAATCCTTGGTGAATCCTTGTTGATTATTTTGGCAACTTTGGTAGTAAATTGCAGTTCTCAATGGGAAAATCTCTCTCTCTCTCTCTCTCTCTCTCTCTCTCTCTCTCTCTCTCTCTCTCTCTCTCTCTGTGTGTGTGTGTGTGTGTGTGTGTGTGTGTGTGTGTGTATAAAATGCTCAGCAATTATCAATCAAGTTTGTGAAGGTGAGGGTTAAATGCATGTTCTGTGACCTCCCAGTGAGATTTTTCTTCACTGAAATTGATAAATACACAGAAGTAGAAGGTCTCATTTTCTTCTTAAATCCTTTCTCACTCAGATAATAGAAGCCTCATGTAATCTTTGTCCTCCCTCCTTGCTTATGGAGGAATTTACAAGGAGAAAGGAGGCTAGGATGGGGGTAAGAAAGATGGGGTAACAGACAATGTCATTGGACATTTGTGTTCAGATCTGCCTGAGCCTAGCTCCATCTCCTAGTGAGTGACCTCATTAATTCCAATTATGACATGAAAATAATTGAGATTGGTTTTCTCAGACTTGCAAAAAGAAAGAAAGAATGAAATAAAGGAAGGAAGGAAGGAAGGATGAGTAATCGTTTCAGTGAAGAATAACAACACTGGCTAGATGCTTCTAATATTCTTCCTTCTGAATATTTGATAACTTTATGCTGATTGACAGTGCTTATACATCACAGATATATCTTGATGTTAAGTTCCTCTAGAGTTTGCTTCTCTAAGTATAACTGATAGTTTATGTAAATATAATCTTACCCAAGGCTCTAAACATAAAATAAATAAAAATATGCTGATTTTCTGATTTCTCCACAGAGACAACCTTGAAAGAGCTCTATTAGAGTCTGTGACTTCCTAGAACAAAACTAGGAAAAAGTAAGTTATAAACTTTAGAACAAAGAAGGTGAGCCGATTTGTCAAGACATATAACGGCTTGGCTTCCTCATTGGTCATGCTAAAGAAACGAATAAAGATGGCAACTTCTAACCTATATTCTGAGACATAATGCTGAGTCATTTAATATTTCTGGGCTTCTTATAAATTGTACATTTTCAAACTAAGTCTCAAAGTCTGGTAAGCAACTATCTTCGTTACAGTTTTACTGCTGTGAGCAGACATCATGACCAAGGCAACTCTTATAAGAACATTTAATTGGGGCTATCTTACAGGTTCAGAGGTTCAGTCCATTATCATCAAGGCAGGAACATGGCAGCATCTGGACAGGCATAGTGCAGGAAGACCTGAGAGTTCTACATCTTCATCTGAAGGGTAATAGAAGAATACTAACTTCCAGGAAGCTAGGATTAGAGTTTTAGGGCCCATGTCCAGAGCCCAGAGTACCATGCCTTCTCCAACAAGGCCACACCTACTTCAACAGGGCAACACCTTCTAATAGGTTGTCTGGGCTAAGCATATACAAACTATGACAGCAATCATCTCAGTGATCTAATTCTGCCAACTTTTCCATCCTGATTCACCACAGGTAAACACTGAGCTAATAAAGAGAAACATGGTTCCTTACATTGGTTTTTATTTAAACACATTTTTCCTTTGGCTACAATATTCTCCTGGAATTCTGTATATTCTATGTATGCATTTGGTGGTTTGGGAACACGGTCAATATTCAAAAGATGTCTGCATAAATGGAGTGAATTGATTTCTTGTCTTTCTTTGGCATTTATTTTCTAGAGGGATCTGAAATGTTAGTGAGCATCTTGTGAATTAGCATATTAAACACAAAATATTGTACATTTGGCAAAAACAAAGGCTTAAATGAATTATATATTTTTAAAGTTGGACACATACGGATACACCAGGATTGTGGAACTGCCATGCCTTATATTTAACACCTGTTCTTTGCTTTTTCTACTGCACTAAAAATCTAATTGCCTTATACATTAAAGATTAGTAATTTTCACTGCAGTATTTATCTTAATCAGTGATCAACAGGTAAGACATTTTGTGACCCTGCTGAAACCCTAACACCTGACGGCTGTGCCAGTTTATAATTTGCTTTACTATCAATATACTTGTTATTAAAGGAAGATTCAGACTCATAACTTGTTTTTAGGTTGAATAAATACTTGCCATAGTTTAATCAGATTAAAAAAAAATCATTACTTACCAGGCAGTGGTAGTACATTTCTTTAATCCCAGCACTTGGGAGGCAAAGGCAGGTAGATTTCTGAGTTCGAGGTCAACTTGGCCCACATAGAGAGTTTCAGTGCAGGTAGGTCTACAAAGAGAGACCTTATCTTTAAACCCCCTAAACAAATAAGCAAGTAAATGAGTAAACGTATTTTAAATTAACCATAGTGAAATAAATATGTAATAGAGAGTCATATATTGTTTTCAGAGCTCAATATTTTACCTGCTGAAAGAGAATTGTTATCTTCATTTTATGATAATTCATAGAGGTCCATTTCTTAATACACATTATATTTTTAATGACTAGAACATACTTTCTGAACAGACTGAGATATTCATTGGAATTTGGTTTTATGTTTCAACTTCTCAATGATTTCATGGACGCATATACTCTTTGGCTCGATTTTCTCATGGAGCTTCAGGATGTATATTTTTCTAAGTCTAATAGGAGATTCTGATTGAGGTTGATTTAAGGACATTCATTGCACTACAGCAAGGAAAACAGACTCTTTTACTATGGAGTGGAGCAGAAAGTGACAGGAAGGTTTTGTTCTCCCTTTAGAAAAGAATTCAGACTTCCACTGACATAACTAACTAGTAGGCATGAGTAACAGAGTTGCAACATGGAAGACATTGGAGAAGCTAAGTCAGAAAGCATTAGTTTTAAAACTCAGTTCTTTTAAAGAAGAGGCTGAACCTCACTGAACTAGGAAAGGGCCACTTACATTCTCTGATCAGACATTGAATGTACTGAACGGATGCACAGAAAATAGACTTTTTACAAAGCAATCAGAGTCTGGAATCTGGCTCACTGGGTAAGAATACTCACTTTTCATACATGAACACCTCAGTTCAAATCCCGAGCTCCCACATAAGAAAGCCGGGCCTTTAATCCCAGTATTTGGGGTTAAAAGCAGGCAGAATTTTAGAGTTTACCAGCAGGTCCATCAATCTAGCTAGAAGAGCTAACTCAGTGAGAGACCATGTCTCAAGGCAACCATGGCAGAAATCATTAGAGAAAGATAACCAATGTCCTACTCTAATGCACGCTCACATGCACAGACCACACACATGCATGGCACACATGTATATACATGAAAATAACACCGTGGAAAATTACATTTTATTGCTTACAAAAGCTGTTGCCGACAGCTCCACAGGTGACTATGTGTCCTTTGCACTCTTCTCTCTAAGGCTTCACTCTCCAGCCTCTAGAATTCACACATTCTTTAAATCTCTGTGGTTAACTTTGTCTTAGTTAGGGTTTTACTGCTGAGAAGAGACACCATGACCAAGGCAGCTCTTATAAGGACATTTAATTGGGGCTGGCTTACAGGTTCAGAGGTTCAGTCCATTATAATCAAGGCAAGAACATGGCAGCATCCAGGCAGGTATGGTGCAGGAGAATCTGAGAGTTCTACATCTTCATCTGAAGGCTTCTAGCAGAAGACTGGCTTCCAGGCAGCTAGGAGCAGGGTCTTACAGCCCACACCCATAGTGACACACCTACTCCAACAAGGCCACACTTTCAAATGGTGTCACTCCCTGGGCCAAGCATATACAAAGCATCACAAACCTCGATGTGTTTCCTTTCAGGCAACTTCTATAATTATTATTATTTTTAGGTTCATCTGTAATTTCAACTTAAGCATTTTTCATAATGTGTATCATTTTACTTTAAAAATACCATCTTACAAACAGAGGACTAAAAACAACTGCAAGGTAAACTAAGCACTAAAAATGGTGATCAGCAATGAACTATGTTTGTACTCATCCATCCTCACCTTTGTTAGTGTAACAGCGCCCCAGATCTTAGCACAGCTGAATCCATGACAGAAGTGCCATCCAGGCTATAAAACAGCCTATAGGCAGTACCATCTGCCAAAAATGAAAACAAAGACCTCATTGTTCTGGGAAGGTCCCTAAAAGTGCTAACCTTGATTTTGGGCTTCTGTAGTTCTAATTCTAGCTAACTGTTCTTGTTACTTGAAATATGTCAACCAAGAACATGTTTTTTGTGCTAAAAAGCTCATGCTGAGAAAGGCCTAATGCTACAGTGGGATCCTGAACCTAGTGTAGTCGCCGACTGGTTATTAAAGGCTTTCTGTTGTCTTAAATCCATGGCCAAGCAGTCTTCTCTGGTGAACAGCCCACAACAATTAGAGGTCTCTCTTACATCCAGTGTTTATAAGGTGACTACATCCCCTTTAGACATCTAGTTCTTATACATCAATGTCTAAATGCAGGAACTGAATTTCTACATTATTTTTCCTATAATCCTTCAAATTTACACTGAAAAGAATGAAATTGTCATAATTTGTTTGGAGAGTTGATACTCGAATTCATGTCCCCTACAGATACCAAGAGGCAGCAATGTATAAACAATGTTCTCCCTCAGTAAAAATGGTAACTCTCAGTGTTAATCATGGTGTGGACTGGATTTAGGCTGAGTTAGAGAATTAGAAAGGTATGCCTTTGGCAAGCTTTAAAGGACATAGGATAGGAATGAGTAGATCAATGTCCTCTGAATCTATCAGTGGTTTCTTCTATGATAAAAATTCAAATTTTGAATACATTGTTCTACCTAGGGATGATATTAAATTGTTGAAGCTTAGGCCTCATTGACTGAAGTAGGTGATTAGGGTTGTGTCCCGGAACCAAACTACACTTTGTCTGTAGCTCCTTCTAATCTGTCTGTTCCTTGCTTTCACACAGTAACAGCCTCTGCCACACACACAAACTACCAGGGCATGCTTCCTCACCTCAGCCTCTAAGATGACCTTGTACTGAAACCCCAAGCCCAGATAGTTCCTATTTTTTTAATTCAGTTTTTTTTCTATCATGCATTTTGCACACTGGTGAAAATCTAATACAGTGACCTTTGATGTCTTCTAGAAATACAAATTTCATGGAAACTGTGTTCTGTAATGACAACAAATTAGTTGCCAAAAAAATGATGAATGTTTTCCTCATCTCTCAAATCTCAGCTCCCCTTCTGCTTCCTCTGCAAGCATTTTCTTTTCTTTCCAAACTAGGTCAAGCTATTGTTCTAAATCATCAGAGGATACTTGCCAATAGCAGAGCTTCCTGTCACAAATGCAGCTATCAGATTATTTGGTTCATGAGTAATTTACTGACTACAAATAACAAAAGTCAATGGAAGCAGAAATCAGGGCTGTTGCAAATCTTTACAACAAATTCTTGCTTTAGGATACAACAGGTCAAATCAGCTTCTCTATAGGACTGAAGCTTTAACTTTAATTGAAAACCACCCAAAACACAATGAAGGGATGGAACTAAGACAGAACAATTAACATAGGATCATGCAAGTTTCAAAAGTAGGTAGCAGCTACTTGACCATTATGAATTTTAAATATGCTGTCAATGAAGCAAGAAATTGTATTTTAATTATTTAATTAGTCTTATATAAAGTTAAGAGGCAGACCTTGGATTTCCCAAATGAATGTCTTATCTGTTGAAAGGTTCTTCACTTGACCTTATTCTGTGGCTGTGCTGTGTGTGTATGTATGTATGTATGTATGTATGTATGTATGTATGTATGTATGTATACATGTATGTATGTATATGTATGTTTATGTGTATATGTATATTTTGTATGTATGTGTGCATGTGTATGTTTTTGTGTAAGACACAGTCTCATGCATGATCTTGTTTTGATTTATAGCAAAAAAAAGAAAAATTAGAAATTAAGAGGGAAGTTAACTAACAGGAAAACAGGCCTCTTTGATAGAGTCTATAAATAGAGAAGCAGAAAATAGATCCTTATAGTGGAATGAGGTGAGGTCTGATGAGGAAAAGATTTCTATGCTATTTTATTTAGTGATTCTGAATGAGAGGTGAACCTTTCCAGTGAACTGGGGTACACAGTATACTCGGTTGTAGAAGGAGCATCTGGCCTCTGGCACTGTCACTGCTCCTACCTTGAGCCATTCGGCTTGTGTGAGATTCATAATGGGAAGCAGAGTGTGGAGGTAGAATCCAGAGCAGAGTTGCCCATCAATCTTCTCAGACAGGAGATTCTGTAACACAGCAGGCCCAGGAGGCTGTGATGTGTGGATTTATCTCCTTGGAATCTTCCTGACACAAGAGAAATCCCTGAGCCTCGATAGCTAAAGAAAAATAAAAATGATTCCTTTGTTTCAAAGTTTGTTGCCTCCAACAAGAACACTTCTGCATTTCTTGTAGTCTGCATGTGTGTAAGCAAAATGTGGCAAAAGTTGGGGTCTTCTCCATCTTATGCTAGGAGATTGCATGGCAGGAAGAGAATATTTAAGTTAATGTCATTAAAACAATATGCCACCCCGAAATGAATACAGCTCTACAGTGGCAACATGGTCAGTGTTACTGCAACTAGACTTTAAAATTCTGTTCCAAACTTAAGTATGTTTTGAAGTAATACTTTAGTCCCAACATAACTTCCAATAAAAATTCATGCATCTTGAGTATCTAATTTAGGACAATTAATGACATAAACTTAAAATTCATTCCAATGGAGACCATATGATTTTTTTTTTAAAAAAAGTGAAGTTCTTCATCAATCTTTGCCAAAGCTCGATCTTGGTTTAGTTCGTCAAGCTGTTTGGAGTTTGATGGCTGCTCAACTGAAATCATGTTCTTGAGAGTCATTTATTTTTACTCACAGTAAACTTTCAATTTTCATCTGCTTTGTTAAGAGTGTTAGAGTTAAAAGAAAAGGGCTTTGCAAACAAGAAATATTGTTCCCATTATAGATAGAAAAGCATCTTCAAACGTTTGAGATCCTTGTGCATGGTTATGAAGCTTAGTAAGTACTCAAATTGTCTTAAGACATCTCTGTCTGACTTGGTCATTCGAGAAATGTTTTCTCTAGGCAACAGAATAGAATCTAGAGCATGTTAGCTATGATGCAACATGTAATCATGAGTGAGACCATTGCAATATTGATTAAAATGAATGGACTATAGTTTAATATCTGATTCCTTCATATTTTATGGTAAATTAGAATCATGAGATAGACTATCATTATATAATAAGAGAGAACATTTAAAGATTATACCGTAAGTTCCATGGAGTTAAATTAACTTAGTTTAAAATATGTATTGAGTGCTTTACTCTCATAAAATTTGCTTATGATAAATGACACAACATGCTTGATTAAAAATTAAACATCCTGTCAAGTGCTTCACATGGAAGTTATGCAAATGACAGCACTGATGTGAGAAGCGAGTTCATCTCTGCTTTTATCTAATAGACACGGGCAACGTTCTTTCAGATTAGATGTCAGGCCTTTCAAGAAAGTCATTGAGTTGAGAATAATTTCATCATCCTTTGCCTCCTCTGTGCTCTGACAATGTTATAGTCAGAGCCAAGGAGTGGAAGGACTACATTATAAGTCCTCAACCACATCCTTATTTCTTTTCACAAAAAGTTAATTTAATTGCATTCATGATCTAGAGAAATTAGTTGAACTCACTGATGTTCAGCCTAAAGAAACTTTCTTAAGGATACATTTTGAAAAAAAGAAAAACCACATGAATAACAGATTAGAATGAAGTCCAAGAAATTTATCAATGGAAACAACAATAGACTATTGGGAAGGGAAAGGAGATACAGAGGAATTTCTCTAATAAAGATAATTTAGATCATGTCCTATGTAGTTAATTTATGCAGATTGAATTTTCTCTTCTCTTCATTTTCTTTCATACACTACCTTGTCACTTCTACTCACCTAACATACTGTGTATGTATGTATGCACATACATATGCATATGGATTAGAAAATACAGCTTGGAATTCTCCATCATAGACAATAATATTGTTTTTTTTTCTAGTAAAGTAGTGCAATTGAAAAGTTTATGGTAATTGTTCAAGTTTATGAATTCAATTTCATCACATTTATTTATAGAACTGATTTTTCTCATAATAAAGGCATGGTATCATTTATAGAAATAGATCATAGTTATATAAGAAACTCATACTGTTATGTCACAAAAGCTTAAAGTGAATGGTCTTTAAATATTGTGAAATGTAAAGAAAAACTACATTCTAGAGTTTTGGAGTCTGATTCACGATGTCAGGGTGGAAGGAATAGAATTTGACAAAGCTCTCATGCTAGAGATGAGGGAACGCACATCTCCATAGAAATCTAATTTCTTCTACAGGAATTTCATAGTTTCCTAGGGTTTTAAAAACACACAGTTCTAAAAATTTCAGCTCATATATTATGGAAATTTGTATTTGACTGTGAATATTAAATTTCTAATCTTTTATGGATTTTGGCATAGCTACAAGGCATGTAGAAACTGATTGAGGCCACCTCTGTTCCAGGTCACACTCCTTCCCCACTGAGCAAGAGACAGATGGACAGGAGGACAGATGGACAAAAGGCACCTTCAGGATCACAAACCAAAAGAAAATAGAAAAAATTCTTATTACCAGGTATAAAGAAACAATTGAAATTGGAAGACAAATTAAATGCATTATGGTAGATTTCAGCGTTAGGAATATTTCACTGACTAAATCATTAGTGATATATGTTCATTCCTAATATTCCATTATACTCCTCTTTATTATGATTTTTTTCCTCAAATCAGGCTCATTTGCTTTCTGACAGACTGTAGCTGAGGTCTTATTTTGTCTGAATCTGTACTTGTCTGAAACACAGTGATTAATTTTTAGAAGTCCATCTTTTATTATTTTTTAATTTAAGGTAATTGATCTCATATATTTATATACATGAATCATTGTCTAATATCAAAAGCTTCATGATCTTCCCTGAATATAGGGCTTTCCTGTAAGACAGCTAACAGGCCTATGAAAGATGTGTCTTTCTGAACTGACTTTTGTCGCAGACATCAATCCAATCAAGTGCATAGTCAGTCAAGGTCCACACATTTCTGAAATATGTCCTCCCTTTTTTTTTTTTCCGGAGCTGGGGACCGAACCCAGGGCCTTGCGCTCACTAGGCAAGCACTCTACCGCTGAGCTAAATCCCCAACCCCGATACATTTGCTTTTAAGTGACATATGGAGTTTCTAAAGGTTTATCAGAAAAGATGCTGAGATATACGTGTATTCAAGTCAGTTTATACTGCTCAAATCCTTCTGTAACATTTACCGATAACTGAGGTAAGTGACCAGCTTTCCTCTCTTCATGTGTTTCTGAAAGTGAAGACTTTTCACGGAGTGCTGACATAGATACCTATCAGATGCCTGAGCAGTTAAGAGCTGATTTCTGCTAAGGGTGCTTCCCAGTATTTTATTCTTTAAATTAAATCTTGAAACTACTGTTATTATCTTTTAGTTTTATAGATCGAAAATTTTAGGTCCAATATAACACAGCTTCTAAGTGTGCTAACTGCAGTTGAAACTCCTTATTTTAACACGAGCTTTTAAACACCTCTATTTCATCTGGTGAATACAGATGGGTTGATAAAAACAAAACACACACAGTTCTACCAGAGGCTAATAGAAGGCTTTATGGTGTTTAGCTTGATCTTTCCCACTATGCGGCAACTGTAACATCCTACTTACTTTCATAAAATTAGAGAACTCTTATTTGAACAGTGAACTAAAGAAAATGAGACAGCTATGGATTTTAAAGAATAGAACCAAGATAACTGTTATTTCTTTTGAAAAGACATAATGAAATTCTTATTCTTAGGGCCCTGTATATATAGCCATTTTCGCACCTGAGAAATATTTAGTATTAGATTGTTATAGGATCGCGTGCTGAATAGTGAAAATTGGTGTAATTTAGTTCCTGTAGGAAGCGATTACGACCCTTAGCTTAAGAAAAATTTGAAAGTGACAACTTTTTCTTGACTATTAAAATAATCAATTCTTTTACAGTCAGACAAATCAGAGATAAATGATAGTTAATAATATGCTTTCAATAGGAAAAAGACTCAAAGTACAGTGCCATCTGTCTTATCTTTTCATGTTAGCAGGGAACAATTTTCTAGTTCCTTTAAGCCTCCACCTATCAAAAAAAAAATAAAACAGAATTCAAAATAGGAATTAAAAACCAACAATATTACCACACTACATTTGAATTCCAGTGAATATATATTATCTTATGTATATAATATAGTACAGAGACATATTCTTATATGCTGAATATATTTCAAACAGGTTTTCTAATGGCTGTGGAAATTGCATTATTCTATACTGCAAACATTTGTTTATTTCCTTTTAAATAAGAAGTTATTCTAGGAATAGAGAGGGATAAATTAGGAATGAATGTTTTATAGAGAATAGTAACTGAGAGAAAAGACCAAAATTAACAAAAGGTGAAACCTAGTCACTTCGTCCTATTTTCCTTTCTTTCTTGCTTTCTAACCTATCACAGCACCTCTTTCTGCATGCTGGACACAAGTCCTTGGATGCGCTTTGTTCTTCTGGAAACTTCTCATTACCCTCTGTGTCCCACATAGAACAGAGTTCTCATTTTCATCTCTAAAGGGCCATTGTTAAGTTTTCTGACTGATAAGCTCTCAATGATAGACCCCATATACCCTTCAAAGGATCTTCTGCCTGTCTTTGGGAATTTACTAAGAGCCTAGTTTTCTTTGGAATTGTATGACAACTTACTATCCCTGCATTTTGTCCACTCAACACATGCTATCTAAGCACAGGCAGGGTGTCTGATGGTCAGTGTTCACCCAGCATCCATCAAAATGCCAGATAAAATTTGCCTACATTGAGATGCTATGCATATTTTCTCATTTTCAAGTCTTTGGATAATTTATTGTATCAGCTGTCCTTGGCCTGGGCCCCTGCTTCTAGTGCTATTTTGATTGTGAATTAAAAAAACAAAAACAAAAACAATTAAAAGAACCCGATATTGTGTTTTTGGGTTAGTTTTAGAGAGTCAACCAAAACTTGTCATTCTTAATGATTAAGGATCACAATAGACTGTATCCTAATGCTTTTATTAGTAAAATTATTATCAAATGCTTGACTTACAAAAATCAATATTGCAAATAATAGAATGAACTTGAAAAAACAAATCCTGCTTTAGTGATGAAAAATGCAACCTTTCCTTAGCAACTGATACCCTTTCTACATACCTTCTCTGACGATTCCCACCATCTCCAGGGTAACACATCTTAAACTTATCATATATTATTCTCTATATTTTTAGTATATTTGCCTTTTTCACAGATGTGTCTCACTTGCATGTGGCTTTATTTTAGTTTCTAAAATTATATAAAAGATTTAGCTTCTCACATTGTGAGCATATTGATTTTTTATTTGCCATTATAGTTTTAGGTTTGGCTAAAGATTTAGGCTATTTCTCCATTAAAATTAGTAATCCTCATTGTTCAGCTTCACACATAATTTTATAGATTATCTTAGTTTACATTTTAAAAAATCACATTTTCAAAGTAAGGAGGCTATTCTTTTGGGCCATATGTCTTTTTGCTTTGGTGTGCAGGTGATCATGTGTTCATTTCTCAGTAATGATTATTTTTAGACTTGTGTCAAGACTTTCACCATGCCTACTGAGAATTTGGTATGAAGTATAATTGGCCCCAACGAGGATTCACTTGCCCTTGAACTCAGCACCCGATTTTGATCTTCACAATCACTTTTTGCTGAGTCAACCATTCCTCTTAGACTACACATAGGAGTAATCCCATGGGATGCTGAGATTTTAGTTCTGTATCCAAAGGGAACCCTACATCTGTGCCTCTGTAAGATGATTATTCTGGCATCAAATCAATCACAGACGACAAAGAGGGAGCCCTTAGGAATAAAAGAAAAAGAATTGTAATTTCTCCTTAAGACATCTAATACATTTTCAGTGTGCTTCAAGGAAAGCAGATGGTTTGGATTGTTTTATAACAATGCCTCTGTTCTCACTGATGTTACAAAGACATCTTCTAAAATTTGCCCTGTCTTGTCAGCCGTGTTGACTGAGTCATTTCCTTTATTGAAGTTTTCTGAACTATTACAGCAGCCATGTTAAATGAGGCTTCTGAAATCTGATCCCTTCACAATTGACACCACCCTAGCTGACACACCACTAAGCACCTCTTACTTGTTGTGCGTATAATCTTGCTAGAAGTACAAATATTTTTATCTTAGCATTTTGTGATTCACCTCTAAAATAATTATAGCTTTGAGTGTTAGTAAAGTACCTTTGAATAAAAGTACACCTGACAGAGCCTCTCAGGATGCATCCACATCAGGCTCCTCTCAGCAAGCACTTCTTGGCATCAGAAATAGTGACTGGCTTTGGTGCCACATATGGGATGGATCTCCAGGTGGGACCAGAGTCCCACTGATACAGAAGAGGATGCTTGCAGCCAACCATTGGACTGAGCCTGGGGACCCCAATGGAGGAGTTAGAGAAAAGACTAAAGGAGCTGAAGGGGTTTGCAACCAACCCCATAGGAAGAACAACAATATCATCCAACCAGACCCCATTAGAGCTCCCAAGTACTAAACCACCAACCCATGAGTACACGTGGAGGGATGCTTGACTCCAGCCACATATGTAGCAGAGGATGGCATTGTCCAGCATTAATAGGAGGAAAAGCCCTTGGTCCTGTGAAGGCTCATTTCCCCAATGTAGGGGAATGCCAGGGCATTGAGCTGGGAGTGGGTGGGAGTGGGTGGGTGGGAGTGGGAACATCCTCATAGAAGCAGGGGAAGTAGGTATGGTAGTGGGGAAAGGTGATAACATTTGAAATATAAATACATAAAATATCCAAGAAAAATAAAATTAAAAAAATGCACCTGAGACTGGAGAGATGGCTCAGCAGTTAAGAACACTTGCTTCTCTTGCAGAGGACCCAAATTCAGTTCCCCAGCACACACAAAGTGGCTTACAACCATCTAGAACTCTAGTCCCAGGGGATTATGTGCCCCCTTTTTTTCACATCACTACACACATGTGGTACATTTACACTGATGCAGCCGAAACCACTCATATGTGCATAAAAACTAAAGTCCACCTGAGTTGCTATGAGTGCACATATGTACACACAGGTGTGCTTATTTGTAGAATGACTTTGGCAAGAAACCTGCTGGTAAATGGTTATTTTTCTCTTACAGTATTCAAGCTGATCTATCCTTTTGAATTAAGAAAGTGGTTTTTTTTTGATAATCATATTGAAGTAGAATATTCAAGCTTGCGATTTAGGTAAAGATAGAATTCTTTGGTTTATTTATTTATTTTAGCCTTTCCTCCAAGCTCAGCATCAGTATGCTGTCATCATATACAAAAGAGCCATGTTTTGAGTGTGATGCTAGCCAGGCAGCTAACCTTCACTGGTAATGGTAAGAAATAATAGTGTGCCAGGCTCACTGATGAGTGTAAAATGGTGCCCTGGGATCCTACTTGCTTTCTTGAACTTTTGACAACGAGAATACACTTCCTGGATAACTCGCTGTTGCAAAGAGGAGGAGAGACATAGGAAGCAGAGAGGTGCTTCTGACCAACAGATGTTCACTGAAAAATCCAATCCAATCCCTACAGCCTGTCTTCAGGTAAGCTTAGCTTAGATTAGATGGACTCAGTGACTTTTAGAAAATAATTTTTGTTACTCCATGTGTTGTGCCCATTTCTGTGAGCCTCAAAAGACTGACAAGGAGCCAATTCTGATGCAATCATACTAGGGTCTTTATTCAAGCTCGAGCTTGGGCCACACTGCCATTTCCAATGCGGCAGGAGTGGAGAGTGAAACCCAGAGACCTCAGCGAGACAAAATTTTATATGAACTGGCAAGCAAGCAAGGGGATTTTCAACCTGGCAAGCATCTAATTGAATGACTATTGTAAGCTGACAGGTGGGTGTTTTGAAGCAAAACCATGAGCAATCACAAATGGTTAGACAGTACATTCGAAACAATCAGACTAATTCTAATTGACTGTTGCTGGATGTAGCTAGAAAGTAACTCTGGGATTTGGGCCAAGCTCAAGCCATTGGGTCCTTCCTAGTACTTGGGTGCTGCTTGGGTTCAGCTGCAGCTCAAGTTCTCAGGCTCTTTTTCTTTTAAGATAGAAACCAGTCCCAAGATGGAGGGATAGATGTGGCCTCTCACATGCTATTGATATATTTATTGTGGTCAAATATAAGTAGCATTAGTGTGGAAACAGCTGACCTACTCAGAGACATTTGAATTCTGGGAAATGAGTAAATATATGGCTTACAGAGTAAAGATCACAGTTTTGCTTGTTTATTTGATTGTTTTACTCCCTGCCTGTCATGTCTATCCTGGAAAAGAAAATCAAAGGTCAGCGTTTTCTCTGGACAAATCTTTGAGGCAGTTGCTTGGTGTGCCCTTAAAAAATGAATGAAGTGCTAAAGTACCTATTAATTCATTGCATTTTATTTACATGGGACAGGGGCCTGACAAAAGTCTTTTCTTCCCTCCTTCTCTTCTATTGGGCCAGAAATAATCACTCAAACTGTCCCGCAAAGACTACAGCTGTTCAATCTCACTTCGTTTGTAGCCTGAGGCATTTTCTCTTTTATTTCTCCAATCTTAGTCAGTGACTCACATGTTTCGGTGTATCTGTCAACTTCTTATTACTATATCAAAGCACCTGAAGCCAGCTAGCCTGATAAAGAGAGAGGAGCTGGGAAGATAGCCCAGTCTTTAAAGTGTTCCTCTTGGAAGCTGGAGGAACAGAGTTTGATCGTTACAACACAGAAAAAGAAGGCTAGGTGTATTGGCACACGCCTGTCATCCCAGTGCTGGGAAGAGAGACCTATAGTTCTCTGAGGCTCTATGAGCCGTCCGAGCTTACTTAATGAGTTCCTCACTAGTCAGACAGATCCTTTCTAAAAACCTAAGGTAGAAATCATACCTGAGCAATGATACCCTAGTATACCCTAGGTGTCTTCTGGGAATTTCACACCCACAAACTCATATATCCATACATACCTACATGTATAACTAGGTGCCAATTGTATGTGGAGAAAGAGAGGGACAGACAGAGAGAGAGAGGGTGGGGGGAGGAAGAGGAGGAAATGAAGGACGGAAAGAAAAAACTTAGAGTTTTACTGCTGTGAACAGATAAAAACATCCAGGCAACTCATAAGAACAACACTTAATTGGGGCTGGCTCACAGGTTCAGAGGTTCAGTCCATAATCATCAAGGAAAGAGCATGACAGCATCCAGGCAGGCATGGTGCAGGCAGAGCTGAGAGTTCTATATCTTTATCTGAAGGTTGATGGTGGAAGACTGGCTTCCAGGCAGTTAGCAGTAGGGTCTTAAAGTCCATGCCTACAGTGACACACCTACTCCAACAAGACCATACATCCAAACAGTGCCACTCCCTGAGCCAAGCAAATACAAACCACAGAAACTCTATTTAATGTTTTGAGGGTTGAAGGTCCACACAATGAAATTCCAACTTAACAGGAACCCCATGATGGATGATGGGAAAATGTGGTACAGGAGGAGATCACTTCTTTTTATGGGATTCCAGAGCATGAGTAATGCACTGGGCTTGCTTTTCAGATTTCTTGTGAGAACTCAGGAGTCCTAGCAGGGATACCTTAATCTTTAAAAAGGGCAGTTTTCCCAGTGACTACAGATCTTGCCACTAGGTCTTGCTTCTTTTCTCTTTTGATGTGTGTGTGTTTGTGTGTGTGTGTGTGTGTGTGTGTGTGTGTGTGTGTGTGTATGCGTGTACTGAATAAAACTGACTAGATGGGCTAGGAGTTTTCGGGAGTTATCATCTCTAACTGTAGCAGCTGCTGCATGTGACTTAATGTGGGTTCCGGGGATTCAAACTCGGGTCTTTGTGCTTATACAACGAATGCTTTCCACTGAGCCATCTCCCTGTATCGTGGCCCACTTCTTACAGTTCTCATCACTCCTCACATTGCCTCATTGGCTTCAAGCTTCCAACAGAAAGATCATTGGGGGAATGCATTTAGACCACCGTATCTCACCAAAACTCGGCAGGCCCAGGAAAATTTACATTTGAGATTTTCTTCTCATGTATATTAATACCGAATGCTCTGCTTACTATAACATTACTATACAATTCTTAAATGCCACTAACAATTGTTACCATGCAAATGTTACTATTCAAATATTACTATACAAATGTGCTATAGAGTCCTTAAACTCTCACTTTCTTCTTTTAGCCTATATTCCTTTAAAGAATTGTATAGTTTATTACCTATGAGGCCACATCCATTCACTAAATTAAGAACACATGTTCAAATTTATGGCCATTTATTTCTTATGGTAAAATACTGCCAGTCAAAATCCAGAGTACCAGTGGGCATTAGAGTTCCACTCTTCCATTTCTGCACTGACGCTAGACTCCTGCTCTTTCGCATATATTACATTTAGTTTCTTTTAAAAACTCTAAAGAGCAGCTACTCTACCTGGACCCCCGGTACTTCAGGTGCCAAGAAGTTACCAGGATTATTGTGTGAAACTCATGATACAAGGACTATGTATTAATACCCATAAGAAGGAAACTCATGATACAAGGACTATGTATTAATACCCATAAGAAGGAAACTCATGATACAAGGACTATGTATTAATACCCATAAGAAGGAAACTCATGATACAAGGACTATGTATTAATACCCATAAGAAGGAAACTCATGATACAAGGACTATGTATTAATACCCATAAGAAGGAAACTCATGATACAAGGACTATGTATTAATACCCATAAGAAGGAAACCTCAGATGGCAATTTTCCTGAGCCTTAGAAGGTTTGACATGGCAAGCTTTAGTCAGTGGCAGCTATGCCCTTCTCTTGATTAAAGTAGTTCATACTACAGAGCTTTGGGAAAAGATAGGCAGAGTGTGGAATTTTGCTTATAAAACCATTGAATTGTTTTTTTTTTCCTTTGCTTATTTCTTTACTCTTTCATTAGTGTCTTCTACTACACAAATCACACCCAAGCTCTGCTCTTAGACTTATAAGACAGGCAAGACTTAAATACAGATCCCATTAACTAGTATCAGAGTCATTATCTTGTGTGGTGTTTCATCCTTCATTGGTCTCCTGCACCCTCTTCTTTTTACCTTGTCTGTTATATCCCCCTAATGATTTGCATGTGTTTCCAGTTTGCATGGTAGGATGTCAATGAAATGGTGTTGGTCTGTTGAAAGATCCTGCATGTAACAAGGAACAAACAGCTTGGCCCAAGTGCTTAAGCTCCCTCTCCCACAGCTTCTTATTGTCTTACATCTTTCTAGATAGAAGTTTAAATCTCTAAACCTGGAATCAATTTCTTCCTCTATTTGGCCAAAAATAAGCACACGATGAGAATGTCAAGGCATGAGACTATTTTAGTAATTTTTCTGTCTTAAATGCTGATTCGTTCACATATTGACCAGTTTCCCAACTATTTATGAAGCAATTGCCAATTCATGGGGATGATCTTAAGTGGTGAAGATAAAGAAAAGTTAAATAAATGTCCCACTTCTCTAGGGACATGATGGTGGGACAAAGGAGACAATAAACAAGCAAATCCTTAAAAAATTGGCAAGTAATAGAAAGTTCTAGAAAGGAAATAGAATTGTTATCCAAAAGTTGCTCTGTTATATGCATGCATGACTCCAGAACAAATCCCATCCATAATAATAATAGTATATCATAAAGGGAGAGCCTCAAGACCACTTGCAGGAAATTGAGTCAGACGTAGGAAGCCACTGAGTCAATGCATACATGGTCTGTGTTTGTGGGAAGGCAAAGATATGGTGGTTGTCATGTAAAAAGAAGAGAAAGACTGGTCAGAGCCTAGGACAGAGAAGCGATCAGGGATTAGGCTACACTGGATCATGGCAAGAAAGGGTAAAGACTCTCCTTTTTTTTATGAAGTGTGCTAGAGGACATCCACGATTTGAACAGTGATATAAAGCTTGCTCTGGTTCATGAGACACACAGAGTGCACAAGCAGCACAAGGACAGCAAGTGGATGCCCACTAATCATCAGGTTCTCATCACACTCAGTACTGAACTCTCCCAGAAATAGATCTCTTTCCATGGGTATGAGGCTCGTTTGTGTTATCCTCTGCTCTGATTCTCAGACCTGGTTTTCTGTTCCACAATTTAGATAGAAAGAGATAATACACTTTCCTTGCAATTGACTCACAAATGAGCCAGCTCTTGGAGAAATGGAAACAAGAGAGATGTGAAATATTCCTGTGGATTAATTTAGAAGAGCTTCCTTAGGCTCTGCAGTGTTGAATAAAACCAGCCATTCTTCCTTCCTTCCTTCCTTCCTTTCTTTCTTTCTTTCTTTCTTTCTTTCTTTCTTTCTTTCTTTCTTTCTTTCTTTCTTTCTTTCTGGATAGTCTTTGTGTTTTGGCGTGTTTAGAAGCATGTCTGTGCTCTACAAAGAGGATACCAATCACTCCTCTGACCAGTAAAATTGTGATGAAATTTGTTGTTTTGGATTGTATCTGGTGAGGGTCAAAATCCCCCAGGGGAAAAAAGCAAAACATAAAACAAAACAAAACCCATTTGTTTAGATGTTTTACAAAGAAAGCCAACTTTCCTCTTATGGGATCCAAAACCTTAGCTGATCTCTTACATCAACGACTTAAACGTAAAGTGAAATCCTTTTCTCCTAGTGAGTCTACTAGTTTGTGAATGCTGTATTATTTCCACTTACACCTTCACTCTATTTACTATTGCATCTCTTTGGTCTGAACTCATTCAGCAGTGTTGAGCAGTCTGCATATCACGTGATGGAAAACCAGACTCCCTCAGTCACAAATGTCATGATAATAGTACTTCCCACATAGGCCAGATCATCTTTATGATGAGATGGTTTGTTTCTACAAGACATTAGAGTACTTATATTTTTTTAAAGTTTTCAGGTCTGTATCCTATTGCCTTCCATGTAGCACACAAAGTCATCTGGGAACCATTGAGGACACTGGGCTTGTTCTCACAATAATTCTTTGAACTTGAAGTGTCCCTGATCTTATTGTCTGAACTTCCATTGATTATATAATAAACAATTGTTTCATAACTCTTGGTAAAATCTATTTAGAGATTAGATACAGAAGCAACTATTATACTTTGACACACATCCTGTTATAAATGTGGGGTTATTTATTCAATAGGCTTGAGTTAGTGTTTACATACAAGTTCAATAGAAAAAAATTTTGGAGTTGGATCCTTCTGATAAAGTAGTAAAATTCATCACTAGAATTACTAATTTTTCAGTCAAACATGAAAAACCAAAGAACACAGAAATGGAATCTTCAAAAGTTTTTGTCCTAAGGTCAATAGATGAACAATAATGTTTGGCAAGAGTATGTTTGCTTATACTATCTTCGTGGAGAAATCCTAAATCCCATGGATTCACAGCTCAGTTCCCAAAATTACTCTTGACCTCAGATGTCAATCATTTCTGACTTGTGCTCCAGAAGCCCTTGGATGAACTGAGGTTTCTGTCATCTCTTCTCTTCCTTGGGCTTGATTAGGGGGCTAAAAGGCTAAGAGAATTCAGAAAAAAACACCTTAATCATGTAAAGTGTTTATTATGAAGGCTGAAGCATGCAGATGACATATGGAGGAGATACATCTCTTCAGGCATAGGAGGAGATAGCCAGGGTTTTCATAGCCCCTTCAGATGGTCACTCTCCAGGAGTACTCAGTGCTTTCTTATTTTGAAGCTCTTTTAATTTGGTACTTTGGGCTTTATTGATGTTTTGTCATATGGGTACAACTAGTGTTTTGTGATAAGGATATGTTTCAAGGTTTTTACTATCTACCTCTGAGTGTAGAAAATGAGACTGACATTTGTAACAGTAACTTCTATTTTCTCTGGAGTTCCAGTCATCTCAGAGGTTTACTGCCTCCAACTGCCAACCTGGCTCTAGACCTGGAAGCTTTTAGCCTCCTTCCAATCTTTTCTAGGCCTAGGCCTAGAGTGTTTTCAGCCTCTGAGACTTATTGCTGAATAAGCTCACCCTTTTTGGTTCTTCCTGAGGTCTGATTGGCTCGTTCAACTCAGCTGTTTTGGCTCAAACACCTATCCAGGCTAACTGATTCAACCTAATTTCTCTCAGCATTTCCTAAATTGCTCTAGCTTGGCCTCAAATTAGCTCTGGCAATCTGTTCTAATCTTCTGGCTCCTTCTCATTCTCTGGCTCATTCTGTCTTCATCTTCGGCTAACTTTTTCTTTGATGTTACATGTCTCTGTCCAGCTGTCCCAATAAAACTGCCTTGTTTCTCCCTCTGTGCTGCTCCCTCTTAAGTAGCTTCCCTTTCTCTCTCTTCTAGTTAAGAGTTGGACATATCCTATTCTGTCAAGTATTTCTCTGATTCCTCACTTTATCTGCCACTCAATGAGAATCTCTTTCAAACATGTGTGCTTCCTTCTACATACTAACTTTACCTTCATTGTTTGGGTTGGGATCAAAGGTGTGAACTAAGAATTGAGTCACAACACACCTAGAAAAAGATTTATTTTTCTTTAGGAAATAACACAATCACAAGGTTCTGAGTCTGGTAAAATATCCTGCAGCAGATGTCCAATAACACTTTGGACTTACAAAGACTACTCCTTATCCTGAAGCTTTTAAGGATGCTGAGCATATAATTACCATATAAAATCACTCTGGAAAATCTAAGGATTATAGAAACTTTATGTCAGAAAACAAAACAGAAACCAAGTCTATATTTCATAATTGCCACATCTGCACATTATATGTTTTTCTTTTTCAAAGAAAGTAAATCAAACACATTCAAGTTTAGATTAAGCAATCAAGACACACTGTAGACTTGAGTTAAACATTAAATGATGTTTCAAACATGAAAGAGAGAGAATATGACCCATGGAAGCAGTGAAAACCAAGAATGTCTATCAAAGATACTAATGTGATGAGATAAGTAATGGTAAGGATTTTTCCAAGAGGGTAACAATCGAAATTTTTGATTTCTGCAAATTTACCTAGAAAATTGAATGCCCACGATACTCTTTATATTTATTTTTGTATCTTTTTTGTTTTGTTTGTGCTAGAGCTATTCTCTCTCAACAAAAGGTTAAAAAATGTATAGTGGTACCCCATCTTTGCATAATCACTTGAAATATTTTATTGTATTTGCTTGGATTAAGCAGAACTTGAGGGACTTTGGACAAGAATGGATGGGAATTTAAAAGACAGATTTCCCAAATAACAACATGTTCTTAAAGTCTTTTCCATGAATCCCCAAACAAGAGAAAACAGAGTAAGGGTGCTTTATCTATGAGGAAGAACAAAGAACATAAGCCAAATACCTACATAAAGTATTTCCAGAACAACATGTTTTACTTTACAGAGATTTGTAAATTATGCTTAAGAAGCAACATCATAGTTTATATAGTATTAAATATCTTAGGTACAAAATATGCTCCACTTCTTGAGTTACTGACAAAATTCAGGTAGATGCTGCAGTGAAAAGGTAGTCTACTTAGAAAATATATTGATTTTATAGGTTACTCATAAAAGAGGTAGACGCCTAATAAATCCCATCAAGTTTCTTCATAATGATGAAGTTTATGATGGGAAACGTTAGTATCAAAACCTTAAAAATTAGGCTGGTAAAAAAAAATAGTATCCACTATTTTTTTCAGAGTAGACATTCACACTTCACACTTCCAGAAAGCTAGGAAGTGTCGGGTCAAGTCTCTAGCCACTCCACATCTGTATCAGGATCCACTTCCTGGTTTGCAAAGAGACATCTTGTATTCTCACATAGTAAGGACATTCAATAGTAAGAGAGTTCTGTCCCTTCTTCACAGCCTCAACAGGACAATTATCTCCATAACTTAACTAACTCTTCCTCCCTCTTAAAGGTCCCTCTTCAAAATCCTGCCACACTAAGGATTACAATTCCAATGAACCAAACACTTTCAATCTATAGTACAAAGTTAACTATTTCCATCCATAATAATTTTTTCTTTTTATTTTGTTTAATTTTTAAGGAAGGCATCAATCAATCATTTACATTCTTTAATGAGAACCTACAAAACTTCATATGACATTTTACATTAATTTTACTTTTTTACTAAAGAGGGATAAAATATTTTAATGTTTGAATTCTAAATTTCATCAACTAAAAATCACTATAAGGAAAGTAATTCATAGTAATATGCTTTAACAAAATACATTAAAGTAATCAAAATATCTTGAGGAAAAGCTACTAAGTACAGAAATCTAATATTGATTCAGCATGGCACTTGTACGTTTGTCTCTACACATTTGTCATTGCCTCTAATTACAGTAATTTGCTGATTAACTTTTAATAGAGTTGACTAACAACAAATATTACAGCTACACATTATCTTAAATGAAATTAATGAAAAAGGAGTCTGCCAGTCTTATAAGAGATGAACTACTGCAAAAGAATGGAAACTAAAATTTGCATTAGACTGTAACTAAAACCTCTCTAATTGATGACAGGTGTTGAGTTAATTGATACTAAAGAACATTTGAGGCACTCCACAGCAGACAAGCTAGCTGTTCAGTAGCAACTGCCAAGCAGAGTAATCTCCCCTTTTAGGTTTCAGTGTAAGGTTTCTACAACAAGTAAAATGAATTCATCATCAGACCTTGAAAGCTGCCTGCATCGTTTAAGAGTTGCAAATGATGCAGGACTTGGACAAGTTATATTAAAAAAGAAAAATATATATATATATACAGATGTATCATGGGGAATGCTATAAATTGCCCACTGCACAAGTTGATTCTGTTTTCATATCTGACATTTCTATTAATTAAACTCATAAAGAATCACTTTTATTTTCAACCTTCACATTTGTTAGAAAGATAAACTGAAGCAAAACAAAAAATCTAAATTTTTAAGATTGGGGAGTGATGAGGAAGGATCTAGTAAGACCTTCCAAATTAGAAGCTGCACAAGGTAGCTCAGAGTAAAGGTTCATGGAACAACACAGAAATAGAACAAGGACTCATGCTATGTGGTTGTTTTATTTGTTCAATCCCACTGAAGTCCTTCTTTTTCAAAATTGTTGTCTGCTTTGGATGTGCTGAGCTTCTGATTTTCTTTAGTGTAGTGGCTGACAAGAAATACTTCATTAAGATTTACTTATCTGAGCACACCAGACAAGGTTTGTACACCCATGAAATCTACCTGGTTGTATGTACTTAGGGACAGTGTGTGTACTGGTGTATTTCAACATGTAAGAACATGTTACTAGGAAAAACTGGACGTGAAGGTGAGCAGACTGACCTTGGTGATCACCAAATGTTATTGTCAGTGCTAACATCCGACCCTCAAACGATGAGGAAGGAATCAATATTCTGTCATCATGATTAAAATGATATAGTTAACTAATTAACTTTGTTTATCTTCAATGATTTCTTGTGAAGTGAAATTTTATTTTTTATGAGGTAAATGGCAGATGCTCTAACAGAGTGATAAGAAATGGAAGGGTCACTTGTCTGTTGTTTTGAACGTGCTGATTTTCAACTCTCCAGAGCTATATCCAGGGTACTAACATGTCAGTTTGCCATAATATCTTCAGTGACACCCATAAATAGTACTCTCTAATAAAGGTATCTGAGAACCAAAATGTTCCAGGACCCAAACAAACAGACACTCATTGTTAGACCAATGAGAAGAACACTAAATGATAGCAATTAGTGAAAGTGTACTTTTTAGACCTAATGGCTATAAAAAAAGAGTTTTAAATATTTTCTAATATGGCCACATGAGCTAAATATCATCAAGTCTGAAAAAGTCCACTTAATTATTTGCTTATATTAACTTGTACACTTAGAATCATTCAAGTAATAAATGTTCCAAAATTGTATTATATTGTCATTTTTATAGTAGAACTTTTAAAGAAGTTTAATTAGCAAAATATCAAATATCTTCTGAAATCTGAAAGTATTCTTCCAATTTCTGAGGGTTTCTTTTCAGAGAACAGATGGCAGTAAAATGAAACCAGGTGTCTCCCCTCCCCCTTTTCAGGAGTTATTATCAATGGTTTAAAATAATTGAGGATCATGTGATTTGGCTCTTGACCTTGGAAAATACAAGTCCCCAAACTGAGAACTTTTTTTTTTTAACAGATCTTGTCTCCTGTATTTGTAAAAACAGCATAGGACACTGTCATCTGCACATAGTGTGTAAGTGGGTGTGTCACAGCAGTCCGTCTGTCTTTACATTGGTTGGAGCCTTTCCTGTGGGGCCTTCACAGGGTCTGGGCACCTTTGGGATCCTGAGCTGGAACTGAAGCCTGGGCCGTAGCTGGAGCCTTGGTTTGAACCTTGGGCTTTGGTTGGTAGAGCCTACGACCCCATGGCCTTGTAGCTTTGAATCTTCTTCCCAAGCTTGGGGTGAGCGATGAAAGCCAGACGCCTGAGTTTGCTGCTGGAGCCCTTTGGCATCTTGGGCTTGATGGCCTGAGGCTTCGCGAGGGCCTTGATGGATTCTGTGTGCACTCACGGCCTTTGCATTGTTGGCCTGCATCTTCTTCAGGCCTTTTTTGTTGTGCTTCTTGGCAAAGTGCATGTTCCTCAGGAACGTGGGGTCAATTCCCTTAAGACATTCATATCTTTGTGACCAGGGTTTCTTGATGCCATTTCTGTGCCATTTGTGGGACTTGTTGTGTATGGTGTTGTGGTTCTTGTATTTGGCCGTGTCTGTACTGCAACCCACAGCTCCTGCAGCATCTGAGACTGGAAGCCCAAACTGAGAAATTAACTCAGCATATCTTACTGAAACTTATCTTCAAGACATATGCACTATTAGAAATATTGCGTTTAATACTAAGGGTGTCAGCGTTTCCATTAAATATGGCCTAGGTCAGGTGTTTAACTAAATTCAATCGTTGTATTGCTTAAGTTACTTAGAATTAAACACTATATGTATATATATGCTCAGTTTCCTAAAATAATAAACGTGTTAGATATATAATTCAGTTCATCCTGTTTCCTCTCATTTCTAATTCCATCCAATAGTGTAACACCCTTTGGAAAAACAAAACAAACAGCAAAACCCATGAAGAAGACTGAACACTAGGGGGCGCGTGGAACTTCTTATAAATATATTCTTCTTTCTCAAATTGACTGCTAGTTATCTCTCCACAGTTAGCTTATGAATCTGTGGGATAGTATTTTATTTCATCAATTATATTTTTTGTCAAAACTAAAGAAGCGAATGAAAAAATGGTGTGTCGAGTTGTAATTTTAGAACTGGATATAATTCACTGCTTGCCTCTAATATATCTGAAACCCAACATATCACATACAAGGTAGCTAAACTCTCTGACATTACACATGTTAGTAAAAGTCATGATCTCCGTGTAAGATTCTTCCACATACAACCGAGGCAAGTATATAGGACCAGTGTCTGCTAATTATTTATTCCTATGTTTTTGTAGTTTACTAGATAAGACTGTTCTGAATCTTTTATTTTGTTTTTAAACTAACGATTGCAATGATGGTTATAGAATTCACTCTATCTCTCATCCGAAGCACTGCATGAAGCCTGTTGTTGGGTCTTCTCTTTTGTTTTTTCAATGTGGATCTGTGCTACAGATGAAGAAAGACACTGAGAGATTAAGTAGCTCCTACAAACACTTTAAAGAAGTTAATGAAGCTGAGAGCAAGCCCAGAATCTAGGCCTCCGTGTCACCAAAATGCCCTTAGTTTGATTGACTGCCAATTGACCATTTGGCTCAGATCCAGAGTTAGCCTTAGTTTAAGATATTCTTATCTCAAACCATGTGTCTTGCTTTCAAGAGAAAAAAAAAATTACTCTTGTGTTGTGGTTTGCCCTGAAGTTATCTGTATTTTGATGCTAATTCCACTGCCCCAAGGACAGCTGCCTAGTTGAACACTCAGAACTCAGGTGACTTCACCAGAACCACCTCCTCATTGAATTTGTAAAGTACAGGTGAGGGGCAGGTACAGGATAGAAGGAGGCCTGCCAGTGGTGGAGAAAGAAGAATGGTTGGGAGAGAAGTTTGAAGGAAGAGGAGACAGGAGGAGGGGAGAGTGAGAAGCCATGGCAGGTGATGTTAAGATTCTACTCTATGTATTTACAGGTTGTTATTAATGTTCCTAAGGGATGGATGGTGCTGGGCTTTGTCTGTTTGAGTGGGCAATTATATCTTATCTATTGGATCTAAGATTATTGTGTTGTGTGTTCTTTTATGTGACAGTTTGAGTGTAGGAAAGTGTGCAGCGGCAGGAGACAATGGGCTGCCACGGAGCTGGGATGTGTTTCTGCCAAGATATCTAGCCGATATCTTGGGGCACTGGGATGTGGACCTAGTGAGGTAAAAGACAACATTACATTTTTTATTTTTATATTTTTACAACAACACTCTTGCTTAAGAAATCAGAATATCAGAAAATACTCTATGATGTACAATTGCTAGATTTTAGAATAATATTATTTAAAAGGTTTTATCAATACTTTTAGAATTTCATAGTATATTGTGATCATATTCAACCCTTTCCTCAATTTCTCCCAGATCCATAATCACTAACCTACCCACTCCTGTCTCTTTTTCCCCTCCAGTACAGTTTGTATTGCTCAAATATCGTTTTGTTTTAGACCACATTCTAGAGTGTCATCAAATTACCAGGAGTCACTCCTTCAAGATAACTGACTCATCCTCTATCAACAGCTACCCATTGACAATGCCTTCTCAGCTATGGGTAAGACACTGGGCATGGTGCTCACCTCTTCCACCCCATGCTGGGATGTTTTTCTTCAGTTTGTGAAGACTTCATGTATGCCATGACAACCACCATGAGTTCATATGTGCAACTGTCCTGTTATGGAAGGAAACATTGCTTCATTCAAGTCACCCACTACCTGTATCCTTAACAATCTCTCTACCCACCTCTTCTGAATAGTACTGAATTAAAAAAAAAACAAACAACAACTTTTGTTTACTCAAAAATCCCCAGTGTTCTGGAAAAATGTATGTTATCTACAACTTATTTCTCTACATTTCTTATTTGAAATACAGAAGGTGAAGAATCAATGACTGGTCAAACCATGAGAAGTAAATGCTATTCGTTGAATGCTGCATCCAATGTCCTAGGAACTAAGCATATAAGCAAAATATCTAGACACCTGACTGAATGGGTGAGCGATGGATAAAGGAGCACTTGACTTTTCTTCCCGATGCCCAAGGAATGAAATGCCAAGCAATGGAAATTAGGTTAGGAGTGAAGAACAGAAAATGCAGAGAAAAGGGAATGAGGTAAGTGTCTCGTTGCTTTTAATCGTGTAAGTGGAACACTTCATATTTATGAGAGATATAGAAAGCATAGGTTATCAGCATAGAGAATAGACAGGAGGCCAAAACTGAAAGAACAATGCATAACTTTGATCTTTTCCACATGACGTTTCTGTTCTCCAAAACATTGACTCTGAGACTGAATTATTTAGGAATATTGCCTAAGCCAAACGAATGGCTTGTTCCTGCTGGCTTGTAACTCAGTTATCCTGTTTATTCTGTTCTAAGTCCCAACTAGTGGTTAGTTACCTTTTCTCAAGTTCACGCAACAGGCTTCCCAGGGTTAGGGGTAAATCTCTTGTACCTCATTCTATCTCAGAAATCTTCTGCCTCTACTGGAACTTCCCACCTCCCTATTTTCTGCCTAAGCTTATATATAGGCCAACAGCATTTTTATCGACAGGTGGTGCTTCCATATATTGTTCAAGAGATTCTCTCCACAATAATGACCATATTTTTTAAAGAATGTTTTTGTAAGATGTATTTATTTATATGAGTACACTGCAGCTGTCTTCAGACACAACAGAAGAGGACATCAGATCCCATTACAGTTGGTTGTGAGCCACCATGTGGTTGCTTGGAATTGATATCAGAATTTCTCGAAGAGCAGTCAGTGCTCTTAACTGCTGAGCCATCTCTCCAGTCCCAATGACCAGAGTTTTAAACTGTATATTTTCATAAATGTCTGTGAAATTGTTCATGATCATGAAAAACCATAGTTTTAAAAATTATGCTGAGTTTACACAGTATAAACACAGAAGTCGCACCACAAGGGAACACAGAAGATAAAAAGCAAAGGGCATCAGAGTACATGACGTTATAAAGGACTTTGGCTTAAAGATAGGCAGTGAATAAAAGAAAGGAATTGTATTTCAATATAACAGACTTAATTGAGCTAGAACCACAGGCCACAAAAATCCCTTTGCTTTAAAATTATTCTGCACTGTGGTTAGTGGTATAGTCTCAGATTACAGATAGAGAGTTGTCAGCAAAGAATCTCATTTGTGTCATTTTCAAAGAAAAAGGAGGACTCTATTGGCATTAAAAGTCACTTCCATTCTTTTCTTTACCTCTAGTCCGGATGTGGGAGAGATCAGAATTCTCCTTTTCATGTTCATGTCTGAGTTCCTTGTTACATGAACAGGATCCATCTTCATTGTGACTGGATCCTTCCACTTAGCATATCTTAGCATATTGTGTTTTAGATTCCTCTAATGCTTTAAAGTCTCTTAAGGTGATGGGCACCTCAGCATTTTATGTCCAAATAATGTCACACCGTAAAGACACTGTGTCTTGCCTAGGTATTACTTTCTTTTACTTTCACTAACCTTGTCCTCCAGAGTAAGAAATAACGGGTTTCCATTTGTTAGCTGATGGATATATGGGTTTCCACGTTTCTTTAAAAGCAGTGCTGGCAATAACATTAATGTACAAAATCTAGTGTGTCTGAACTGTGTTTTTAATTCTCAATTTAGGAATTACATTATTGCGTTATATAAAACTACTGGGGACTGGATATTCATTTTGAAGAAGCCGAGAGACTTTGTTCTCAGGCAGCAGTGACAGTTTGCCTCACTACATAAGTATGTCACTGTGGTTCAGAATCATCTCCATTCACATCAGCAGCTCTCTCTCTCTCTCTCTCTCTCTCTCTCTCTTGCTCTGTCCTCTTTTGTGTGTGTGTGTGTGTGTGTGTGTGTGTGTGTGTGTGTGTGTGTGTAGCATTTTACCAAGTGTAAAATAGTTTCTCCTGGCTATGTGGTGAGCATCTCCTTGGTGACAGATGATAGGATGAACATTTTTTGTGGCTTCTGGACATTTCTACATCCATTAAGAATGTCTTTACAAATGTCTGTAGTGAATACTAAACATTTGACAGAAATTTGATTTTAGAATAATTCGGCAACCATTTTCTCATTTGGTGTTTAGTTCTCTCTCTCTCTCTCTCTCTCTCTCTCTCTCTTGTCTGCCTGTCTGTCTTGTGTATATTCATATATATGATTTGAGGAAGGATGGGCTTACCTTAAAATTGCTATGTAGCTGACAGTGGCCTCAGATGTCTGAACTTCGTTTATCTACCTTTCATATATGTATATGTCTATATATACATAATTTACTAACTTAATATGCTCTTTCAGTACATATCAACTATATGTAACTGCTTTACACATTGTAACATTTTCACATATGTGCATAATATGTATTTGTAAGTTCTGAGAAATAAAGTTCCCAGACGCCAAGGAAGCAAGAGGCTCCCAGGACTCAACGGTGATGACTTTAGCTGAAATACCCAACAAAGGGGGAAGAGAACCTGTAGAGACCACATCCAATAAATAGGCATGGCCCGGAGGTGAGGGATGGGGCCACCCACCCATCTCAAAATTTTTAACCCAGAAATGTTTCTGTTCAAAGGAAAGACAGGGACAAAAAAATGGAACAGAGACTGAAGGAAAGGCCATTCAGAAACCACCCCACCTAAGGATCCATCTGCAGACACCAAACCAGACACTATTGCTGGTGCCAAGAAGCACTTGCTGACAGGAACCTGGTATGACTGTTCCCTGAGAGGTTCTACCAGCACCTGGCCAATGCAGATACAGATACTCACAGCCAACCACTGGACTGAGGGACCCCAATGGAAGAGATACAGGAGGGACTGAAGGAGCTTAAGGGGATTCCAACCCCATATATAGAATAATATCAAATGGACCACCCAGAGCTCCCAGGGACTAAACCACTAACCAAAGAGTATACATGGAAGGATTCATGGCTCCAGATGCATAAGTAGCAGAAGATGGCCTTATCTGACATCAATGAGAGGAGAGGCCCTTGTTCCTGTGGATGCTTGATGCTCCAGCATAGGAGGAATTTTAGAGCAGTGAGGCAGGAGTGGGTGAGTGGGTGGAGGCGCTCATAGAGGCAAAGGGTAAGTGAGAGAGAAGGGGTAGGGTTGGGGGGTTTGTGGAGGAGTAACCAGGAAAGGTTTGAAATGTAAATGAATAAAATGATTAATATGAAAAAGGATAAAGAAAGAAATATAGCATAGTTAGATCATTTACCTCCCCCCTTCGCACTTTAAATTCTTCTGTCCTCTTCCTTCTTCCCATTCAAATTCACGGCCTCTGGTTTTTTTTTTTTTAATTATTGTTGTTAAAAATGCATATTTGTATAAACACATAAATATATCTTGTCAGTCCATTTAGTGTTGCTTATACGAAGATGATTTCAAAGCTAACCACTTGGTGTTACATAAACAATTAGGAAACCCATCCCTGGGGAAAACTGGTTCTCCCTTTCGTGACAGTCCTTAATTGGTTATAGTTCTCTTCATGTGCTCCTGGGACCCCATGAAATTCCTTACTTCCACTTTAGCTTGTTTAATGTTATTATTCTTTTGATGCTCAAGGTTTTTAATTTGGTAAAGGCCACCCCTCTTTTTGTCTCTTGTGCTTTCTTTTTTTACTTTATACAGAAGCTCACTTTAATCAAAGTTTATAAACATTAGACCTCTTAAAGCAGTTTACTAATTGTAATTTGGGCTCTTACATTTGAATCAATTTTCTTCATTCATTCTATATTGCCATCACAGAATACCACACACTGGGTAATTTATAAAGTAACTAAATGAGTGTGTTACCGTTCTTGAGACTGGGCATTTTGATAATAGAGTGTTGTTGTCTGTTGAGCAAACATGTATTTTCTGCTGGGTCATCTTAGGGCAGAAGGGTAACAGTCAAGAAAAGTGATCAAAAAGTTATAACTCCATAACTAAGTTATCTTGTAGAAATAACATCAATCCCGTCATGAGATCAGAGTTCTGCGACCTAACCAAGCTGCACTCACTCCTTTTTTATTGAAGAACTAAATTCCCAGTACATGAGTTCTTGTGTGTACCTTAAACTATAGATTTTATGGTATATTAGAATGGTATAAGGTAAGGGGTTGTCTTAGTGTTTTACTGCTGTGAACAGACACCATGACCAAGGTGGGTCTTATAAGGACAACATTTAATTGGAGCTGGCTTACAGGTTCAGAGGTTCAGTCCATCATCATCAAGGTTCTCAGTGTTCAGGCAGACATTGGATAGGAGGAGCTGAGAGTTCGACAACTTCATCTGAAGCCCACTAGAAGACTGACTTCCAAGCAGCTGGGATGAGGGTCTCAGAACCACCGCGACACAACTACTCCAACAAGACCATACGTCCTAATAGTGCCACTCCCTGGGCCAAGCATACTCAAACCACTCACCATAATGATCTGACTCCGTATTGCGGCAGGTGGATGGATCTACTGATAATGCAGTACAATGTGTTAAGAGGACTGTCTTTTCCTCATTATCCTCCAGCACACTTATCAGAAATTAATTTGTAGGACATACAGTTTTTCTGAACTTTCCATTTTATTACATTGGTGTCTAGGAGCCGAAAGAGTTACAGATAGTAACTACTGTTTTGAATGCACTTTTTTTCCGCAGAGCTGAGGACTGAACCCAGGGCCTTGTGCTTGCTAGGCAAACACTCTACCCCTGATCTAAATCCCCAACCCCTAGAATGAACTTTTTAAAATGAAAAATTAAATCATCTACAATTGTGTGCTCTTTGTTTTCTAAATTGGCTTAGCCTCCTTAGCTCTTTATTTCTCCATGTGAATTTTTTAAGAAACATGCCAGTTTCTGAGGAAAACTTGGTGGGATGTTTGACAACTGTGATTTAATTTGGCAAGTATCTTAGGGCTAAATTTTCTGATCTTTGCATATAATCAGAGATGCCATTTTTTTATTTAGATTTTCTGTGTTTTTCCTAATGATAGCCTTTGATGTTTACTATATAAGGCTTTTGCAATGTGTTAACTGCATTCTAATTTATTGAGGGCAGGCATAGAGGTCCAAGAACAACTTGCTGCAGTCTGGTCTATGTTTCTTGTGGTTCCCTAGGATAAGCCTTGAGTTGTCAAGCTTGGGGACAGGTATTTTTACTCACTGAGCCAGACTCCTAATTTATAACTCAAAACTACTTTTAAAATGTAATCCTAACTATTTTATACTGTTGAAATGTAGTTAATTATTCCCTTAATTCCATTTCTGGACTAAATCATTGTTTATACATAAAAATACAATGTATTTTTAACAGGTGATATATCCTAGAATTTTGCTAGAATAATTCTTCTTATACATAGTTTCTTGCTGTAGCATTTCTCGATGGCTGTACTTCCTAGTTTGCAGGTGGAAGATCTTGTTTGGTTCCTGGTTTACAATCTCTCCAGCACTGTGGACTGGAGCAGATGTCTTTTTCTTGTTCTTATGACTGAAGAAAAGCATTGAGCTTTTTCCTACCATACTTGAAACTCTCTTGGGGTTTCTCAGATAAAGCTTTATGATGCCGAGGAGGATCTTACCTTTTATTGGTTAATTGGGTGTTTTATCATGAAAGAACTTTAAATATTTTTCCAAAGGATTTTTTTCTGTGAATTTATTAAAAACTGAGAAAGCTATAATTTTACTTTATTCTATTATATTCACAGATTTTTTTTCAGATTTTAAACTAAGCTAGTGTCTCCTGGAGGAATCTCTTTGGAGTTGTAGTATTGTTGTAGTGTGGTTAATTGAGTTGATCTCTTCTGTGGGTGTTCATGTCTATATTGATTAATGATATTGGTCTCTAGATATTTTTCTTTTTTTTGACTAGCATTTTGGTAACGTTACAGAAATATTAGGGTGACAATGTCCTCACATATCGTCAATTTTATAAGAGATGATGATAAGTGGACATTCATTGTTTAAATTTTGACACAATGAAGTGACGCCTCAAGGCTTATATGTTCCATCTGGAAATTCTGAATTGACTAATTCAAAACTGCAACTCCTCTCGTTTTTCCATTTCTCTTCCTAACACAGTCTGTCAATTCCTGTCTATAAAGAGGTTTACTTACTTCATGCTCGCTACCCACTTTATCACTATGTCATTTTGTCCTCGTATCTTTATTAAGTAGTGACTTCCTCCTGAAACCCTATGTTAGTAATTTAATTCTTCACTCTGGTTTTTTAATGGCCTGTTTCACTTCTTCACAAATTTTAAACATTTTTGGGCTTTGGTTTACCTCAAATGTAGTTTGCTTTACTTTGTCCATATGGAAAATCCAGTTGTTGATTTGAGAAAGGTTTTAATCTAAATTTATAGCTAAAGTTCGCCTCATTACTGTTTCAGCTGTATTCCCTCTAGATTGTTGTACCTTGTGTTTTTGTTTTTATTTTATCTCAAGGCATTTTCTAAATGATCTCATGAATATTATTTTGTTTATAGGAAATCTCATTTCATTTCTGCATATATGTTAATTTTTCAGATTTTCTGTTTGAAATGGCTTCTAATTTTACTCCACTGTGTTTAGCTGCCATATTTTATATGATGTTAATACTATTAAATTTTATCAAACTTTCTTTGCCTATAAACACTTGAAAATAAATATGTATCCAACTGTTGGTTGCAGCATTTAATGTATGTGTGTTTAATTCAACTACCGTGTGGCCCCTGAACTCTTCTGTTTCCTCATTTATTTTTGTCTAGTCCTATTATTGAAAGTTAAGAATTTAGTTGGACATGATGGTGCACACCTTTCCTGGCTATTTTATTTCACTTGACACTAGCTGAAGACATCTGAAAGGAGAGAACTTCAGTTAAGATGATGTCTTCATAAAAGCAAGCATATAGGCCATCTTTTTAATTAGTGATTGATGGGGAGGGCCCAGCCCACTGTGGGTGGTGCCAACCTTAGGCTAGGGGTTCTGGGTTCTGTAAGAAGGCAGTATGAGCAAGCAATGGGGAGCAAGCCAGTAAGTGGCACCTCTGCAAGGCTTCTGAGTTTGTTCCTGCCCTCCCTGCTTTTGATAATGAACTGCAATATGGAACTGGTGAAACAAAGCCTTTTCTCCCCAAGTTGCTTAAGTCAAGGTGTTTCATCACAGCAATCGTAACCCAAATACAAACAACACCTTTATTCCCAGCACTTGGGAGGCAAAGGCAGGCAGATCTCTGAGCTCGAGGTCACCCTGTTCTACAAAATGAGATCCAGGACAGCTAGGGCCACATAGATAAACTCTTTCACAGGGAAAGCAACACAAATCAAAACACGTTCACCAACAACAAAACAACCAAGATAAAACCACAAAGTGAATAGTTTGTGTAGGGCAGGGTGATGAATATCTATGGGGCACTTTAAAGACTGAAGCAGACAGATCACCAATGGAAAGGCAGCTCATGCTGTATAGTCTTAAAACCACAGGGAAAAAAAAGTAATACACAACTCTAACTAGTTATCTTTTTTCCTTCCTTCCTTCATCTTGCCTATTTGCTTCTTAATTTTTTGTCTTTCTTTTTCTTTCTTTCTTTCTTTCTTTCTTTCTTTTCTTTCTTTCTTTCTTTCTCTCTCTCTTTCTCTCTCTCTTTCTTTCTTTCTTTCTTTCTTTCTTTCTTTCTTTCTTTCTTTCTTTCTTTCTGTCTTCCTTCCTTCCTTCCTTCCTTCCTTCCTTCCTTCCTTCCTTCCTTCCTTGCTTGCTTTTTCTTTTTTGTCATTGCTGTATTTTGAGGTAGGGTCTCACTACGTAGCTTTTTGTGACCTAGAGTTCACTATATATACCAGACTAAGAGTGAGCTGCCTGGGTCTCCCTCTGAGTGCTGGAATAGAAGCCACATGGCACCACACCTGGTTTCTAACTAGTTAATTTCTTAGTTGGCAATATACTGCTTTATATCTTATACCTGTGAAACTATTATCTATCTTATGTGTTAATGAAAAGCAGAATTCCTCACGTGTTTATTGGATAAGTTCTGTTATGTTTTACTCCCAGGTATTTCAGTTTGGTTGCTTTTGCTGATAAAGAAAATCTTAAGTTATATTTAGCATCCAAAAGACTACCACACAAAATGGTTTTGCATTCTAAGTCACATGTAGAAAACAGAGTAAAAAGCACATGGATGTTATCTACCATTCCCTGTAGTGGGCTCTGTCTGGTAATCTTGCAATGTAATCCCTATGGTCTAAAACACTAACTGTAGGGAAGAGTACTGTGGAATAAAAGTATCCTACTTGTTTTATTCACTTAGCTCATGGGCATCCAAAATGCACCTCTGGAATAATACCACCCAGGATGGGAAAATCACAGCACATATGTTAGTTTGTTGTCTGAGTTACCAGTGTACCACAACTCTCAGGATTTGTAATTACATTTCTCTGCTCAGGAGGATTCTATTGCAATTACATAAATATTTCATTATGTTTTCTAGGATAATTATCCTTGAGTATTTATATGTTAAATTGTATTCTTCATAATCAGCTTCCTCTACTTTTTACATAAGTCATCATTAGCTCCGTTGCTAAAGCACATATATACGTGTATGAATGAATTCTCTTTCAGTATAATAAGGAATATGTTTCATAGTGGATATTGTAAAATAGATGCTTTGTACTGGGTAGTCTATCATGACTTCATTCCTAACAAATGTCTTTTAATTTTAGCATATTCCATTATCATCCTCACAAAACCACTGAGTAAATATATAATCTTTGTTTTTGTAACTGTAGCAAAGCAAAGTTGAGGGCACTGAATACATTAGATATGTGCAGCGTATCATCTGTCCTTGTTCTTCTGTGGCTTCCAACTTCGATTTTCACTAAACAAAGAACTAGGGGACAAATGAGAGGCAGAGACATGGACCTAGTAATGTTCACTAGGCAACTGCCAGGAATCCTCTATGGGATAAGTAACTGGTGACTCAAGGAAAACCATTCCCATACAAATGTCTTACAGGTATACCCTGTTAAACACACATTCTCAGTGAATCTTATAACCACAGATACTGATATATTTCTATTATTTTTCAAATGTCTTTTCGTTATAACAGTGGTTCTCAATCTGTGGGTCATGATTTTTTGAGGGGCTGCCTAAGACCATTGGAAAACACCAATATTTATATTACAATTCATAATATTAGCAAAATTAAACTTATGAAGTAACAACAAAAGTAATTTTATGGTTTGGGGGCCACCATAACATGAGGAACTGTATTAAGGGGTCATAGTGTTAGAAAGGTTGAGAATCACTGCCTTATATGGTTTATTATTAATTGAACAACAGCTGGTAACTAGGTTACTGGAGGAACACTAGTAGATATGACCAAGTTAGGCATAGGTGCTATCTTTTAAAAGTTATTAAAATTATAATTTCACAATATGAAGAAGCTCAGTATCTTGTAAAATGTTGAATATTTAATGGTTTACTTGCCATCCTAGAATACACTTAAAAGACTAGTATTTTCTGTCACAACCAGTCTGGTGTTTTCCCCATAATTTTACTATGTAATGCAGGCTTATTTTCCACATTGCTTTAATCTTCAAAATGAAGATGTTTTTCTGTTTTAAAATATTTTAATTGATTTTTTTTGCCTGTGCCACTTGGATAACACATATATTTTAATATTAGAATATATATTGCTTTTACCTTTGCTTTCTGGTTAAAACAAACTTACTTTTGTTTTGAAGAACAACTGTGAGTGGTTGTTCTTCACCCTCAGAACTTCAAGATTGACAGTATTACATACAAATATATTTTTCATGAATATATTCATAGGGATGGATATTGGGGACACATTGTTTTAGGGCTTCCACGGGAACTTTGACTGAAACTATGTATGCTGTACTTTTGTGAAGCAGTTATTTTCTGCTATAGGTTTCCCAAAATGAAATGAATCATGGTGTTTCCATCATTCAGGCTGAGAATAATTTGCATGTCAGTTTATCTTTTCTTATACACAGATATTTTTAACACAAGTCATGGATGAAATCTTTGCCTCAGACTCTGTAAAAGTGGATGGAGGAATATGTTTGAAAATGTCGAAGAAATTTGAATTGTCCAAATGTAAAAACATTCAGAAGGAACTCACCAAAACACGCTCTGTAAATAAAGATTAAATACTGATATGAATAAACATATCATAGATGTATACACTTTTAGAGACAAGCAACCTCTGCCTTCAGGTCAGAAATCATACAAGGTTATTTTCATAGACAAAACCATGAAATTCCTCCTTTAAAATTAACAAAATGAAAAATAATGTGGTCATTAAATGTTCATGCTTCTTTGACAGCTTATTCATGTTGATTTTTATGCCTTGCTAAATATTTTGTGACCGAAGAGTAAAATATTGATAGATAATCACATCTCCAGACAGATTTCATAGTCCAGAAATGAAGATGCTATCTGTTGAATTACACCGTCTACACATAAAACCCTGATTACCTATGCAGAAAGGACCATAAAGGGCACAGAATATCATTATGAAATTAGTTATGCAATGTGCATTTTGAACAGAAGAAACTGCCCAAAGGGCCTGGGAGGAAAGAAACGACATCTCCACAAGGGCAGGAAGGCAAAGAGAAACTGGAAAGCAACCAGGCATTCTTTCATGCCATGCAAACTAAATTGCCCTTCATTATTTTAATGAGCTGGCTGCAATGTTTGTAAGTGTTTGTTTCTTTAGGCAGATTCATAAATTTTAACTTAATGGGGTCCTTGATTATTTTACCTAAAGATCGTTCCTTAGGACAGAATTGTGAGAAACTTAACAGAATGCACGCGAAGATAATGGGAGTAGAAATCTGTCTATTTTCTTCAACTTTACAATATTTTACATAATATATTATAAGTTGCCCCATTGAACATTTTACGTTATGTTTAGGTTACTAGTACCTGAAATCCAATCAGGTTTTCGGTTATTGCTATTGATGATCATGCACTCCAACATAGTAAACATGCATTCAAATCTTACCCTGATAAAGCACCACTTGATGGCATCTCAAGCTCTCTATTTTGAAAATTTTATCCATTGTTATGACATATTCATCTTCTGCATGTGAGTCTATCTCAAGCATTCTCCATTGTTCCATTTATGAAAGAGTTTTACCATATTTTGACTATGCGACAACTTATTAGTGATTATCTCTTATTTTGCACTCTCTTAACCTCAGTCTAACTCCACAAAACTTCTCAGCATCTCCTGTGAAATAAAACCAAGGAGTCGCCGTTCCCGACTATCACCTTACATCATCTACATCGTCAACATCCATCTCATCAAGATGTCACAGCAGACTTTAAATCTGAATACTACTTGGATTTGTGATTCAGATGTGAATTACTAAAGTCTTTCTGAAATATTATATAGTATTAAAATGGAGCAAATGTCTGGTTCCACTGATACTATTAGCACATAATTATTATACATACAATGTGTTTCGTTATAACACTTTCTTTTTTCTATAGTTTCTCAATGTTGTCTTCGAACTTCATTTTCGTCAGTGTAAAATCATCAACAATGTACTGATGTTTAGTGCAGCTTTGTTTACAGCTAAAAGAAACCTCATAATCAAAATCTCACAGCACAAGTATCCTGTTCCTCTGCCTCCTAAAATCCTTCCATCTCTTCTAGAATATCCCCTGAGCCTAGGGTATTGGAGATTTGCTGTAAATGTATCAGTTGTGGTTGGTCACCACACAGTCATTTGACTTGCTTACTGCAGTTTACTAGATGTGGCTTTCTTTAGCCATGTCTGTGAGAAGCAAAAAAAAAAAAAGTTCTTTGATGAGGGATGATAGGTGCACTTATCTGTGGATAAAAGGATAAGTATATAGAATGTGGTCAAGGACTATACAAATTTAGGAAAGTGGTATTAGTGGGTTCTGCTCTAAGCTCCATGGTTTTAGCAGCCATGAATAGTGTGCTGAATTTACCACTAGACATGATTCCCCGTCTGTTGAATGGGCTTGTGTCCAACCAAGATGTCGTGGCACTATTCCATGTGTAGGGATGTTTTACCCTGCTGCCATTGATGTAGTTTAGTTATCACAGTTTTGGGTTTCTATTACTGTGAATGTTTTTTTTAAAAAAAGCTCACCATCAAAAACAACTTGGGGGGTTGGGGATTTGGCTCAGAGGGGGGTTGGGGATTTGGCTCAGAGGTAGAGCGCTTGCCTAGCAACCGCAAGGCCCTGGGTTCGGTCCCCAGCTCCGAAAAAAAAAAAAACAACTTGGTTACAGTTCCATATGACATTCTGTTACTGATGGAAGTCAGGGTAAGAACTCATGGCAGGAACCTGGAGGCAAGAACTAAAGCAGAGGCCATGAAGCTGTGCTATTTACTGTCTTGATCTTCATGGCTTGCTTGTTTTTGTTTTTATTTTGTTTTGTTTTTTTAAAATAATACCCAGAACCATCAATCCAGGTTGGTGCAGCCCACACTGAAGTGAGTTCTCTCCCATCAGCAGGCTGGCCCATGCATTTTCTCAAATGGGTTTTCCTCTTCCAAAATGATTCTAGGTTTTGTCAAGTTGACATGAAACTAGTCAGCACAGTAGGACTATTGACCGTGTCCCTTCTTTGACAATATGCCTAGTACCATCTATCACTATGAAAGCCTTTTCTCACGGACAAGCTTTCCAGCCACATCTAGCTCAATTCCTCCAATATTTGTATCTAAAGCACACGGTTTATTAAGGAACATGGGATTACCTTTAACTTCTTTGGGGGTCACAAATGACAAAAGCAATAGTCCATGCTGTGTTGTGGTTCTCTTAATTCCCTTCACCAACAGCATGTTAGGAGGTGTCTTATAAGTAGTGAGATATTGTTAGATTTTCTATGTCTCCTAAGGGTAGCATTATCACCCCAAGAGCCATAACTTCATTTTGTATATGCCTAATAATTAGACTTCTGTTGATTTTCCAGACTGTATCTTTTTATAAAAATTTGATGAAAAATATAACTTGGTGAGAAAATTAATTGTTAAACTGCAATTAATCAAATAGAAAAATTGATTTAAGTTCAACATAAAGAAAACACATAATCTGCAATTTAACCTATACTTAAGATTGTCATGTTTATCATGAGAGAAAATCCTTAATGCCAGCTGATTATTTTGTGATCAATCATCAAAAGTTAATGTAAAGTAGGATTCGGATTTACCTGCAACTCAGAATGTATAGATGTAAGCTTAATGTAAAGGGCCATAAATAGCTACTTTTTAAGAAGCTTTGTACTTGGATTTTCTTTTTTGTGGATTTGGACGAAACAAAAACCAAATAAAATGCCTAAGTAGTTATATTTTATTGCTCACAACTCTCTGCCATGCATTAATGATGGCATTTAGAACAGCTTCTGATTTATTTAGAGCTTTGCAACAGAATTTTTATCAGGTAAAATATATTACTCCTCACATATCAGGAAGTATTGACGATGCACTTTTCAAATATAACCTTATCGCTCTTGCAGCAGGGGTGACAGCAAAGCAAACTTAGCTACCCCACGCACTGCCAAAAACAAACAAACAAACAAACAAACAAAACACCCAACAACAACAACAAAAAACCCAATATGAGCATAATATCTGGATGCCAGTGCAACTATTTGGTGACTAAAAGCATAAAGTGGCTGAGGGTGGAAGATTACTAATATTAAATAGTTGAAGGAAACATTCATGGGACTAAGGAACTCTATGTACCCTGGCAGACTTTGACCTTCAGTATTTATGGTCTTTTTTTTTTTTTTACATAAATTATATAACTAGTATTTTATAAAATGTCCATTTGTAAAAACAATGGAAATATCAACATAATCAAGGATGGCCTACAAGACCTCATCTAACATTCTCAGCTGCTAAGTTCAGGTGAGTCCATTCCCAAAGTCTTCATTATTGAGATGGAACATGATCTCCGATTTACATACATGTGAAAAAGATAATGAACTTGTGCAGGCTCTGAGGTAGACCAATTTCAACCCAGCAAAGTCACTGACATGAAAGAAAGGAACTGGTACCTCTTGATGCTGAGGAATCCGTGTGCTGTAGATGGCAATAGATAGTGAGAAATTAGTTGGATTTTAAAGCCCCATTCTTTTTATATCTACCAAAGGGCACTGTGAAAAAAAATAGTTGATATGTTAAATAAAAGTCAATGCATTATTGGAGTAATGTGAGAACATTAAAAGGGTGAATTAAAAAGGTAAAGCAAAATTATCAGTAAGGAATCTTCATAAAACATTTATTTTCATTTAAAGCAATCCTACCTGATTAAATATATTTCAATATAAACAGTTTAATTCAAATTATTTTAAATTGGCTCTAATATAATTATAGTGCCATGATTAATTTCCATAATGCCTTTATTCCTTACTGATCTCCCTTTCTTGCCAAATATCAGCAACTTTGAATGTCATGCATCAAAGAACAGTACTCATTTTCTATCACTACCATGATCATATCATATTTGAGTCTCACATGTTTTTGTTTTTATTTACTTTCATTGTTTATTACTTGCATCTATTTATCAACATCTATTAACTTTGCAAAGGAGTTTCACTGTGACATTTCCATTAGTAATATAATGAACTTGTTCTATATTCATTTTTGTGTATCCCTTTTCATTACCTCCTTCCTCTTCTGCATCCATTATAATTTCTCTTTTATTTTCATAATTTTCTTTCTTTCTTTACATTTAACAAATAATAGAAAATAAGTTGTGCTTGTCACTGTAACCCTGGATAATTTCACCTAACAAGAGCTCTAGTTCCATATTTTTTCTGTTAATTAAGGAATTTTTTTCTGTTTTATTAAGGAATGTAGTTTCAATTTCTCAGACCCAGTCTTTCTATTAAATATTGTGGATTATTTTTAATTTTTATTTCTAGAAGTTAAAATATAGTTAAATCATTCCCTCTTTACACCCTCCTGTCCCTCCCATGTACTCTATTACTTGCTTCTTCCCAAATTTATGGCTGCTGGCCTCCTTTGTTTTGATAGACAGACAGACAGACAGACAGATAAATTAGATAATGGAAGGATAGAAAAATAATAGATAACAAGTAGCTGATATATAGATGATAAGTAGATAGATGATAGATAAATAATAGATAAAGAGGTGATATGTAGATAAATATGTAGATAGATTCCTAAGTATATGAATACTTCTCTTTGCAACAGACAGAACTAATTACCACAACATAGGAGCAAGCAAAGAACAAATAATATATGGTGCCTATCCGCAAGTGATCCATCTGCCACACAATTCCTTCACCCATGGCACAGGTAACATGCCAAACTTGGGCAGAAAGAAGGTAAAAGGCAAAGGAACAAGATGACTGCTGTGAGATTGTGATCTTGAGATTTCATTTAGAGATATTGGGGAAACTTCTTCCATAAAGTCTTACATACAGCTGCCTACGCAAGACTTCCACAAGGACAACAAAAGAGACATGGTAATGGAAGGGGAAAATCTTACATGGAGTGGGGCTTGCTTCTGCTAATTAAATCATTCTAATTATCTTTTCTTCCTGCATTCTTATTTTCTTTCCAATATTGGTTAATCTATAAAATGTTAAAATCCTTACTTCTTCCTTGAACAACCAAAACAAAAGTAGCAAATCATAAGATGTTCCCATGACTATTTTTCATTCAGCTCTATTCTTTATTCTCTGTTCTATATTTTTATGGTAAGTCTTTGTGGAATGTTCTGTTCTCAATGCTTATAAATTCTGTATCTTTCTTTGGAAATGCATTTTGGCATTGCCACGGCACTGCTCTTCTTATGTTTGCATTAATGCCCATGCTGGCAAATCCCATCCAGTTTTCAATCTTTACATTACCTGACTTATCAGATGTACTTGGCAGAAATGGTCACTCCAATGTACTTCAAACAGCTTCTCTTGTAATCTTCAAAGTATTGCTCTCTAAGTTTGTCTTCTGCCTCACTGGCTGGTTTCATGACCCCTTATCATTAGAGTGTACTCATATCTCATTTTGCTAACACTATAGGGTATAAATTCATATATCTCTTCTAGTCTCATAGAATTAGTTACCAAATTAAATTGATGATAGTTTGAGATTTTAGGTATGTATATATTACTGTTCCATGAATGCAAAACATAGACACACTATACTCTCTGGTTTTCTGCACACAGTTAAACTTGTGCAGCTTGACACAACTAGAGTCATCAGGGAATGAGCCTCCTTCAAGGAAATGCCTGCAAGAAATCCACCTGTAAGGTACTATCCTGATTAGTGATCAATTGGGCGAGAGCTAGCCCATGGTTGGTACTGCTATTCCTGGGCATATAGTGCTGAGTTCTATAAGAAAACATGTTGAGCAGGGCACATGAAACAAGCCAGTAAGCAATAAAACTCTATGGTCTCTGTATCAGCTCTTGCCTGCAGGAGCCTGACATATTTAAGTTCCTGTCCTTCCTCTTTCAGTGAGGAACTGCAATGTGGAAGTGTAAGTTCTTCTCCAACTTGCTTCTTGGTTATGATATTTTGTTGAAATGATAGAAATCCTAAGACACACGTACATACATATTCTCTCTCTGCCTCATCCCCCCTTTCTCTCTCCCTCCTAGAACATTGAATAAGCACATCAAATTGAACAAATCCCAAATAAACCCGTAGCTTGGTATATAACTCTCTTCTAGATATTGAATTAACATCCCATTTCTCTAGTACACTCATAGTAAAAATTAGAGGTATTCCTCTTTGTCCCTTTTCTCATATCCAACCACCTTCAAAATCCTTGAAGGTGCAACTTCCAAACATAATTCAACAACTACTATCAGCCACTATCCTTGTCCAGTTATTTTTATTACTCTTTGTTATAGTTTATTTTCTTTTATCTGATAAGTCCCATGACCAAAAGTAACTAGGGGATAAAGCAGTTTATTTTTAGCTAACAGGTTATAGCTGTTATCCACAAATGCAATACAAACACTCATGACAAGACACTGAAGCAGAAGCCATGAGGAAACACTGCTTACTGACTTGTTCTGCTGGCAAGGTATCACTCATAGTATGCTGGGTCCTCCTACACCAACAGCAATCAAGAGAATACCCACAGACATTGCCAGTAGACCACTACGATTGAGGCCAGTTGACGTTTCCTCTTTCTAGGTATATATAAACTTGAATTAAACTGACAAAACTGACCAGCATAACATTTTAGTAAAATGATATGGATAGATTGTCCTTGGCACCATTTTTACTGCAATACAGTTTCGTTTTAACGTAGCTCAAAGGTTATTGAGTTCTTTTCAGATCGTTTGTGTCATTTCCTTTCTCACACTCCTTGCAACACCCTTCAGTTTCACTCAACATTCTTTTTCTTTTTCTAGGATCTCATATCTCAAAATTTCAATACTCTCACAGTTTCTTTTCAGAAGCAGTGGACTCATCACTGTTGCTAAGCAATGACACACATGCTTTCATTGTAAGCTCTTATATTGACCAGTTCCTTTGTATAGACTCCTTTCACTTAGTTGTTGAAATGTCACATTCTCATAGAACCACTTGCCCTAGGTGAAAATTTTTGTTGTTGTTGTTCTTATTCATGGTGCTTTCTTTTTCTCTTATTGCTAAATGTCTATGGCATTTATTATCTATCATATACATGTTTTATTTACTTTGCCATTTAGTGCTTTGTCGCTCCCAAGCAGAATTTAAATTGTTGTATGATTTCTGAAAATGCTCTAACATTATTAAAAAGACCAAGAACCTGTGAAGGTGACCTCAATTTCCGGCTAACACATTAAACAATGATGGCCCACACTAGAGCTCTTCATGGTGAACTTCAATAGGTCAATCCTTGTCTGCTGCTTGCTTTGCCTTATACAGAATGAAGACAACCTCTTACAGCTTTTCATGATTGAAACAAGAATATTTTGAGACCTAGGTCGACTCCAAATCCAGGATATATGAAAAATGCCCCATTGAAATATTGTTATGATTTTTAATTTGTGTATTATTTCTGGCCATTCTCTAAGTTAAAATAGTAATGAACAGTTGTAATAAAGTCTTAAAGTTTGTTAAATCAAAATTAATTTTTAGCTAGCTATTAATAAGAAAAAACAGCTGAATCTTGACCTCAGTCTCAAGATACTCTTATTTCCTCCAAATACTCACAGAGTGTTTTGCATAATACTGTGAGTTACTGCAGGTGCTGAGAATACAATTGGAGTGGGTTGAGTAGCATCCCATCCTCAAATAATATATTCCCATAATAGCCCTCATTAACTGTCAGTGTGAAAATATTTGGCAAAAGCGCCTTCACAGATATAATTAAGTATCTTAAGATGAGATAGTTTTAAATTTCCCAGAAAGACCATAAATCCAATAAAAAATGCCATTATAAAAACAAGGAGTAAACAATATTAATAGGAAATCCCCTCAGACCCTCAACATATGACTTTCCCAACCATAGGCTCTTGACCAAGTTATAGTAAAGCATTTTCAAACTTATGTTTATACCCATAGATTAATGCTAATGTCATCATTCATCAATGAAGAAATTAATAACTTGTCCAAACTAATAAAAATAAATGATTGTTGAGTGGTGGAGACTATAAAGTACGTCTATACCCAAGGGAAGCTCTGGAAATGTTCTAGAATAGAAGCTTGGAAAGAATGTAAAAACCAGAGGTTCAAGACTAGTGTTGTGAAATGATATCTTATGGACATGAGATGACTGTAGTATTCATAAGTTCATAGCATTGTGGTTTCCTGAATAAGATTTGTATAAGATTGAGTCACTCAACATTCTTTTAAGGATAGTCTGAGTGACTACTGACAGTAAATGGTTAGTGAGGGAGGGGGTGACATTGTATTCAGTGGTGGAGCCAATGATACATTACTCACGCCACAGTCAATAATGCCCTCTCTGTACCCATGCAAGTAAACATATCTTCTTGTCACACAAACACACACATACATGGTGGGTGGGGGCGGGGAGAGACAGAAACAGAAAGATAGAGAAACAGAGTGGAGCACAGAAACAGACATAAAAGTAGGAGACATAGTTGTAGAAAAGAAGGACTTCTGTGGAAAAAGTAGTTGGTGAAATGGTAATGAAGGTTTGAAAACAACTAACATTCTCATATGATTATAAAAAATTATTAAAGAATAAGAGAATAAGAATAATAAGAATAAGAATAAGAGAATAAGAATAATACACGTCTTTTGGTTTTTGTTTGTTTACATTCTAGTGATTTTATTTGTTGTTTTGTTTTTGAATTTTGGAAATTTTTTGTCTTTTTGTGTTTACTTGGAATATTTTCTAAAAAGAAAAACAGAAAGAAGGCATAGAGTTCGATCAGGGTGGGAGTAGAAGGATCTGGGAATAAGAATCTGTTGTATGAAAAATGGATTTTAATTAAAAATGTAATCAGGAGGATAAAATAATAATGAAAATGTATTAAACATTATTTTCTATAAAATCTGAGCTGATAGAATATATTCAATTATATGTTGGGTGTGTGTGTGTGTGTGTGTGTGTACGCGTGCGCGTGTGTGTTCGTGTGTACAATTTACTAGAGTAATTTACAGGCTATGGTCTGGCTAGTCCAACAAAAGTCATTTCCCTTTCTACCAAAAGGTAAAGTATCTGGTAGTTGTTCAGTCACAAGGCTACATGTGTCCCCTGGTCTGCAGTCTGTGTTGTGATCCTAAAAATGTAGGTTCTAATGCCAATTAAGGAATGCCTTGGCAGTAGGATAAATAAATTTTCAATGAGAATGAAAACAAAATCTTCCTTCTTCAATGCCTTTTAAAGTAGATTGCCACCAGAAGGTATGACCCAGATTTAGGGTGGGTCTTTTTACCTCAACTGATTCAGTAAAGAATCTCCTCCAGATGAGTGCCCAGCTACCTAGTTTTAGGTGATTCCAGATGGATTGATTTGACAACCAAGAGGAGACGTCACAAATCTACCCCCTTTAAACTCGACACAAAATCTTATTTCCCTAAATTCTGCTTAATTTCAAAATGAAACCAATAGATATGTCATGATTCCTAATATGATATAACTACCCCACTTCTGGTTCTCAATTTCTGTCATAGTTACTGTTCAATTGTTGTGACAAAGCACTATGACCAAAGCAATATATAGAAGAAAGCATTTAAATGAGTTTACAGTTTGACAGTCAGAGCCCATGATGACAGAGCAAAGGCATAGTAGCAGGAACAGCTGAGAGTTCATATCTTGATCTGAAAGGAAGATGCAGAGAGAAAGGAAACTGGGAAAAAGCTTTTGAAACACCAAAGCCTGACCCAGTGTCACACTTCCTCCATCACAACCAGGCTTCTTAATTTTATCCAAACAATTCAAGTAATTGGAGACCAGGTATTGACACACATGTACCAATGGGAGCCAAGCTCATTTAAACTATCACAGCAGGTAATTTAAAAATTTAGACAGCTGCCAGGAGGAGAGAGATAGATAAGAGGAGATAGTCATGGATTTTAAATTAAGCATGGAGGTCAGCAGGCAACTTTGGAAAGTCAATGTTGTCAAAAAGGAGAAAGCCCAGGGTGACACACTTGTTATTTTGATCACTATCTTCTCCCCCAAAATAATAATAAAAAAGTTATGTTTTTATATAAGACTCTAAAAAGTGGTTCAGCTTAGCAATGAAGATTGCTACACAACTGAGAGGGAGAACGTCTCACTAAGTAGATTCTTCCTATAGCCTTAGCGTGTCTTCAGGTGAATCAGCCTTCATGAGGGGATCCTCTAGACAAGTGACTGGAAGGCCAACTAGATAAAATCTTAAAGATGAAAATAATATGTACTATCCTCTTTGGGCAAATAAAAACACCAAGTCTCTACTCAGAGCCAGAAGCAGAGCTTATAATCCATTCTTTTGACTCGATGGAGCGAAACTCTGCATTAATGGGACTCAACAAAACCCAAATGCCACCACCTTTTCATATGGTATTTTACATTCTAAGGAAGGGCAAAACAGATGCTTTTGTATCTAGTGTAACCAAGGAAACAGGAGCCTAATAAAAATCTGGTTATGAGGGAAGGCTCTGGATCTCCATCCAAGGCTGCTAATATCTTTTATTACTGAACAACATCTTCTCTAGAGGACTAATTATTTATGATTTTTGTATATGTTGTTATTAAAACTTAATACCAGCTGTGGAGTTTTGTGGTTGTCATACATAGTGGATGCCATAGGGAATTTAGAATGCAGAGTCCGTCAACACACGCAATGGTTGAAAAAGCACAGAGGGACAAACAGTTGAAAATACTAGCCAGAATTTACTTATGTCATTAGTCTTAAGCAAATTCAATTTTCCGCATAGGGATCTCTAGATTCATAAGGTAGTTAAATGATATTATAGCAAAGGATATTGTACAAAGTGCTTTATAGCTGGAATCACACTCCATATAAGCTTTTGGGAAGAACACCCATTTTATTACCTTTCACAATTGTAAAGCATAAAGAAGCTATATTATTATAGAATAATTCAACCAAGAGTTTAATAAAACTTATTGAATGGGTTAGTACTAGTAAGGTACTTTGAACCTTATAAAACATGGAAGTACTACTTAAGCAGTTATCAAACAGAAGGACTAACGTAGAGAGAAAAGAGAGACATTGCTTTGAAATTAATATTTAGACATATATTTTATCAAGTCCAGCTTTATATGAAATTATATTTGTCGAACTATTTAAATGTGTCTTTTATTTGAAGTTTTCAGTACTTTACTATGGACACAACTCCTACAAACTAATATAAACTTCAATAAAAATATTGTATTAAGGGTCATTAAAACCTTAGCATCATTTAAATAAATTTCAGAGCATAAGTTGAAGTCTGAACATAACGTTTTCAGTCCCTTGGGTTTCAATGATAGAATAGCCAGCTCATATTCCATGAATTTTAATTATTATCATCATTATTATTATTACCATCATTATTATTATTGTAAGGCTATTATGTAGAAATGCTTATGTATCTATGTCTAAATGTTAGTACAAATCTTTCTAAAGACAGAGTTTTTTAATTTTTTAGAATCATTGAAATAAACTCTATATAGAGAAAACTTGTGGCTTCAGGCTTAGAACTGGCTGTCATGTTATAGTTTTGTCTGTCTTTTTTCTTTTCAATCCTTACTCTTGCCCTGGAGAACTTTTGACTAACTGAGCTGTCTTGGTTCAATGGCACCACAACGTTGGCGCTCCAATAAGTGGGATACAGTGAAGGACACAGCGGGAATTGAAAGCACGTGCAAAGGAAAGTAAAGATTTGGGCCAGTGGTGAATAAACCTTGTAAAAAGGGACAAGGTAATGGTAAAGGTGTGTGTGTGTGTGTGTGTGTGTGTGTGTGTGTGTGTGTGTGTGTTGTTTAGAATTATGCTAAAATCTAGAGAAACAAAGATAATTCTCACAGATGCTTTTAGTCTTTGGACCCTGACTAGACACAGTTTACATCCTAGACATGAGAAAGAATGGGCTTGAGAAAAGTAGTCCTCCCTGGCTCTCTGGGGATGCTTTGTTGAAAGAGAAGGAAAATGCACCTAAGCTTTTTTGGCACTTTCCTAGGGTTGGAAGGAGGTTGGGAGTTATGCTGCCTCCTTTTTGTCTCCTGTTGGAGAAATGCTTATTTCTGGTTCTGGGTCCCTTAGGTAGAATATCTGGGTCCCTTTGGTGGAACACCATCTAGTTATCTCTCTTATTTATTGTCTGTCCTTGGTGCACCAATCTGTCCATGTCCGTGAGTTTATGTCTGTGGTTTTGTTTCGTTGTGAGTGTTCTGTATTTCATGTTCAAAAGAAAAAAATGGTTAAAACTTTATCTACTGGTCATTCACCCCTTGATTTAGTTTTAACTCGTTTCAAAAAAATAAAAAATAAAAAGCAGTTTCAATTAGAGGAACCGGTAGTTAGATGTCTAGGTCAGCTGCAGAAGCCCCTCAGGGACTGAGTGTCTGCACAAGCTGATTTTAAAGGGGCCAGCAGCTTCTCAGCTTCTATGGTAACGGAGCTGATTTTTCCTAGAAAAATCGCTGTGATTGTGTTTATTGGATTCAACAGATGACAAGGTGCTCCTCTCTTAAAAGTATAGCTAGTAAGAATTCTGTTTGGTCTAAATATATAAGATGTGTGTGGTCACTTCATTTTGGTTTCTGACTGGCTTTAAATGTATAAATATGCTTTGTGTGTCTTGTTTATATATTACTGGCTTTAAAGTGGGCATGATTAAAAATTTGTACCATTGGTAACAGAAAGTTGGCTGAAAACTGGTAACTCGGTTAGAATCATTCAGAACAACATGTAGCATGAGCCAACCTAGGGAAACAGGTCTCTAAAGATACCACTAACTTGGTTAATATTTGTATAGTTCTTATACTGGAAACCAGACTTATTAAAGATGGGATTTAGGGAACTATCTCTTTGAGGTATTGGAGGCTGCACCATCATGCGTTCGTGTGCAGGAATTGGCAGTCAAACTTTAGCATTAGGGTTGGGCTTGGTGATTTGGAGAGACTCGATTTTGGAGACTGCATTGTTTGTTGGAGGTTTTGCTTTCCAGAGTTGTGGTTGTGCTCTAGTGTTGCAAAGGAAACTTGAAGATTGTGGTTAAAATTGCCAGTGTTCCATTGGCTGCAGTTTGCAGTTCAACCACAGGCTCAGGACTCTAACACATATATTTGTAATTAAAAGATAAATCAAACAGGGGGAGACTGTCGCAGGGTTTGCGAAGGGTTGCTTACTCCAACTGCCATTTCAGAAAATGCAAACAGAATTATTATCGATTTGGAGGACTGCTTTTTATGCTGTTTCTTTGCATCGTGGTGATTGTGAACGGTTGGCATTTAGTGAGCTTGCTTGTAATTTTGGAGAGCCCATGAAGTGATATCATTGGGAAGTTTTACAAAAGAGTGGCTAATAGCCCTACATTATGTAAAACTTTTTTCACTGCTTCAATATAAGAAGTTAGGACTTTGAATCTTTCAGTGTATATTGTTCATTATATGGACATTTTATTAGCTGATCCCTCTAAAGGAGTTGAAAGACCCCCGGTGTGGGGAGACCCTCACTCAAGTCTCGGGATGATGCGACCCCACAAGAACTCACGTGAGACCGTCCTTGCTGTAATAAACATGAGGTTTATTGATAGGAACCAGTGCACTGGGGTCGAGACTCATATCCCACGCAGGGGCAGTGGAGTTCGACCCCCAGTAACTAAGACAAGGGGAATTTAAAGGAAGAAACCTCAACCCCAGCGGGTAGGGAGGGCATCATTGGAAAATGTCGAGGATACCATTGAAAAATCACAAGGAGGAGCTTCCTGTTTCTCAAGATTGTTTACTTTATGGTCCATCAGTTCCTGGGAGAAGCTTCCTGCTTCTCAAGATTATTCTCTAAGATTTTAATCTAACTTTATGGTCGGCTAGTACAGGTAGAGGGCAGGGTCTGGAATTTGAGGTATTTAGGGCTTTTTTAAACTTCTGACTTCTTAGCTGCATTTTTTATTCTTTCGGAGTTTTACTACAAGCCTTTGCTCTTATACAATGAGCTTTAAAATTTTGGGGAGTAGTTGCTGCTCCAGAAAAGATTAAAAGGCAATATCCTTCACAATATTTGACATATCAGTTATATCCTAAACCAATTGGGGCCTAGAAAATTCAAGATAGTTTACTTTAAATTATTTTCAAAAGCTGTTAGGAGATATTAACTGGCTTAAGAGCTCACCTTAAACTTACCACAGAACTTAAGTCTGTTTGATATTCTCAAGAGGGATGCAAATCCTAGTTCCCCTTGAAAATTAACTGATGAGGGAGGAATAGCTTTGCAGAAAGTATAGAAAGCTATGTGTCAACAACAGATACATTAATTATATAGATTGATCAATGGTTGGTTTGTGTCCACCGCAGTCCTTTGGCTAAAGGGACCATTAATGTGGATTCATCTTTCTTCCTCTCCAAGTAAAGTTTTAATGCCCTATTATGAAGCTGTTGTTGTGTTAATACAGAATTGTAGGCTAGAGTCATCAACGTATTTTGGAAAGAATATCTTAAGAACCCAATGAAATATTTATTCCTTATTCAAAACAGCAATTAAATTGGTTATTGCAGAATACTGATAATTTTGCCTAATGCATGTGGAAACTTTTCAGGTAAAATTGATTATTTTCCTCTGTGCATGCCTTTGTATTTCCTGTAAACTTACACATCCAGCCCATAGAAAATGTGCTTACTCTATTTATAGATGGCTCATCTAATGAGAAGGCAGCATATGTCATTGGAACACATGTTTATTCTCTAGAGTTTCCCCTTTATTCAGCACAGATTATTGAACTATGTGCTATAGCCACTGTTTTTAAAATGTTGAAAAATCAAGCATTCAATTTGTATACTGATAGCCATTGTGTAACTTATTGTTTGCAATAGATTGAAATTTCCCTGTTTTAGATTTTTCCCTGATTTAAATTTTGCAATTATTTATGCAAATACAACTCAATTTAAGGGAATATACTATTCCTTTATAGGTCATTTAAGAGCTCACATCAGATTGCCTAGACCCCTTAGGCAATGCCACAGAAGATTTGTATACCAGGCAGATTACAGTCTCATTCTTTACATCATAAAAATAGTAATAGCTTGAGACAATTTGGTATTTCTAGAGAATATACAAGTCCCCAGTGTCCTCAATTTCTTCCTGTATCACATAATGGTGTTAATCCTCGAGGACTTATACCTAATCAATTACGGCAAATGGATATTACTCACATTCCTGATTTTAGAAAATTAGGATATGCACATGTAAATATTGACACCTTTTCAGGCTTTCTGGTTGCAACTGCTCTAACAGGAGAAGCTACTAAGAGTATAATTAGTCATTACATACTTTGATTTTCTATGCTTAGTGTTCCAAATCAGATTAAAACAGATAATAGAATTGGCTACATTAGTCAAACATTTGAGAGCTTTTGTTGAAATTTAATATTACCTATATTATTGGGATTCCTTATAATTCTCAAGGACAAGGTATTGTGAAACAGGGGTTGTGGAAGTATAGAACAATATCTTCATATAATAAAAAGAGGGGAGTTATATCCCTGTACATAAATGATTATTTAAATAATGTTCTTTTTATTTTAAATTTTAAAATTTGGATGCTGAGTATTTATGGCACCCTACATCTAGGAATACTTGTTCCTAGGTGAAATGGAAGGATCCACTTACTGGCATATGGTATGATCCTGATCAGGTATTTAATATGGGGAAGAGGGCATGTTTGTCTTTTTTCTGCAGGATGCTGCAGGAGTGTGCTAGCAGCCAGAGTGACTGGTGAGATGTGCTGATGCTGGGACAAAGAATGATGCTGACCTGTGAGCTTGCTTGACAATGGTGACTTGGAAGCTGTTTTAGACATATGTTCCTGACCCACATTTACATGCCTATCTCCAAGATTGGACAAGTTGCCTTGCTTCAAACTTTTAGACTTTGTGGGACAGAGAACACGGAGACTGTGGAAACTGCCTTCAAAAAATTAAAAAGAGAAGTTGTAATGCCTCTTCTTTTTCCCTTAATGTGACCAGTTATTCTGATTCAATCATGGACTGATGTAGAAATGAATCCAATATTGGAAATGACAGTTTTCATCTGGAAGACTGGTTCTGGACATTTTCAGAGACATTTAAAAATTCACAATTGTCTTGTATAAAGTTACATTTACAGTGGATAAAATTGATACAGTATCTGGATTTTGAACAAATGTTAGTGCATGTGTTAAAATTCCTAATCTTTTATTAATTGATTATGTTAAAATTGCATTTGTTTCTTTCACAGTATTTAATGTAAGTTGTGTTGATTGTACACTTTCTAATTGTATTAATGTGTTGAAATCTGATATGTCTGTTAAGTTCTATCAACTAGCTTTTGTTTTGTTGCTTGTGAGTATCATAGTGACTTGATATTCTGAAAAAGACTTACAAGTATTGGAAGAATTGAGTCAGGTTTCAAGCAGAAGCAATAGGATAGTGGACTTGATTATTGCTGGAATAATAGTATAGCTATTTAATTATTAGCACTGTTGCTTTGACACAACAATTTAAGACAGTTACTTTTGTTAATCATTTAGGATTTAGGCGTTTGCAACAATGGATTGATAATCTTTATGGTACTATTCAAATTGTTGGAGAGAAGGTTCAGAGTTTAAGAGTAGAAAGCAATCTTGAGTATCATGCTAAATACCAATGGATTTGTGTTACTTCTAAACTTTACAATGATAGCCACTATAATTGGGAAAAGGTTCAAAGACACTTGCAAAGAAATTGACAAAATCCTAACACCTCTCTGGATTTTTAACTTTGCATACCAAGATTATAAATTTAAAGAATGCTGCCCTGCTTAGCTTTCCTGCTGATATTGCTGGTAATTTTATTCATGGCCCGAGGTCAGTAGTTCCATCTTGGTCAAGCTTCAAGAACGGCATATATAGTTTGATCATGCTAGCCCTTCTTGTCCTGGGAATCCTTTTATTCCTGCTCATTGTGATACAGCCTGCTTTTAACAACAGCAACTTATTGGCCACCAAAATACATGGCTTGAAACTAAATATGAACCCCCACACAGAGTTATTAATTTAACTGGCTGGCAAGCCAAGGATGGGTAAGATTCTGCACAGAGACTTACCAACCTAAGACAGAATAGCATTGCTTTTGATAATGCTTATTCAATGACGGGTAATAAAAGTATTCTTGCCAGAACAACCCAAGACAGGCTCAGTCTTGTTTACGATATAAAAAAGGGGGAGATGTAGCGAGCCTTTTGAGGCTACTTGCTTCTAGACACTTGGTGGGGAACTGACCTTATCAGGACAAAAGAAAGCAGACCCAGGCAGGAATCTGGCTTTGAGCTTAGGCTCAGGAAATGGGTCTTGATAAAGAACATTTACATTTGTCTTAATGCAAAGCTCAGAGCAGGCTCAGCAGAAGCATGTGTTGGCAGTCCTTTTGTCTTGGTCATCCTGATTAGCCTCCAGAAAGGTGTTTACAGGATCCTGTTTATCACCTTGCTTGTTCCTCTATTCAGAACTGATCTTATCATTCTGCACGTAATTAAAGTGGTATAAAAGCAGACTGGAAAATAAAACATCTGCTTCAACCTCAAAAGAAAAAAAAAAGAAAAAAATAGAAAAGAAAACTTGTTAACTAAAGTTGCTACACTATAAACAAGTGGTTTCTTTTTGGTGAATTTGTATATTATACCAACTGTCTTGACATATTCTACAACCTAAGCATGTATTTGTTGAATTAGATTCTAATGTTCTCTTTATCATTTTTTCATATGTACATTAAATTATTCTACAGGAATGAGTGTATATTGTAAGCCTAGCATATGTAAACTATATAATTATCATTTGTTACATTATTGATTTATATTTAATAGCCACACATGCTAGCATGCAATATCAAAATGGTATATTACTTATTCAACATAGCTGAAATATATTAATCAATAGTTCACATTGAAACACTTTTTTTTCTTCAAAAATGTGAGCAAATAAGCCTCTTTTTTTTCTCCATCTTTATTAAATTTTTGTAAATTTCTTATTTACATTTAATGTTATTCCCTTTCCCAGTTTCCAGGCCAACATCCCCCTAACCCCTCCCTCTCCCCTTCTATGTGAGTGTTCCCCTTCCCATCCTCCACCCATTACCGCTCTCCCCCCAAGAATCCTATTCACTGGGGGTCCAGCCTTGGCAGGGCCAAGGGCTTCCCCTTCCACTGGTGCTTTTACTAGGCTATTCATTGCTACCTATGAGGTTGGAGCCCAGGGTGAGTCCATGTATAGTCTTTGGGTAGTGGCTTAGTCCCTGGGAGCTCTGGTTGGTTGGCATTGTTGTTCATATGGGGTCTCAAGCCCCTTCAGCTCTTTCAGTCCTTTCTCTGATTCCTTCAATGGGGGTCCCATTCTCTTAAACACTCTTTTAATTAGACAAATTTAAGAATAATATTATTACCTGGAAATCAGAATTTCCCTTTGAGTTTTTTTTAACATTTAAAATTTACTCTTTAATCTTTTTTTACAGTTCAGACTTTGTCACCCTCCCAGTCCACCCTCTGATTGTTCCACATCCCATACCCCTCCATTCCTCACCCCTGTCTCCAAAAGGATGACCCTATCCCCCATCCCACCACACCAGACTTTCCTACTCTCAGGGCCTTGAGTACCTTGATGGTTAGGTTAATCTTCTCTGTGAGTCTAGACCTGGCAGTCCTCTGTTATGCATGTGTTGGAGGCCTCATATCAGCTGATATATGCTGCCTTGTTGGTGGCTCAGTGTCTGAGAAATCTCAGGAGTCCAAGTGAGTTGAGACTGTTGGTCTTCTTATAGGGTGACCCTCTTCCTCAGCTTCTTCTAGCTTTCCCCTACTTCAACCACAGGAGTAACCAGCTTCTGTCCATTGGATGGGTGTAAATATCTGCACCTACTCTTTCAGCTGCTTGTTGGATCTTTTGGAGGGCAATCGTGATAGGTTCCTTTTTGTGATCATGCCATAGCCCCAGTAACAGTGTCAGGCCTTGAACCCCCCTGCCCCCCCTTGAGCTGGATTCCAAATTGGGCCGGTTGCTGGACCTCTTTTTCCTCAGGCTCTTCTCCATTTTTGTCCCTGCAGTTCTTTCAGACAGGAACAATTATGGGTCAGACTGTGGGATGGTAACCCCTTCCCTCCTCTTGATGCTCTGTCTTTCTACTGGATTTTGGCTCTACAACTTTCCTCTCCCTATGGTAGGTTCATCTTTTGAATACTGAGAGTCTCTTAACCTCCCAGGTCTCTGGTGCAATCTAGAGGGTCCCTCCACCTCCTACCTCCCTAGGTTGCTTGTTTCCATTTTTTTTCTGCTGGCCCTCTTAGTTTCAGTCCTGTTCCCCCCACCCAATACCTGATCATGTTCCCCTCTTCCCCTTCCTATCCCCTTTCCCACCCAGTTTCCTCCCTCCCTCCCCAATCCTGTGATTGCTTTCTGGATTGAGGCATCCGTATTTGGATCCTCCCACTTGTTAACCTTTTTGAATTTTGTGAATTTTATCCTGGGTATTCTGTACATTTTTTGGCTAATATCTACTTACTAATGAGTACATACCATACATTTCCATTTTGGTCTGAGTTATCTCACTCAGAATGGTATTTTCTAGTTTCATCCATTTGCCACCCAAACGCTTGATGTCCTCATTCTTGATAGCTGAGTAGTGTTTCATTGTGTAAATGAACCACACTTTCTGTATCCATTCTTCTATCCTGGGACATCTGGGTTGTTTCCAGCTTCTGGCTATCACAAACAAGGCCGCTATGAGCATAGTGGAACATGTGCTTCTGTGGCATGGTGGGGCATCTTTTGGGTATATTCCCAAGAGTGGCATAGCTAGGTCTTCAGGTAGATTTATTTCCAATTTTTTAAGGAACCTCCAGATTGAACTCCAAAATTGTTTACCACTATGCAATCCCACCAGCAATGGAAGAGTGTTCCTCTTTCTCCACATCCTTTCCAAGATGTGCTATCACCTGAGGTTTTGATCTTAGACATTCTGATTGGGGTAAGGTGAGAAGCACTTAAAAAAATGTTCAAAGTCCTTAGAGATCAGGGAAATGCAAATCAAAACAGCACTGAAATTCTGCCCTTTGTGTTTCTTGATTGCATTAATAAGGAATTTAAGAACAAGCTCAAAGGGAGGTTCTAGGGCAGTGGTTCTCACTCTTCCTAATGGTTAACTGAAATTCTTCATGTTGTGGTGACACCCAACCATAAAATCCTTTCATTGCTTCTTAATAACTGTAGTTTTGCTACTGTTAAGAATTGTAATGTAAATATGTCATATGCATAATATCTGATATGAGATCCAAAAAAGCAGTAGAGTTCCACAGGCTGAGACATGCTGCTCTAAGTCACCTTTATTTGTATTTAACAGAAAACTCCCCACAGTGGTATGTTTTAAATCATGACATCTGCCCTGGAGGAGGAGAAATAGGAGAGGCTTCTCCATTAGAGTTTAGAGAATGATAACCAGCCACATGGTTGGGAGGGGCGCTTTAATGTCACTGTATTAGGGACAGCATGCTAAGAAGAGAGGAGCAAAAGAAAGCTATACTGCTCTTAGCAACAGACTAACAGAAAAGGAGACAGACTGGCTATCTGCAAGCTGTGGAGGACCAGAGAATGGAATTCTTGGAAGAAATAGACTTCATCTTCTTACAGGGATAATTATTTCTCCTAACTAAATAGCGTAGCTCAAGGATGACTTGCCTTCCTGGTGTTTGTGGGGTGGGGTGGGATTGTGGGGCTGGGGTATGAATACGTGATTGACCTGCACAACTAGACTGTTAAGGGAGGAGATAATGACATTTCTTCATCTAGGGAGAGTCTATTCTTTACTGTAAAAATACAAAAGCATTTTATCCATAAACCTAAGGTTAAATTGTTCCTTCTTGATAGGCCATTAAATTAGATGCTGCAAAGCCCAACCAACTCTGGTTTTGAAGAAACTCCAGTTTGTGAAGGACCAGAGGCTAAACTTCAATTCCAGGAAGAAAATTACAAAGTCCACCTGAGCAAACATCCTATGACAACCCCTACCTCCACCCCTTAGCAACAGCCAGGCTACAATAGCTGGATCAAGGTAGATAGAGATAACTGAAGACAGCCTGCTGAGAAAAGATAACCTGACCATCCTGTTTGTCAGGCGGTTCTGCCCTCTTGTTTGGTTCCTGCAGATTACACCAAAAGTGCAGTTTTTAAAATATTAACTTGCTGACCCATATGAAATGCCCCAACCTTGCTGTAACCACAATAAATACCCTGCACCTCGAGACTTGGGTCTTTTACCCTGACCAGCTGCAAAGGTGAAAGTCTGAGAAGGTGAAAGTCTGAGAGACCTGGCTTGTGAGCTCATAATTAAAAATCCTTACAGATTTGCTTCAGAACTGACTCCTTGGTGGTGTTTGGGGTTTTTGAGACAAAGCATATTTATTTATTTCTATTTTGGAGTTAGATATGTCATATTTAACAGATTACAAGCTATTTTGCTCTCAGTTTACATGATTATTTACATGACTGAATCTTGGATTAGAAATGAAAAACACCTATCCTTTCGTAAGGAAAGGGTCATTCTCTTCACTTGAATTACAGAGGAAGTTCCCACTGTTAATGAAACTTGCAAGTATAAACAGTGTGCAACTCATCTACAATCGAAAATAGAACAATTTCCCACATCTTCAGCTAATGAATCTTGATTCCTTCCTTAGATCTTCACAGGCCCCTCCACTCCTATCATTTTCACGTAGATGCTACAGGGATAGCTGTTCCCTACCTTGTACAGCAAGACCTTAGAATTAATAAATGTGCCCCTTTCCCATCTGATTTTAGATTTTGACTCATTCCTAAATTCTGCTCATTATTCTCACTTTCCTTATCTTAGCTTCTTGTTTACATGCACAGTACTAAATATATTATACTTTCTGGTACATTCTTTATGCATTTGTATTTCCTCACCATTTTGGGAAAGAATTTCGGTGATTATACAATTGAGGTAGGCAGAAGTGTTTGGGGTGAGGTGGATCTAATACATAGTCAAAGATTTACAAATAATAAATCTTTCTCCTAATGGCATATTTTCAATGCATGTTATATATGGCTACTGTCATTTTTGAAGGAGAGAAGTAAATCAAAGTTTAGGGAAATTGGTTTTGTTTTGATGTGATAAAAGGTATATAGCTTGACTTTCTTTGGTAGCCTAAAGGTTGGGTTGTGTTCTGGGAAACAGTTGTTAGTCTATCAGTGTAAGCAGGAAGAGATTTAAAAGAGGGATTAGAGAGGTAGAACTGTCAGAGGGCTGAAGGAATTAAGGTCAGAAAGCAATAGTGGATTAGTAAAAAAAAAAAAAAAAAAAAAAACCAAATAAGTCAAAACTATTCTGTTTAGGCAATAACAAAGAATAAAAACAGCAGCTAGAAATGTCATCTCAGCTGTCTGCAGGCCTTGAGAACTAGAGCTGTAGGAAGCAGAGAAGTCTGGTAAAGAACTCCCCTCTAAGCGTCAGAGTACATGAGAATTCACAATCTTGTTAAAATGACAACACTGGTTCTACTTTGCTTTTCTCTTCTGGATCTCACATAAGAAAAGGAATACATAGTTTTTAGTCTCCCAGCTTCTGAAATAGGGAATGATCTTTGAAAAGTAGAAATGGTACTAATTTCCAATATACAGTGTTATGTACCTTTAAGTGATGATAATTGCTATAAGAGTGAAAGGCTTTCAGTTTTAGATGCACTGTGTTTAGTTTACAGAAAATATTAGACTGTCCGTTATCTGTGATGATGTCATGGTATATATGATGTCAGAAAGTTCCATTTTAAAAGTTATTTATATAGAGAGTAGAAGGATGAATTCAAACTATGCAATGTTCTTAAGGTAAGATTGTGTGTGTGTGTGTGTGTGTGTGTGTGTGTGTGTTGTGCATTGCTGAACTTATTCTGCTATTCTTGTTAACGTGTTATGCTTAGTTATATATTTTTAGAAATTGATTTCTTTGCCAAATTTACAAGCTAAATAAAGAACAATAGTATACACACTATGGGACCATGAGGTTACTGAATGATATCCATCACATGGCTAAGGTTAATGTTAGAATTTTCAGGTGAAAAAGTCAAAACTATTAAGCATTCCAACTGGCTTAAGCACAATGGAGTGGTCTACAGTTGAACAAAAGAATGAGCAGTGATATCTCAGATAATTTATCAGGGTAATCCACATATCTTCATCAGGACAGTATGGAGAAGAAGGTTTTTTGAGAGTCAAGTGCTAAAGACTTATCTCTGCCAAGTAAGAATTGGGTGACCTACTCCTTGTTCTAAATTTCCAAGCTTCTAAATGTGTTTCAATTACGACAAAGGAGTGACATAGGAAACAGGAGACTACCTATGGTTATCTTCTCAAAGTTAGTCTAGCTTATACATTAAGTCATTTTAAAAAAAATGTAGAAACCATTAAACAGGAACATCTGATTATTGGCGGCTCAGGTAGAGAATGGTGTTTTCCAGAAGTTCTCAGCCTGTGGGTTGTAATCCTTTTGGGGTCGAATGACAGGAGTCACTTAGACCATCAGAAATATCAGATATTTACATGGCAATACATATCAGGAGCAAAATTATAGTTAGGAAGCAGCAATGAAATGATTTTACGGTTTGGGCTTACAACATGTAAAGAATCATTCGAGGAGATCTGAACACCTAGGAGTGCAGACATCCTGAGCCCACAGGACAGACTGCCACCTCTGTACACCTCTGCCCACATCCCTCGTCCAAGGGGAAATTGTATAGTGCCTCTGGACACAGGGATATAGGAACAGACAGTCACCAGTACCTGTGGTTCTGGTCTGCGCTCAGGAGGAACTGAACCGGTCAAAGAGCTCCCTGCACCCAAATCCCGTGGGGGAGAGAGCTGGACCCTCAGAAGTGTGGATACCCCTGAGAAGTCAGAGGAGAATACCTTATACCCACAGTCCAGACCCAAGAGAGAATTGCATAGTGCCAACTGTGACTGCTGGGTGCAAGGACCTACATGAGCAATCAGGGGCAGGACCCTTTGATTCCTGCCCATGCCTGGAGCTGGAAGACAGTATCAAGGAGCGACACCACAGCCAAGAGCAGAGCACCTGTTCTCAGGAAAGGCTGAAAGAAAACAGGAAAACAGTTCTACAGGAGTGCTGACACAGAGGCCTACAGCAGGGCCAAGTCACTCTCAGAAACAGCAAGACAAGCAAACACAAGAGACAACCCAATGACTAGAGGCAAGCACAGGAACATAAGCTACAGAAACCAAGACTACTTGACATCATCAGTGCCCAGTTCTCCCACCAAAGAAAATACTGGATATCCAAACACACCAGAAAAGCAAGATTTAGGTTTAAAGTCACATTTTTTGATAATGATGGAGGACTTTAAGAAAGACAAAAAGAACTCCCTTAGAGAAATGCAGGAAAACACAAGTAAACAAATAGAAGCCCTTAGAGAGGAAACACAAAAATCCCTGAAAGAATTACAGGAAAACACAATCAAATAGGTGAAGGAATTGAAAATGGAAATAGAAATAATAAAGAAAGCACAAAGGGAGACAACCCTGGATATAGAAAACCAAAGGAAGAGACAAGGAGCCATAGATACAAGCACCACCAACAGAATACAAGAGATAGAAGAGAGAATCTCAGGAGCAGAAGATACCATAGAAAATTTTGACACAACTGTCAAAGATAATGTAAAATGCAAAAAACTCATAGCTCAAAACATACAGGAAATCACAATGAGAAGATCAAACCTAAGGATAATAGGTATAGAAGAAAATGAAAAAAACAATGACTTCATGAAATTCATAGGCAAATGGAATGAACTAGAAAATATCATCCTGAGTGAGGTTACACAATCACAGAAAAACACACTTGGTATGTACTCATTGATAAGTGGATATTAGCCAAAAAGCTCAAATTACCCAAGATGCAATCCATAGACCACAGGAACCTCAAGAAGAAGGATGACCAAAATGCAGATGCTCCCACTCTGTCTTAAAAGGGGAAAAATATCCATAGGAGGGGATATGGAAACAAAGTTTAGAGCAGCGACTCAGGGAATGGCCATTCAGAGCCTGACCCACATGTAGCCCATATATATACAGCCACCGAAACTAGATAAGATTGGTGAAGCTAGAAAATGCATGCTGAAAGGGACCAGATTTAGATCTTTCCTGAGAGACACATCCAGAGCATGGCCAATACAGAGGTCAATGCTAGTAGCAAACCACTGAAGTGAGAACAGAACCCCTTTGGGGGGAATTAGAGGAAGTATTGAAAGAGTTGAAGGAGTTTGCAACCCCATAAGAACAACAATGCCAACCAACCAGAGCCTGCAGGGACTAAACCACTACCAAAAGTCTATACATGGACTGACCAAGGGCTCCAACTGCATAGGTAATAGTGAATAGCCTTGTTGGGGCACTAGTAGAAGGGGAAGCCCTTGGTCCTGCTAAGGTTGGACCCCCAGTGCAGGGGAATATGGGGGGGGCAGTAAGGGGGATGTATGTGGGGAATACCCATACGGGGGAGGGGGAGGGGAGGGGATAGGGGCTTATGGACAGGAAACCAGGAAAAGGAATAACATTTGAATTGTAAGTAAAGAAATATATCTAATAAAATTTTTTTTAAAAAAGACTCATATGAGAGGGTTCATTTAAAATAAGCCTTTTTAGCTTAGAATCCAGCTCTGTAAACACACTAAAACAAATATAGGCTTCCTCACAGGCATATTTTTGAATCCTGTGGGTTTGGTTTTTTTTTGTTGCTGTTGTTGTTGTTGTTGGTTTTTTTTTTTTTTTTTTTTTTTGGCATTGGATACCCATGAACACATTAAACAAGCTTCAGGCTAGTTTCAAAGGAAAACAGCAAGGTAGTTTGTAATATGCTGCTCTATTCAAATCTGTATGGCAATCAGTTCATGATTAATTAGTATAAACTAGAAGATTTCTGAACAATAAGTCACTATCGGAATTGAAGACCTGTCTGTATGCAACAGTCCAAACAAGTTACTGAGTTGCAGAAGAGATGTGAGACATCCTTAGGGGCGAACCCTGGACACAACAATGAGAAGAGTCTGGGCAGGATGCTCACTGTCCTTCCGTAATTTGTACCAAAGGGAATCTAACCCAGAATATGTTAACAATGTGACTGCCGTGAGCAAAGAATTGACACAATAGCATGTCAAAGTAGATGGGGAAAGCTTATAAGACTTCAACCTTACCCAAAGAACTGCATGCAACTGAAGATTGCTGAAGGCAGGAGAGAAAGGCTTCCCCAGTTGTTTATGCTATACTGAATGGTTGGCCTTCTCCCCGAAACCTATATACAAAGTAACATTATACACACTGAACATGTTGTATTTGTATATACAAGTACATATATACATTCTATAAAAAATAATGAAAAAAGAGGTCATGAATTTGAAAAACAGCAATATGATTTCCTAGTCATATCTCAAATTTGCCATCCCACTCCCTCATATTCCTATGGAGCCCTATGCCACCATACCCTGTGAAGAAGACATTGTATAGTTAATGCTTGAAATCTGATAATTTTATATTCATTTGGAATATGGACTATGGTATATGGGAGGTTTTATTAGGAAGCAGATGGGAGTGAGAAATTTTGTGATTATATTATAATCTCAAAACCACAAAAAGGTATTTCTTTTAGTTTGGGCACGCTATATTTTGTCCTTAGTCATTTGTGACCAATCATGTTGCATAAGATGTTTGATAGAGTTAAAAATAAATTTTTATTTCTAAAATGTTTTAGAATAGGACCACATTCTCTGGGGTTAAAACACTATGCTTGTAATGTGGTGGCAGAAAACCTGAGATTCTTTTTATTTTTTAAATTGTTTTTATACGCAGAATCAATAGCTTTCAAAAGACAGTAATTTTTTATGGATTGGTGCATGTTAAATAGTGATTTCTGAATGATATTATTTTCAACCCTCATCTGACTGAGTAAAGACAAACAGGTAGACCGAAATATAGATTGCTTTATATCATTTCTCACAATGAAGAAACTTACATGTAATGGTATATGGATCTCATGAAAATGCTATATAAAAATCAAATTAACTAACTTTGGATTTCTTCTGATTATATTTTTTTAGACCAGGGAATTTCTGCTGAAAAAATAGGGTTTTTTAATTTCAGTGAATATGTAAGTGGATGCTACTTGTTTTTATATAACATGAACATATTCTTCCTTCCATATTTTTGAATTTAAAAGAATAGTCATTATTCATAATAAGTAGAAGATCTGACAATTACTTGCAGTACTGAGAAATTATCCGAAGGCCTTGCCTGTGTTAGACAAGCAGCTACCACTGAGTTACATCCCCAGAATATTTTATGTATTTTGATTTGAGACAAATTTTACTAAATTAGCCAGATGGCCTTAGACTTGCTTTGTATCCTACTCATATCTCAAATTTGCCATTCCATTGCCTCATATTCCTATGGAGCCCTATGCCACCATAACCTGTGAAGAAGACATTGTATAATTAATGTTTAAAAATCTGAAGATAATACATTTTATATTCATTTGTAACATGGACTAATATGAATAGTCAACCTATCATGAAAATATTTATTTCAAATGTATGTAATCACAGGAATGATAAAGATTCCTTCAGAATGGGGACAGTGTACATGGTTACTATTTCCAGAGGTCAGGTACACAGACAGCTTAAACCTATATGGATCTATGCATCAGCGTGACTAGATGTCTGTCTTCATGCAGTACTATGAGCATCATTTTCCTCATGTGTTTAAGTCTTTGCTGAAGAAGTCTCTTCCTTTGCCTTTTCATCAGAGCTTCTCAGGACACTAGAATGATTGATCCTCAGAGCAGTGACAGAAACCCAAATCAATTAAGCTCCTGATGGAGGCCACTGCTCCCTTCTAAGCTACTTAGAAAACTACACACACTTTCTTCAGAACACACCTTCCAATTCCTCACATGTGCCTTTCCCCAAAATCCATGACATTTTATTCTTTATTTATTATACTAACATGAATATAGAAAATATTGGAAAGTTGGATACTGACAGTTTAAGTGACACAATGCTTTTTTCTCATTTAATTGCTTTGATTCCTATACCAGGACATCAAAGCTTAAGAAAATACCTCAGTACTAAAAGGCATATAAAAGTAAATGATTTTTGTTTTTGATTTTTTTCTCAAAGCTTTTAGACACAAACTAATTCTATAATTCCTGATAATCACTTTAAATATTTGATAAGTACCAACAAGAAATTTGAAGACTTTGTAGACATATAAATGATAAAGAATGATTAAAATGATATCTTCGATATTCTTTTAGACACTTCATAAGACGTCAACTATTCAAAAAATAATTCCTCCCCAGAAATAGCTCATCCATTAGAATACATTTTGTGACACTTAATATGGTAATAAACATTGCTAAACATTTCCATGTTGTATAATTTGGGTTCCTTGACAGAGTAAACAAAGTTAGGTTTGCTTGGTTTATTCAAGGGGAAAATATGTTCAAACAGATAGGTCATTTTTAGGAGCAGGAATCTGACCCCTGTCTCCCAGAGCTATATGTTCATCTCTAGGACACTGCTTAGGTTTTCACTGACAGGTGCCGTGAGCATCTCCAGGTGAGAGTCAATAGAGGGCTATGCCCAGTATTTTGGTAAATTTTATTTTACCATTGAGCTATAAAGAAAAATAATGATAGATAATTCCAGCTATTATCATGTTGCCTCTTCAATTCCTTTTGCCCTATCTCGAGAAATCACACTTGAATACACTAATTTAAGAATTCGGCATTATGATAATTCAGAATGCTAAGTAATGTTCTACAAAAGGCAAAGCGATTAGTAGTCATTGTAACAAATGCTACTGGGAGTGGAAGGATGCTATTGTAGTTTCAACTGGTGTATCAGAATGGGTTGTTTGTAAAGAAGGGATTTTTGAACCTATGATTTTGGAGGCTGGAAGTTCAAGATTGTCCTTGGCTCCCTCCAGGAGGTAAACGTGTGTTTTTAATTGTTCTTGTTGTCTTTTCTTTAAGTGTAATCTGTGCCCAATGACTCATTTCTAATGAATACACTTTAAAAGAAAATGGAAAAAATACCAACTTAGCAATGGAGAAATCTAGCAGATCCTACATCAAGCAAATAATCAACATTACTAACAGCACATACTGATATCAGGGATTATAATTTGAGGAGGAGAATGCTTAAACACAACCCATTCCCCTCAGTCTAACCAAGAGAAAATATTAGATAAACACAAGTTGAGAGAGAGAGAGGGACAGGCATGGGGTTGGGGGTGGGGGTAGAGGATAGGTGGGAGGGAGACCAAAGGGTGAGACAAGAAAAAGGCAGAGAAAGAACTTTCAGGTGTCAGGCTTCTTCTAAGGAACCCTTTCCTGGGAATCAGCTAGGATCAGACTCAATACAATAATCTCTTCTCAAGTCCTCAATGACCTCAAGACCTCCTATTATCACCCCACCCTTTAAAAGTTTTATGTCACTTTAACATCACTGCTCTAGGGACCAAACCTTGGACAGATGAACCCTTGGGAGACCATCTTCAACCTAAGTGTAAGAGGTGTTGATGCCATATGGAAATAAGTAAAATCTATTCAGGATAACTTTTTATGTGACAGAGTAAGTAATAAGTAAGAACTTATTAGCTGACTTTTTCTAAAGACTTAATTATTTTAACACTTACTAACTCAGCAAACAAGAGTAGAAATTTATGTGTTTAGGGTGTGATAGAAAGATGGATATGTCTGGATACTACTATGTATTGGATGTTATAAATACAGAACAAAACTTCAGCCAAACACAAAATGCCCCAGCTATTAAACTACTTTTCAGAATGTTTAATTTTATTGATACTTAAAGTAATGTTAATGGGGAAATCTTGAACACTGCCTAAATATATTCATTCTTCTTAGAATTAAAATTATTCTTAAAATAGCATAGCTCTTTGAGGCATTTTCCTGTGGACTGGCTTTATAGTGATGGGAGACAGCACCAATTCCCCCAATAGCTGTCACTCTATCTGATTTTATTAGTTTTGTCTAAATTGGTCTCTAGTTTCAACATAGAGAAATATGGCTATGTCAACTATAGACCAAATATTTCATAGGCAATATGTGAACGTCTTATTCACCAACAATATTCCCAAGTTGTCAGGCCATGTCATGCAATTGAGCCTCTGGTACATTTCAGTAGGCTCTAGATAACTGTGTACACCCTTTCAGTTATAAAATGTTACAGCATCATACTCACAGTATATCCATATCCATTTTAATAAGTAATATATTACTGCCATATATTTCACTTTTAAAAACAATTTTAGTGTATGTATGTGTGTGGCGGGAGGTATATTACATGTGCCAGTGCTCTTGGGAAGCAGAAGAAGACATTGGATCCCTTGGAACTGAATTTACAGGCAATAAAAAGCCCTCTGACATGTGTGTTGGGGACGAGACTTGGATCTTCTAGAAAAATAGCAAGTGCTCTTAACTACTGACCCACCTCTCCAGCTGCAACTGCCCTATGTATAACTTTTATAATATACCCAAGATAAAGTGAGTACCAGTTAAATAATAAGTTATTCTCAATTTTAATTATTTGTCAGAACATTTACAGTAACTGAAATTGTTATATATTTTTGAGTTTTATTTGATATTTTATGGTAAACTTCTGATTATATTTTATTTTATAGTCATAATACCTTCAGAAACTACTTCTTAAAGATATTCAGTTCTAAACAGCAATTGAATCAGGCTATCCAAATTTTCCAATTATAAAAAAAATGCAATTATCTTAGGAAATATGGGTGTATGTTTTCAACATTCCTGTTCTCAAGCAGATTTCTTACAAGCTTAGTAGAATGCTAAAGAATTTTTATAGTTCTAAATATGCTTTAAAAATTCACTGAGATTGTCTATTTAAGATTCAATTTTCTGTATTTTTTAAGGATGCAGATTTGAGAGATTTAGAAATGACTCAACTTCCTTATTCAAATTAAAAATTATTTTTAAATATTTAAAGATGATTTTTCCATTAGTAAAAGTTTCTTTTGCTCATTCTTATTGAAAAAATATCTTTGAAGAGAACTATTATGTTTCAAATTATAATTCTTCCTGCAAAATAAAAGAAACCAGATGTGGAAATCCACATATTTCATAAGATGTTCTTATGACATTCCACATAATGTGAAAGATGAAAAGTAGAGGTCACCCTAATGCCTGAGGTGAAGCTATGGGTGAAGGAGTAACTATGAAGGACACATTGGAGCTGCATAGAAAGATAGAGTGGTTTAGTATGACAAGTTATTTATAGAGGCATATTCTTGAACCATGACGAGTTAAGCTGTTTGCTATTTGAAAAAATCAACAGACATGTCCAGAATCTTAAAACAGAAAGCCAACCGTGGCCTGGGCCTTGTGTTCACGTGTATATTGCACACATGAGGTGGGGGAAGCGAGCTACGTTAAGTAAAGATGGAAGCCATTGCTTTGAATGACTTCAGTAAAGGTAAATGCATGTAAGAAATAGGTACGAGGACTATTTATTATTAGTTAACTTCATCCATCAATGGCGCATGTTTTGCCAATTGTGAAACTAATGACTAGTGAAGTTCACAAAGTAAGTATAGGTAATGCAGCCATAATCTCATTTTAGGGAAAGGAAATATAAATTAATGCAGATGGGTATAGGAGTATTAATGGTATGACCACCACTAAACATTTGGTAATAATAATGTTTAAATAATTATTTTATATAAACAATTTGTACAAATATGTGAGAGAGTATGCCTATATGTCTCTTATTCATATCCACAGAGAGACCTGTAGTGGTAAATATTAAAAAAAAAACGGTACACTACCCAAGCTGCCATGCCTACGCTCTGAGCCCATGAGCAGCCGCCCTCTTACAACTCTCTTGCTATGGATTCTGCTCACGTTCCCAGCATCTGCCCTCTGTGGTTATAGTCACAACTCCCAGCAACCCTTCAAAATCAAAACCCAATAAGCTTATAATTTAGCAATGAGATTTATAACTTAAATTCTCATTCCACAAAACATCCACACAACAAACAACCAATTAATAATGATATAAGCTTCCCACCTAGATAAGATAAATCATCCTATAAAATTCCATCCCTCATGAAATATTCAAGGCCACATGCATCTGGGACATCCTTCTTGCTTCCATCTTGGTTCTTCTCTTTTCTTTTCCTCTCTCCTGCCTTACAACATCTGTCCCCACCTTACTTTTTCACTGCCCAATCACAGGCCTTGCCTTATCGTGTGCCAGCCCTCACTGGCATATAGACACCAACAACAGAGACCTTGTCCCATCAGGGCATACCTGATGATCTTATTAAAAAAAAATGATCATTTTATAATATCAGGAAACAACACTTCCAAGAGAAATAGATGGCTCTATGTATCCACAAGATGAGGATGGGAGATCATGGTTCATTTAAACAAAACCAAATCAAAATTAAAGAAAGAAATTCTATGGCTAAAGCTTGGAATTTTTGACCAATGAAATAAATGATGATATGATACTAGCCCCACAAATAAATAAATATCCATAAATCACTTTCCCCATGGAGGACTTAGAGAAAGGACTGAAGGAGCTGAAGGGGTTTCCAACCCCATAGGAAGAATAACAATATCAACCAACCAGAACTTGTATAACTCCCAGGACTAAGCCACCAACCAGAGTGCACATGGAGGGATCCATGGCTCCAGCTGCATATGTAGCAGAGGATGACCTTGTTGGACATTAATAGGAGAGGCCCTAGGTCTTAGGAAGGCTCCATGCTCCACTGTAGGGAATGCCAAGGCGGGGAGGCAGGAACAGGTGGTAGGGATGAGGGAGAGGGAGGATGGGATAGTGTGTTTTTGGAGGAGAAACAGAGAAAGGGGATAATATTTGAAATGTAAATAAATAAAATATTCAATAAGAAAGGAAAAAAGTCCTTAAGCCAGTATAGTTGTAAATAAATGTGTAGAACAGAGTAGAAGTGGTATGTTTCATTCAAAAATCCAAATAACAAGTATAGAAGAATCAAAAGAAATAAAAAAACCCCACATAATTAGAGAAAAACCATAGTGCTAATTGCTATACCCTGCTAGATCTGTGGGTAGATTCAAAAACTAGTGGGTAAAATTTAAAACAAAAGTCTCTATAGTGCCACAAAATGAGCCTCTCCAATTTTGTCATCATGATGGATTTTACACAGTCCCACAAATTACTTTGTAACTATCTCTTTTCAAGGTATAAATTTTAATTTCTCACCTTTAAGTTCGAGCAGGATCCAGTTAGAATCCTAATGAATATAGTTAGAAAATGGAAAATAGAATTTTCCATGGAAGTTGCATGGAGTCCCATGACCAACAATGAAAGGTTTCCCATGTCTAACATGGGTGTTTAGTTAGGCAACTATGGATCTTTAGTGGAGTAGAGACCATTGTCTCACTAACTGGATAACTTCAATTGAATGATATATACATTTTGTATGTGTACACAAAACATATATATGTAAGTTTAAGTAATTATAAAATAATATAATTCCTGTGGCTTTTCAAACATATTTATTCCTCTTCATTCACTCTGCATAGAAGGGAGTTCATGGCTACATTGTAAACTTAGTCAACTATGGATGGTTAGCTATAGCAGGGCCCATGGTGTTGTCTCTATGTAAATGCTGGGGGCCAACACAGCCAGAAAATCATCTCCTGCAAAAGGACCTAATTGAGGGCTTCCTGAGAGAACATGGATGGCTGGTGCAAATAATGCCAGGCAATCAGGAACTACTGTTTAGAAGAGATGCTTTTTTGGGATCAATGGGGGTGCAGGTGGAGGGTATTATGGGAGCTTCCCGCAGTGTTCAGAGAGCTTGCTGCTGCGTTTCCCACCTGCTCCCAGAGTCTGTGTTGATGACTCTGCACCAACTTGCCTCCAACCCTCAAGGGCAGGTAGGGTCAGGCAGATAAATGTCCAGGGCACAGGCAACAGTTATCAAGACCATGGAGCCCCAGAATACAGCAAATACAGAGGCGAATGCCAGCAGCAAACCACTGAACTGAGAATGGGACCCCCGTTGAAGGAATCAGAGAAAGAACTGGAAGAGCTTGAAGGGGCTTGAGACCCCATATGTACAACAATGCCAAGCAACCAGAGCTTCTAGGGACTAAGCCACTACCTAAAAAGACTATACATGGACTGACCCTGGACTCTGACCTCATAGGTAGCAATGAATATCCTAGTAAGAGCACCAGTGGAAGGGAAGCCCTGGGTCCTGCTAAAGACTGAACCCCAGTGAACTAGACTGTCAGGGGGGGGGCGGCAATGGGGAGGGTGGGGAGGGAACACCCATAAGGAAGGGGGGGAGGAAGGATGTTTGCCCGGAAACCGGGAAAGGGAATAACACTCGAAATGTACATAAGAAATACTCAAGTTAATAAAAAAAAAAAAAAGTTACATTAAAAAAAAAAAAAAAAAAGACCATGGAGCCTAGAGGAAGACCAATTATTGGCAGTTTCCTAAACTAGTATAATTTCTAACTGCATTACAATACTTATTTCTATATGCACATAGCTGTAGCTTTTCCCTACTATCAAAGCAGTTTCTTTTTGCTGTAGATAGAGACCATTACAGAAAATCGTAATTGGTCAAAATGCAGAGATCAACTTACATGTGCCCACCCCCATTAATACATTTATGGGACTAAGCCCGAACTTAAGGTTTAGGAAACATTACAGAAAAAGGGTGAGAGCAGCAAAAATTACCAGGGGACAGGAAAATCTGACATGAGATAGTGTCTTCTAACAAACAAAAAGGGCCATGAACTGGGCAAGTGTAGGGAAGAGAAAGGTGGCTCTAGGAGATGCTGAGAGAAGGGTAAGGGGAGAGGAGGAGGAGTGAATGTTTAATAGCTGTTATATGAAATCGTAAAAATATTAAATATACTATTTTTTAAAAAGAGGGATTTAAATGGACTTGGAATGGAGAAGATGAGAAGATAATGTGGGTAGAATAACAAATATTGTATACTTTTATAAGTAGCATCTAGATTGAGATATACATTTGAATGTATATGTCTATATAAATATATATTGTGAAATTTTAAAGAGAGCTATGAAAAGAGAAGAGGAATGTTTAAACTAAAAGGACCAGAAGGAGAGATATAAGGTGACCAACCTGTAGGAAGCTTGATCCTGGAAACTGACCAGCAGCCATGATGGAAGGAAGAAAAGCCATGCGCACATGTGCACAGGTACAGAAAATCAGCTATCAAGTGTGCTGTGCATTCTCCGATGGAACCACAGCAACTATGCACCACTGGGAACCTCTGCATGTCCACTGTGTGCAGCACAGGGGGAGAGTTACAGAGTCTCCTCCGTACCCAGTTTCTGTGGGTAAGCAGTCTCTGGCTGTAAACATGGAGAGCATGATGCATTTGCTAGGTTTGCACACCCTGGTTAATGTTTCATACATGCTTATATTTGCACATACTCTCAATATTCTCACTTGGACCAGAGAAGAGCTTTGCCATATCTCTGACTGGATGCTGGAGGTGAGGAGGTAGGGGACTGTGGAAGTGTGGGTGGGACAAGATTTGCTAATTTTCCATGAGCCTGAGGCATAGCAGTGCCCATGTCAAAACCAGACATTTACATGGGATTTGAGCCCTATCTTCTATAAGTATGTATACGTTTTAAAGTGCTAGCAACAACAGGAAGTAATTCCTCCTAAACATATTATGTCTGCCATATGTTCTTCATGATACATATAATATAATATATTACTTATATATGATTTCATATATATGCATAATTACATAATGTCAAAATGAAAGCATTTTTACTCAGAACTTAATTTTCCTGTCCAGTGTATGTGGTTTGTTACTCAGAGTTTCAAGTGCTGGTGACTTGATTCTTTTTTTTTTTTCTTATTTTTTATTAGATATATTTCTTTACTTACATTTCAAATGTTATTCCACTTCCCGGTTTCCTGTGATAAGTTCCCATCCCCTCCCTTCACCCTCCCTCACATGGCTATTCCCCCCATTCATTCCCCTTACTAACCTCCCCACCCACATATTCCCCTGAACTGGGGGTTCAACCTTGGCAAGACCAAGGGCTTCCCGTTCTACTGGTGCCCCTACAAGGCTATTCTCTGCTACATATGCAGTTGGAGCCCTGGGACAGTCCATGTATAGTCTTTTGGTAGTGGTTTAGTCCCTGGGAACTCTGGTTGGTTGGCATTGTTGTTATTACGGGGTTGCAAGCTCCTTCAACTCTTCCAATACTCCCTCTAATTCCCCCCCCAAGTGGGTCCTGTTCTTAGTTCAGGGGTTTGCTGCTAGCATTGACCTCTGTTTTGGACATGCTCTGGATGTGTCTCTCAGGAGAGATCTATATCTGGTCCCTTTCAGCATGAATTTTATAGCTTCATCAATCTTATCTAGTTTTGTATATATATGGGCCACATGTGAGGCAAGCTCTGAATGGCCGTGCTTTGAGTTCTTCAGATTCTGTTCTTATGTCTCCCTTTTCATTTCTGATTTTGTTAATTTTGATACACTCTCTGTGACCTCTGGTTAGTCTGGCTAAGGGTTTATCAACCTTTTTTTTTTTTTTTTTTTCCAAAGAACCAGCTCCCAGTTTTGTTGATACTCTGTACAATCCTTTTTGTTTCTACTTGGTTGACTTCAACTCTGAATTTGATTATTTCTTGCCTTCTACTCCTCCTGGGTGTATTTGCTTCTTTTTGTTCTAGAGATTTTAGGTGTGCAAGAGCTGCTGATGTATGCTCTCTCCTGTTTCTTTCTGCAGGCACTCAGAGCTATGAGTTTTCCTCTTAGTATCAGTTTCATTGTGTCCCATAAGTTTGGGAATGTTGTATCTTCATTTTCAATAAATTCTAAGAAGTCTTTAACTTCTTTCTTTATTTCTTCCTTTACCAAGTTGTCATTGAGTAGAACATTATTCAACTTCCATGTATATGTGGGCTTTCTGTCATTATTGTTGTGATTGAAGATCAGTCTTAGTGCGTGGTGATCTATCTGATAGGATGCATGGGATTATTTCTATCTTCCTGTATCTGTTGAGGCCTATTTTGTGATCGATTACATGGTCAATTTTGGAGAAGGTTCCATGAGGTGCTGAGAAGGTATATCCTTTTGATTTTATAATGTTCTATAAATATCTGTTCAATACATTTGGTTCATAACTCCTGTTAGTTTCTCTATGTCTCTGTTTAATTTCTGTTTCCATGATCTGTCCATTGATGAGAGTGGGGTGTTGAAATCTCCTACTATTATTGTGTGATGTGCAATGTGTAGTTTGAGCTTTAGTAAGGTTTCTTTTATGAATGTAGGTGCTCTTGCATTTGGAGCATAGATATTTAGGATTGAGAGTTCATCTTGGTGGATTTTTCCTTTGATGAATATGAAGTGTCCTTCCTTATCTTTTGTAATGACTTTTGGTTGAAAGTCAATTTTATTTGATATTAGAATGGCAACTCCAGCTTGTTTCTTTGGGTCATTTGCTTGAAAAGTTATTTTCCAGCCATTTACTCTAAGGTAGTATCTGTCTTTATCTCTGCGGTGTGTTTCCTACATGCAGCAAAATGCTGGTTCCTCTATACATATCTATTCTGTTAGTCTATGTCTTTTTATTGGGGAATTGAGTTCATTGATGTTGAGAGATATTAAAGAATAGTGATTGTCCCTACTTGTTATTTTCATTGTTAGAGGTGGAATTTGTTTGTCTCTCTTTTGGTTTCATTTCTTGCTTTCTGTACGGTGTAGTTTCTCTCCTTATGTTGGAGTTTTCCATCTATTATCCTTTGTAAGGCTGGATGTGCAGAAAGATATTGTGTAAATTTGGTTTTGTCATGGAATATCTTCATTTCTCCATCTATTAATTGAGAGTACTGGATACAGTAACTTGGGCTGGCATTTGTGTTCTCTTAGGGTCTGTATGACATCGGCCCACGATCTTCTGGCTTTCATAGTCTCTGGTGAGAATTCTGGTATAATTCTTATAGGTCTGCCTTTATATGTCACTTGACATTTTTCCCTTACTGCTTCTTATATTCTTTCTTTGTTTGTGCATTTGATGTTTTAACTATTAGGTGACAGGAGGAATTTCTCTTCTGGTCCAATCTATTCGGAGTTCTGTAGGCTTCTTGTACGTTTATGGGCATTTCTTTCTTTAGGTTAGGAAAGTTTTCTTCTATAATTTTGTTGAATATATTTACTGGTCCTTTACCTTGGGAGTCTTCACTTTCTTCTATACCTATTATACTTAGGTTTGGTCTTTTCATTGTGCCCTGGATTTTCTGTATGTTTTGGGCTAGGAGCTTTTTGCGTTTTATGCTGTCTTTGACAATTGTGTCAATGTTTTCTATGGTATCTTCTGCCCCTGAGATTCTCTCTACTACCTCTTATATTCAGTTGGTGATGCTTGTATCTACGGCTCTTTGTCTCTTCCTTTGGTTTTCTATAGCCAGGGTTGTCTCCCTTTGTGCTTTCTTTCTGTTTCTATTTCCATTTTCAATTCTTTCACATGTTTGGTTGTGTTTTCCTGTAATTCTTTCAGGGATTTTTGTGTTTCCTCTCTAAGGGCTTCTACATGTTTACTTGTGTTTTCCTGCATTTCTCTAAGGGAGTTCTTTACTTCTTTCTTAAAATCCTCCATCATTACCAAAAAATGTGATTTTAAATCTAAATTTTCTTTTCTGGTGTGTTTGGATATCCAGTATTTTCTTTGGTGGGAGAACTGGGCTCTGATGATGCCAAGTAGTCTTGGTTTCTGTTGCTTAGGTTCCTGTGCTTACCTCTAGCCATTGTGTTGTCTCTGGTGTTTGCTTTTCTTGCTATTTCTGGGAGTGACTTGGCCCTGCTGTAGGCCTCTGTGTCAGCACTCCTGTAGAACTGTTTTTCCTGTTTTCTTCCAACCTTTCCTAAGAACAGGTGCTCTGATTTCAGGCGTGGAGGTGCTTCTGGAGACTGTCTTTTAGTTCTATGCATGGGAAGGTATCAAAAGGTCCTGCCCCTGATTGCTGCTAGGTCCTTGAACCCAGGGGGCACAGTTGGCACTAAGTGATTCCCTCTTGCATCTGGACTGTGGGCAGAGGGTAGTCTCTTCTGTCTTCTCAGGAGTATCCACACTTCTGAGGGTCCAGCTTGCTCCACCACGGGATTTGGGTGCAGGGAGCTGTTTGACTGGTTCAGTTTGGTCCTGGGTGCAGACCAGAACTGTGAGTACCTGTGGCTGTCTCTTTCTATATCCTTTTGTCCAGAGGCACTGTGCAGTTTCTCCTTGGACCAGGGATGTGGGCCGAGGTGTGCAGATGCGCACCCTGCCCTGCGGTCTCAGGATGTCTGTACTCCTAGGTGTTTAGCTCTCTTCCCCACAGGATTTGGGTTCAGGGAACTGTGGGATGGTAACTGTTCACTTCTGGGCAGAGCCAGAAACAGGAAATGCCCTGACCCAGAGGACATCTGCCTCTGTATATCCTGCGTCCACCAGGCAGGTCACTTGCTAGCAGAAAAGTGGCTTTTACCTCTGCTCTCAGTTGTGTCAGCGCTTCTGGAGACTGTCTTCCAGCTGTAGGTGCGGGCAGACTTGATTTTTTAATGTAATGTTATTCAGTTGTGAAGTACTGCCTTTATTTTAGTCATTTTTAAATTATTTTATTCTTTGACAATTTTATCACATATATATAAAGCATTCTGGGGACAATTTTAACTCTTCCCTTTCTTATGCTTCTATGATTGACCAAATGTTCCCACCTACCAACAAAGGACTCTCTCATATGCAAAAGCCACATCATGTTTAGAAGTCAGTTCTTCCACACTGTCTACTCTTACATTCTTTTTTTCTTAATTTTATTTTTCTTGGATATTTTATGTATTTACATTCCAAATGTTATCCTGTTTCCTCCTCTCCCATACCCCCTAACTCAACTACTATGAGGGTGCTTCTACTCCCACCAACTCACTTCAATCTCAGTGCCCTGGCCTAACCCTACATTGGGGAAACAGTCCTTCACAGGACCAAGGGATTTTCCTTCTACTGATGCTGGACAATGCCATCCTCTGCTACACATGTGGCTGGGGTCATGTGTGGTGTTATAAAAATAAAAAAGTATGGGTTGTCTTTTACCCTGCTAGGTCCACACCGCGATGTCCCAAGATATCTGCTAGATATCTTGGCGGAAACACATCCCAACTCCTCGGCAGCCCAGAGTCTCCTGCCGCCGCACACTTTCCTACACTTAAACTATCACTTAAAAGAACACACAACACAATAATCTTTGACCCAATTGATAATATATAATTGCCCACTTAAACATACAAAGCTCGGTACTATCCATCCCTTAGGAACATTGATAACAACCTGTAAATACACAGAGCAGAATCTTAACATCACCTGCCATGGCTTCTCACCCTCCCCTTTTCTCTTCTCTCTCTGTTCTAGACTCTTCCTCTTCCTTCAAACTTCTCTCCCACCCATCCTTCCTTCTCCTCCAATGACAGGACTCCTCCTCTCCTGTACCTGCCCCTCACCTGAACTTTACAAATTCAATGGGGAGGTTCTGGTGAAGTCACCTGATTCCTGAGTAAGTGACTAGGCAGCTGTTCCTGGGGCAATGGAATTAGCATCAAAATACAGATAACTTCAGGGCAAACCACAACGGAACAGAAGAGAGACTTTACTTTTTCTCACATAGCTTATATTTCCCAACAAAATCTTTCAAGCAGTATAAAAATCACAATATGGTTACATTCTATTTTTCATTAGTGAATTATTACAATGAGTATACATAGAAAACATGTTCCTAATATCCTTACATGAATAAACATTATGTATTATGCATAAAAATTATTCCCAAGAACCCACATGCATTTGTAATTAAGCAAGGTAATTTTACGAGCCAGTTTCTGTTACTGGCAGGCTGCAATTTGCAGTTACAAAGAAAGGATCAATTATTTTATTATTATCTTGAAAAGTAATCTTAAAAACACTTAAGAGAATGATAAATCTAAACTATTACATAAAAAACAATTAGTCATTTCTACTTTAAATCTTCAGGGTTCATTAACAAACTTTTAAAAATTAAATCCTATCAGAATGCTGAGGGCAAAAATGGGTACATGAAATTAATCATCACCTTGATCAGCAGCCAAGCTTTAGCAAGAAAGGCACATAAGGTGGTCCTTGTTGGGCTACCATTGTTCTTGATCTCTGACCTTATAAAACACTTGCTCAATAATCAAAAGTATGACTTTTTGAACTCTACATTTTTCCCTAAAATTTTTTAAGTCAAAGCTGTTTGCAAAAATATCTTAACCTAATTTTACTAATAGTCTTCTCTAAATTCTTTCTAAGGGTGATGGTCATTGCTCGCAATCTACATCTTAAAATTCTGAGTGTGGTGGATGAGTCATTAGTCTGTGACTGTAGCCATGCTTGAAAATGATCAGTAGATATTATTGTGTCAATGATACTGCCCAGTAAGGGGCTAGAAGCCACTTTAGAGTTTTCATATAACTCATAGATTACCAGTGATGTGGTGACTGTGAAGACAACAAGAAGAAAGATGCTCCATAACAGTGTGAAGTCCTCAGGTCCTCAGGGCTTTGCCTCTGTGAAGGACATTCTCAGGGCTAATGATTGGGCTGAATATTATGAATTCCAACGCTGTTTTACTGTTCCTCTTACACAGCCCTCAACATTTGACCTTTCACGAATCTCTTCATTAACTGCCACTCACCAAAAATTTAAATAAATGAATAAATAAATGAATAAATCAATCAATCAATAAATACCCATCTCCCAGCAACAACAGCAGCAGCAGTAGCAGCAACAACAACAACAACAACAGACTTCCAGTTCATGCCTGGTTGCAGCAGGAAACACTGAGACACCACCTCAGACTGAGCACAACCTTCCCTGCACAGAGCATGACTAGAAAGTTGATGGTGAAGTGATGGTGAAAGGAAGAGAAGCAGAGGGCTTTGTGCACTATATGGATAAGGAGAAGTAGAATAGGAGAAGCAAAGGTCATTGATGAACTTGCTCCTTGGGAGATGCTGAATTTCATTGACCATCAGTGGAGCCATTGATCATCAAGTGCCAATGAACCTGTGACTTCTTCCTTTGAGAGAGCCACCCACTGTGTGAGTCTCTTTGACTGCCAAAACTGCATCATAGCCCAGGAAGAAGTGCAGTGCCTGAAGAATGGAGAACCACAACTAACTCAATGTGTTCTGCTGTGCTTACTTTTAATCATTGGCCTATTTGCTGATCTCTTTGGTTGGTTGTAGTAGTGGTTTAGCCATGTGACTGGATGGCTCTATGCTGAATTATAATTTTTCTATGCCATGTTTCACCTTGGACAGGGATTTATTTCCTTTGGAGTCTTTGTGAGGGACAAGCCTTTGACCATCCTACCTTTCAAAAGATGTCCTTGCTGACACAGCACAATGAAGAAATATATAATGGAGAGATGGGAGAGACAGAGAAGCAGAACAGTTTGGATACTATGAGGAGAAGTAGAACTTGAGACACTAGGATGGTTGCAAGGAATAGCCTGATATATGTAGCCTGAGCTGCCACCTGAGGTCACAGTGAAGTCTGGCCTAATGCTGCCACTAAAGGCCAGGTTTGGATCCATGGCCCTGACCAGCAGTGGTCTGTGTCTATGTCCCTGCTAACACCAAAGGACATGCAGATGGTCCTGGTCTGGGCTACTGTCTAGGTCCATGTAAATATCTGAGGTCTGAGCAGGACAGGCCCTTGCAACTTTGCTTGGGCAGCACAGTTGAGCTGGCTTTGTTGGTGGGGCATGGGTGAGGCAGCCTAAGGGTGAGCATAGGAGAGCTGGCTCAACCCCTCATGTGTCCTTCAATGGCATGAGTGGGGGCAGATAGCCTCTGTAGCCCCTACACTCCTGTAGCACACAGAAGAGCTGGCCCTGCTCCTTTCCTGTGACACGTGAAGGAACGGACTCCTAGGGCCAGAAAGAAGGAGAATAAGGCCCATTCCTCACCTAAGCAGCATTGTAGAACTGTCCCTGGTGGCATGGGTATGAGAGAGCTGGTGGGATCCAGGACTTTGGAGTTAGCCCACCCCAACATATACTCCATCTATTAACTACTGGAACATATGAAAAGGCCAGTCCTGCAGAACAAAGGCTGCAGGATCTCCTTGACACAGGACAACAACAAGATATCAGATTGTAAGTGTGGCAGAAGCCAGAGACTTAGAACCAGACCAATGACTCATTGCAATAAACATTTGCACACAAAGAAATGTGGACAAAGAGGGTATACTATATGAAACAGTATAGCTTCCCTACTGAGATTTTTGTTTTCTTTTGTTTGAGGGGAGGATGAGGTTGCAAGGGAGGAGGGCAGATATAGAGGGTATATTTGGGAGTTGGTGAGTGTAAACATAAACATAAACATTTAGAAGGTAGTTTGACAAATATCCACTTAACAAGGCAGAAGCAGTAGAAATAGTATACACTAGGGCATATAATTTTCCATTCCATGTATCTTTGGCCAGGTCCACAGTGCCAAGTATTTCTTCATGTTGTTGAGCAGTCCTCAGATACAATAAAAATGTAGTTGGTTATTCCCATAATGGTCATCTCAAAATAGCACCAGTAGGCACATTTTGCCTTACAAATTGGTGTAATAGCATGTAAAGTCTATAGCTGTTTTTTTTTCTTCCTAAATACTAATCCTGTGGCAACTTAAAAAGAAGTAATCTCTTAGCTCAGTTCTAACATAATTGTTCTATATCTTACATCCAAAGTGTTGCCTTCAGCTCTAGGGTCTTCTTTGCTAGTTCAGTTGGGAAAGCAAGAGTAATAGCAACAATCAATATTTGGTGATGGGGCTTGCTTAGATTCCTTGGCCAGCAAGTCATAGAGAAGTTATCTTTTAATGAGCTATAGCTTCTGGGGTAAGTATTATCCACATATGCAGGGTAAAGAGGTGATTTCTTTAAGAGATGGTTAGGTAAGTAAACAGGACTGATTCTTTTCTTGGAAAAATGATTCATTGCATTTTTATGGCATTGAATTGATCACATGAACAGGTGTTAGAATAATTTTGTTTCCCTTAACTTAATCTTCTGCCTTGTTTTTGTCACATGGCCTCTCTCTTTTTTTAAATTGGCTATATTATTTATTTACATTTCAAATGTTAACTTCTTTCCCAGTTTCCCCTCTGGAAGCCCCCTACCCCAACCTCCCTTCCCCTTCTTTTATGAGAGTGCTTCCCCCCTACATCCACCGACTCCTGCATCCATGCCCTGGCCTTCTCCTACAATGGGGCATTGAGCCTTCCCAGGACCAAGGGCCTTTTCTCCCAATGATGTTCAACAAGGCCATCCTCTGCTACATATGCAGTTATATACGTCAGCAATGTAAATCCCCTCTACATATGGTATAGTCTATATTATGGTATAGCCAGAGGTCTCCTGTCATTAGAATTGTGAGCCGAATAAAGCTGTATTTCTTATACATTATTCCACATTAAGTAGTTTAGTAAGGAGCATAAAATAGACTTAGAGGAAGGCATTGAACAAAGCTAAAGGAAGGCATGGTTGCTATCAGTGAGTGGTGAAGTCACACCTACTAGGTCCAAAGTCCGTGTTCTTAATGCTCTCTGTACTGTCTTTCTAAGGTTGCCTCCGTAAGGCATTCCCAGAACCATAATTTTGACAACTCTAAATTAATTCATGGTTTGACTTTTATGTCCCCAGAGTCACATGATGCTGTAGATTACTATGTTTATTGGCATTCTATTGCAACTTACAATCTCTGAGTCTGCAGCTTTGTACCAGGAAAGTGTTCTCTTTATGCAAACTGAGAAGAGTGGTGAGCTTAGTTCTAAAGTTCCTAGTGTTGTAGCCATTGAACTTGTAGATTATTGGATGAAGGGTTTCTAATCACAGTCCCATCTAGACCAGACTCAGGGCTTAGATGTTGGTCAAACATTTTGATCTCAAACCTGACTGGAAATACTTATTGTAGACTATTTAACCATTTTTCTTTAAGGACTAGAAAGAATTCAAAGAAAGTAAAATGTAGTATGTTTGAATAGTACTATTATATCATCTGCAAATAGTAACACTATGACTTGTTTCTTTCCGATTTATAATTGCTTAATCTTCACTGGTTGTCTTATTGCTCTGGCTAGAACTTTCTGCTCTTTCTGCCTGTGAAAACTTTTGCATGGATTACATTGACCAACATGTCTCTTTCTGTACCAAAACAATACAGTTTTTGTCATGATTGCTCTGTAGTACAGCTTGAGGTCAGGGATGGTGATTCCTTCAGAAGTTCTTTTATTGTTCAGGATTGTTTTGTTTATCCCGGGTTTTTTATTTTCTCATATGAAGTTGAGAATTGCTGTTTCAAGGTCTACAAAAAATTTTATGTGGAATGCATTGAATCTGTAGATTTCTTTTGGCAAGATGGTCCTTTTCACTATGTTAATCCTGACTGTCTATGAGCATGGGAGATCTCTCCATTTTCTGAGGTCTTCTTCAGTTTCTGTCTTCAGGGATTTGAAATTCTTATCATACATATCTTTCACTTGATTGGTTAAGGGTACACCAAGACATTTCATATTATTCATGACTATTGTAAAGGGTGTTGCTTTCCTAATTTCTTTTGTCAACCGGTTTATCATTTGTATAAAAGAAGGGTTACTGATTTGTTTGAGTTAATTTTGTATCCAGCCATTTTGCTAAAGTTTTTTTATCAGCTGTAGGAGTTTTCTGGTAGAATTTTTAGGGCCACTTATTTATACTATCATGTCATCTGCAAATAGAGATACTTTGATTTCTTCTTTTTCTGAGTTGCATTCCCTTAATCTCCTTTACCTGTTCATTGCTTTGGCTAAAATTTCAAGTACTATATTGAATAGACAGGGAGAGAGTGAGCAGCCTTATCGTCTCCCTGATTTTAATGGAATTGCTTTAAGTTTCTCTTCATTTAGCTTGATGTTGGCTATTGGCTCATTGTATATTGCCTTGATTATGTTTAGGTATATGCCTTATATTTCTGATCTTTTTAATTCTTTTAACATTAAGGGGTATTGAATTTTGATAAAGTTGGGTTTTTTGGGTGTTTTTTTGCGTCTAATGAGATGATCATGTGATTTTTTTCTTTTAGTTTGTGGATTACATTGATGGATTTTCATATATTGAAACATCCCTCCATCCCTGGGATGAAGGCTACTTGATAATGATGGATGATGTTTTTGATGTGTCCCCCAATTTGGTTTGAGAGTATTTTATTGGGTATTTTTGCATCAATGTTCATAAGAGAAATCAGACTAAAGTTTTATTTCTTTGTTGAGTCATTGTGTGGTTTAGGAATCAGGGCAACTATAGCCTCATAGAAAGAATTAGGCAGTGTTCCGTCTGTTTCTCTTCTGTGGAGAATTTGAGGAAGATTGAAAACCATCTGGCTCTAAGTTATTTTTTGGTTGGGAGGCTTTTAATGACAGATTCTATTTTCTTAGAGGTTATAGGACTGTGTAGATAGTTTACCTGATCTTGATTTAGCTTTGGTAAGCTAATTCTGTCTAGAAAATCATCTATTTCACTTAGACTTTCCAGTTTTGTGGAATATAGGTTTTGGAGGTAAGACCTAATGATTCTTTGAATTCCCTCAGTTCTCAGTGTCTATTGTTATGTCTCTCTATCTTTGTGTGTGTGTGTGTGTGTGTGTGTGTGTGTGTGTGTGTGTGTGTGAAAAACTTTTTTATTGGCTATATTTTTTTTGACTGTTTGCAATGTCTAGACCCCTGGCCTTTATTTTTTCCCCTCCATCTTTATTAACTTGGGTATTTCTTATTTACATTTCAATTGTTATTCCCTTTCCCGGTTTCCAGGCCAATATCCCCCTAACCCCTCCCCCTCCCATTCTATATGAGTGTTCCCCTCCTCATGGAACAACCATTCCCCCCCTTCCCCCAACAATCACGTTCACTGGAGGTTCAGTCTTGACAGGACCAAGGGCTTCACTTCCACTGGTGCTCTTACTAGGTTATTCATTTCTACATATGCAGTTGGAGCCCAGGGTCAGTCCATGTAGTCTTTGGGTAGTGGTTTAATTCCTGGAAGCTCTGGTTGGTTGGCATTGTTGTTCATATGGGGTCTCAAGCCCCTTCAGCTCTTTTAGTCGTTTCTCTGATTCCTCCAACGTGGGTCCTGTTCTCAGTTCAGTAGTTTGCTGCTGGCATTCGCCTCTGTATTTAACATATTCTGGCTGTGTCTCTCTGAAGAGATCAATATCCAGTACTATAAGCCTGCACTTCTTAGCTTCATCCATCTTATCTAGTTTTGGTGGCTGTTTATGTATGGGCCACATGTGGAGCAGGCTCTGAATAGCTGTTGCTTCAGTCTCTGCTCTAAACTTTGCCTCCCTATATCCTCCTATGGGTATTTTTGTTCCCTTTTTGTGAAGCATCCCCATTTTTGTCATCCTTCTTCAGTTTCATGTGTTCTGTGCATCTTGGGTAGTTCGAGCATTTGGGCTAATATCCACTTATCAATGAGTGCATACCAAGTGTGTTTTTCGGTGGTTGGGTTACCTCACTCAGGTCGATATTTTCTACCTCCATCCATTTGCCTATGAATTTCATGAACTTATTGTTTTTGATAGCTGTGTAGATGTACCATTGTGTAGATGTACCACATTTTCTATATCCATTCCTCTGTTGAAGAACCTCTGGGTTCTTTCAAGATCCTGGCTATTATAAATAAGGCTGCTATGAACATAGTGAAGCATGTAACTTTGTTGTATGTTGGAGCATCTTTTGGGTATATGCCCAAGAGAGGTATAGCTGGGTCCTCAGGTAATTCAATGTCCAATTTTCTGAGGAACCTCCAGATTGAGTTCCCAAGTGATTGTACCAGTCTGCAATCCCACCAAAAATGGAGGAGTGTTCCTCTTTCTCCACATCCTCACCAGCATCTGCTGTCACCTGAGTTTTTGATCTTAGCCATTCTGACTGGTATGAGGTGGAATCTCAGGGTAGTTTTGATTTGCATTTCCCTGATGACTAAGGGTGTTGAGCATTTCTTTAGTTTCTTCTCAGCCGTTCAATATTCCTCAGCTGTGAATTCTTTGTTTAGCTCTGAACCCCATTTTTAACAGGGTGATTTGTCTCCCTGCAGTCTAAATTCGTGAGTTCTTTGTATATTTTGGATATAAGCCTTCTATCAGTTGTAGGATTGGTAAAGATCTTTTCCCAATCTTTTGGTTGCTGTTTTGTCCTAAAAACAGTGTTCTTTTGCCTTACAGAAGCTTTGCAGTTTTATGAGATCCCATTTGTCAATTCTTGATCTTAGAGCATAAGCCATTGGTGTTTTGTTCAGGAAATTTTCTCCAGTGCACATGTGTTTGAGATTCTTCCCCACTTTTTCTTCTTAGTTTGAGTGTATCTGGTTTGATGTGGAGGTCCTTGATCCACTTGGACTTAAGTTTTATATAGGGTGATAAGCATGGATCGATCTGCATTCTTCTACATGTTGACCTCCAGTTGAACCAGCACCATTGGCTGAAAGTGCTATCTTTTTTCCAGTGGATGGTTTTGGCTCCTCTGTCAAAAATCAAGTGACCATAGGTATGTGAGTTCATTTCTGGGTCTTCAATTCTATTCCACTGTTCTATCTGCCTGTCTCTTTACCAATACCATGCAGTTTTTTTTTTTTTTTTATCACTATTGTTCTGCAATACTGCTTGAGGTCAGGGATGGTGATTCACCCAGAAGTCTTTTATTGTTGAGGATAGTTTTAACTATCCTGAGTTTTTTGTTATTCCAGATGAATTTGCAAATTGTTCTGTCTAACTCTATGAAGAATTGGTCTGGAATTTTGATGGGGATTGCATTGAATCTGTAGATTGTTTTTGATAAAATGGCCATTTTTACTATATTAATCCTGCCAATCCATGAGCGTGAGAGATCTTTCCATTTTCTGAGATCTTCTTCAATTTCTTTCTTCAGAGACTCGAAGTTCTTATCATATAGATCTTTCACTTGCTTGGTTTAAGTCACACCGAGGTATTTTATATTATTTGGTACTATTATGAAGGGTTTCATTTCCCTAATTTCTTTCTCTGCCTGTTTATCTTTTGAGTAGAGGAAGGCTACTGATTTCTTTGAGTTAATTTTATACCCAGCCACTTTGCCGAAGTTGTGTATCAGGCTTAGTAGTTCTCTGGTGGAACTTTTGGGGTCACTTAAGTATACTATCATATCATCTGTAAACAGTGATATTTTTACCTCTTCCTTTCCAGTTTGTATCTTGTTGACCTCCTATTTTTGTATGATTGCTATGGCTAGGACTTCGAGACTTTATTGAATAAGTATGGACAAAGAGGGCAGCATTGTCTAGTCCCTGATTTTAGTGGGATTACTTCAAGTTTCTCTCCATTCAGTTTAATGTTAGCCACTGGTTTGCTGTATATGGCTTTTACTATGTTTAGGTGTAGGCCTTGAACTCCTATTCTTTCCAGGACTTTTATCATGAAGGGGTGTTGAATTTTGTCAAATGCTTTCTCAGCATCTAATGAAATGATCATGTGGTTTTGTTCTTTCAGTTTGTTTATATAATGAATCATGTTGATGGTTTTCCATATATTAAGCTCTCCCTGCATGCCTGGAATGAAGCCTACTTGATCATGGTGGATGATTGTTTTGATGTGCTCTTGGATTCAGTTTGCCAGAATTTTTTTGAGTATTTTTGCGTTGATATTCATAAGGGAAATTGGTCTGAAGTTCTCCTTCTTTGTTGGGTATTTGTGTGGTTTAGGTATAAGAGTAATTGTGGCTTCATAGAAGGAGTTCGGTAGTGCTCCATCTGTTTCAATTTTGTGGAATAGTTTGGATCGTATTGGTATGAGGTCTTCTATGAAGGTCTGACAGAATTCTGCACTAAACTTGTCTGGACCTGGGCTCTTTTTGGTTGGGAGACCTTTAATGACTGCTTCTATTTCCTTAGGAGTTATGGGGGTGTTTAATTGGTTTATCTGTTCCTGATTTAACTTCAGTACCTGGTATCTGTCTAGGACATTGTCCATTTCCTGCAGATTTTCAAGTTTTGTTGAATATAGGCTTTTGTAGTAGGATCTGATGATTTTTTGAATTTCCTCTGATACTGTAGTTATGTCTCCCTTTTCATTTCTGATTTTGTTAATTTGTACACACTCTCTGTGTCCTCTCGTTAGTCTGGCTAAGGGTTTATCTATCTTGTTGATTTTCTCAAAGAACCAACTTTTGGTTCTGTTGATTCTTTCTATGGTCCTTTTTGTTTCTACTGGTTGATTTCAGCTCTGAGTTTCCTGCCTTCTACTCCTCCTGGGTGTATTTGCTTCTTTTTGTTCTAGAGATTTTAGGTGTGCTGTCAAGCTGCTGACATATGCTTTCTCCTGTTTCTTTCTGCAGGCACTCAGAGCTATGAGTTTTCCTCTTAGCACAGCTTTCATTGTGTCCCATAAGTTTGGGAATGTTGTACCTTCATTTTCATTAAATTCTAAGAAGTCTTTAATTTCTTTCTTTATTTCTTCCTTGACCAGGTTATCATTGAGTAGAGCATTGTTCAACTTCCATGTATATGTGGGTATTCTTCCCTTAGTGTTATTGAAGACTAGCTTTAGCCTGTGGTGGTCTGATAGGAAGCATGGGATTATTTCTATATTTCTATATCTGTTGAGGCCTGTTTTATTTCTAATTATATGGTCAATTTTGGAGAAATTACCATGAGGTGCTGAGAAGAATGTATATCCTTTTGCTTTAGGATAGAATGTTCTATAAATATCTGTTAAGTCCATTTGGTTCATGACTTCTCTTAGTCTGTCTGCATCTCTGTTTAATTTCTGTTCCCATGACATATCTCCATTGATCAGTGTGGGGTGTTGAAATCTCCTATTATTATTGTGTGAGGTACAATGTGTGTTTTGAGCTTTAGTAAGGTTTCTTTTATGTATGTAGGTGCCCGTGTATTTGGAGCATAGATATTTAGGGTTGACAGTTCATCTTGGTGGATTTTTCCTTTGATGAATGTGAAGTGTCCTTCCTTATCTTTTTTGATGACTTTTAGTTGAAAATCGATTTTATTCGATATTATAATGGCTACTCCAGCTTGCTTCTTCCGACCATCTGCTTGGAAAATTGTTTTCCAGCCTTTTACTCTGAGGTAGTCTCTGTCTTTGTCTCTGAGGTGTGTTTCCTTTAGGCAGCAGAATGCAGGGTCCTCATTGCGTATCCAGTTTCTTAATCTATGTCTTTTTATTGGGGAGTTGAGACCATTGATGTTGAGAGATATTAAGGAATAGTGATTATTGCTTCCTGTTGTATTCATATTTGGATGTGAGGTTATGTTTGTGTGCTTTTCTTCTCTTTGTTTTGTTGTCAAGATGATTAGTTTCTTGCTTCTTCTAGGGTGTAGCTTGCCTCCTTATGTTGGGCTTTACCATTTATTATCCTTTGCAGCGCTGGATTTGTAGAAAGATAATGTGTAAATTTGGTTTTGTCATGGAATATCTTGGTTTCTCCATCTATGTTAATTGAGAGTTTTGCAGGATACAGTAACCTGGGCTGGCATTTGTGTTCTCTTAGGGTCTGTATGACATCAGTCCAGGATCTTCTGGCTTTCATAGTCTCTGGCGAAAAGTCTGGTGTGATTCTGATAGGTCTGCCTTTATATGTTACTTGGCCTTTTTCCCTTACCGCTTTTAATATTCTTTCTTTATTTTGTGCATTTGGTGTTTTAACTATTATGTGTCGGGAGGTGTTTCTTTTCTAGTCCAATCTATTTGGAGTTCTGTAGGCTTCTTGTATGCCTATTGGTATCTCTTTTTTTAGGTTAGGGAAGTTTTCTTCTATGATTTTGTTGAAGATATTTACTGGTCCTTTGAGCTGGGAGTCTTCACTCTCTTCTATACCTATTATCCTTAGGTTTGATCTTCTCATTGAGTCCTGGTTTCCTGTATGTTTTGGACCAGTAGCTTTTTCCGCTTTACATTATCTTTGACAGTTGGGTCGATGATTTCTATGGAATCTTCTGCTCCTGAGACTCTCTCTTCTATCTCTTGTATTCTGTTGGTGATGCTTGTATCTATGGCTCCTTGTCTCTTCCTTTGGTTTTCTATATCCAGGGTTGTTTCCTTGTGTTCTTTCTTGATTGCTTCTATTTCCATTTTTAATTCCTTCAATTGTTTGATTGTGTTTTCCTGGAATTCTTTCAGGGATTTTTGTGATTCCTCTCTATAGGCTTCTACTTGTTTATTTATGTTTTCCTGGAATTCTTTCAGGGATTTTTGTGATTCCTCTCTGTAGGCTTCTACTTGTTTATTTATGTTTTCCTGTGTTTCTCTAAGGGAGTTCTTCATGTCTTTCTTGAAGTCCTCCAGCATCATGATCAGATACGATTTTGAAACTAGATCTTGTTTTTCTGGTGTGTTTGCATATTCCGTGTTTGCTTTGGTGGGAGAATTGGTCTCCGATGATGCCATGTAGTCTTGGTTTCTGTTGCTTGGGTTCCTGTTCTTGCCTCTTGCCATCATATTATCTCTAGTGTTACTTTGTTCTGCTATTTCTGACAGTGGCTAGACTGTCCTATAAGCCTGTGTGTCAGGAGTGCTGTAGATCTGTTTTCCTGTTTTCTTTCAGCCAGTTATGGGGACAGAGTGTTCTGCTTTCGGGCGTGTGGTTTTTCCTATCTACAGGTCTTCAGCTGTTCCTGTGGGCCTGTGTCTTGAGTTCACCAGGCAAGTCGCTTGGAGCTGGAAGGTTTGTCTTACCTGTGGTCCCGAGGCTCAAGTTTGCTCGTGGGGTGTTGCTTATGAGCTCTCCGTGGCGGCAGCAACCAGGAAGATCTGTGCTGCCCCTTTCGGGAGCTTCTGTGCACCAGGGTTCCAGATGGCGTTTGGTGTTTTCCTCTGGAGTCAGAGATGTGGGCAGAGTGTAGTCTCCTCTGGTTTCCCAGGCGTGTCTGCCTCTCTGAAGGCCCAGCTCTTCCTTCCACGGTATTTGGGTGCAGAGAACTGTTTATCTGGTAGGTCCCTTCAGGTTCAGGCAGTGTCTCAGACGCAGCAGATTTCCTGCTCCTGTGCCTTTATCCAAGGGAACCCAGAGGCCATATACAGTTTCCTCTTGGGCCAGGGATGTGGGCAGGGGTGGGCAGTGTTGGTGGTCTTCTCCGCTCTGCAGTCTCAGGAGTGCCCACCTGTCTTGGCGGTGAGCTCTCTCTCCCACGGGGTCTGTGAGCAGTGAGCTGGAGGCAGGGAGCTCGAGATTGGGACTCCAGCTAAAAACTGGAAGTGTCCGGTCCCAGAGGAACCTTGCCTCTGTGTGTCCAGAGGCCACCAGTCAGGTTGCCTGCAGCAGAAAATTGGTCCTATCTGTGGTCCCGAGGCTCAAGTCTGCTCATGGGGTGTTGCCTATGAGCTCTCCGTGGCGGCAGCAAGCAGGAAGATCTAGGCATCTCTTTCTTTAGGTTGGGAAATTATCTTCTACGATTTTGTTGAAGATATTTCCTAGGCCTATAAGTTGGAATTTTAGTACTATCTGAAAGTTTTTAGTTTTAGCATTTTCTTTGACCACTGTATTGATTTCTTATATTGTATTTTCTGTAGTTAAGATTTTCTCTTCCATCTCTTGTATTCTGCTGGTGATACTTGTGTTTGTAGTTCCTGATTTCTTTGTTAGTTTTCTGTCTCCAGGACTCCCTCAGGTTGTGTTTTCTTTACTGCCTCTACTTACACCTTCAGGTCTTGAACAGTTTTGTTCATTTTTCACCTCTTTCATTATAATTTCCTGTACTTTTTATGCTTATTCATTTTCTTTTTTATTGGATATTTTATTGATTTACATTTCAAATGTTTTCCCCTTTCCAGTTTGCCCTCTGGAAACCCCATATCCCATCTCCACATACTCCTCCTGCTATGAGGGTGTTCCCCCACTCACCTACCCATTCCTGCCTCCCTGCCCTGGCATTTCCTACACTGAAGCCTTGAGCCTCCACAGGACCAAGGTCCTCTCTTCCCATCGATGTCTGAGAAGGCCATCCTCTGCTATATATGTGGCTGGAGCCATGGGTTGCTCCGTTTGCATTCTTTGGTTGGTAGTTTAGTCCATGGGAGCTTTATGGGGTTTGGTTGGTTGATATTGTTGTTTTTCCTATGGGGTTGCAAACCCCTTCCATTTCTTCAGAGCTTTGTCTACTTCCTCCATTGGGGACCCTGTTGGCTGTGAGCATCCACTTCTATATTTATCAGGCTCTGATAGAGCCTCCCAGATCAGTTGTATCAGGCTCCTGTCAGCAAGCACTTCTTGGCATCTGCAATAGTGTCTGGGTTTGGTATCTGTATCTGGGATGGATGCCCAGGTGGGGCAGTCTCTGGATGGCCTTTCCCTCAGTCTGTACTCTACACTTTGTCTCCATATTTCTTCCCATGAGTATTTTGTTCCCCCTTCTAAGAAGGACTGGAGCACCCACACTTCGATCTTCCTTTTTGTGGGTCATATGTTCTCTCTATTGTTTCTTGGGTATTCCACACTTTTTTGGGGCTAATATCCACTTATCAGTGAGTGCATACTATTTGTGTTCTTTTGTGACTGGGCTACCTCACTCAGGATGATATTTTCTAGTTCCATCCGTTTACCTAAGAATTTCCTGAAGTCATTGTTTTTAAAAGCTGACTAGTACTCCATTGTGTAAATGTACTACATTTTCTGTATTCATTCCTCTGTTGAAGGACATCTGGGTTCTTTCCACCTTCTGAGTATTATAAATAAGGCTGCTGTTAACATAGTGGAACATGTGTTCTTGCTATATGTTGGAGCATCTTTTAGATATATACCCAGGATTGGAGTAGCTGGGTCCTTGGGTAATACTATCTGCAATTTTCTGAGGAACCAGACTGATTTCTCCATTGGATGTACCATTTTGCAATGTCACCTACAATGGAGGAGTGTTCCTCTTTCTCCAGATCCTCACCAGCATCTGTGGTCACCTGAGTTTTTGATCTTAGCCATTCTAACTTTTGTTAGGTGGAATCTCAGGGTTGTTTTGATTTGCATTTCCCTGATGACAAAGGATGTTGAACATATTTTTAGATGCTTCGTGGACATTTGATATTCCTCAGTTAAGAATTCTGTTTATATCTCTACCCCATTTTTAATAGAATTATTTAATTCTCTGGAGTCTACCTTCTTGAGTTCTTTGGGTATATTAGATATTAGCCATCTATTGAATGCATAATTGGTAAAGATTTTTTCCAAATCTCTTGATTGTTGTTTTGTCTTATTGATAGTGTCATTTGCCTTACAGAAGCTTTGCAATTTTATGAGGTCCCATTAATTGATTCTTGACTTTTGAGCATAAGCCATTGATGTTCTGTTCAGGAAAACTTCCCCCATGTCTATGTGTTTGAGATTCTTCCCCACTTTCTCTTCTATTAATTTGAGTGTATCTGGTTTTATATGGAGGTCCTTGATCTACTTGGACTTCAGCTTTGTACAAGGATGTAAAAAAAGATCAATTTGCATTATTCTACATACTTACCTCCAGTTGAACCAGCGCCATATGTTGAAAATGCTGTCTATTTTCCACTGGATGGTTTTAGCTCCTTTGTCAAAGATCAGGTGTGTTCTTTCATTTCTAGATCTTCAATTCTATTCCATTGATCTACCTGCCTGTCCCTGTACCAATACCATACAGCTTTTTATCACTATTGCTCTGTAATACAACTTGAAGTCAGAGGTGGTGATTCCCCTGAAAGTTCATTTTCTATTTAAGGGCCTCTAATTTTTTTTTCCTGTGTTTCTATAAGGGATTTAGTCATTTCCACTTTAAAGGCAGGGGGTTGAGGTTAGGGATCTCACCTGGTTGGCCCTGGCAGCAGTATGCCTCCAGGATTTCAAGGGGACCTGTGACCTTGGGAAGTGAATTGCAGATGTGGCAGAGAGTTCATTGCTATTGGGTTTGCCCATTGGGGCCAGAGGAAGGGAATTAGGGTAGGGGCTTCATCTGGTGGTCCCTGATGGATGCAGGCTTTTTAAATTTTTGGTTAGTGGAGTGGACTGGACTAGAAGATGGAGTGTAGAGAGGACCACCAGGTGCATTTTTCTCCCAAAAACAACTGTAATAAGTACTGGAAATAGGATTTATTTATTTGTTATATGAGATAGTACTTGCTAATATGAAGAGCTTGATAGCATCTCAGTCCATTCAAATATTCTTAGCCTAAAATATCAGGGGTCAGAATAGAGGATAATCAACTGCAGGCACAGTGGTTTATGTTTATTGGGGAAATTGACACACATCGATGAGCATTTTTTTGATGGTTTATCCTTGATAAATAGCATCATGTGTTAAATGATGTTTGAGTATTCACAGATGACTGAGCTAGATCGATTTTTATGCTTGGAAGCTTTCTAGTTATCTGTATAACCAAGCAGTGTAATTGCTTCACTGTATTAAAAATAAGTGGCCTGAACACATCAGATATTTTTCTCAGACAAACTTGCCATCTGAGTATTTTCAAAAATAAATTTGAATAGCCAGACTTATGGAAATTAAGAAGGTAATAGCTATGCATAGGAACACAGAAAATTCTATGTTCTATCAGTGCAATGTCTTACACAGCATTAGAAGTATATTTTGAATGTCTAGGCCTTTTGTTATATACAAATCTTTAAGTTTTAATTATATGCTTTGTATGTTAACATTGTAAGAAATTAAAAACTCTGTTAATTTAAAAACATTATACATATAGAAGTATTTCCTTTCTCAGCTAGCTCTTCCCTTTCCTCTGAGCTACAAATCTATTAACATACCACTTTTGTGACACACATTATTGCTTTATATCATAATATAGCATAGTCATCTCTTAGAGTTTATGCTTGTCAAATGAAGTGCAATAGACCCTGTAGATACTGTGACTCTTAGATGATAAGAATTAACTTTATAATATGGAATATTGTCACTCTCTTAGATTTAAGTTAGATGAGATGCGATGGATTTCATTGTGGAAATTTCATGAATTATTGTTATGTCTTCTGTAACATACAACTGTGTAACTTCCTCTCAGCCCTGATACCCATCCTACTGATTCACTTCACCCCAACCCTCCAAATCCTGTCTTTCAAGTCACAAGTAATTCACTACTTCCCTTTTTATTCTTCTCTCCACTAAGATCCTTTTTCTCCTCCTATTAGATCATGTATAGTTCCATGACCTCTATTGCCACACCAAACTAACAAACATGTGTCCTTCTGAGTCTGACTTGTTTCATTTAACATAATGATTTCCATATCATACAATTTTTTTCAAATGACATTATTCATTTCCTCCAAGGATAAATAAAATGTTCCTGTATACATGCACCATATTTTCTTTATCCATTCATATTTCATTGGCCATCTAGTCTGATTCCTTTTCCTAGGTATTGTGAATAGTTCTGCAAAACCAATAGATGTGGAAGCATGTCTGGGGGATGATTTAGCAGGCCTTTGGGTACAAACTAAGGAGTAGTAAGAAAATCTAGGTCTTTAATGTTTTGCTGATTTCCACAGTGTCTATACAACTTTCTGTTCTCACTGGTAGTGAACACAGTTTCATCCCTATAACTTCCCTAGCCTTTGTTGTCATTTGTTTTTTTAAGTATCATTCATCTTTTTATATATGTCTTCTCAAAGAAATATATTCAAAGTGCCTTTGGCACCTACAATTGTCTGAGAACTTTGACCTAAGGGTGTTCATTGAGATCCTGTTAAAAAGAATACTCATATGGCACAATGGGTATAGACAGTTGAATCAATTTGATGGCCTGAGATTTTCCCTCATAACCTACATGGAACCACCAACCTAAGTTGTCCTCAAAGTTTCATATGTGTACCATTGCCTGTGTATACATATGTACACATTACACATACATATACAGTGACACACACCTACCTGTAACTCCTGTTACAGAGCATTTAATGCCTTTTGAATTCCACAGGGACTAGTCATACACATGTCAAACAAACTGACTTGAGAGAGGAAAACATTCCTACAATAAAATGAACAAAAATATAGAATTGTAAAAGAAAAATATATTAATAAACCTATAAGTTGGTATCTGAAGTGTCTTAGTTAGACACTAATAAAATGTGTCTTAGAGTTTCTATTCCTGCACAAACATCATGACCAAGAAGCAAGTTAAGGAGAAAAGGGTTTATTCAGCTTACACTTCCATGTTGCTGTTCATCACCAAAGGAAGTCACGATTGCAACTCAAGCAGGTCAGCAAGCAGACTTCCCCTGGCTTGCTCAGCTTGCTTTCTTATAGATCTTGAGAGTACAAGCCCAGGAATGGCACCACCCAAAAGGGGCCCTCAGCCCTTGATCGCTAATTGAGAAAATGCCAAGCAGCTGGATCTGAAGGAGGCATTTCCTCAAGGAAGGCTCCTTTCTCTGTGATGACTCCAGCTTGTGTCAAGTTGACATGAAGAACCAGCCAGTACAATTGACATCTTGTCAATTTCACACACAACCACATCACTATTAAGCCTCAACCTTTACTTTTTTAATCATCCCCAAGATCTAAATAACCTTAAAAGTTCCACAGTCTTTACAAATTCTTACATATTAAAATTTCAATCCCTTTAAGATATTCAATCTCTTTTAAAATTCAGCGTCATGATCAGACTTTTACATTTAGCAATCAACAGCATGGGTGAAAAAGGTCTACAGTAAAATCTTTTGTTGGAATGCTTTACACTTTCCATAGGACAGAAACTAAAATAACCTGTTATACAATTATTCACAGATATAGTCCTGGAGCTTTTGCCCACACACATGAGTGTTGTCTAAAACATGTCTTCTTTGTAGCAGCTAGGCCCTGCCAGCACTGTGCTTGGTTGAGTTCACAAATCTGTTGTAACCAGTAGCTCTCTTCACTTCTCTGTCTCTTCTCTTCTGTTAAGGTTTGTTTTCTGGCTGTAATTAGAACCTCCTGCCACTGCCATAGCTACTGCTGTTCCTGGAATCTCCACAGCCACCTTGGTTTTGTGGTTTAGTAACTTACTGGCCTCTGCTACCATAAGAACAAGAGCTCCTGCCTCCAAAGTATCCTCCTTTCATCGGTCCAAAATTTAAAGACTGGTTGCTGTAATTGCCTGACAGCACCCACTCTGCCATGGTACTGAGAACCAGGCATAGTCCTGGGGAACTTACCAAAAGACATAGACTCTGGTCATTGGTGCTACGAGAATGCCAAAATTTTACTGAGGTTCACAATATATATACACCAAGTCCACCAGGTGGAAAATCCCTGGAAGCACAGTGGAAAAACAAGTTTACATTCTCAGGATAAAAACAGGAACATGGAAATGACAAAAACAAGTTTACATCCTCAGGATAAAACAGGAACTGACTCAACAGTGTCACTGCCCATCAGCCAAACAGTAAAGGTCAAGATGTTCTTTTCTTAAAAACAAATGTTTCCATGTGCAGCAGCAAGGTTCAGCAGGGGCAAACACTGAGGGCGCCCAGGAGGGTCTGACAATTGCCAAAATCCTTGTAGCTTCCGCCACTTCCAAAATTGCTTCCATCATTGCCAAATCCATCATAGCCATCCCCACTGCCATCATGTCCACCACCATCACAGCTGCCACCCAAAGCCACCATGACCACTGAAGTTCCCTCCTTGACCAAAATTGTTATTGCCACCAAAACCACCTCCAGAATCTCTTTGACCTCGGAGGTGATTTGGTGGTTTTGGTTTCAGGCTGGATGAAGCACTAGCCATCTCTTGCTTGATGGAGCCTTTCTTACTTCACAGTTGTGGCCATTCACAGTATGGTATTTCCGAATAACAATTTTATCCACAGAGCCATGGTTATCAAAGGTGACAAAACCAAAACCCCTCTTCTTTCCACTGCCTCTATCAGTCATAATTTCAATCACTTCAATTTCCCCATACTGCTCAAAATAATCTCATAGGTGATATTCTTCAGTGTTTTCTTTAATACCACCAACAAAAAATCTTTTTCACAGTTAAGTGGGCACCTGGTCTCTGAGAATCTTCTCTTAAGTTCCGCAACTGTTCCATACCTTGTATGGTCTTTCATGGTAGCATCCACTTCCTCCACAGTGGCATATGAGAGAAACCCAAAGCCTCTGGATCTTTTGGTATTTGGATCTCTCATTACCACTCAGTCAGTGAGAGTTCCCCATTGCTCAAGATGGTTCCTCAGGACTCTCGTCTGTTGTTCAAAGCTCAGTCCTCCAATGAAGCGCTTCTGCAGCTGTTTCGGCTCCTTAGGCTCTGATTTAGATATGATGGCAGGGTGACAAGAGCCTTCAGTGATACTTCCTCAGCAGTGTCAAAGAGCAGAGAGGCTCAAAGTCTCTTAACTGTGGGCTCAACTAAAATACTTTCTTTCTTAAAGAGGGAAAAATATCAGGGCACCATTACAATCCAAATCAAGCTCTAACCATGTAATGTTTGGGATCCACTCACAATCTTCTGGGCTCCTCCAAGGATTTGGGTCACTTCTCCAGCTCTGCTGTTTGTAGCACACACCTTTTCTTGGCCCCAGATACCTGTACTCCACTGCTACTGCTATTCTTGGGGGTCATCTCATGGTACTGGCATCTCCAAAATATTGCTGTCTTCTGACTTAACTAGGCTTCACCAATAACCTCTCACAGGCTCTAATTATGGTGCCAAGCCTCAACTCCCTTGCATGATCCCTTCAGTCCTGGAACATCAATTGCAACTGAGGCTGCACCTTCATCAGTGACCTTCCATGGATTCTCACAGTGCCAAGCCTCAGCTGTTCTTCATGTCTTCAAAATCAGTACTACCTGGTGACTCTTACACAACACCAGGTCCAGCCACAGCATGAGGTACAACCTTGCCTATCTTTAGAACACCGCCTCTTTGTGTTCTCTGAAAACACTTCCCAGAAGATTTGACCTGGGTGATCCTGGTCTCTTCTTAATCACCACTAATTTCTTAGCTCCAGCTGACCAGCCTCAATAGTCCTAGCAATGCAAAGGTTTCACTGTAGTAGTTCTGGTATCCTGTTAATCACAGCTGATTCATCAGCCTCAGCTAACCAAAACCACAGAATTGTCACAATCAAATTAGCAACAGCCCTGAAAAGAGTCTTTAATCTTCCCTCTGAAATTTCACAAGCCAGGCCTCCATCTTCTACAGTTCTCAACATTATTTTCCAAGTTCCTACAGAACTTCCCACAGAGCTCTTAACATCTCAATGGCTCTTCTAATGCAAAGTTCCAAAGTCCCTTCACAGGCCTCCCCAAAACATGGTCAGGTTGTTACAGAAATACCCTACACCTGGTACCAATTTGTCTTAGTCAGGGTTTTTATTCCTGTACAAACATCATGACCAAGAAGCAAGTTGGGGAGGAAAGGGTTTATTCAACTCACACTTTCCACATTGCTATTCAAAACCAAAGCTAGTCAAGAGTGGAACTCAAGCAAGCCAGTAAGTAATATCCCTCCATGGCCTCTGCATCAGCTCTTGCTTCCTGATCTGCTTGAGTTCCAATTCTGACATCCTTTGGTGATTAACAGCAATGTAGAAAGTGTAAGCTGAATAAACCTTTTCATCCCCAACTTGTTTCTTGGTCATGATGTTTGTGCAGGAATAGAAACCCTGATTAAGACACCATGGCAGCACTTATAAAAGAAAACATGTAGTTTGGGCTAGCTTACAGTTTCCAAAGTTTAGTCTATTATCACCATGGTAAGAAGCATGGCAGTATGCAGACACACATGGTGCCGAAGAAGGAGCTGAGAGTTCTGTATCTTGATCTACAGGCAGCAGAAGGGAGACTCTCACACTAGGCCTAGCTTGGGCCTATAAGACCTCAAAGCCTAACTGCATAGGAACACACTTCCTCCCACAAGGTCACATCTATTGTAACAAGGTCATGTCTCCTAAAAGGTCATTCCTCTTCAAATCACATTCCACTCCTTGACCCCGCTTGGTTTGTAGCCATACCATTATGGAAAGTGCATTCAATCCAACTTCAAAAGTGCCCACAGTCTATAACAACCTCAACCTTATTTAAAAGTCCAAAAGACAAAACATCTTCTGAGATCCATGCAATGGCTTAACTGTAATTCTCTGTAGAATTAAAATGAAAAAGCAGATTACATGCTTTCAGCATACAATCCTAAAGGATATTCATTATCATTCTGAAAGGGAGCATAGTGAGGAAATACTAGACTGAAGCAAAACAAAAACTCCAAACTCTGCATGTCTACATTTAATGCCAAAGTGCTCCTCAGATCACCAATTTCTTTCAGCTTTGTTGACAACAGTACACTTCTCTGTCTTGGGCTGGTTCCACTCTCCATTTGCAGCTCACTTTAGCAGGTATCCCAGAGCACTGGAATCTTCAACATTTTGGTGTCTTCAAACAATCTAGGCCTCACCTTCACAGCTTCAATCTAGGCCTCATCTTCACCTTTACCACACACATGGCCCGAGCAGATTATTTTTGTTTTGGAGGGAGATTCCATAACCCTTTTCTAAACTCCTATGTGAGAATTCTGTTTGAATATTAAATTTATCAAATGGCTCTTTGGTAATTTATCACTTAATCAGTGCTGCACATCAAGATTGTGACACATATTTATTGTGAAAATAATAGAACTTAAGTGAACAGATAACTCACATTCTCCATGCCAGTGTTTGTGTCCTATAATCTAAGATGGATATTTTAGTAATTTACATGGTATAATATCCAAGTGGATTAATTACAAAATAGTTTAATGGCTTTTAATTTTATTTTAGCAGAATTTTAAAGTGTAGTTTGTCAGTATTAGAAAGGCATGGTAGTAGTCACCATCAATTTTCTTATTATGGAGTAAAAATAAAAGCAATTTGAAAGAAGTCAGTGAAATGTTGGGCATGTATACCATTTGCTACTTTCTGACAACTGAAAGCTGAGACAATTGGACACATAAAAATTACATAAAGGTACAGTAAAGGTCACTTTTCAGTACAAATGTTTCACTGGAAAGGTTTCTTGTATTTAAATCTCAGTTGGAAATGCCAACTGATTTACTGATGAATGATGGAGCAATTGTCGTGATTACCAATGTGAGACTCCCAGACATTAAAGAAAGTGAAGAGACAAAAAAGAAGACTGGACAGATCTTCTAATTTGCAGACTGATATCAACCAGACAAAAGTTCCATTATCAAGTTGTAGAGAAAAATTACCAAAAAATTCTTTACATAGTTCTGCAGAGGATACTGTCCCAGCATAAAATAATAGGGCTCAATGTAATATGCAACTACTTTGTTCTGCAAAAATATTTAGTGGCTATTTTAAACATAAGAACAACCAAATTTTAGTTCACATTTTCTGGAAAACTCAAAAGACAAATATTTAGTCTTTTCCAAATGGGAATTTATTGTTGTCATTTTGTTATCAAGAATGAGGAAGACAGAATAGGAAACTACTTCAACTTTTATTATCTAGGGCTTTAGCTGAACCATGGGGTTCCTAATATCTCAATACAATTAACATAGTGTTTCCTGGTTATGACAAACAAGGCCTGTCAAAAACTATAAAGATAACAATGAAGCTGTTTATTTTAAGCTTTATGTTTATTTATTGCAAAATAAAATAAAAACAGACTCATACAGTAGGAATAATGACACCTGCCTATAATTCCAGCATTTTGGAAGGTATTGTCAGGAGGATCATAAATTTAGTCCCAAACTGGGGTACACAGTAAGTAAGAAGCTATACATTGAGGTACTATCTCAAACAACAACAACAACAACAACAACAACACACACACACACACACACACACACACAGGCACACACACACACACCCCTCCATAGAAATGGGAATGGGTAAGCACTGAAGGGGTCTACATGTGAGGTTAGAATATTAATTCTTAATGTGGCTCTAAGTATTGCTGGAATCTTTAATAAAAACTAATTCTACAATTATTTGGGCTATGTTCATGGAGTGTCAGCATAGACTGACAAATATGAGATTCAGTGTTTTCAGAATTCTCTTAAAATCCAGGAATCACGGTTATATGGGCTCATAGAGACTGATGCTATACGCATGGGTCCTGCATGGGTCTGACACACGGCCTCTGTTTCTGTTGTGGTTGGCTTTTCTGGTCTGGAGATGAGGGATTTTGTATTATTGAGTCTGCATTTTATGTGGTAGTATTTTCTGGCTGTCTTTTGGAGGCCTGCTCTTTTCTGCTAGGAGACAAAGGAGTGGAGCACAGAAAAGGGAATGTGGGATGGAGCTGGGAGGAGAGGAGGGATTGAAAACTCTGGTATGAGAGACAAATCTATTAAAAAGAAAAAAAAGGAATCTCTAAGTTAGATGAAGGTCCAGAAGAACTGTTCCTCTGGGGCATGGACGTCCTTTGCACATCTATGAAAAGGGCCAGGATTCTTGTTGTCACATTCTTCTTCACATAGCCTTTCAATATAGCACCACTGTGACCTTTCTGTATTCAAAGCAGAACAAGATTTATTTGATTTCACAGCAGGATGGTTTTCGAATCTTGCAACTCATTTAGAAAGAAGAAAAGAGTCTATAAAAATCAACCTACAGTCAAAGTAAGGCTGTTTTTGGACACCTCTTGTAACCCTTTGCTTCCCATTAAGAGGGTCCTCTTAGTTAATGTCAAGTTATACTTCACATCCTCTGTCACGATAATGCGACTGTGCTGCCTACATATTCAGACTTGAGAAATGCTCAAAGTGTTAAAATATATTATCTGTCTGAGAAGAAATTTATTCTTTCTATAATCTAATATTGCAGGGTCCTAGCTACACAGGAAGAACACGGTTTGTTGTTTCCATCTTGTATACATTCAGTGAATTATTTCTTAAGGGATGTAGAACAAGTTATTGGCAATAAAATGTCACTTCATTTTCACAACCATTAGCATCATTAAGTGTTAGACAATGATGTCACAAATGGTTTTAAAGCTATGACACAGCAGCAATGTGGTCAACCAGGGAAAATCCAATGGAAGGAAGTCATTAGTAGTGTTGGAACATGGTTCCTGAGTGGCTTCCTCACACATAGTATTAATTTTTGGAATTGTAGCTACAGTAGCAGCAGCAACAATAGAAACTAATGGTAAAGGAGAGGTAAAATATATGGCTGTGCACCAGGCACAAATATGCTATATATTAATATTCTTGCCCTCATTTAATGCCAAGAAGGTGTTTGTTTAACTTATGACATGAAAAACAAAAAGAAGTACCAGATTTGAATTAAAGAGCTCAAAAAAAGTATATTCATAAACTTACAAAGTCCTGAACAAACAAAAAATAAGCAAAAATAAATCATACCACAGCCACTCACTTCCTTTATTTTCATAAAAGTTGACATTGATGGATGCTACTCATATCTGTGATAAGTGGGTTTCTCAATGTCCTGCTAAATAAGACAGGTTGAATTACCTTAGGGCAGGTTGCTTAGGATGCTCTTTTCCAAGAGGAAGAGCAGTCAGACAGCAGGGCTGAGCTGTGTGTGCTGCACTTCTCTACTCACCAACCTGGTTTGTGATTCTACTCTTTGAATGCAGAGGATGTAATAGCAAATATAGGTCAGATATGTGGCATCACTGAGATGCAGAATTAGAGAAGAGTGTTCTTCATGGCTACCAAGTCTCAAGACGTTTTTCTTTGCTCAGTGAACAAAGCAGTATTACCCATTGAATCAACAATTCATTTTGTTGCAAATTCCCTTCAAACATGAAGCCAACAGTCTATAAGAATTAGGACCCAATTTACAATGCTTCTTTGATATTATCTTGACTGTTGGGAGAATCTCCTTGACCCTACTACTTGATAGTTCAGATTTTATCCTCAGTAGATAAGTTCAGATCTTTTCTTTGAAGATTAACAACTATTCTTCAAAATATATTAACTTTTTTAAAAGCTCATTATGTTTCACAGTAATATAATCCAACAAAAAAAGGATTCACTTTCAATTTCCAATAGGCCTCAAATACTAGTATAGATTAATCCATCATGCCATGCACTTCTACTTATATATAATATTAATAAAAGGAGACAAAATTATCTTCATAATAAACAAGAAACATTTGACATGCTTAACAGCAACTTGTTGATGAGTGGCTTGGAACAATATGAATATTTTTGCAACAGATTCATGTGTTATGGAAGAGTGGAAAGAAGCAGGGCCCATATGTAATAAGACATCAGGTTCCTATTTTAATGATGTGTATATTAAGATCCAGAGTAATTTTATAGATGAGAAAGTGTAAAGAAATTGGAAATGGAAAATAAGGAAAAACATGAGATGCTACCACCTGATAAGACACAGCATTTACTACAATCATCAATCTCTGTCAGCTATTGATGCTTCCACAAGGTAAGCATGTCAAATGTCAGGCATATAAGGATGAAGGCTTCAGGATCCCCAACCCTGACTGCTGAAGTCTCTGCTAGTGATAGATTCAGGGAAAGGGTGTTATTGCCTTTACACATTGAAGACCTCAACAGGATAATGGATAATTCCAATTTAATGGCACACAGATGTCCTTGGCTAAAGTAAAGAGGTAACAAAACCAAACAAAAGTCATGAATCTGTGAAAGGAGCTAGCAGGGATGGGGTAGGATAATTAAAGGGAATGGGAAGAAGGTAAAAAGTTTAATCACTATACATTGTGTGCATGAAATTGCTGACAAAATTAATCAATATAAGTAATTTTGTCATAATGGTGTTAAAAGTTTACTATTATGAGATTTTAATGTATTCTATTTCTTTCTCCTGAAATACAGCAATTTAATTCTTCTCTGATCCCTGTTTTGTTTGTGTATCTTGTATACCTCAAGATCTAGCAAGTAATAGGTCATGCATATCAAATTTAATTTAATTTATTCTTGGCTTCCTTAATGAAAATAGGGAGAAGATGAATCCTTGTAAATTGCTTATGACTGCATCTCATACAAATAAGATATTTATAAAAGTGCTGATTATTATTAATGGTGCAGTGCACTCAAAATTTAAATCAAAATCTGATCATTCTGTCATCCATTCCCGTCTTAGTAACAGTATCTGTGCAGTGTGTTACATTATAAATAACACACTTTTTTTTTATAGATAATCTTATGGCGAACACAATTCTCATAAAATATCAGGTAATAGTCAGAGTAAAAGGCACTTCTTGCCCTCTTCAGTCATTGTGGCATTATCTAGTATTCAGGCAGATTTGAATTCACTATGAAACCAAGGTTGACCTTAAATTTCTTTTTTTTTTTTTTTTTTTTTTTGGTTCTTATTTTTTGGAGCTGGGGATCGAACCCCGGGCCTTGCGCTTCCTAGGCAAGTGCTCCACCACTGAGCTAAATCCCCAACCCACCCTTAAATTTCTGAAGTTTGATCTTCCTGCTTCCATTTCCTAAGTACTGAGATTAAAGTATGCACAACCACAGCAAAATTATTGGTCTAGAATCAAACTTTCATGCTAGAAAAGATTGTGCTAACGGAGCTACATCAGTAGCCACTCTTTCTCCTCTTGTAGTTTTTGTTGTTATTGAAGACCAGTCTTAGTCAGTGATGATCTGATAGGATGCATGGGATACTTTCTATCTTCTTGTACCTGTTGAGGCCTGTTTTGTGGCCAATTATATGGTCAGTTTTGGAAAGGGATCACGAGGTGCTGAGAAGAAGATATATCCTTTTGTTTTAGGATGAAAAGTTTCATAAATATCTGTTAAGTCCAATTAGTTCATAAATTCTGTTAGTTTCTCTATGTCTCTGTTTAATTTCTGTTTCAATGATTTGTCCATTGATGAGAGTGGGGTGTTGAAATCTCCTATTATTATTGTATGAGGTCCAATGAATGATTTGTGTTTCAATAAAGTTCCTTTTATCAATGTAGGTACCCTTGCATTTGGAGCATATATATTTAAGATTGAGAGTTCATCTTGGTGAATTTTTCCTTTGATGAATATGAAGTGTGCTTCCTTATCTTTTTTGATGACTTTTGGTTAAATGTCGATTTTATTCTATATTAGAATATCTACTCCAGCTTGTTTCTTCAAACCATTTGATTGGAAAATTGTTTTCCAGTCTTTTACTCTGAGGTAGTGTCCGTCTTTGTCTCTGAGGTGTGCTGTCTGTATACAGCAAAATGCTTGGTCCTCTTTAACATATCCAGTCTGTTAGTCTAGATTTTTTAACTGGGGAATTGAGTCCATTGATGTTAAGAGGTAGAAGGAATAATGATTGTTGCTTCCTGTTATTTTTGTTGTTAGAGGTGGAATTGTGTTTGTGTGTCTTTCTTCTTTCGGTTTCATTGCAATGAGATTACTTTCTTTGTTTTTCTAGGGTGTAGTTTTTCTCCTTGTGTTGGAGTTTTCCATCTATTATCCTTTGTAGGGCTGAATTTGTAGAAAGATATTGGTAAATTTATTTTTTTGTAAATTTGTAAATTTGGTTTTGTCATGAAATATCTTAGTTTCTCCATCTATATTTATTGAGAGTTTTGCTGGATATAATAGCCTGGGCTGGCATTTATATTTATATTCTTAGGGTCTGTTTGACGTTTGTCCAGGATCTTCTGACTTTCATAGTCTCTGGTGAGCAGTCTGAGGTAATTGTCATAGTTCTGCCTTTATATATTACTTGATCTTATTCCCTTTCTGCTTTTAATATTCTTTTTTTTTTTTTGTGCAGTTGGTGTTTTGACTATTATATGACAGGAGGAATTTCTTTTCTGGTCCAATCTATTTGGAGTTCTGTAGGCTTCTTGTATGTTTATGGGCATCTTTTTCTTTAAGGTAGGGAAGATTTTTCTATAGATTCGAACTTCTCATTGTGTCCTGGATTTCCTAGATGTTTTGGGCTAGGAGCTTTTTGCGTTTTACATTATCTTTGATGGTTGTGTTGATGTTTTCTATGGTATCTTTTGCCCCTGAGTTTCACTCTTCTATCTCATGTATTTTGTTGGTGATGCTTCCATCTATGTCTCCTGACCTCTTCTTTAGGCTTTCTATCTCCAGGGTTGTCCCCCTTTGTGCTTTCTTTATTGTTTCTATTTCTATTTTCTAAATTCTGGATGGTTTTGTTCAATTTCTTTTCCTGTTTAGTTGTGTTTCCCTGTAATTCTTTAAGTAATTTTTGTGTTTGCTTCTTTAGGGCTTCTACTTGTTTACTGTGTTGTCCTATAATTCTTTAAGGGAGTCATTTATATCCTTCTTAATGTCCTTCTTCTTCTTCTTCTTCTTCTTCTTCTTCTTCTTCTTCTTCTTCTTCTTCTTCTTCTTCTTCTTGCTTCTTCTTCTTCTTCTTCTTCTTCTTCATCATCTTCATCATCATCATCATCAAGTGTGATTTTAAGTCTAAATCCTGCTTTTCTTTTATGTTTGGATATCTAGTGTTTGCTTTTGTAGGAGAACTGGGCTCTGATGATGGCAAGTAGTTTTGGTTTCGGTTGCTCAGTTTCCTTTGCTCGCTTCTTGCCATTAGGTTGTCTCTGCTGTTAGCTTGTTGTGGTGTCTCTGACAGTGGCTTGATCGTGTGTCAGCACTTCTGTAGACCTGTTTTTTTAGTTGGATCTGGGAATGCAGAGCTCTGCTCTTGAGTGTGTAGGTGCTCCTGGTGACTGGCTTTCAGCTCTAGGCACAGGCAGATACCCGAACAGTCCTGCCCCTGACTGCTCCTAGGTCCCTCTGCTCAGAAGGCACAGATGGCAATAGGCGATTTCCTCTTTGGTTAAGAATGTCGGCCGGTTTGAAGACACCACTCCAATAATTGGACAGATCAAGGAAACAGAAATTAAGCAGAGACATAGACAAAGAGAAGTCATGAATCAAATGGATTTAACAGATATTTATAGAACATTATATCGTAAAACAAAAGGATATACCTTCTTTTCACCACCTCATGGTACTTTCTCCAAAATTGACCATATAATTGGGCACAAAACAGGCCTCAACAGATACAGAAAGATCGAAATAATCCCATGCATCCTATCAGATCACAACAGGCCAAAGCTGGTATTTAATAACAATAAGGAAAGAATGCCCACATGCTCATGAAAGTTGAGTAATGCTCCACTCAATGAAAACCTGATCAAGGAAGAAATAAAGAAAGAAATTAAAGACTTTTTAGAATTTAATGAAAATGAAGGTACAACATACCGAAACTAATGGGACATAATGAAAGCTGTGCTAAGAGGAAAACTCATAGCTCTGAGTGCCTGCAGAAAGAAATAGGAGAGAACATATATCAGCAGCTTGACAGCACACCTAAAAGCTCTAGAACAAAAAAGAAGCAAACACACCCAGGAGGAGTAGAAGGCAGGAAATAATCAAACTCAGACCTGAAATCAACCAAGTCAAACAAAAAGGACCATAGAAAGAATCAACAGAACCAAAAGCTGGTTCTTTGAGAAAATCAACAAGATAGATAAACCCTTAGCAAGATAACCAGAGGTCACAGAGAGTGTATCCAAATTAACGAAATCAGAAATGAAAAGGGAGACATAGCAACAGGGCCAGAGGAAACTCAAAAAATCATTAGATCCTACTACGAAAGCCTATATTCAACAAAACTTGAAAATCTGAAGGAAATGGACAATTTCTTAGACAGATTCCAGGTACCAAAGTTAAATCAGGAACAAACAAACCATTTAAACAATCCCATAACTCCTAAAGAAATAGAAGCAGTCATTAAAGGCCTCCCAACCAAAAAGAGCCCAGGTCCAGACGGGTTTAGTGCAGAATTCTATCAGACCTTCATAGAAGACCTCATACCAATATTATCCAAACTAGTCCACAAAATTGAAACAGATGGAGCACTACCAAATTCCTTCTATGAAACCACAATTACGTTTATACCTAAACCACACAAAGACCCAACAAAGACAGAGAACTTCAGACCAATTTCCCTTATGAATATCGATGCAAAGATACTCAATAAAATGCTTGCAAACAGAATCTAAGAGCACATCAAAACAATCATGATCAAATAGGCTTCATTCCAGAGATGCAGGGATGGTTTAATATACGGAAAACCATCAACATAATCCACTATATAAACAATCTGAAAGACAAAAACCACATGATCATTTCATTAGATGCTGAGAAAGCATGTGACAAAATTCAACACCCCTTCATGATAAAAGTCCTGGCAAGAACAGGAATTCAAGGCCCATACCTAAACATAGTAAAAGTATACAGCAAACAAGTAGCTAATATTAAACTAAATGGAGAGAAACTTGAAGCAATCCCACTAAAATCAGGGACTAGACAAGGCTACCCACTCTCTCTCTACTTATTTAATACAGTTCTCAAAGTCCTAGCCAGAGCAATCATACAACAAAAGGAGATCAAAGGGATACAGATTGGAAAAGAAGAAGTCAAAATATCACTATTTGCAGACGCTATGATTATATATTTAAGTGATCCCAAAAGTACCACCAGAGAACTACTAAACCTGATAAACACCTTCAGCAAAGTGGCTGGGTACAAAATTAACTCAAATAAATCAGTAGACTTCCTCTACACAAAAGAGAAACAAGCTGAGAAGGAAATTGGGAAACAACACCCTTCATAATAGTCCCAAATAATATTAAATACCTTGGTGTGACTTTAACCAAGCAAGTGAAAGATCTGTATGATAAGAACTTCAAGCCCCTGAAGAAAGATATTGAAGAAGACCTCAGAAGATGGAAAGAACTCCCATGCTCATGGATTGGCAGGATTAATATAATAAAAATGGCCATTTTATCAAAAGCGATCTACAGATTCAATGCAATCCCCATCAAAATACCAATCCAATTCTTCAAAGAGTTAGACAGAACAATTTGCAAATTCACCTGGAATAACAAAAAACCCAGGATAGCTAAAACTATCCTCAACAATAAAACGACTTCTAGGGGAATCACTATCCCTGAACTGAAGCAGTATTACAGAGCAATAGTGATAAAAAAAAAAACTGTATGGTATTGGTACAGAGACAGACAGATAGACCAGTGGAATAGAATTGAAGACCCAGAAAAGAACCCACACACCTATGCTCACTTGATTTTAGACAAAGGAGGCAAAACCATCCAATGGAAAGAAGATAGCATTTTCAGCAAATGGTGCTGGTTCAACTGGAGGTCAGCATGTAGGAGAATGCAGATCGATCCATTCTTAGCACACTGTACAAAGCTTATGTCCAAGTGGATCAAGGTCCACATCAAACCAGATACACTCAAACTAATAGAAGAAAAAGTGGGGAAGCATCTCAAACACATGGGCACTGGAGAAAATTTCCTGAACAAAACACTAATGGTTTATGCTCTAAGATCAAGGATCGACAAATGGGATCTCATGAAACTGCAAAGCTTCTGTAAGGCAAAGGACACTTTTCATAGGACAAATGGCAACCAACAGATTGGGAAAAGATCTTTACCAATCCTACAACTGATAAAGGGCTTATATCCAAAATGTACAAAGAACTCAAGAAGTTAGACCGCAGGGAGACAAATAACCCTATTAAAAATGGGGTTCAGAGCTAAACAAAGAATTTACAGCTGAGGAATGCCGAATGGCTGAGAAACACCTAAAGAAATGTTCAACATCTTTAGTCATAAGGGAAATGCAAATCAAAACAACCCTGAGATTTCACCTCACACCAGTGAGAATGGCTAAGATAAAAAACTCAGGTGACAGCAAATGCTGGTGAGGATGTGGAGAAAGAGGAACACTCCTCTATTGTTGGTGGGATTGCAGACTGATTCCGGAAATCAGTGGAGGTTCCTCAGAAAATTGGACATTGAACTACCTGAGGACCCAACTATATATCTCTTGGGCATTTACCCAAAGATGCCCCAACATATAACAAAGACACATGCTACACTATGTTCATAGCAGCCTCATATATAATAGCCAGAAAGTGAAATGAACCCAGATGCCCTTCAACGGAGGGATGGATACAGAAAATGTGGTACATCTACACAATGGAATACTACTAAGCTATCAAGAACAATGACTTTATGAAATTCACAGGCAAATGGATGGAACTGGAAAATATCATCCTGAGTGAGGTAACCCAATCCCAGAAAAACACACATGGTATGCACTCATTGATGCTTGAATTACTCTATATGCACAGAATACATGAAACTCAAGAACGATGAGCAAAATGTGAATGCGTTTCTCCTCCTTTAAAAGGGGAACAAGAATAACCTTGGGAGGAAATAGGGAGGCAAATTTTAGAACAGGGTCAGAAGGAGCTCCCATTCAGAGCCTGCCCCACATGTGACCCATACATATACAGCCACCAAACTAGATAAGATGGATGAAGCAGAGAAGTGAAGGGTGACAGGAACTGGATGTAGATCTCTCCTGAGAGACACAGCCAGAATAAGGCAAATACATAGGCAGGAAACCACTGAACTGAGAACGGGACCCCCGTTGAAGGAATCTTAGAAAGGACTAAAAGAGCTTGAAGGGGCTTTAGACCCCGTATGAACAATGCCAACCACCCAGAGCTCCCAGGGACTAAGACACTACCTAAAGACTATACATGGACTGACCCTGGACTCTGACCTCATAGGTAGTAATGAATATCCTAGTAAGATCACCAGTGTAAGGGGAAGCCCTTGGTCTTGCTAAGACTGAACCCCCAGTGAACTAGATTGTTGGGTGGAGGGCGGTAATGGGGGGAGGATGGGGAGGGGAACACCCATAGAGAAGGGGAGGAGGAGGGATTAGGGGGATATTGGCCTGGAAACTGGGAAAGGGAATTACAATGTAAATAAATACGCAAGTTAAGAAAGATGGAAAAAAATAAGAATGTTTGCAGTAAGTAGTTGGCTTCTCTGAGTTCTCAGGAGTGACTGCACTTCTGAGGGTCTAGCTTTCTCCCCCATACAATTTGGGTGCAGGGAGCTGCTGTTGGATCAATTCAGTTCAATTATAGGAGCAGGCAGAATCCAGCAGGTTCCTGTCACTGGCTGTTCCTATATTCCTGTATCCAGAGGCACTGTGAAGTTTCTTCTTGGACTGGGAATGTGGGCAGAAGACGACAGAAGTGGGCAGAAGTGGGCAGAAGTGGTGGTCTGTCCTGAGGTCTCAGCATTGTCCGTACTTCTGGGATTTCATTTCTCTCCCCTATGGAATTTGGGTCCAGGAAGCTCTGGGATCAGTTCAGTTCAGTTCCTGACACATCCAGAAGGTGGAAGTGTCCTGTCCCAGAGGACTTCTGCCTTTGTGTGTCCTGGGGGCCACTAGGCCACTTGGAGCAGAAAGGTTGGTCTTACCTCTCCTCTCAGATGTAGGTTTTTGTGGGGACTGGCTTTCAGCAGAAGCCCTAAGGGTCCTGCCCTTGACTGCTCCTAGGTCCCTGCGCCTAGGGGGCACAGATAGCAGTAGGTGATTTTCTCTTGTGTCAGGAATGTGGGCAGAAAGTAGTTGTCTCCTCTGAGTTCTCTGGAGTGTCCATACTTCCAAGGGTCCAGCTCTCTCTCCCATGGCATTTGGATGCTGGGAGCTGTGAGACAAGTTCAGTTTGGTTCCAGGAGCAGGTAGAAACCAGCAGGTTCCTACTGCTGACTTCCATATTCCTGTATTCAGAGGCACAATGCAGTTACCTCTTGGGCTAGCAATGTGGGCAGAAGTGGTCAGAAGTGGCCAGCAATTTTTTTTAACACAGACCTGGAATTATATTAAAATTAAAGATGTGTTAATTATAATATGACATTTATAGATAGTGATACTTTACTGTAAATATATTGTATTGTATTACATTCCAGGCAAATAATTTACTCAACATTTTACCAGAGTTTGTACATATATTACAAATTAGGAAGTAATGAGTATAGTGTTTATGGATAGGAATTATGAATACTGGAATAATCTGATAATATCTGATAGGGGACACATGAATCATGTTGTGGCATTAATTTAGTTTAATGTCTTAGATAATAATTTCAAGAAACTGAGTATGCTTCTGAACACTGGGAAATAACTTGGACACTGTGATATTTAAAATTAGCTATTGTGATAGGATCTAGAATAACTTAGGAGAGAAACTTCTGGACATGTCTTGGAAATCCACCCAGATGTAGGCAACTCCATCCATGGGTTAGGATCCCAGACTGATTAAGAAGGAAAAAGCAAAGAAAGGGTTAGCATTCAACTTTGATTTCTGACTGTGGAAATAATGTGATCAGCCTCTTCAATATCTTCCTGCTATGCCTTCCCTACCCCAGTAGACTGTATAAGCCTTCAGTCTTTTAATCAAAAACAGCCTCCTTATTCCCTATATGTATATTGTCACTGTGGTAAGAAAATGCCCTTGCACTTACCATTACAGAATTTGACACAAGATGATGAATACAGAAACTGGTAGGTAGGGAAAGGTCTTTGAGAGTAGCGGTCTCCAAAGCATTTTAAAATCAGATTAGCTGTGTGGACAAGTGTTTTTTGAGAACCCTCTAACTAAAAACTATGTATATTGGAAGATATTACCACCAACACTTGGTTTAAGCAAAGATTTACATTATTATTGTATAGCAAAGCAAACAAGATATAGCTATATAGATCCATTGTGTTGCAAAATTTATGGTGATCTGGGCTAACAGTAGCTCCAAAATGGAGGTTCTCTATGTGCTCAATCAGTACATTCTTCTGCTTTGTTCAGATGAGACTCGAGAGGCTTGAGTTGTTGCTAGCCAACAGGATACCCGTGATGTCAATAACCTCTAGATTTTAGTGGAAAGTTTTTTTCACCTTGTTTTTAGGTGTGAATTTTTTTTACATGATTATAATGTTTGATTCTTTGACTTTTAAGTTTCTTTCTCACTTTTATCTATAAGTCAGCTTCCAAGGTTCCAACTACAAGTATGACCCTATTAGGTAAATCTGGGTACTGTTTTGTAGTGAATTAAGCATCTGCCTTTTCAACATCAGAGGAAGGCCTAGTTCCATTGTACTATAAGATAAATTCCATCAGATAGAAAAGTGTTTCTAGCTTCAGAAGCTCAAACATGTTTACATGCATAGAAATAAAATTAGCTGAATAGCAATAATGAAAGCAGCTCATAGGTCCTTATGACTATGTATCCTGTACATGTGATATTAAATTTTGTGACGATATTGATACATCAAATTTCTCTTTTAAAATGCTGGTGTACAAAGACTATATACATGAACTGACCCTGGATTCCAACTGCATATGTAGCAGTGAATAGCCTAGTAAGAGCACCAGTGGAAGGGGAAGCCCTTGGTCCTGTCTAGACTGAACCCCCAGTGAACGTGATTGTTGGGGGGAGGGCGGTATGGGGGGAGGAGAGGGAGGGGAACACCCAAAGGATAGGGGGATGTTGGTCTGGAAACCAGAAAGGGGAATAACAATTGAAATGTAAATAAGAAATACTCAAGTTAATAAAGATGAAAAAAATGCTGGTGTAAAGGCCACTTGGAATTGAACATAAGTAAAATTATTTTGTAAATTTCAAATATTTGAATGAATATTCTTTTTATTGGATATTTTATTTATTTACATTTCAAGTGCAAATAAACCCTTCTGGGTGTCCCCTCCAGAAATTCCCTATCCCATCCTCCCTCCCCCTGCTTCTATTCTTATATACACGACATATACTGTATATAAATATATCTAATTTAACCAGTTTAATTTTATTTACATGTAATATCATCTTCATTGGTAGGAAAATTGAAAGTATCTTCTATTATAAATTAGGAAACTAGGGTTTTAAGAATTTAAATAAGTTCCAATTACACAGTTAAAAACCTCCTTTGATCTTGTGATACATTTAGTATCTGGCCATCCGGAAGCTCTATTTGAAGTTTGTAACTAAATGAAAGATTCCATGAATACTCATACACATTTGCATAGTCACAGGATGTGTTTCAATCAATGTCCCTAAGTCTTCATTTTCCAGAATATGATATACTTAAACATTGGTTTCTGGCAAGTTTAGAACATGGAAAATTACGTGACATTTAAACATTTAATAACACTTTTAAATTAGCATAATTTAATGATCATTGAATACATTCCAGTAAGGTATCAGGAATATACTTAGACATAAATTTTTATCTCAAAACTAGATATATTATATATAAATATATTATTTACACACATATATGCATATACATGCATTGACATATAATTATACATGATTCTTTTATGTAACATTTACTTTAAAAAGATTGTCATGCTTATTTCAAGAAGTAAAAATGACAGTAAAGGTCAATACTTTTAAGCAGTCGAGCAACCATTAGAGCATGATTATTTCAGTTATAGAACACGATAGTAAAGCACTGCATTGTTGAATGCAGCTGGATACTTGAATTCCTGGAAATGAATATTTTCATAAACTTTTCAGTTTCTCATTGACACAGTGATTTCATTCTCATCTTTTCTTTTTATCAAAATGAATGTACTTTAAGGCCTATTGTTCATTGGTCAACAACAACAACATAAATTGTTCTGCTCCTGACTTTATTATGTGAACAGAATGTTCTCACTCTGCCAACAGCATACTTTGGTATTTTGGCAAAGGAAAGAAAATGAGTTGCATTTTATTATGATCCGAGTGATTTTGGAAAATTTATTCTTCTGTTATTATGTATTTTCCTCTAGAATATAAGCAAATAGGGCTTTCTGTAGTTAAAGTACATGGTTGGAACTAATTTAGAATTCTAAGGCAGTGCCTAGGATACAGACAGTGAAATTCCGCTTTCCACAATTCTCAGTCAAAATAGATTCGCCATAGCACAGACAGACACCTAGGAAGTTAAGCACAGTGGTAATTTTCCACTATTAACTGACAATCAACAGCAAATTTGTGAAACTCAAGGAATTCTTAGTTGATCTCACTTGTTTTAATCTCTTTTACTGCTTCTGAGACTCAAAGGCATGCAGGGGTATAGGTGTTATTTCTGCAGTTAGTACAGAAAGTTAGTAATTGTCCAGGAAAGTTAGTAAATCTGGGATGGTCTGTTTGACTCCAGTGAATGCACAAAAGCCAGTGTTACATTCAATCAATGGTAATTTTATATATAAGAATAAAAAAAATCATGTGTTTTTTTTTTTTTAGGTAACAGTGTACTCTTATGATGAATATCCAGGACTCCTTGCTTCCTCAGATTCCTCAACAGATAGCCAAGTCTATATGAGTATGTCTTCTTACCTAAATACTCCTACGTCAGCCAAAATGCAAGCCGTTGTACCTGCACTAAATATTTTCCCATATATCTTTTTATTGGCTAACTTATGTCCTCCCTAGCAGCTTTATCAGACACCATCTCTAACCTGCTTTCATGTAACTACTGCAACCACATTTCATCTCAGTCCAGTTTCCCATATACAGTCCCATTTAAAGCCTCTCATATGCCATATTCCATACAAATTTGCCCTTCTCACTAGCCCATGCATTCCTGAAGATAAAGGGAACTCATCCCATGTTCAGTTCTAAAATGATCCATACTTTCCTTTCATCTGTCTATAAACCTCAATAAGTTAATTCATAGCATGCAGACCTTTAGCCTACTCTGTCTGGCTGGCACATGACATATTAAGATCACTCCATTATGAAAATCTTCCAAATATCGAATGATAAGATATTTATCATTACTGGGCTTTCTGTATCCAAACCTAGTAGTCCACTTTAAAATGTGTGCCAGAAAACATAAGTCAAAGACTAGACAGGTAACATTTCGTCTCTGAATCTCATCAGATTTATACATCATCCTCTCTCTCTCCCTCTCTCTCTCTCTCTCTCTCTCTCACACACACACACACACACACACACACATACACACATCTATCTACCAATCCACTCATCCACCCACCACCCACCATCTATCTATCTATCTATCTATCTATCTATCTATCTATCTATCTATCTATCTATCTATCTATCTATCTATCTATCTACTGATTTATCATCTGTCAATTGCTCTATCTCTATTCGCCCAATTACAAATAGTTACTGCATTCCTTAAAGTTGCACCTGAAATAAAGGGCATTATAGCTTTCACCATCTTCATTTGAAGCCACTGAAGATGTCCATCATTCTCAACTATTAGTTTTGCTGGTATCAGATGGGTTCATTTCTGAATGTTCTAAAGTATTTGTCAAGATGCTATGCTCTAATAGAAATTACTAATATGACCTAGTCATGAGTTGTTGTCCAGTATGGAAACATTAAAACATACCAGGTCATCCTCTCAATTGCTGACACTCCCTCCTGCTTATCTACATTACTTTACTCTATTTTATCCTGAAAATTTGGGCCAATTTTCACTGTCAGCAGAGTAATGTTTCTTTCAACTCTTGATGAAGAATAACTTGCAGAGACTAGTTGACAGCCATAGCATAGGTAGAGGTCTGACTTATTTCTCCAACTAGAAGTTTTTCCCCAGTAGAAATCAGACTCTTTAACCGGATAGAAAATAAAACCAAGCAAGTAGGCAACGAATGTACCCAGTGGACAACTGAGAGCATGTGCTCGGGGTGAAGATGTTCTAGGAAGTGTGCCGCACCCTAGTGCCCAGTGCTTGACCTGAACTCTCATTGTCAGCATCTATATTTCTACCCCCAGATGCCAGAGAATTAATGAGCTCATGATGGATCCTCCAAACTATCATATACTAGAAGTATGAAGTATGGCTGCTCTAAATCCTTCATATTTTAGTACACTATGACCCTGTAACTTGAGTTAACCTACAGAATACAAGCTGATCCATAGCACAAACATCACAGGAGGGTAGCATTTACTCTTCTCCCTCCTTTATGTCTACTGCATGTCTAAGAGGAGTTCTCTTAGACTTTGTGAACGTATTGTTTGCGTTTCACTGCTTACCTGCCATGAAAAACCATGGTATGACTCAAAGAGACATACTGTATTTCTAGTCCTCGGATTACTGAATCCAACTATCCTAGTTGTATGGAGCACAGGAGCACCCAATTGTTGATAATATTTGAAAATATCTATAACATCTTGAAAGACATTGTGAAAACTTACCAAATATTGTTTACTTTCCCAAATTGGTACTTACAGAGATGCATTCATGAAGTCATTCAACGTTCCTCTCTAGCAATTATTTATGCATAATATAATACACTTACAGAGTTAGTGAAGTATAATTTCAGAGTCACATCATTATACGTTTGTCATTATAAAATAGGCCTTTCCTTGTTCAAAACATTGTTGGGTCAGTTTCTGTGGTGGTTAGTGGAATTTTCCTTGAGTCTTCTCATGATAATGATGACCAAAAAAGTAAAAAGGGATATCCTATGCATACATAAAATTTGTGTTCTCTTCACTTGATCAATGTAAATGACTTGCTCTCCTTTACCTTGGTAAGAAAAAGCATTTCAATATAGTTGACTTGCAATCCAGGTACTGGCTCCTTTACTTCAGGAATGATGCCTCAGCAAAACAGATCTAGTTTGTAGTAATAGCATCAGGTTATATATTTAACAATCATGTTTGCTGAACTAGCAGTTCATACCTTTGCCACATGCAAACTCTCAATCCTTTACTTATAACTAGTCCATACACGAGTTCATCTGTATGAGCATTGTTGTGGTCAAATATACAAACTATGTAGAATCTAATGGACACATTCCCCTCCCTACAAACTTTCGAGACAGTTTGATTTAGACTCTGGTGTCCATAGTATATGCTTTTGCAAATTATTTTATGTATCCGTGGAAAATCTTTTGATTACTGTACAAAGTAATATAAAGTACCACAAAGTCATAGATAAAACAATAACAAGGTCTACCTTTCAGCTAATCCTCTTCACAAGTCACCTGAATAGTAACTAAAATTCTCACTAACCCAATGGTCAAACTAGATAATTGGCTTGTAAAGGTTATTTTCTCTCCTATTATTAAAAATTTATAATGAAAACACATTCCCCCTTCCCTTTTCTCCCTCCCTCTAGCTCCTGCAATACCCCCTACTCCCTCTCAAATTGAATGCCTCTTTTTCTGATTCTTTTTTACTTATTTATATATACATATATACATAGGACCTGCTGAGTCTGTTTAGTATGGTTTGTATGATTATAGTTTCAAGGCAGACCACTTTGCTTGGATGCTCAATTTAGGGTGCTCAGTCCTGAGAGAGGCTAATTATCTCTTTCTCAGCCGTCATTAATTTCTTAGAGAATTTCAGTATTTTTATTTAAATGTCATGATGATTTCACTGAAAGAAAGCATACTACAGGTCTCAGTTAGTAGGCTTTCTTCAACAAATTCACACCTTTGGCTTTAGAATAGTAAGTAGAATTTTCATCATACCTGGGCTTAAACCTTCCCAGAATATGTAATCCAACAGTGCCAAGGCATTACCAGTGTGTTACAAGAAATGCCAGAACTTCTAAAAACTCTCCAGAAATCCTTCTCACAATGTTTCTGTTCAGACAGGGAGGAATTATTTTCTGGTCAGAAGTCAGGAGAAAAACATTTTTTTCATAGAAAAGCCAGTAACCAGTTAGAAAGCCACAGATAAAGCTTGTCAAGACAACTTGCAAGATAGTAATATCATGTTAGTTAGCTTTTTGGGTTGACTACAGCATAAGTACACCCATTCCTTTGAGCTGTTGTTACAGCCATTAAAGAAAAAAGTCCAACATATCTAAAACCATAGAGAATGTAAAAGGCTGAAAAGCTAAAATTAATCATATAGGACCTTCTGGGTTGAATATATGTACATTACCTATGATTTGACTATTTCTATCAATTTAGACTTGGGTAAGGTGCTGAAGATATGTGGGTGAAGAAAGGAATTCTTAATTTGATGTGTCATTATATAAATGTATCTTTGAAGACCATGGTAAGATATAATCTGTCGTGTGTGAGATGCCAATTCTCAGAAACTGCCCGCAATAGAGGCATATGACAAAGTTTGTATTGTTTTCCTATAAATGTAGAACAAACATTCTTAACATTTTTAATTTTGATCAGTGACATTCTCAGTTTCCTTTGTTTAGCTTCTATGTCTGATTCCCATTCAGCCATTCTCTTTTTCTCCCACATTTCCTCTCCCCAAACCTTGCTTGCTTCCACCACCTGATCACTTACTTTAGCTTCCACCGAAACTTCTAAGACATTTTATATCTATCCTTCCACTCCTTAACCCATTTCCTCTCCTGTCACTCTTTCTTTGTATATACCTCTCTCCTGGGAACTTCTAATTTGAAATAAGGTAGTTTTCTGGCTTCAATGTTTTTCCTCATGATCAATGAGATTATCTTCTCTAGCTTATCAATCATATGTAGGCAGAGACATCATTTGCCATGTACATATATAGCATTAGTGTCATATCATATCATATCATATCATATCATATCATATCATATCATATCATATCATATATCATATCTAGAGGATAGTAACCCACTTTTCATCACAGCTGGGAAACTGAGATTGAGTACATTTAAATAAATTGGTGATTGTACAGCTGGTAGAGGGGTAGAGCTGGAATTTGAAGCCATGAATTAAGATTTTTGAACCTACACCCTTTTTTCCTTTTTATTTATTGGATTTTTTAAATTTGCATTTCAAACGTTATCCCCTTTCCCAGTTTTCCTGTCCATAACTCCCCTATCTGATCCCCCTACCCCTTCTTCTATGAGGGTGTTCCCTCACCCACCCACCCTTTCCTGTCTCCCTGCTCTGACATTCCCCTACACTGAGAGGTCCAGCCTTGGAGGACCAAGGGCTACTCCTCCCAGTGGTTCCCAAAAAGTCCATCCTCTGCTACATACGTAGCTGAAGTCACGGGTCTGTCCATGTGTACCCTTTGAATGGTGAACCTACACTCGTAATTATCACCTTTACAGACCCTTTCAGAAGCCTTCTGAGCATCTATGATGCTTGAGTTTGGGTAAATGGTGAATCTATTAAAACTGAATGAGATGATGCAGAAGTATCTTATCATATGATGTTGTTTAAATAAGAAAAATTCTGTTACATGTACATTCGTTAGGATTCAATTGTTGATTTTTTTTACTATATTGTATAAACCACCTCTAGTCATGGATAATCACTTTGTAAACTATAAAGTTGTTTCTAGATGTTGTGGTTGTGGTAAAAGTGTCTGTCAATAGTGTTATGGAAACAGTTCACAGCTAGGCAATTCTATGGCCGGGAGGTTATTGAATCATAGTACCTCTACTTTAATTAATGAAGTGGTCACTTGATGAACTAGTAATAGTATGGTGGAAAGGAGGGGACTATGGCAAAGAATTGGATAACAGGGAACGTGCATTGAAAAAAATATACCTTGCCTTTATCCATCTCCTCCCAAAGTGCCACCGACTGAGCATTCTCCTCTCCTATGCACTTGACCAATGTCATTCTACTTCAGCCACACAGCCTGATAATGAGAGACAAAAACATCAGAATGCAGAGCCAACATGATTCTGATACCTCTTAATTTGTTTTTCAGTGTATTTTGTCTCAATAATGTACATCTTACTGTGTATTACATCAGCCAATAATGTTACATCATAACATGATGGATTCTGGTTTCTGGAGGGATTAGATGGCTTAATATGGAAGGTGTTATTTATAAAACATTTTATAAACATTTATAAGATGTTTTTATAGATCACTTGAGATCTGAGTTAAAGAAGTATTGATGTTAAAAGAATCAAGTACCTCATTGATATTACTAAAAGACTTAATTTAATCATGACTATCTTAGGGTAAACATTGCACTATATTTTATTATTCATTATTCATAGCATGGGATTTACAATACTCCTCACTCTTTCAAATGTTAGTATTCTAGGTGTTGCTTAAACATCAGGCCTAGCTTTAGTTGAAACATTAGTCATATAGGAGAACAATGCGTCCCTTGATAATTATGTTTTTTAAGTATTTTATTTTAGTGTTTCTTAAAGTAGGATCATACTATATACCCTTTTCTGTTGAAGACCATAGCCCAAACTCACAAAGATCTACCTGACTCTGCCTCCTAAATATTGAGATTAGAGGTGAGTATCACCATGCCTGGCCTAAATATTTTCTGTGAGATTAATGCTGTTTTTAGTAGTCATAACTTTAAAGTTATTTTTATGGAAAACATTTTTATTAAAAGAACATTTTGATTCTTTCTTTTTGATATGATGTAGTAAATACAAATACCAAGCCTTCACATTGTAATATGAATCTTCCTTCTTTGATGTTCACTAGTTGATACTCTCTTAAATATAAATATCCCATTATTTTGAATTAAAGCGTTTAGAGACATATTTTCTTGTCTTATATTGTTCTCTTCTCCCCCTTGTTTGCACAGTACTACACTCTTGTTGTTTTATGTAATACTACCCATTTGATCAGTCTGTCTTCTTCTTAAAGGCATCATAAATCTGAAAATTATTTCTGATTTTACTTTAAATATCACATATCCAGAAAGTACTTCTGGAAATCAGATTTGAGTTATAAATACTTAACATTATTTGTATTATATACATTTAAGACATGAGATATGATGTTCTGATATACTTTAAGAAATGATATTATAATTAAGAAATATATTTATTACCTTGTGTAATTATTATTATATTTTAGAGTGAGAACAATAAGAACTTAGTGAATTTTGGCATATAACATGCTGTCGTTGGTGATTAATGACACACGTTCAATTTAACCGAAGAGCCTGTGCATCTTTTAATAATCTGTACGTTCTATCCAAAATCATGCATTTTCTCAATGCATGTAACCTTGTTCTATTTGGTTTGATTCATATGGGAGATCTGTCAATATGTTTCCTTGTCTTTCTCGTTCCTTTAAACATCCTATCCTCCACAATGTTGCAACAAATTACTGAAGTTTCTTATTTGTTAAGAATAAATAATATTTATATGTATTAATAAATGTTCAGTCAAACATAAATGTATATGGATAGGCATTTTAATGTGCACTTTTATGTGTAAACAAGTAGCAGCCATGTCCTGGTCACCGTGAGTAATTAACATGTGAGGACAGAGCTACCTGACAGATGTTAATTTCATTTCATTTGACTGCAAATCCACAAGTGGGGTAGCTCAATCATATGATAGCAGGAGTTTTGGCTTTTGGAGGAAATTTTATATTTTTCTTCAAAAGGACTATACCAGCCCTAAGCCTACCAGTGGTTCCCAGAAGTTTCCTTTCTCTTCCACGTCCTTTCCAACACTGTTATTTGCTATTTTTATTTTATATTTTTGGCAGTAGCCATCATAGCAGCTGTAAGATGAGATCTCACTGTGGATTAATTTTGCATTTCTTTTCTAGATTGGTAATCTTGAACATCTTTAGGTGTTTGTGCGTGTACATTGCAAGATAAAATCTGTTTTTTTTTGTTTTGTTTTGTTTTGTTTTGTTTTTTTCCGGAGCTGGGGACCGAACCCAGGGCCTTGGGCTTGGTAGGCAAGCACTCTACCACTGAGCTAAACCCCCAACCCCGATAAAATCTGTTTTTAATTGTGTCTTAATCAAGGCTCACTTGGCTTGTTTTTGATAATGTTGTTTGTGTTCCTCATATATTTTGGATTAACTTTCTTTAAGATGATTTATAAAACAACTTTCGATCATTACGTAAGTTCACTGTTCAGGCAAATGGGAGATCTCTTGAGTGGTAGAGGAGCTGGAGGATGGAAGTAGAAGATGTTTATCATCTTTTTTTGTTTTTGAGCCAAATATGAAATCAAACATACATTTATTTCTTTATTTATTTATTTTGTAGTTTATGTATTTACATTTCAAATGTTATCACTCCTGGTTCCCTCCTCTCTCATCCACCTTCGCCCTATTTCTATGAGGATGCTCCCCCTCCCACCCAGCCACTTCTTCCTTAACACCCTGGAACTCCCCTACACTTAGGAAAAGAGCCTTCAGAGGACCAAGGGCATCTCCTCCTATTGATGACAGATAATGCCATCCTCTGCTAAATATCAAGCTGGAGCCATGGGCACCTACATGTTTACTCTTTGGTTGGTGGTTTAAAATGTTGTTTTAGCAAATACTAGATAATTGCCTAGTAGTGGGCCCCATGATATTTCCTCTGTTTATTGTGGGATGTGAACTGTTATTGGAACTGTTTGTCTCATTAAGGCAGCCATGCTGTTGAGCCTACATGGATGCAGTTGCCTAGTATCAGACTTACTATAAGAGGGATTTGGAAGAGGTAAAACATTGCTTCATTTTTGATTTCAAGCTAAGAGATGGAAAGAACTAATGGGACTCAAAATTTGTAGACATTTCTTGAATTTGTTAGGACATTCATCCACTTGGGTTTGTACACACTGGAGACCTGTGACAACCATAGAATTTCACTGAAATTGTCCATTCGTTCCCTTAAAGTTGCAGTATTATAATCCATTCATTTTACATCCCCGGAATTCTTCTGATTGGAAATTCAAAACAAGTTATCAACCCATGAAATGAAATTTTCACATTATATACTGAGGGTCTGCCAGACAGTACAATCCTAAAGAACCAGCTTCAAATGTGTGCCCCAACTAACCAATTAAGTACAGTTCTTTCTCAAACACCTGCCATTATCCAATACTAACAGAAGGCATGTTTGGAAGAAAGTGAGTCCTATGCCTTCCCCTAAGGTAAGATGTCCACGATGTTCACTTTTTGGGACTCAGCACATTCAGGAAGCCAAGGAATGAGCTCTGTGCAAATAACACTCAAAGCACTTAATGATTGGTAAAACTGGACACATCCTATTCTATGTATGAAGTTCTGATATATATATTTCCAAATAGTAAATAACAAATTAGGGAATGTGTCAATCCAATTTTTCCATAGAAGAAACACAGAAATTTATACGCTACTGAGCAATTTTGTTTTGTTTTCTAAGCAGTTTTTAAGGTAGTGAGAACACAAAGAAAGTGGACTACAGCTTCCCCTACTTCCTATGTGCTCACTGAAAGTTAATCATATTCCAGACATAAGTTTTTAAATTCTATTTTTCAGAACATGCATGTGAATACCTTTTTATGGAAAAATAAAGCATTTTATAAATATCAGAAAGATTCCTGTTATTTAAGCAGAGGTACACTTAAGTGAGTCACTTCACAATGTATCAGCATCAGCAAACTAGAGACCACATGAGATAAAGGCACCAAGCTATCTACAAAGGCTAAGAAATGACTCTGGGTCCAATGCTAAGTGGGGAGGTGCAAAAGGGCACAGCTTCCTGTGCTTTTTATGGGATTAGAAAATGTTACTCTTGGATACAAAGATACAAACCCTTTGATACATTTGGAACGCTCTGGTAAGCTTTATTTCTTGGGGACCTCTGTTTGGTATTGTCAAGAAGTGTATTTCTTTGAAGTACTGATCTCAAAGATTTTGATAGGCTTGAGCGGATATCATTTGGAGGGAGAAGAACCGGGAGTACAACTGGAGAAAATGAATGGTAAGAACCCCTTCAGAAGGGGAAGCAAAACAAGTGAATCTGAGGCAAATTCAGGAAAGGGTTGCAGCGGTGAAGTGAGCTCTGGCTCCTGGATCTTGTAAACTAGACAATCATATTTCTGCAAACAGAAGCAGAAGTAAAATTGTGCAGAATTATAATAACTCTTAAATTCATTCTGAGAAATGTACTCTGCAAAGCAGAATGGAACACTTCAGATAATAAACAAGTTATTTTCTTCTGTTTTAGGCATTTGCAAGAGCAAACACCATTGTTTTGTTTTGCTCTGTTTTAAACAGTCTATTCTTATCAAATGTTACTTATTAACTTACCTTTTGAGTTCTTTATTCAGACATAAACTACATATTTCTTATCCATCTCTGATCCCATGCAAATTCTTTTTTTCTTAATGGTACCTGTCCATATGCATACCTTGGAGCTATATAAAGACCAAGACCTTTGGAGTCAACAATAGACATAAAGTCCTCAGAAAATTTGTTTATCATTTATGAGTTTCATCTTTCCTTTCTGTAACATCGAATAAGCATTTGCCCACATTGATAGTTTTACTAAGCTTATATTTGTAATTTGACCTTCTGCTGCATGAACAAATTAGATGTTTGGGAAGCTCTTCCCCATTCCTTTTCTTAACATTTAATTCCTATCTCCATGTGACAAATGTCTGTTTCAAAACAGAATATTTCAGCTTACACGTACAGGGTAGAGATCAATGAATAACTTTCTAGACAGGGCTTCTCTAGTCTAAAATTTTATAAACACCTCTATTTCACCATAGATGGTTTAATTTGAGATGGTCAATACATTAACAAAGCAATAAAAATATTTTAAAGTAGACAAGCATAAAACTCAATTGCTAAGTGTTTGGAATTTTAGCTTACAGCTTGCACGATATCTTATCAGGTCCAGGCTTTACACACACACACACACACACACACACAGAGAGAGAGAGAGAGAGAGAGAGAGAGAGAGAGAGAGAGAGAGAGAGACAGACAGACAGACAGACAGACAGACAGAGACTAAATAACTGAATAAATACAAATGCAAAAAATTTTTATTAGTTTGAATATTATATGAAAGAAACCTAGCAGTTAAGGAAGAAGGACCATCAGGAAAGAAGCAAAAACAAAATATTAAAAATAGGAAAAAAAGAACAAGAATACTAAAATCAGAACTAGAAACAAAGACTGACTATTACTTTATGGCTACTGTGTTAAGTATTACACAGATTATTTTCCTTAGCTTTGGTTTACAAAGAAAGAGACTTCATCCAATTTGGATTTAATCTGATTCAATTTTCCTTCTGCACAGCCAGTTACATGAGTATTAAATCAGCAAGGGGCCAAGAATAAACAAAGTGGATCAAAAAAAGAAAATCAGGATCTAAGGCTTCCTTCGCTCAGAACTGAGAGCAGAAAATAGAATGGCCCAGCAGTGTGCTCGGTGAAATTCACTTCATTCTCTGGATCTTCTCAGTTTAATCCTCACATTATATGTATTCCCCATCTGAACCCTCCTGAAAGTAATGTATTTCCTGCCTTCCCTTGTGCATGCTCAAAACATCATCCCATGGTTAGCTATGAAATGGCCCTCACAAGGGAACATTCCTCCATATTGCTACCTCATATTTAAAATTCACTGAAGATGATGAGTTAGTTGTCTTTAATGTAAAGTTCCTGAAAATGTTTAATAATTATATTCTCTGTTTTAAAGAGGCTAATGGTTACTCTACCTCATTCCTTAAATGCTTCTAAATGATAGATAATGCTCAGTATTAAATGCCAGGTGTATGAAGTGTTCCCATTTGTGGCAACAAAAACACGAATAGCCTTCATGTTCAATGGAAATACCTTCTGAACTGGCTGGTGGCCTTACTTCTTTTCTATTTTTTTCATTGCAAATTGGCTGCTTCTTGGAAGTTTAATTCTTTCTGATTCTTAAAAATCTGTTGTACAGCAGGACAAGAAGTGGAGGAGGAAGGATGAGAATGTTCTTCAGAAGTGGAAATCAAGGTCACCGGGTCCAATCTTCCTTTCTTCCAAATAATATGCATATGTATTTGGTTTTTAAAACTAATTGACCTCTGAAAACTTTCACATTTCAAATATTTTAAATAAGATGCTCAAATGTTAAATTCCTTTAATGTAAAAAAAAATCCAGTAACTCAATTGAAGTTTCAACTTCACTCAGCTTTTGCAGTCATAAATGGTAGATAATCATTAACTCAAAACTAGCTAAGTTTGTTTAATGAAACTTCATATCCCTAGTATTCTTCCAAGATTCTAAATATAAGAATATTTTATTAAAAACTATTACTTCTGCATATTCACAGTTGGCTCAATTCTTTACTCCAATTCTTCTAAATAAGATGGTTGCAGAACGCATAACAGTTTTTGTAGAAGTCACAGAACTGTTAGCTGAAGCAATTATGCCATTTAACAGTGTTACAGGCCTGTGGTTGGAGAACTCAAGATGCTAAAATAGTAAAATCATGAGTTTCAAGACCTTCTGAACTACTCAATGAGTTTAAAGTCATTCTGGTATATATAATCCAAGACTGTCTGAGGGAGAGAAAGGAGTTTGGAAAATTAACAAAATAAGAAAATTTCCTGGAGAGTGGAGTGAGCAGAACCATGGAGCCATTATTCAACAGTCAGTTCCTATCAACATTTTCTCAACCCTCGGTATACATAATATGCTTTTGCATAGTTTCTAGGAAGATAAAACCTCTTAAACCACACTCACGCCCTCATTAGAGACTATGATTGACATTACAAATTAATTTCAGTGCTTCTATAATATTTTTACCAAGTGGGCCTTTGGACCTACAGCATAGTGTAGCATAGTGTAGTATAGTCATATCGGTTCCTGTCTGGTCTACTTGATGAATTCTTTGACAATCTCCATGGAGGCAAGGATAGGGTCTGGGTATGACTTGTGTGCACTGTCTGTTAAAATACAGTAGAAAACCAGTTATCTTTGACAGTCAATAGTTCCAGGGATGATGAAAAGTGGGCTCCATAACATAGTTTTGTTATCTTAAAGCACCCAGGAAGCTCAACAATTATTATATAATATTTATTTATCAGCATAGCCAGGTAATGATAACTATGTCCTTATCTTTTTGGAATACAGTATTTCTTGAATCTCCTTCTATAACAGAAATTGCTGCCAAGTATAATCTTTCTTCTGCATGGATATATTTGTTGTGACAGAAACAATACTATAAATATTCTTAGTTTTGTACTTTGATTTAATATTTAATATAGAAAAGTACAGGCTGTAAAAGTCATGTGTAAAGCATGATCCTAATATTTATGTTAAAAGTATATGCATTTTCCAACTTTATTTTACCAAAAGACTCTACTCAGGGGAAAACTGTATCTATGTTTAATGAACAAAACATAATGAAAATAGACCGTCTCTGGTAAAATGAGACAAGGGCCCTTGCCTTTGAGTTTATCTCACCAAGGTTTGGGATGCAGATCTAAAGATATGAACATAATTATTTGGCACTTTGATAACATTACCATTAGGACAATCATTAATATGTTCTTCCAGGGTGTGTAAGTTAGCTTGTCATAGGTTTTAACCATATTTACAGCATCAAGTACTCTTTCTTGTGAAGAAGTCTAATAAAAAGAATGGTTGATTACCCCAGTAAAATCTCTTCCTACTAGTACACCGATACTAGAAGGTTGATATAGTAGCATGCAGGGCCCAGTACTTGATAAGGCATTGATAGTCATCCCCTTCTCCACCCTCCGGCTTCCTGTGTGACACCTTCCAATATGTTAATTCAAGCTTAAGTTCTCTATATCCTACACCATAGTATATAGTTTTCTTCACAGTAGAGTCTTATCCTGTAGTTATAGTGGGCAACCAAGAACAATGGCAATAGCATGTATTTTCTTGGGTTCCTTTGGGATCCATATGGTCATACAGATATAGTCTGTGTCTAGCACTGAGCTTTTCATTTAATATCCTGTCTTTTAGGAACACCTTTGTTTACTAGGGTTGTATGGGTCTGTTCATACTCCTTTTAAATTTTTTATATTGATCTTCCTTTTGGCCAGTGCCTACACCAGTCACAGATCAGTGCATGCCCCGCCACACAGCTTTGCCTGCCTCAAAAGAGGCCAGGTCAAACCAGAGCCAGACAGCTCCACCTGCCTCCTGGGAGGCCTGGTAAAGCCCAGGACACCCAAACCAACTAAAACCATAGACAACCAGATGGCAAAAGGCAAGCATAAGAATATAATCAGCAGAAGCCAATACACTATGGCACCATCAGAACATCAAATATTGGACCGGAAGAGGAAATCCTCCTGCCACATAATAACCAAATATTAAATGTACAGAAAAAAGAATGAATATTAAAAACTGCAAGGGGATCACAGAAAGACATACATGGTATGCACTCATTGATATGTGGCTATTAGCCCAAATGCTTGAATTACCCTAGATGCCTAGAACAAATGAAACTCAAGACGGAGGATCAAAATGTGAATGCTTCACTCCTTCTTTAAAAGGGGAACAAGAATACCCTTGGCAGGGAAGAGAGAGGCAAAGATTAAAACAGAGACTGAAGGGACACCCATTCAGAGCCTGCCACACATGTGGGCCCATAGGGATATATACAGCCACCCAATTAGACAAGATGGATGAAGCAAAGAAGTGCAGAAGTGTAGATCCATTCTAAGATCCCTGAGAGACACAGCCAGAATACAGCAAATACAGAGGAAAAATAATGCCAACAGCTATAGAAAAGAAATTTTAAAAACCACTGAACTGGAGAATAGGACCCCCTGTTTGAAGGAATCAGAGAAAGAACTGAAAGAAGAGCTTGAAGGGGCTCGAGACCCCACACCTTTCACCACAACAATGCCAAGCAACCAGAGCTTGAAAGCTTCCATCCAGGGACAGTAAACAAGCCACTAACCTAAAAAAGACTATACATGGACTGACCCTGGACTCTGACCTCATAGGTAGCAATGAATATCCCAGTAAGAGCACCAGTGGAAGGGGAAGCCCTGGGTCCAGGCTAAGACTGAACCCCAGTGAACTAGACTGTCGGGGAGGCGGCAATGGGGGAGGGTGGGAGGGGGAACACCCATAAGGAAGGGGGAGGGAAAGGGATGTTAAGTCAACTCGAAACCGGAAAAGGGAATAACACTCTGTGGGGATAGAAATGATAATTTTATATAAGAAATACTCAAGTTAATCCAAGGTGGACAAAAAAAAAACTGCAAGGAAATGGCCAAGTAAAATAAAACAAGGAGAAGCCCATACAGAGGGCAAAACTCTTAAGATAGACCTATCAGAATCCAAGGAACCTGAATTCTCAACAGAAACCTAAAAGCAGAAAAGATCCTGGAAGAGAGACCTTAAGTGACTAACTGTCATAGATGTCAGCACAGATTACTATACCAAGCAAAACTCTCAGTTTCCATAGCTGGAGAATCCAAGATATTCCGTGGCAACACCAGACTTAAAGAATATCTTTCTACTAATCCAGCCGTACAGAGGATACTAAGAGGAAAACTCTGATAGAAGGAATGTAACTACATCCAGAAAACTCAAGTAATCATCTCACAGCAAAAACAAAACACACGCACACACACACACACACACACACACACACACACACACACACACACAAACACCCCTCTGAGATTGAAATATGAAATAACAGGAACTAACAATCATTGGTCATTAATATCTCTGAAAATCCATGGGCTCAATTTAACAATAAAAACACACAGGCTAACAGACTGAGTATGCAGGTAGGATCCATCATTCTGCTTCATACAAGAAACATACCTCAGTGGCAAAAATAGACATTACCTCAGAGTAATGAGCTGAAAAGAGGTTTTCCAAGCAAATGGACCCAAGAAGAAAGCTGAAGTAGCCATTCTAATATCTACTAGAATAGACTTTTAATCAAAAGTAATCAATAGTCATCAAAGGAAAAATCCACCAAGATGAGATCTCTATTATGAACATATATGCCAAAAATAGAAGCGCCCCACATTCATAAAAGAAATTTTAATAAAGCTCTAATCACACGTTGAACCCCACACAATAGTAGAAGGGGACTTTAACACCCCACTTTCACCAATGTGCAGATCATTGAAACAGAAAATAAACAGAAACAATGAAAGTAACAGAAGTTATTAGCCAAATAGGTCTAACGGCTATCTATCTACAGAACTTTACACCTCAAAAGAATATACCTTCTCAGCACCTCAGAGAACATTCTCCAAAATTGACCATATATATAGTCAGGCACAAAGCAAGCATCCCCAGAGACAATGAGATTTAAATAATCCCTTGTATTCTATAAGATCCCCACAGAGTAATGCTGGACTTCAACAACAGAAGAAACACCAGATAGTCCACATACTCATGGAAACTGAACAAATCACTAATCAGTGATAACTTGGTCAGGGAAAAAATAAAGAAAGACAGGCATCCCAGTCTTCATGACTACCCCAGTAGGAGAGGGTGTGCCTAATTTAGCAGAGACTTGATGTACCAGTGTGTGGAGATACCCGGGGTCTCCAGTCTGTGGAGGAGATCGAAACTCTGAGGAGAGACTGGGACTGGGGAACAGTGTTTGAATGTAAATAATATTTTAAAAAGAGTACAGTTGCTTTTACTGAGAAAAAATGTATTATCTTAGAAAGTAGAGGTCATAAAGCTTCTTCAAACATCATTTGTCTTGGTTAATCCACCACTTACATGTCACTCCCCACACCTTCTTGTCCTTTCACCACTCAAACTTTTCTTTCCCAGTATTTTTCCCTCTGCTCAACAGCGGTAGATGAATGAAGTGAAATAAAATGCCTTGACCTCTAGGCTTCCATCTTTTTCATTTATAAATGGGTGAGGTCAGCTACACGAGCATATCAAACACTAATCCCTAGTCCAGCAGCATCAGACTGAGCAATGATATTAAAAATTAGATTCTTGACCTTCTAGTTGAGAACAACTAGTTGATTTGGTCATGTATACCACTTTGATCCCACAAAACAATATCCTAAAAACGAGAGCTTAAGATTTGCAGGAGAGAGGATATCTGGTATTCCTTTCGTGTCATTAATGTTTAACTCTTTTCTGCAAAACATTTACTTACAGAAATTTAGAAAAAAGTTAGGAACAAATAATAAAGAAAAATAAATACTGCTTACATGCTTTGATCAAATGACCTTTAGAAAACTGCTCAAATCTAAATTAGCTTTAAATAACAGAGGACTCTAAAGTCCCTTTTCACAGTTGACTCCCACCAAATGTATCATTTGCCATAGGGATTTAAAACATGAATCTATCAATTTGCTGTGAGCTGCAGAGTTTGTATTGAGCAAGTGAAGTATGAAAACTATCCCTCTTTAGCTAATTGTACCTTTTACTGTCCAATTTTGCCCACTCACTTTTATAATCTTGGTCCCTCAAGACCAACAGTTTGCATACCATGCTGCATATAACATTCCATTTTATTAAAATGGTTAATCTGGAAGGTGTGATACAATAAAGTGTCTGTTTAATCCTTAGAGTTTTTTCATTTCAAAGACTAAATATTTGAAGAGTGTGATTCACTTTCGAAAGCCAGGGGAAAATTGAGGTTGGTATACTAAATTTGAGGTGACATGTAGAGATGAGAATTCATAACAGTTTTGTGAATCTTTAGGGAGCTTGGTATTAGCAAATTAGATAGTCAATACAGATTTGGCGAAAAGGTTGCAAGGTGTCCTAAGGCAATGACAGAGGTTTTAGGAAAGCATTCCTCACAAATATGAGATTTAGGAGCTGACTATAAATGGAGTTTCTGAGTCCTTTGTAATTAACTCTTTTAGGCAGCATTATCAGTTGAAATGGAGATTTGTGGCACTCACAATGGGAGTATAAGAATACACATATTTCAGAGAAAAGTTTGCCTTGAGACATAATCAGGTTTGAGAGAGAGAGAGAGAGAGAGAGAGAGAGAGAGAGTTTTGAAAGTGTTAATTCTCATTTCTATTTCCCCCTATGCTTTAGTTTATAGTAATTATGAAATACTTACAATAAAATAAAAATACAAATTAAAAATGAAGCCAAATAAAGTGTGTTGAATCAAGCAAGGAATGACAGAATAAACATCAACATAGGATTGCTCAATCAAGGACTATGAATCAAGACTTTATAATTATGTAGCAAAGAGTGCTGAAATCAGTAGAGTAGATTAAATTATGAAGTTAGAAAGTATCAAAGCAGAGACTTTAAGGGATGTAAAAGTTGATAAATATAGAGGTAACGATAATCAGCCCCTAGATACAAAGCCTAGGAAGACTTATTCTTAAGTAATGTTCTGCATTTGATTTCTAAGTACACACATTCACACTCATACACTCACATTTTTGTTGTAGCTAGGAACCATGCACAAAGCAGTGAACCTTCCATTAGAATCAAGTGGCATACTCAAATATCCCTCATGTTCTCGTCAGATTGCTACTATATCGATGCAGAATTGTTTCCAAAGGCTATTTACATAATTGTGGTCATCCATACTTATACTGTCATGTGTAGAATTTCTTTGCTAAGTTCTTTAATTATGTTTTCCTCATTGTCACTACCACTAAAAGAAAAAAGTGAGAAAATACATACTGGATAATTTGTATGCTTATATTATCAAAAATTATAGATTGAGGGTTATGAATATTTTATCTTTCGTAAGCTTGTGTTTCTATGAGATCATAAAATGATTCTATTCACATATATTTACACAGCTCTTTTAGTTTATACTATTTATTTCTTGTTTAAACAATATACTGACATATAAATGCTGCAGATACCATAAGGATAAGTTGAAGTTTCAAAACAACAGACACAAGACAAGTGACAGGATATATGGCCCGTTTAGTGGACTATGTCTTGTTTAAAACCGGAAATCATTAAGATCTCCCCAAACAGAAAGAATTAATTAACAACTAAGCATGACTAGACAATGTCCTCTTGTAAATCTTAAAGTCATGAGGTGGAAGCTAAATAAGAAGTAAAATAGATATGATTTCACCTCTGTAGATATCACATCTAATTCTGGATTGTACATAATAGGGCAAAAATCCATTTTAAAATACTAAAGACAGTTCATGTTCTTTCCAGGGCTTAGGTAAAACAAATTTATTCTTCCAACAATTTTTAATATATAAACTGCTAATTTTAGCAAACAGCTTTAATACCATATATTTTATGCCTGTAAGGAATAGAGTTTAATGTCCCAGGAATTAAACATTCTAGCTAGCCTGTATAAAAGACATACAATCCAGGGTTTTTATTTACAAGCTATAAGCCTGGAATGGGCAGGAGTGGTGCTATTTTAACTTATTGCCCAGCCTTAATGCCCCTTGCAACTTGTTTTCCTGGCCGCGTTCTCATGGTCTGTCTTCTCTAATGGTGGTCTCCTCCACTCTCCATGCTCTTCTTCTCTCCTTTTGTCTCTCCTGAGATGCCTCACTTGGTCCTCAAGTCCCACTTTCCTCCATCTAGTGCCCAATCACAGGCTCTGTTATTGGGGAGCAAGGTTTACATAGTATCATGCAGTGTAAGTAAGGAGCAACTTGATTTAGGAGTCAGCATCTAGCATTAGAATACATAGCAGCATCAGACTTACCCACTACAGTTTAACCCACACATTATATGATCCTTGCATGTAAATGGGACCATATGGCTTAATCTACTATTTAGATCAATAGAACGCAAGACACTGGATGAAATAACTAGTTCAAACTTCCCACAAATAGTTTTATATGAAGGAATATTTAGGGGAACAAATATATTTATATCTGGTTGGAATATAAAATAATATTCAGATTTGCTTTTTCCACCAATTGTACACAATGAAGCAGTGTGTTCTGAAGAGTCATAGAAAAGAGATTAGACTTAGCTCTCTTCCCTCTCTAGAATCCAGTGAGATAAAAGGAAGATCAACTTGGCATCCTCAATTAATACACAAGCAGGGTTGGGGTGGAGAAGAGGAAGAACTAGAGGTCCATGCCCTAGGCTAGTCTGTGCTACAAGCATGGAGGCTTGTCCCTTTTCTTCTCCCCAGCCTCTGTGGAGGGAAGCATGAGATGATGACTATCTGTTTGCTGAATGGCTTGGGCTATTATCTTGAAGCTTTTAGTTTTAAATTATTGGCAAAAACCTTGCAGTTTTATTGACTTTAGTAGGCTTAAGATAGAGATAGATAATAGTTCTATCTGTGCACTGGACTTCTAATGCACCTGACAGGATCTTTTGTGGCATCGCATGGTTAACTACATTGCTTGTTCATACACTCTTAGAGTCAGTCCACTTGACTCAGCGAAAGAACTTAAATGGAATTTTTTTGTAAATTGTGCCAAGATTTACATTTTGCTACGACATAATGGCCCTCAAATGTTTGGATTATCACATATTAGAACAAAGTACTTCATATGAACTGCTCAACCACAAATACAAACCAAGAAAACATACTTGAGTTTTGCCTAAATATGAAGTATAAGGATTAGTTCTTCCTAAATGGCAAGGATAGTATTTGGCTGTCACTCAGGTTTGTAATATTAATATCTGCTCCTTTCTCTATTTTTAAATTGCATTTGTTTTAGTCTTGGTATGGTGGACACACCTTTAATTCTAGCTCATGGAAGGCAATGGCAGGTGGATTTCTGTGAGTCTGAGGCCAGCCTGATCTATATAGTGGGTTCTAGGACAGCCAGAACTACATGATAGAGAGACCCTGTTTCAAAAAAACACACATGGGGTTGGGGATTTAGCTCAGTGGTAGAGCACTTGCCTAGGAAGCACAAGGCCCTGGGTTCAGTCCCCAGCTCGGAAAAAAACAAAAAAAAAAAAAAAAAAAAAAAAAAAAAGCCACACACACATTATTTTTAGGTTTCTTTATTTTTATCTTATGTGTATGAGTGTTTTGCATACATCTATGTATGTGTACTTCACATATGTCTCTTGCTCTTAGATATCAGAATAGTAAGATTCCCTAAAATTCAAATTGCTAGCAGCTTTGAGAACCCATGTAGGTTCTGAAACCAAGTCCTCTCCAAAAGTACCAAGTGTTCCCCACCACTGATGCACTTCTTCATTCCCTAATTTATTTTATTTAGTCTTTTAATGTAAATTATTTTCAACTGTATAAATGTACACTGTATTTACTCTCATTCATTTCTTCTCCCTTTAAGTCCTTTTATTTTCCTCATGACCCTTAAAAATTCATGGTGGCTATAATTATTGTATATATATAATGTAGAATATATTTACACACCCACTGAGATAAATATTTAAACATAACCTGCCAAACATGACTATTGCTGCTCCATTGTTCATACTTTAAGGCTTTCTACTGGATGGGTATTGTATTCTGTGGAGGCCTCAGACTTTTGGGGAAGATTAATTCTCCCTCTCCAAATTAGCAGTTGGTAATTTCCTATAAATCTTCATCTGGCCATGGAACAATGTCAGATTTCCATCATTATTGATATGTCAGCTGGTGGTGTCATTGTTCTGGTATTTTAAGCAGACAAAAGTGTTGAGATTTCATTGACATAGCTTCCTGGTCATATCCAGGAGACACCAGAGGTCTAGACCTTAGTCATTCTGTCTCCTCTTCTGAGATTTTTTCCTAATGTTGTGCATAGGAATTTTTTGTGCACATATCAGTTGGGACTGGGATCACATGTTCTTTGTATTTGAATAGTTACAATTTTTGATAATGATCTCTTGAAGTTAAAGTTTCTAGATATGTTAGGAGATACAGACTCACGAAATGTTTTGCTAAGACAGACTCTTGTGATGGGAAGACATGATGTTTGGAGAAATTATAAATATGATTTGATGGACAGTGACAGTGTGCTTGCATAACTAGCTTTGCAACACTTAATTGACTTCATAACTTCTTTGCTGATTTTCACTTCATTGTGAGAGGTACAGCAGAGAACTTCTCCTAGTCGCTTCCATTGATTTGTGTTGATTCGGCAGAGACCTGGCAATTTCTGATAGATTGTGCCACTGTTGATGACTTGTGTTTGATATCCTGACACTATTGCACTGGACTGCTGCTATCCTGACAAACAGAGATTGGAATTGCCCCCAAAAAACTACTTCTAAATAGGTCCACATCCCCTGGTCCTATTTACCATCTTTCTCTCCTACCTTTGTACGGTGGGCTAGAAGAGAGGTTGAAGCATTTAAAAATCCATATTAAAAGTGGATTTTTTAAAAAATCTAAGTTTCTATCTGCTCCAAAAAGAAGTTTCTTTGATAAAGTTTGGGAGCCATACATATCTGTGAGTAGAAGGTTAAGTATTCAGAACGCAGTTGGAATTTAACCTAGTTTAGGAAAGTGGTAGCGTAGATTTTATTCTAAGACTTATTATGACCTTAATAGGAATTGGTAGTTGGCTGTGTTTATATTATACATCATGAATTTCCTCCTAATAAATGGGTCCAAAGCCAATTAATCAAACAATTTGTTTACTCAAAAGATATAAAAGCCACTACAACTTCTTTAGAAATATCTTGAGTTACTGGTCATTGGCATGATGACAAAGCCATGCAGTACCTCTGGAAATTTGTACATATATCAATTTGGTACACATACACTATGGAATGCTATTCAGCTATAGGTAAAAAAATGAAATAATGTAAATTTCAGGGAAATGGGTGTTCCTCACAAAATATATTTAGTGAGTTAACCCAGAGCAAGACAGACAAATTCTGTGTGTTCTCTCTCATTTGTGGTTCCTACCTACAAATATGCAGATGTTAGTATATAACCTGGAGTTTCTGCAAAAAATGGGAAAGTAGAAAGGCAAGGATAAAAGAGAACCTTAGAGAGGAGACAGCAATGATGGAAAGAAGTGGAGAAAGTGATGTGTGGATATTAGGGAGGGGGAAGGAGGATAATATAGAAATAGAAGGGCAGATGAAGAATAAATAACACACTAAGGATGTATGAAAATCCTAAGGCATCATATAATTGTGTATGTACTCAAAATTACATATACAATATAGGTACATTTTTAATGAAGTTATACCACTTGGGTTTATAATATCATCCCCCAGAAACCAAAGATTTTCTAATAAAAACTCCAGTATGAGGTGCTAGAAGCCTCCCTTTGAAGTTTTGATCAGGTAAGTCCAAATAACTCCCAAATAGTATATAGGCGTTGCTCTTGGATGCTTTCCAGATGTTGAGTGCAAGCCCCTATTGCTGAAGATACCACATTTCATTTATATTTAGAACTCTAAAGATTCTGTCTGAACTTTATTCAAAAGTTTCCCCATCTGAGAACTCACTTGCATTGGACTAGCAGCTGATGTACAAGCTACAAAGGAAGCAGTCAATCACCCTGACTGGTTGTGACACCTATAAATAATTTATTTTAATTATGTTATGCATGGTTTTGTTGTGAGTTTGTGCATATGAGTACAATATTCACTAAGAACAAAGACTGTGCTGGATCCTCTGGAGCTGGAATTCTAGGAAGTTATGAACGATCTACCATGCCAAGCAACCTGCTTGTTTTTGTTGTTGTTGTTATGTTGTCGTTGTTACTTTGCAGTTTGGGGAAAAGGAAAAAGTAGTACAAGCCCTTAATTGCTGAGTAATCTCTAGCATTTTCTTACAGATCCTCATTTTTAATGACAGAATAACAGACTTTAGGAAAACTGGTGAAACAGTACTATGTGGATGAACACAGATTACCCTAACCTTTTATTGATCCTGGGAAATAAAAACAACTAATATGACTGGTAAATTCAAGCCCTATAACTGCTAAATCAAGGGACTGAATGAGAACAAATGTTAATTAGAAGGATACCTGTCTCAAAAGGCAAAACAACTAAAAACAAACAAAAATTAGATAGGAGAAAAAAACTGAAATTAAAATCTCATGCCAAAAAAATACTGAAAATCATTGAAATTATATTTCCTGTAGTAGATGACTCTTTAGTTTTAGATCATTTCTATTAACGTCTGTGGACTTGACCTGTATATAGCTATGTGCCTTCTATACTACTTTGATATTTCTCTGCTTGGAAAAATCTACTCCTGGGTAGAGATAGATGCTATCCTGACATTTTCATAATGTTAGTGCAGCCGAGGATGAGAAATTCTTGGAAATGTGGTCACATCAAAAATAACATCCTGAGAAATTCACGCATAAGAAGAAAATAGGAAAGTACACTCAGAGCTGATTGAAGCTCAGAATCAACTCATCTTCAAAATCCTCTAATCACTCTACATTCCTAGACTAAATCATTTGATTTGTCTAATGGCTGCTCAAAAGATGTAAACACATCATGATTTTACACACACACACACACACACACACACACACACACACACACACACACACACACCTCAAGAAAAGGAAATCAAAATGAATTAAATAGTCTCCCTACATGAGAGCCATCACATCGGGTGTTTTATGTCTGTCCACATATACATGAGTGTACAGACAGAGCAGTGGGTAACGAGGAGGTCAAGTGCAGGAGATCATGAAGGGTTATGTCCATTTTCTTCCACTGAGAGAATATACTACCATTTATTTTTTTTTAAAAAATAATGATCTATTTATTATGTACACATTGCTCTGCCTGCATACATGTGTGTGTACCAGAAGAGGGCACCAGATCTCATAGATGGTTATGAGCCACCATGTGGTTGCTGGGAATTGAACTCAGGACCTCTGGAAGAGCAGTCAGTGTTCTCAACCTCTTTTTTTTGTTGTTGTTGTTTTGCTTTGTTTTTCTTGTTTTTTTTGTTTTGTTTTGTTTTTCTTGCCCCCTGTTTTGTTGTTGTTTCGTTTTGTTTTTGACACATGGTCTTCTAGCTCCTTTAAATTCCTCCTTACAGCTTTAAAACTCTTTGCAGAGTCTTTTGAATACTAGAATAGCAGAACTTTATTCTAACATTCCTAGAATATTGGAGCAAACAATAAGCAATCCTTCTACATTTATCTCATGTACCTTTGTAGGTGTCACTTTAGCAATGATCCTTTGCAGAGAAGTCTTATAAAAACTAGGTATGGAATACTCAACTCTCCCTGAAAATTCATACGATTCGCTGTTTAAGCTTGGCAATAATGATGGCTGTAATAGGTTTTAAGTAAGGGATTCAGTAGTTAGACCTGCATCAGGAATCATTTTGCTGATAATGAGGAATGTACGTCCCTGAGCTAAGTAGGGAGCAAAAACAGTGATCTGAATATTATTTTTGTCTTAACTACTGAAAGTCAAGATCTCTGTAAGAATTGACCAATGACTGTGTTTCACATGGAGCTGGAAAGACATAACATTTGAATATGAACTTTGAGGAAAGAAAGTTAAAATATATAAAGTAGATTGCACTTTACTGTATTATTTATAATAATAATATTTATTTACTTATATATTACAGACATGCATATTTAGACAAGCTTAAGCTTTGCTTTGACAAGACAATTTCTTAAATTTTGCATATGAACTTAATTTTATCTATTCATCGAATGTTACAGAATATTACTGAATATATCCAACAGTGGGAATTCATGAAATGTTTTCTAAACAAAAGGACAGATAGTATACAAAAATTTCCTCTAGTACCTTGACTTTTTGGCTATCTCACCCATTTTCAATTGGAAACAGATTCTCTGACTCAAGTTCCTTATCATTAACACCTCTCAAATACCCCTGGCTGAAATCCTAGGCCAGACGGAGCCATCTTACTGTTGCTGCTACTTAAGTTGTCATGGTGCCAAGCTGCCTTCTAAATATTTACATTTATAGACATAATAACTTATTCTCCTAGCTTTAATCAGAAAAGCTTCTTGTAGCTTTGTTTTCTTTCAAAACCTACTTTTAATATGGGTTTTTAAATGCTTTAATCTCCCTTCTAGCTCACCACCCACCAGAGAGGCAGTGGAAAAGAAAGGTTATGGGATACAGGGGAAGTAGACTTGTTTATAAATTGTTCTTTGGAGCAAATCCAACCTGTATTGTCAGGAAATTAGCAGTCCAGTTTACAGAAATCACCAGTCACAGCTCAATCCACTTGCAAACACTTCAGAAATATGCTAGCAGTCCAGTTCAGTAGTGTCTGGATAGCAAACACAGATCCACAGTGGTGGCATTACCTAGTAGATATAGCCAGGCCTCCATCAATAAAGTCAGCAGGAGCAACCAGGACCAAGGGAGATGCCAGAAGTTTTCTGATGTGGCTTTGCAATGCAAAGATGTGTTGCAAAGCTAGCTATGCAAGTTCCTGTCACTGTCCATCAAGTCCTATTTATACTCCCTCTAAACATCAAGTGTCTTCCACAGGTCCTGCCATACCACATGTCTTGACTTAGCATGTGAATCTTAGTAAAACTCTACCTGAGTCTATATTAGCTGACATCACTCTGCTAATCAGCCTGAATCTGAGGAAGTGGCAAGAAGCCACCAAAAAACTACCATAAAATTTTTGGTTCATTTCTCAATATGGAGTCACGACAAACAGAACTAAGCTACACAATGTAAGCTAAACCAATACATGCGTGTCATTAGCAAAAAAAAGTCTATCATCATTTGTTCTTTCAAGTGCTTGCTTTAGCAAAATGTCCTTATACCTGTGTCCGCTTTGGGAAAACACTCCTTCACATTTCTGCTCCAGCAAAACACCATCTGCCACAACTGACTTTCCAAAGAAATCCTAAGTTTCCACTTCACCTTCTCTTCCCTAAAAATGGCAGTGCTAATGGGTGCATAAAAACCTGACAAAAAGTCACTTTTGAATGTTTAGTTGTTGATAGGACAGTTACACCATACTCTCAAACATGGATTCTTACAAAAGGTGGGTAGGAGAACAGAAAGAACGTAGAAGGGCTGTGAACATGACACAGTCACTGAAGTCAAGGCATCATAACGGCTGTGGCTGCCTACAATGTATGTAGACAAGATTGGGCTGACCAACATTAAATCATGGTTACTGAGGGACACTGGAGGAGGAGACATCATTGCCTTCCATTGCATACCCATTGAGAAGCCCATTAGGCTGTAGTAGATAGCTGCAAATTCACAGAAACACAGTACATCCTGATTAAACTCAGTAGGTCACCAAATAAAACAAAAAGATATGAATAGGGCAAAGGGATATATAGGGAGAAAGGAGCGAAGAACCAGGAGGGCAGAGAAAGTAAGCAAAAGAAATATCAATTCAATAAAGCAAAACAATAAAAGAGACATGAATGTAGGAGAGAAACATAAAGGGAGGAGGAAGTAATAAGGTGCGAGGAGGACTGGAGAAGTGGGGTCACAGTCATCGGTATACACTTGATGCATGTGTGAACTGAAGGAACAAACTCGGTAAAAGCCTTTTTTAAAATCTAAGTTTGCATAGATTCGACTGAGGATACATGTTTAGGCATCAACACTATATTTCTAGGGGAAAACAGTTTGATCTTTAGGTAGCCATTTCAACTAAAATGAGTAAAAATAATTCTAAAATGAGTACAAATAATTGATTATTCAAGATAGTTTTTATTAAAGCTTCACTGTGTTCTTTCTTCCACAAAGTCTTTTTCTATTGAATTACTTATTTTCAAATGCAATTAATTACATACGCATCTTTATTTTTTACTAGATATATTTCTTTACTTACATTTCAAATGTTATTCCCATTCCCTGTTTCCTGTCCATAAGCCCCAGTATTCTCTCCCTCCCCCATACAGGTATTCCCTCTCCATCCCCCTTACTGTCCCCTCCCATATTCCCCTGCCCAGGGTGTCCAACCTTGACAGGACCAAGGGTTCCCCTTCCACCGGTGCCCCAACAACACTATTCTCTGCTACATATGCAATTGGAGCCATGAGTCAGTCCATGTATAGTCTTTCAGTAGGGGTTTAGTCCATGGAAGCTCTGGTTGGTTGGCATTGTTGTTCTTATAGGGTTGCAAACTCCTTCAACTCTTTCAATACTTCCTCTAATTCCCCCCAAGGGGGTCCTGTTCTCAGTTCAGTGGTTTACTGCTAGCATTGATCTCTGTATTGGACATGCTCTGGGTGTGTCTTTCAGGATCCGGTCCCTTTCAGCATGAATTTTCTAGCTTCATCAATCTTACCTAGTTTCGGTGGCTGTATACATATGGGCCACATGTGTGTCAGGCTCTGAATGGCCATTCCTTGAGTTGCTGCTCTAAACTTTGCTTCCATATCCCCTCCTATGGATATTTTTTCCCCTTTTAAGAAGGAGTTGGGGCATCCGCATTTTGGTCATCCTTCTTCTTGAGCTTCCTGTGGTCTGTGGATTGCATCTTGGGTAGTTCCAGCTTTTGGACCAATATACACACACACCTTTAAAATTCTCCCTTCCAGTTATTTTTTTTTTAGTTCTGTACAATGATCTCATACAATAAATATGAATAAAAAAATCTTGCCTAATAAGTTACATAACAGGGGAAACAGTAGACCTCTCTTCACCTAGAAATTAGATGCACTTATCTTTACTTATGCTGTTCAAATCAAATTGCATTATTGCATAGATCAATGGGGAATAATTAGACTCAGGCATATGCAGTGAAAAAATATTGCTTTTGTCTACACTGATGAGTCTGCTTATCTTTGCTTTTAGATTCCCTAAAAATATATGATACACTGAGGTTTTTATTTTTTTATGCCACACAAATTACTTAGCGGTAAATGGAATCAAGAGACTTTTTGAATCAAAGGGAGAATATACAAATCTGATATTCATACAACAGACAGAATGTCAAGATTATAGTAAAGAAAAAAAAAATTGGAAAAAAATCTTGGTATGATACAATTCAACTGAATAAATTAAAGTACATTAAATCAGAATGGAACTACTGGTAGGAAATGGTTAAGGAAGCACCTACAGATGACAGATTGACAATACCAACAATGACAACAACAATAACTACACAAACGTCATCAAGAAACAGGATGATAGTGGATAAAGCCTTTCACTGATCAGAAACTGCATGAAGAATAGAAAAAGATATTCACTTTATAATAGCTTTTGGTTTTTAAGTGATAAATGGAGATTGATTAAGGAAATGATTCTATGCACAGTACAGGAAAGGATTCCCTATGTTATCTGAAGTGGGCTTCATAGAACAGTGGGGTGCTCTCAGAGAGGGAGGTGACTAAGCAGAAGAAAAGTCTAAGAGGAGGATGACTGAAGATTTTTACTGACTAAAATATCCACAGTAATGTGGCAGCTCTTTACTTCCAGGGACTCTAGTCAGATAACTCCTTCTTTATTGTGACTACTTCAGCCATTCACATCAACTCTGTTTATCAACATTCTGAGAGTCATTTTCTGATTTTCTCTGGATCTAACAATCTGAGAGATCTATTAGAGAAAGATTAGCAACATGAAAACCAAATCCCCACTTAGCTACTGCTGATTTTCAAGTCAAAAGTAAGACGCAATTCTTCCTATATCTATCCTCTCAAGTTCTCTCACCCTCAACTAGCACCCGGACCAATATTATTAGTTTGATAACACAGATCTCAGCATAAGGACCTTGCACCTCCATACCCTTCCAGGGCCTAGTGTACTGCATTGTCTGAATTGCCTACTTTCAATTTAAAATGAAGACAGGAAGACAAAAAGACACTCAAATGAATAACCTTGTCCCTAAGCTCACTTCTCTAGTTCAGGAAAGGTGTGGGTGTGGAATGATGATTCAGTTAAACTGAAACCACATAATTATAGCCTGCAGTAAGTCTTACTTTTACTAAATTTCAGTTTACCTTGACACAACTGGGTATAAAATTTTTATTTGATTTGTGTGTGTGCACAAGTATGTATGCATGCATGCATGCATGTGAGTATGTGTGTGTGTGTGAAACCTATACAAAAGTCAAATTTCTTACAAAATTTTTCTTTTGTAAGAAGAAAAATTACTGTTTAATGCAATATAATATTAACATAACCTTTATGTATGATAGATGAAGATTATGAATGTCACATAAAAGCAGTGCATTCATATGGAATAGTACTCTGTAGATAAGATTAAAGAACATAAATCTGTCATAAGCATATACATTGAGGTGATAATGAATAATTAAAAACTATATTGTTTTGGTAATAATCCCAGGAGTCATAAAAAAGTGGAATATAAATTTTCCCAGGCTACATTTACTGAATTACTGAGTTATTTATAGCCTGTACTTTAATTATAACTAAAATTCTTATAGAAACATGAAAACTGGTCATCACAATAATCAGTAGAAGAATTCTTATAGTACCAATACTAAGAAGTTCATAGATGACTAAGTTTCTTTATTCTGCAGAAGTAGAATCAGCTTAAACTGGTATCTTTAATTAACTTTCAAAATGTTACATTCCGCATGTATGTTCACACATCATATATATATATATTAATATCATTTCAGTCACTGACTAAAGAGAGGGACACCTAGAGAAAACCAAGGGGTCCAGTTGGTAGGTATAATTTGTATGCTTTCTTTTGAACCCAGTCTGCTTCCCTTTTCTACACACTGTGTAGAAGACATCAAATGCAACTGTGTGTGTATGGACAAAAAACATGCTCAGTAACCACTGGTTGTCTTGCTTAACCCTGATGAAGCATTGGTTGTTCCCTTTCAGCCACAACAGGTCCACTATTCTGCTAGTGTCAGAAAAATTTTGAAACACAAAAAGGAGCAGATCTGAAAAAGCAATGGAGTTCAAATGAGCTAAGTTTCCAATTTTCACATTTTAAAGAGCAAACATCAAGGCTCAAGGCTTTCATTTTAAACAATATTACTCCGTGCATCAAGTAGTATGGCATTTTTATGTTTTTATAGGCATTTAGGTAGAGATTGTTCTGGGTCTCATTTGCTGCTGCTGTTCTCTTTGCGTTTGTATGACTGGTTTCTGGTTTGTTTGCTTGGTTTGGTTTCGTTTGTGTTTTATCTCAGAGCACAGAATAATAGAAGCATTTTTCAGGCTCATATGACTTCCTAGGATAGAGAGTCAGCCTGTAATTTTAACTAATTTATGAGTAGAACTATGGCTGATTAAGTGAGGTTGTGATTCTTGTTCTCTCATCCCCTGACACCAACACACTTCTGCCTCATTGTTGTTCTTCTTTCCCCAGGCTTCAGGACAGTTATCTCGGAGGAGAATGAAAATGTAATTTGAAGTTTATTGGTAGGACATAGTCATACACTGAGCACTTTTCCCTCATCACTCTAGCTCCTTTTCAGGGAGCAGACCCATCTTCTGATCCTGGGCAGATATCATAGAGTCCCTAAGAGAACGCAAATGCCAGCCCAGACTACTATACCCAACAAACTCTCAATTAGCATAGATAGAAAAGTGAAAATACTCCATTATAAAACCAAGTTTACAAAATATCTTTCCACAAAGGAGGAAAACTACACCCTAGAAAAAGCAAGAAAGTAATATTTTTCCAACAAACCCAGAAGAAGATAGCCACACAAACATATTTCTACCCCTAACAACAAAAATGACAGGAAGAAACAATCACTTTTTCTTAACATCTCTCGACATTAATAGACTCAATTCCCCAATAAAACAACGTAGAATCACAGACTGGATTCCTAGACAGGACCAAGCATTTTGCTGCAAACAAGAAATGCATGTCAGTGACAAAGAAAAAAAAACTATCTCAGAGGAGAAGGATGAAAAAAGAATTCCAAGTAAATGGTCCCAAAAAAACAAGCTGGAGTAACAATTCTAATTATGAACAAAATCAAATTTCAACCAACAGATATAAAAAAAGATAAGGAAGGATACTTCATACTCATCAAATGAAAAATCTACCAAGATAAACTCTCAGTTGTGTCCATCTATGCTCCAGATGTAAGGCACCTGCATTCATAAAAGAGACTTGATTCAAGCATGCATTGCACCTCACACAATAATAGTGGGAGACTTTAACATCCCAATCTCAGCAATAGACAGATCATGAAAACAGAAACTAAAGAGAGATACAGTGAAATTAACAGATGTTATGTAACAAATGGATTTAAAAACATCTATAGAATATTTCATCCTAAAGAAAATAATATACCTTCTTCTCAGCATCTCATGGTACCTCCTCAAAAATTGACCATAGTTCACAAAGCAGGCCTCAACAGATACAAGAAGATTGAAAAAATCTGATACATCCTATCAGATCACCACAGACTAAGGGTGGTCTTCAATAACAAAAAACAACAGAAAGACCACATAAACATGGAAGCTGAATGATAACTTGGTCAAGGAAGAAATAAAGAAAGAAATGAAAGACTTTTTGATTTAATGCAAATGAAGGCACTACATACCAAACTTATGGGATACAATGAAAGCAGTGCTAAGAGCAAAACTGAGTGCCTTCAAAAGAAACTGCAAAGAGCATACACTAAGAGCTTGACAGCACACCTAAAAGCTCTAGAACAAAAAGAAGCAAATACACCCAAGAGGAGTAGAAGGCAGGAAATAATCAAACTCAGAACTGAAATCAACCAAGTAGAAACAAAAAGAACTATACAAAGAATCAACAAAACCAGGAGCTGGTTCCTTGAGAAAATCAATAAGATAGATGAACCCTTAGCCAGATTAACCAGAGGTCACAGAAAGTGTATCCAAATTAACAAAATCAGAAATGCAAAGGAGACATAACAACAAACACTGAGGAAATTCAAAAATTTATCAGATCCTATATAAAAGCATATACTCAACAAAACTGGAAAATCTGGATGAAATGGACAATTTTCTAGACAGATACCAGGTAGCAAGGTAAAGTCAGGATCAGATAAACCATCTGAACAGTGCCATAACCTGTAAAGAAATAGAAGTAGTCATTAAAAGTTTTCCAATCAAAAAAAGCCAAGGACCAGATGGGTTTAGTGTTAAATATTATCAGAACTTCAATGAAGACCTAATACCAATACTCTTCAAAATATTTCACTAAATAGAAACAGAAGGAATACTACCCAATTCTTTATTAGAAGCCACAATTAATCTTATAGCTAAACCACACAAAGACCCTACATAGACAGAGAACTTGAGACCAATTCCCCTCATGAATATAGATGCAAAAATACTCAATAAAATTCTCCCAACAGAATCCAAGAACACTTCAAAACCATCATTCGCCATGGTCAAGTAGGCTTCATCCTAGTGATGTAGGGATGGTTCAATATACAGAACTCTATCAATGTAATCCACTATACAAACAAAATCAAAGAAAAAAAACATGATCATCTCATTAGATGCTGTAAAAACATTTGACAAAATCAAACACCATTTCATGAAAACAGTCTTGGAAAAATCAGAAATTCAAGGCCCATATCTAAACATAGTAAAAGCAATGTACAACAAACCAATAGCCAACATCAAACTAAATGGAGAGAAACTTGAAGCAATCCCACTAAAATCAGGGACTAGACAAGGCTGTCTACTCTCTCCCTACTTATTCAATATAGAACTCAAAGTCCTAGCCAGAGCAATCAGACAACAAAAAGAGATCAAAGGGATGCAAATTGGAAGGGGAGATCACTATTTGCAACAATATGATAATATAATTTAATGATCCCAAAAATTCCACCAGATTACCTCTAAACCTGATAAGCAACTTCAGCAAAGTGGCTGGGTACAAAATTAACTCAAACAAATCAGTAGCCTTCCTCTACTGTAAGGATAAACAGGCTGAGAAAGAAATTAGGGAAATGATAGCCTTCACAATAGTCACAAATCCCTTGGTGTGACTCTAGACAAGCAAGTGAAAGATTTGTATCACAAGAACTTCAAGTCTCTGAAGAAAGAAATTGAAGATCTCAGAATATGGAAAGATCTCCCATGCTCATAGATTGGCAGGATTAATATAGCAAAAATGGCCATTTTGCTGAAAATAATCTACAGATTCAATGCAATCCCCATCAAAATTCCAACTCAATTCTTCATAGAGTCAGACAGAGGAATTTGAAATTTTATTTCAAATAACAAAAAACCCAGGCTAGTGAAAACAATCCTCAACAATAAAAGAACTTCTGGGGATTCACCATCCCTGACTTCAAGCTTTATTACAGAGTAATAGTAATTAAAAACTATGTGGTATTGATACAGAAACGAGCAGGTAGGTCAATGGAACAGAATTGAAGACCCAAAAATGAACCTACACACCTATGGTCACTTGATCTTTGACAAAGGAGCTAAAACCATTCAGTGGGAAAACAACAGCATTTTCAACAAATGGTGCTGGTTCAATTGGTGGTCAGCATGTAGAAGAATGCAAATTGCCCCATTATTATCTCCTTGTACAAAGCTCAAGTCAATTTGGATCAAGGACTTCCAAATAAAAGGAGATACATTGAAACTAATAGAAGAGAAATTGGGAAAGATCCTCAAACATATGGTCACAGGGGAAAATTTCCTGAACAAAACAGAAATGGTTTATGCTCTAAGATCAACAATAAATAAATGGAAACTCATGAAATTGCAAAGCTTCTGTAAGGCAAAGGACACTGTCAATAGGACAAAATGGTAACCTACAGATTAGGAAAAGATCTTTATCAATCCTATATTCAATAGAGGAATAATATCTAATATATACAAAGAACTCAACAAGTTAGATTCCAGAGAACCAAATAATCCTATTAAAAATGGGGTACAGAGATAAACAGAATTCCCAACTGAGGAGTATTGAATGGCCACGAAGCACCTAAAGAAATGTTCAACATCCTTAGTCATCAGGGAAATACAAATCAAAACAACTCTGAGATTTTGCCTCATACCAGTCAGAATGGCTAAAATCAAAAACATGTGTGACAGCAGATGCTGGCAAGTATGTGGAGAAAGAGGAACACTCCTCCATAGTTGGTGGAATTGCAAGCTGGTACAACCACTCTGGAAATCAGTTTGGAGGTTCCTCAGAAAATCAGACATAGTTATAACTGAGGACCCAGCTATATATATATATATATATATATATATATATATACCCAAATATGGGCATATCCCAAAAGATTCTCCAACATATAAGAGCACATGCTCCACTATGTTCATAGCAGTCATATTTATAATAGCCAGAAGCTGGAAAGAACCCAGATGTCCTTCAACAGAAGAATGGATACAGAAAATGTGCTACCTTTACATAATGGAGTAGTGCTCAGCTTTTAAAAACAATGACTTCATAAAACTTTTAGCTAACTGAATGGAATTAGAAAATATCCTCCTGAGTGAGGTAACCCAATCACAAAAGAACACACATGACATGCCCTCACTGATAAGTAGATATTAGCCCAAAATCTCAGAATACTCAAGATACAATTTACAGACCACAGAAGGAAAACCAATGTGTGCATGCTTCAGTCCTTATTAGAAGGGCGAACAAAATAATCACATCAGAGATTTGGAGACAAAGTGTGTAGCACAGACTGAAGGAAATGACATCAGAGACTATTGTACCTGGGGATCCATCACACAAACCCAGACCGTACTGGGGATGCTAAGAAGTACATGCTGACAGGAGCCTAATATAGCTGTCTCCTGAGAGGCTCTGCCAGAGCATGACAAATACAGAGGAGGATGCTTGCAGTCATCTATTGGACTGAGCATGGGGCCCCCACTAGAGATGCTAGAGAAAGGATTGAAGGAGCTGAAGGGGTTTCAACCCCATAGGAAGAACAACACTATTAACCAAGGAGAACCACCAGAACTCCCAGGGATTAAACCACCAACCAAAGAGTACACATGGAGTGACCCATGGCCCTAGCTACATATATAGCAGAGAATGGCCTTGTAGGGCATCAATGGGTGAAGAGGTCGTTGGTCTTGTGAAGGCACAATTCCCCAGTCTAGGGGAATACCAGGACACGGAGGCAGGAGAGAATATGTGGGTTGGTGGGGGAGCACTCTTACAGAAGCCGGGGCAGTGAAGAGAATAGCATTTGAAAGGTAAATAAAGAAAATATCCAATAAAAAAAAAAGATTGAAAAAAAGAATCTTTTAAAGGTTTCATTGATGTTGTGCTTATCTATGTTGTGTATAAATAGAAAAGGAAAGTGTAATCTGATGTTATTCTAACTGTATAAGGAACATTGAAAACATCTTCATTTGGGAATATTATTGTAATACCAAATATATTTTTAATAGATATATATGATGGAGTAGATATGAAATATCCACAGACTCTTGTATTCAGTATTTGTTCCTCATGTGATGGTGTTATTTTTTAGGGAGGCCTGGCTGGGGGAAGTAGGTAACCAAGCATGGATTCTGAGGTTTCATATCTTGACCTGAGCCTCTCTCTTTAATGTCAGTCTTTCTTGTCCTCCATGACATTAACTGCCCCCTCCCTTCTTCTTCATGTTCCCATCACCATGATGATGTGGATCATCCTGGATTCAGAATCAGTAGACCATTGGCTCTAGTATGACATCTGTTAAATGTTCTACTACAATCATGTCAATCTTGATTACTTTTTCATTCCTATGATTGGGAACCATGACCAAGTCACCTTCTAGAAAGAGTTTCTTTATAGCTTAAAATTTCAGAGTTAGAATCCTTGATCATCATGGTCAGGATTATGGGAACAGGAAGGCAAGCCCATTGCTGGGACCGTAGCTAAAAGTTACATTTTGACCCTCCAGTGTAAGTGAGAGCTAACTAGGAGGCACAGGGGGATTTTGAGGCCTCAATTCTTGCCCTTAGTGAAAACTTCCTCCAACAGGGCTACATCTCTTAATCCTTTCCAAACAGTTCCACTAACTGGGGATTGAGTATTCAAATATAGGAGACTAAAGAGGCCATTCTCATTCAAACCAACATACCTTCCTTCCTTAGGTTGTTCCTAACAAGTGTACTGTCCTGAAATAAACATGGTAAGGGATCCAGTCAGTGTGAATCCTACTCTCAGACTTAGGATCTATTATTTCTGGCATCCATTCTACTTAAGTTACTTTATTATGAGTTCATAAACCTCTTGTTAATTAAGTCTCTGAGTTTTGTTTCCTTACAAATGAAATGTAAGCATAATATAGGGTGTTCTGTAATTCTGGTGCTAAATTTACTCTGTCTTTTTGTTTGTCTGTCTGTTTGTTTGTTTGTAACACACTATTCATCATCCTCATGATCAATATATTCATCAATTAAACACAGTGGTGGCTCAGTTAAAATTACCTCCCTTTAAGTCTACATGTTTGCTCACTAAAAACGTCTTAGATGGCCTAATGTAGACAATGTGTAAATACTGAGCAAAATAAAAATATACTTTAAAGTGGTTTGACATTTTTGCCAATTTGACACAACCTAGAGTTATCACAGAGAAAGAAACATCAACTGAGAAAATGCTTTTATAAAATTAGCCATACGATAGCCCACGGGGTATATTCTTGGATCATGGCAGACTCTACTATTGATGGTACTATTCCTGGGTAAGTTGTTTTGATGCACATAAGAAAAAGGAGCCAAAATCATCCAATGGAAAAAAGATAGCATTTTCAGCAAATGGTGCTAGTTCAACTGGATGTCGGCATGTAGAAGAATGCAGATCAATCCATGCTTATCACCCTGTACAAAGCTTAAGTCCAAGTCGATCAAGAACCTCCACATCAAACCAGATACACTCAAACTAATAGAAGAAAAAGTGGGGAAGCATCTTGAAAACAAGGGCACTGGAAAAAATTTCCTGAACAAAACACCAATGGCTTATGCTCTAAGATCAAGAATCGACAAATGGGATCTCATAAAACTGCAAAGCTTCTGTAAGGCTAAGGACACTGTTGTTAGGACAAAATGACAACCAACAGATTGGGAAAAGATCTATAGCAATCCTACAACAGATAGAGGGTTTATATCCAAAATATACCAAGCACTCAAGAAGTTAGACTGCAGGGAGACAAATAACCCTATTAAAAATGGGGTTCAGAGCTAAACAAAGAATTCACAGCTGAGGAATGACGAATGGCTGAGGAACACCTAAAGAAATGTTCAACATCTTTAGTCATAAGGGAAATGCAAATCAAAGCAACCCTGAGATTTCACCTCACACCAGTGAGAATGGCTAAGATCAAAAACTCAGGTGACAGCAAATGCTGGTGAGGATGTGAAGAAAGAGGAACACCCCTCCATTGTTGGTGGGATTGCAGACTGGTACAACCATTCTGGAAATCAGTCTGGAGGTTCCTCAGAAAATTGGACATTGAACTACCTGAGGACCCAGCTATACCTCTCTTGGGCTTATACCCAAAAGATGCCCCAACATATAACAAAGACACGTGCTCCACTATGTTCATAGCAGCCTTATTTATAATAGCCAGAAGCTGGAAAGAGCCCAGATGCCCTTCAACAGAGGAATGGATACAGAAAATGTGGTACATCTACACAATGGAATATTACTCAGCTATCAAAAACAATGACTTTATGAAATTCATAGGCACATGGATGGAACTGGAAAATATCATCCTGAGTGAGCTAACCCAATCACAGAAAGACATACATGGTGTGCACTCATTGATAAGTGGCTATTAGCCCAAATGCTTGAATTACCCTAGATGCACAGAACAAATGAAACTCAAGACGGATGATCAAAATGTGAATGCTTCACTCCTTCTTTAAAAGGGGAACAAGAATACCCTTGGCAGGGAATTGGGAGGTAAAGTTTAAAACAGAGACAGAAGGAACACCCATTCAGAGCGTGCCCCACATGTGGCCCATACATATACAGCCACCAAACTAGATAAGATGGATGAAGCAAAGAAATGCAGGCCAACAGGAACCGGATGTAGATCACACACCCACAATACAGCAAATACATAGGCGAATGCCAGCAGCAAACCACTGAACTGAGAACGGGACCCCCGTTGAAGGAATCAGAGAAAGGACTGGAAGAGCTTGAAGGTGCTGGAGACCCCATATGAACAACAATGCCAACCAACCAGTGTTTTCAGGGACTAAGCCACTACCCAAAGACTATACATGGACTGACCCTGGGCTCCAACCTCATGGGTAGCAATGAATAGCCGAGTAAGAGCACCAGTGGGAAGCCTTTGGTCCTGCCAAGACTGAACCCCAAGTGAATGTGATTGTTGGGAGGATGGTGGTAATGGAGGGAGGATGGGGAGGGGAAGCCCATATAGAAGGGGAGGAGGAGGGGTTAGGGGGATGTTGGCCTGGAACCCGGGAAGGGGAATAACAATTGAATAACAGTCGAAATGTAAATAAGAAATATTCAAGTTAATAAAGATAAAAAAAAGAGGAAAACCAACAGAGAAAGATATGAGGAGCAAACCAGTAATCTGCATCCCTCCATAGTCTCTGTTTCAGATCCTGACCGCGGGTTCCTGCCTGAATTCCGTTTGGGACTTTCCTCAGTGACTGAATGTCACAGATTGTTGTAAGCTTAAATAAAGCCTTTCCTCCCAATGTTGCTTTTATTTATAGTGGTTTGTTATAACAATGAGTACCACAAGTAATTCTATGTTTATAAATTTAATGTTATAAAATTGAAAAAAGGTCATGAAATATTGAGGAGGAACATATTGCTAAATTCCACAAAACTCACTCAAACGTCATTATCTTTTAATGCATAAATGCTCAACTTAATATATATGCGTTCTAACTGTGCATCTGTATGTACAATAAATTTAAGTTACATGATATTTGGATTCTATTTATAATGATCTAAGCATCTCTATTTATCTGATAAATGATACAGGAGGGTTAAGAATTTTTCACAGATTTTTAAGTTCTAATATCAAGTGTAGTTTACAGTCTAAACACCTTTCTTCACTTTTTCCTCAGGGTGAAATTATGACGAAAAATGTTTGGTGGGTGGCTCATGAAGTGTGAATACCAGTGCTCTTAATAGTGTACAATTCTTAAAGTAAATGTTAGGTTTTTTTTTATTTCCTCATGGTGTCTGGATAGAAAAAAAGAAATGCAGAATAGGGGATCTCATTGGAAAAGAAAAACAAGGAATATTTTTCAGCAAAACTAGTAAGTCTTCAAAAGTTGTTTCACTGCTTACTTGATCATCAATATGTTTTTAATTTTTCTCCAGGTGTCAGAGATCAAACACAGGCTCTCAAACATGGTACATAAATACACTCTAACAACCATGGCTTCAGCTCCCAGCTCCTATTATGGGATTAGTAATAAGATAGCTATAAATTATGTGTCAAGATCAAGTAAGTAAATACACTGAGAAAGGTGGCAAGACATTCTCTTCATCTAAGCCCTCATTACAGTAATTTATAAATGATGGAAAGGAATACATTTTATTTATAATATCTTTTATTAAGTCTTTTGTTCTTATTCTGCATTAATCCTATCATGTAAGAGGGTATACCTCATGTCCAAGTAATTCTGAAGTTGCTAAATATTTCCTTGTTTTGTTGTTGCTATTTTATTTATTTATTTATGTGCGTGTGTGTGTGTGTGTGTGTGTGTGTGTGTGTGTGTGTGTGTGTGTGTGTGTGTGTAGGTATGTATAGGTACCTAAACAGGCTGGAATAGGATATAAGATTCTCTATAGTTAGAGCTGGAGTTACAGGTAGTTGTAAGCTGCCAGATGTTAGCACTACAAATTGAATTCAGATTTGTTGCAAGAGCAGCAAGCACTCCTATCTAGTAAGCCATTTGACCAGGCCAAAGATTTATTTTTAGTTTTGAGTATGCAAGCAGATCAGTATGTATTTCTCATGTACTTTGGATTTCTCCAGAAGCCAAGAGATGGTATGGAACCTTCTGGAACCAGTTACAGGAAACTGTGATCTGCCTTACATGAGTATCAGGAACAGAACTAGGTACCCTGAGTCAGATATCCAGCCCCTAATAATATAATATCATGTCAACATTGACTAGGGTAGCAGTTCTAAAGACAACTAAGACTAACATATATCAAACATGTTTAAATGTCAAGAGACTTAGCCGAATATTAACATGGAAATTTCAATTTTAAAAAAAAAACCACATCTTTTTTAAAGTCATAATCCAAGATTTAGAAAAAAGAGGATCTAAATCTTCATCTAAATTTAAAACTCTAGAAACAAAATTTTCATGGTCTAATAGATATGGCCAGCTACATGTTTTGTATATTCTTCAAATCCATCAAAGCAAAGTGCAAATACTTTATATGCACTTTTTCATTATTTCTCAGAGTCCAGAGACATTTTTTTCTCCAATTTTCCTCTTTCTGTTAATGTTCCTTCGCTGCCAAGTGTTCTTGAAGACTGTCTTATATCAAACTCAATAATTTCCTTTTTAAACATCAATTCTACCTTTAGTTGATCATATCTCTTAACTTATTGTTTAAGTATGGTTTTATCCTCAGTTTCCTATTATTAATTACTTGAAATTACTCTTAATTCTGCTCGTTTCAAATTGAATTTTGTCAACTTCAAACTTAGAAGTTAAAGTGCTGATCCTACAATATCAGAATGTCATCTTCTTTAAAGATGGTGCCTTTGAATGAGAAGTCAATTTAAAATTAATGATTTGTTCTTTTAATTTTAAAAGACAATGTGGTGTTAACACAGATACACACAATTTGAGTACTCATCAAGTATGACGGTAAAGATGGTGAGATACATCGCTGAGCCATGAAACATATAACATTACCTGTACACCATAACCGTGCTGAAGAAAAGCATAACACAGGCTATCTCTTATAGCATGTAGATAAAAATAAGACTACTAATATTTGATCTTATATTTGTAATTTTTATAATTTTAGGAAAGTATAGTTCTGCTATTGAGCTGCTATGTTTGGATTTTATTATAGCAAGCATAGCAAACTGGCACTGAAGGAGAAATTTCTGGTTTCTCTGGAGACTCAATTGTGTCAAGTGATTATTTCTGTAAACTGTCTTAGGAGAGGATGTTTTGCTGAAGCAGATGTGTGGGAGAATATTTTGCTGAGAACAAACACATTGTGTTTTCCTGGATGCTGCCTGGATAAAAGGCATGTGGTGTTTTGTTGGAATGGGCTGTTGATAGAGAATATGATGTTTGGAAGGGGTATAAATAGAACTGGATAGTGGATGGTGCTATGTAACACTGGTTCACCTTGCCACTCTTTGCTGGTCTTCATTGGACTTTGCTGACACTGGTCTTCACTGATGATACTGTGGCATTGGTTCCCCTTGCCTTCTCTGAGAATCATCATTTGTCATGACTTTCTAGAGAGAAATACACCAAAGAACTTTTTGTCACATTCCAGATGCTGCTGCTTCTCCAGACTCAGGCTGGTTGGCAGAGCCTTGTGGTTTCTTCTGGATTTTGAATAGTGTTTGCAAGTAGACTGAACTACTGCTGATTCATGTAAACAGAGCTGCTGATATCCTGACAATGAAGATTGGATCACCCAACTTGGAATTTTTTCTAAACAGGTCCACATCCTCCTTTGCCCTATTAACCTTTCCTTTCTACTACCTCTAGTGGGCGGTGGGTTAGAAGGAAGGTTAAAGCTTTAAAAAACCTCATTAAAGTAGCTATAGGAAAACTAAGCCTATACATCTACTTGTTCACTGATGTCTAATTTGGCATTAAATTTCTGAACCAAAATTTTGACTCATTATAATGCATTCTTTTTTCATCAAATAGGATTTATATTCTCAACTCCTGTCTTCAATAGATTTTATCTTTCTCCAGATCCACTTCTTTCTATCTGGAAAATACATAATCAACTCTAAGTCTACTTATAACAGAAATTTCATTTACCTTAACTTCCCTGAGTAAATTCAGTGGGATCAAGAGATAAAAATAATATATTACTGTATGTACTCTTAAATGCTGGCTTTTGGCAAAACAAAATAACATTAACTAGTAAAAATGTTTACTTTATGTGTAGTCTTCCCTTAACTCCTCATTTGTGATTTAAAAAGCTGAAAACCTAAAGAGATGGTAGGGAAGTGGCATAGGCACTGACAACCATTAAAGAACTGCTGTCACCTTAGGAGTAGGGGAACAAAGGAATTGGGCAATCTATTGAAGCCCAAGGTCTGGCTTCCCTGGTTGGGAGGAACATGGTGGAAGACACGTGTAGCATCAGTAAGAACAACACAGAAGGCTCAATGGCTTCCAGAAGATCAGTGCAAATGAGATAGATAGAGAAATGCCTCAACTTAACCTTTCATTTCCTCCACTAATGGTCTGTCAGTGCTTTGCAATGGCCATAATAAACTAGACGCTAAAGGATACAAATGCTGCTGGATAGCATTTTATGATTAAAAAAATGGTACAGACAAGCATGAGAAATAGATTTGAAAAGACAGAAATGAATCAAGGCAGAGTTTAATGGTTTTCTTAGGTGTGTCCCCATTTGTCACACCCCTGCTTGGTCTTAGATGATTTTAGAGGTGTGTTGCTCTGCAGCACTAGAACTTCATTGTCTTTACATTCTATATACCTTGAGTTTAGTCAACATGGACAAATATGAGAATGCAACGTGCCAGAATTCTCACATCCACTTTCAGAATGAATTACCGTGACACAGTTCCTCCACCGTTAACATCAAAGTACAAAGTGAAGGCCCCTGATAATTCATTCTGAATTATGAGTCCTCTGGCCTCAAAGGACAGCTCATCTCATCTCTGCTTCCCAAGGAGACAGATGAGAGGGATGACCTAAAAATGCACAACTAACTGTGGATGTCTAAGGCAGGCACATTGTCTTAGCAGAATAAGAGAAACAGGAACCCTCATGGGCAGACAATGCAACATAGATGGAGGTGAATCACAGAGAACAACAGGGACTCAGGAATGGGCAGAGAGGGGGCGTAGTTAAAATACCTGAATTTACAGGACATATGGCATCTCTTTTACTTACGTTTGTAACAAAGCTATAATTTTTTCTTTTGGTTAAGTTCTCTCATTTTCTGTTTCATACGTGTATGTAATACATTCTGATTATTCTCTCCCCTATTTTCTTTCCTCTCTTTCCTGCTCTGATGAACTACTCTCCTTCCTACAAATCATTTTCCTACAAAATTCATGTTTATCTTGCTATTTAATCTACTGAATTTAAGCAGGGTCACACTGGTGACCATGGGTTTCTGTCCATCCTTTCTGTGATAAGAAGTGAAAACCATTCTTCTCTCTCATTTAGTGTGCTCACCAGTGGGTTTGCAAATAAAGATATTAACCTTCCCTCTCTCACAATCTATCAGCAGTTCCTAGTTCAGCAGGGAGCTCCATAAGCTCTTCCCCTATCCATGACTTAATGTTAACATGGTTAGTGCAATTTTGAAGATTTTTTTGTGTTTATGAATATTTTGTCAACATATATATGTGTATATATATGTATATATGTGTGTGTGTCATATACATATATGGGCACACACAATACAGATGTTTATTAAGCAGCTCCTATGAGGTATGATTAGACCATTCTTTAACTTTGACGGGTTGGGTTTTATGGTATACCTGTAATATGTTTTATGTTATATTATGCAAAAGAGTGAATCGCTGGTATTACTAATCAGCATCAATGGTAATTCATTCACTTCCCTGCTTGGCTCTTCTTCATGACCGAAGGTGAATCCTGGAACTTTAATTCAGATAGCAAGTTGCAGGAAGAAGGAGCAGGATGAAGAGCTTTGATTTCAGTGTGTAATGGGCTTTATTCCCATTACACAAAGAAGCAGGATTATTTACATATTCAAACTCCAGGCCTGATGTGAAAGGGAATGGCTTCTTAATATTGGAAATCCGTGAGTGTTGCTCAGTCATTTGTTCTCAATTATGTTTATATATTTCTTTGTTATCTTATATCTCTTAGTTTCTTTCTTTTCAAATATAACTTAAAGTAATCAGTTTCAGAGGAATTTGAAGACTGTGCATATGACATATGTTTTTCTTAATTCAGTGTTGTAGTTAAAGAAGAAACTATGTATTGCATAATGAAAACAGGTACTTGATAGATACCAAAATCCATCCTAAGTAATTTATGTACAATGTTGAATCTTTTCGATAGCTCTGTGCATTTGTATTTACTACTCTTTCTTTTCATTTTTATAGTTGGATAATATTGCTACTCAATAGCTATATTTGTCTCATGTATATGAGAATTTAGATGACTGGAATATATAATGTAAATGAGATTTTAGTCATTTGACGAAAAATATATTATCACAAACCAATATAAGAAATCTAGACTTATTTTTAATAATGCATTCACTCCTTATATAGTCACTACATATCTGTGTACACATGCATGTTTATTACAGTATATACAATAATTTAAATATATAGGTACAGTATAAATAAATGAATAATAATTGTTTATGTATTTTTATTCCTTTGTTAATAATGAGGCATGTTTTTCATAGTTTTACAATCCCCTATTAGTGTATATAATATATATATATATATATGTATTTCTTTCCTAAGAGGCAAATCAGGTACTATTTGTTTCAAAAAATTTCTCATTTTCTTTGTCACTGGAATAGAGACACATTATAGTTATAGCCTTGAGTTTAACCTGGATTTTATTCATAACTATGTTTCATTTCACTCATCCATACAATATATTAGTATTTTATAATTCTATGCCTATGGTTAACCTTATACACTTGACAGCAATAATGATCTTTATATTCTCCTTGCTTTGATGTAACCAAATGCACACACATCATGTATGTCTCTTACTCACACTTAATTGTAAAGTCAACACTTGTGTTTTAAGAATAAGTGTGGCAATTTTTTCTTTATTAATTTGAATTTTGTTCTCAAAAGTTAAGTTTTTTCTTTGGACAGTATGATGGTGACGTGGTAGGTATTTGTAACACTGAAAGAGACTTACCCTCATGCTTTGCAGCGATCGTAAGATCACGTCCCCAGTAGCTACAGGGCACATTCCACACTAGCATATTAACCCGCTGCACTGCATAGCAAGGACCTCCTATTCTTCTCACTTTCTTTCTTCTCATTATCTACAGAGGACCTTCTATAATTCACCACTAAGTCAGGCATAATCTTATTTCCAAAATCAAAATTACAGTTCCCTATTTGTTCATATTCACAAAAACATAAATGTTCCAAGATGCTGTTAAAATTTCAAAAATGTGTTCTAAACAACATTTTTCTCAAACTAAAATGATTTCCTTCTTGTACCCTTTAGGGACAAGAGGTACTTCACAGTATGTGGGGGAAGATAAAATAAATAAAAGACATAGAAAGGATGTCACTCCATCTTTTTTAAAGTAGATGCTGCCTAGGACTTTAGAGTTACTGAACAAAATTAAATCTACCTATGTAAGAACAAAGCGAGGTTCCAAATGATTTATTTCTAGATTTGATTGAAAAATAAGTCACAGATAAGTAGTGGTATGTGGCTTGTTAAATACAGTGACATCATTGTCTCCACTACAATGACATCATCAACCCCATTACAGTGACATCATTATCACCACTACAGTGACATCATCCCCACTGAATAGTACTGTGGTGTTTGGTTAATTTCCTGGGCTCACATTTCTTGTGCAAATAACTAGAACTAGAAGTCTTGTTTCCAGTGATACTCTGGGTATCCTAGTGTGTATTACTGTGCTATTGCTGAACATTTGGGATCCATTACCCTTTAAAAGTCTAAAAAATATGTAGTTTCTATATTTAAAAAAAGCATGTAAACAAATGTGCTTAAACGTTCATAAAATTTCCATGGATCTGTACACAGCAGGACAGTTGACCCCAAGTTAAAAGTATAATTTTAGAAGACACTGAATCCTTAATTGCTAGTTATTCTGTATCCTTCAAATTCTCCTAAACGTGCAACCTAAATCTTTGGTAAAAAGAGTACCTCATGATAATATATTTTCCATTTATATATGTGAAACCAATAATTAGTATGAAGCTCATTACAACACATCAAGAAAGAAAATAACAAAAGAAGAAAATCTGTAATTAAATAAGTTTTTTCCTGGGTTGCTTTACTGTTCTCTTGCATGAGAATGATGCATGGCCAGGTCCAGCCCAGAACAGCTAGATGACAAGAAAAAGTGGAAAAATGACATCTTTCCAATTTTTTGAAAAAAGGAATAAAATTACATAATTTTAGAGTTATTTTGTATTCTGAAAAAGGAAACAGTAAAGTTTGATTTTCTTTTTTTTTTTTTTTCGGAGTTGGGGACCGAACCCAGGGCCTTGCGCTTCCTAGGCAAGTGCTCTACCACTGAACTAAATCCCCAACCCCTTGATTTTCTTGATTCAATCAAAAGGAACTTAGTTTGGTGCTTAGATTTTGTTATGTGTGCATGTACCTGTGAGTGTTGAGGAAGGCACACTCATCTTATGGGGGCCATAGGGCAGCATGAAGGTAAATTCATTCTTTAGTTGTTTCCCATCTTTTCCCTTTTGAGGCAGAATCAGCTATTGAATCTAGAACTCACCATATCAGGTAGGCTTTAGACCCAGTGAGCCTCTGGATCTGCCTTTCTCCACAGCTCCCCACCCCTGCTCTCCCATTTATTAAGTGATAGGATGACAATGGGCTAATGCTGCCACGTTTGGTTTCCACGTAGGTGCTAGGGATACAAACTCAGATCCTCTTGCTCGCACAGAAATTACTCATTCAGCCATCTTCCCAGCCTTTCTTTTTATCGTTTTTAACTGAACAATATATAAATGCCAAGTAAAGATGAAATATATTCAAAGTACCTAGCATGGTGTTTTGGTATAGGTTTGCATTGTGTAATGAGTGCTTACTGAACTCTTTGCTCTTAACCCTTCAGGGACATAAGGATTAAAAGGAACACATCCCCAGTGATCTCCTGGAATGTTAAATCTATTTAACTGCTCCCAGTTTTCTTTTGGTAGATGGGAATGGGGAGGTAACTATGTTTAGGTACTACCCTTCCTCTTCAAGGTTGTTTCACTAATGGATACATTACACATACATATAATGGTAAAACCTTCATGAATTTAATAAATCTATAAACCATCCCTATGATATGAAGAAGTGTAACTAACACATGCTACATCTTTTAAACATATGTTATAGGTTAAGGAGATTTTTGAATACCCTTTATGAGCACAGCATCTACTGAAGTCTACTTATACCTTAATGTGAAGTTGTTAGTACAAACATTTACTTTAAGAAATGATGTCATCTTTGAAATACCAAAACAAATGGTGTGGATTTATCTGACTCATTTGGTTGTTAAAAATAGGTTTCTTTCCAGTGGAAAACATGCCCTAGGCCCTACTCTACAAAGTAAGATGAAAATTAATGATAAAGTTCTTGGGTAAAGTCTTCCAACTTGAGAGGACTGACTTCTAAATTAGACAGGGAAAAAGAGGAAAACACAGTATGGATGCTGAGGATAATTTTTCTGATAACATCCGAAGGCAGAAGTGTGTTTTTCTCCCATGCTTGAATCTCGATAAACAGCAGCAATCAGAGAAGAATGCAGCAGATCTGTTTGGATAACAGCTTTGGCAATCCGCAGACATGTTTTCTTTATTTACCACCCCCACGTTATGACTCAGTATTCAGATTCTGAAGAAGGCTTCTGAAAAATAAATTCCAATATGCTCATTGGTGCCCAATTTTTTTCATATATGTTTCAAATAGAAATGTAAGTGGGAGTAGAAATAACAAAGAGCTCAGATAATTAGCATACTAAGATTGTGGATAATATTTTTGGTGAATATAAATAATTAGTAAAACTACATTTATTGGAAATGGACAAACTGTGTATAGCTAAAGACAGAAGAAAAATATTAGAGCAATGATGACATCAGATAACATTCTTCATAGAACTGATGTATAAAGATATTTCAAAGCAGACTGAAAAAGTCAGGTGTTTTACAAACTAATCTCCTGCTTCATCACTATGAGCCAATAATTCTCTAAGTCCATACTGACTGCTGTTTATCAATTGTATTACCCAAGTTGCTATCTATGCAGTTTTCTCATTGTAGGAAACCTTGCAAAGGAACCAATATCATTGCAGTCATGACGGGATTATACACAGTATTACGCCTTTATGTGGATGAAATCTTGAACACTCTTTACATGCACTTCTAGCATATTATAAAACATTCAGTATTATAGTTTTTATGGTACTCCACTTCTAGTGTATTATAAAGCATCTATACTGTCATGTGTAAACAGTTAAATATTGGAAGCAATGTTGTAAATTATAATGGTATTTATCAAATCATTCACACGTGGCTCATGGAAGAGTATTGTAGTCTCTAGAGATGTTGCACAGTCAATTCAATTCTTGTTGCACAAGCTCTTGCATATAAAAAATATGCAAAATATATAAGTCCTGGTCTTACATGTAAAATCTGAGTACAGTGGTGCTAGTTCTTAACTTCAGTATTGGAGGTGGGAGGAGGGAGAGACAGATGGATCCCTTGATTTTACTGACTGATCTAGCTGAGAGAAAAAAAGCTACCAGTGCAATGAGATACCCTATGTCAAAAAAGTAGAAAAATGAAAAGGTTAATCAAGGGCTGGAGAGATGGCTCAGTGGTTAAGAGCACTGACTGCTTTTCCAGAGGTCCTGAGTTCAAATCTCAGCAACCACATGGTGGCTCACAACCATCTGTAATGAGATCTGATGCCCTCTTCCGGTGTGTCTGAAGACAACTACAGTGTACTTATATATAATAAATAAATAAATTTAAAAAATAAAAGAAAAGGTTAATCAAAGAAGATACCCAATGTTCATCACTGGCCTCTACAGGCATGTGAACATATGTGCATTCACACCTACGCAGATCTACACAAACAAGTCCACACACCCACATATACACCCAACCTCTAGACACACAAAACCTGTATTGCTCAAATCAGTTCAGACCATGAAGCATTAGCTGCTTCTTTGGGCTCACTATTCCTTAATAGGACAAGTCTTAATGTTAATAGATACCCAAAAATGAATTTTGGGTTCATTGATACAGTTTTTATTAAAACAATTTCACATAGCTTATTTTGAAAATGAGAAAATATGTTCACATTTAGACACAGTGATTTATTCTTAAAAAAGACTCATACAACCACAATAATGAATTCTATATAAATAGTCAGGGATACTGTAGTCAAATTAATAGATGAAAGAGTAAACTGGGATGTTCTGAGTACATCTTTGACCATTTCCTGTATTGTAGCACCACAGGTTTGAGTAAGAATTCACAAAAATAATCCATTTAAGTTTATTACATGATCCATTCCCATGTAAAGGGACAAAATGCTTTTTTAAATTTGTACTGTTAAATCGATATAGGAATCATCTTCAAAGCTTTCTTATCAATACAGAGCAGTAGATTAGATAGCTTATAAGATATGGATTTATGTTTTAAGTCTTAGATGAAGATGGAGGTTCAAGACCTAGGTAGTACTGGCATAACTGGTCATAAGCCAACTTTTCACATTGGGTTTCAGAGAATCACTCTGGCTGTTCTGTTCCTGTATGACTTTTCCTCTGCATATATGCACTCTTTGTGTCTCTTGTTATATAGCCATATTTGTTATAACTGGTCTTATCAGCTTAAGGCTCTTTGTTTAAATTTGGTTAATTTTTTAATGACTTTATCACCAAATACATACATATTGGAGGCTGGTTTTACAAATATTAATTATAAGAGTAAGAAAATCTGTAAATAACACCATCCTACTTGAAAGGGTTATTTGATAATACATACAGTTATAAGGAAAACAAAGTGTTGCATTTTGATTTATTTTTAAAATAGCATTCTAAAAATTAAAGTCTAAGAATAAGCCTAATCAATAGGTAAAAGACATTTATAATGAGAACTTTAAATCTCTCCAAAAAAAGAGACTGAGGAAGACACTAAAATTGGGACAACCTTTTTATAGATTGGTAGAATTAATGTTGCAAACTTGGCCTACTTATAAAAAGCACTTTACAGATTCAACATAATTGCAATCAAAATCCTCAAAACATTCTTTATAGAAATAGAAAAAATCCAGCAATTTATATGAGGCCACAAAATATTCCAGATACCCCAAGCAATGCTTGAGGAACTATTATTACAGAATTTGAGATATATTACAGAGCTATGGTAGCAAAAACAATGTGACACTGGCCCCAAAGCAGGTATATGTACCAGGGCAATGTAATAAAAATCTCCAACATGACATTACATGACTACTGCAATCTGATACTTGAGAAGGATGCAAATAAACATATACTGAAGAATAGACATAACTTTTAATAGGCAGTGTTGGAAAAGCAAGAGCCCACATGCAGAATGAAATTAAGCCTGTGTCCATGTCTATCGCTCTGAACAAACATTAACTGTAAATGGAACAAATGTGTCAATGTGAAATTGAAAACACTGAAGCCACTGGAAGAAAACAGAGAGTACCATCCAGAACAGAAGTCTGGGAAAAAACTTCATAAATTGGACCCCACTTGTCCAGAATCTAAGGACACATTTGACAAAGTGGAACATCATAAGATTAAAAGGTTTCTGTAAGCAAAAGAAATAATCAATCAAGTGAAGATGAAGTCCATGGAGTAGGAGAGAATCTTTGCCAGCTCTTCATCTAATAGAAGATTAATATAAAGAATATATAGAAATACTAAAAACAGCAGAGTAAAGAAAACAAACAACTCAATTACAAAATGGGCTATGGATCTGAGCAGAAAGTTCTCAAAATAACAAATAAAATTGATTAGGTGATACTACAGAGAAGGCTTAGCAATACAAGTACTGGATGCTCTTTCAGAGGACCTGAGTCTGTTTCTCAGCACCTACACAGTGGATCACAGGGACCTGTAACCCTAGATATCAGAGGTTGGGGGGGATCTAATACTCTTCTGGTCTCTAAAAGTATTGCACACATGACATGGAAAAGCTACCATGTACATAAAATTTAAAAAAATAAAGAAGACCTTTGAAAAATGGCTAAAAATTATCTCCCAAAGTATTTATTAGGGAAATGGGAATTAGAGCTACTTTGAGGCTTCATCTTACCCAAGTATGACTGGCTAATTTCAAGAAGAAAATTGTCAGCCAAGCATATTGGTACACACCTTTAATCGCAGCATTCATAAAACAGATGCAGACATCTCCGTGAGTTTGAGGCCAGCCGGGGCTATATAGTTAGTTCCAGAATAGCCAGGGCTACAAAACGAGAGAGAGAGAGAGAGAGAGAGAGAGAGAGAGAGAGAGAGAGAGAGAGAGAGAGAGAGAGAACAAATGCTGGATCTGTATCTCCAAAGAAAGACAACCACTCATTCACTGTTGATAGTCTTTTCAAACTGGTCACCTGCTCGAAAAATCAGTGGATAACTGTAAACAGCCAAAAAGAAAAAATCTGCCTATATGGCTATATCACGCCTCAGCATTGGCCAGTGTTCGCAACCTCTGCCTCCACACACACTTGCTCAACCATTCTCATACGCCTCTATTGGTAATAGTTGGGAAATAAAAACAACTCTTAAGTCCTTCATTAAAGGCTCTTTGGTGTGTATCACGATGGAATATTATTCTGCTTAAAAGAAAAATAAAATAATAAAAATTGCAGGTAGATGAATAGACTTCGACACTTTTATGCCAAATAAGGTAACCCAGACCCAGAAAGACTAATGCTGCATGTTCTCCCTTCTTTGTGGTTTTGATCTTTTGATGTAAGTTTATAGGCTGGATAATTCACAGAAATCAGGGAAATAAAAATAGATTGTTAAGTGAAAGGAGAAAGTAGGAAGACTCTCTTGATGGGGATAATAGGACATGACGCAATGAAGCGGAGAGATAGGGAAAACAGTGATTTAACTGAGAAGTGGGAGGGAAGCCAGTACAGAAGGAGGGAGGCAGTACAGACAACACCAAGGTCATTTTTTAAAATGTTATAGGAAATAATCATTTTATGTTTACTTAAATTACATAGAACCTGTACAAATATTATATGTATTAAAATTTAAGTAAAGCTATGCCACTGGGAACAACAAGGGTCTTTCCAAGAAACACAGACTATCTAACAAAAAGGTCAGGCTATCCCAGTACATTTCCAAAGCAATATATACTTTTGCAATTTTGTTTGTCTCCCAGAATTTGAAGGTATGAACTTATTGGTGTAAGTACAACTCAATTCAGATGCAGAACCTGAACAAACTGAACTGAATCTGACCTGAAAGCCTCCTTTCTGAAGACTGGCTATCATAATATCAGAAGTAGATATGAAAGCTACCAAAGGAGAAAAGCAGTCAGTAGTCCTACTGTGACTTGACACCTGTCATGTGCATCAAGGAACTGTCCAGCAAGATAAACCAAAAGGGATTTTAAAATTTTTTTATTGGATATTTTCTTTATCTACATTTCAAATGTTATCCCCCTTCACCGTTTCCCTTCCGGAAACCCCCTATCTCATCCCCCACCCCCTGCATCCATGAGGGTGCTCCCCCATCCATCTACCTACTCCCTCCTGCCTTCCTGCCTTGGCATTCCCTTACACTGGGGACCCTGTTCTCAGTCCAATGGTTGACTGTGAGCATCCACCTCTGCATTTGTCAGACTCTGACAGAGTCTCTCAGGAGACAGCTATATCAGGCTCTGGTCAACATGCAACTCTTGGCATCCACAATAGTGACTAGACTGGTGACTGCAAGTGGGTTGGGTCTCCATGTGCGGCAGTTTCTGGATGGCCTTTCCTTCAGTCCCTGCTCCATACTCACTCTGTCTTTCCTTCTGGGAGTATTTTGTTCCCCTTCTCACACTTTGGTCTTTCTTCTTTTTGAGCTTCCTGTGGTCTGTAAATTATATCTTGGGTATTTTGAGCTTTTGAGATAGTATCCACTTATCAGTGAGAATTTATCATTTGTGGTTTTTGTGATTGGGTTTCCTTACTCAGGCCGATAATTTCTAGTTCCATCCATTGGCCTAAGAATTTCATAAAGTCATTATTTTTAATAACTGAGTAATGCATCTCATTAGATTGTGAGAAAGCATTTGACAGAATTCAACATCGCTTCATGGAAAAAAGTCATGGAAAGAGCATGAATTCAAGGCCCATATCTAAACTTAATAAAAGCCATATACAGCAAATCAGTAGCCAACATTAAACTAAATGGAAGGAAACTTGAATCAACCCCACTATAATCAGGGACTAGACAAGGCTGCCCATTCTCTCCCAACTTATTCAATATAGTACTTGAAGTCCTAGCCAGAGCAATCAGACAATAAAAGGAGGTGAAAGGGATACAAATTGGAAAGGAAAAGGTCAAAATATCAATATTTGCAGATGATATGATTGTATACTTAAGTGACCCCAAAAGTTCCACTAGAGAACTCCTACAGCTGATAAACAATTTCAGCAAAGTGGCTGGATATAAAATTAATTTCAAATCAATAACCTTCCTCTACTCAAAGGATAAACAAGCTGAGGAAGAAATTAGGGAAATGACACCCTTCACAATAGCCACAAATAATATAAAATACCTAAGGTTGACTCTAACCAAACAAATGAAATATCTATATGTCAAGAACTTCAAGTCTCTGAAGAAAGAAATTGAAGAAGGTCTCAGAAGATGGAAAAACCTCCCATGCTCATGGATTGGCAGGATTAGTATAGTAAAAATGGCTATCTTGCCAAAAGCAATTACAGATTCAATGCAATCTCCATCAAAATTTTAGCCCAAAAGGTTTAATAGCACCATATAACATCTTGAAAATAACCAACAGCCATCTAATTGGATATAAGACCTTCCCAATAGGTGATAATTTGTGCTTGGGCTGCCAATCACTGCTCATGTATGGTCAGGTCATGTTTCCTAGAGGATTAGACACTACTGCCACTTCTGTACACCATTCTTAACTCCATTGTAAATATGCCACCTTATATCCACAGATAATTGTGGGTGTCATCCCCCCACCATAGGGAGGAGTTGGAAAGAGGAGAGGGAGGGAAAAATGTAATACAGTATTCATACATGAGATTATTTTAAAACCTTACATAAAAAAGGATTATATTATTTGACACAAACCTGTATCTATGAGATAGTGTGAACTCTAGTCCTTTTTGCTCTTCTGTACTATGTGTGGGTGTCAGCTTTTAGCAAAAATATTCAAGGACAATTTTTAAAAAATGAATATTGAAATAAGACTATTGCCAAGTTAAAAATTTCTCCCTCATGTTTACTTTCCAAAAAAATTTCAAATGTGACTTTTGAACATGGCCATGATATTTATATTAAAATAAATGGAGAGGAGCAGATTCCACTCTGGAAAGATTATTTATATGTTGAGTCTTATGAGAGGGTCATTTTCACTACAGAATAATCAGTTGCATAATTTTATGAATCTCTAATCATGATCTACAATGGTTACTCCTCCTCCACTGTTCTTATTTTTTATTTAACAGTTTTATTAGTAAACTGATGAGGGTAAGAAACAATGTATCAAACAGCCTTTTATCATGAGTTAAACTGAAGAAAAAAACCCTACAATTTTAGCTTAAAAAATTAAAGTCAGGTATGTTCTTTTGTTTTTATACAGTGGAAATTTGCATCTTAATATCTCATTTTTATTTTATTTCAATTTTATATTTATTTTCATTTACTCATTTTACATCCTGATTGCTGTCCCACCTTCTGGTATCCTCCCTCACACAAGTCCCTCTCCTCATTCCTGTTCTCCTTCTTCCCTGAGAGGATGGAGGCCCACCCAAGTATCCCTCAACCCTTGCATATCAAGTCTCTCTAGGGCTTTGTGCATGCTCTCCCACTGAGGCCAGACATGGTAGCCCAGTTAGGGCACCATATTCCATAGATAGGCAACAGCTTTTGGGTCAGTCAGCTGCTGGCTGGAGTCTCTCAGAGGAGAGTCAGCTAGGTTCCTGTCTGCAAGTGCAAAAGAATATCATTAATAATGTCAGAAGTTGGTGCTTGCCCGTGGGATTAGTTTCAATTTCTTTTTAACTAATTTGTTTCTAACTGATCGATTTAGCTCTGATTTTGATTATTTCCTGCCTTATACTCCTCTTTGGTGTGCTTGCTTCTTTTTTTCCCAAGAGCTTTCAGATGTACTTTTAAAGGGCTAGAATAAGAACTAATTTCTTTATGGAGGCACTTGGTACTATGAATTTTCCTCTTAGCACTGCTTTCATTGTGTTCCTTAAATTTGAGTATGTTGTGCCTTCATTTTCACTTAATTCTAGAAAGCCTTTAGCATTTCTTTCTTTCTTCCCCCACCCAGAGATCATTGAGTAGACATTTGTTCAATTTCCACGAGAGTGTAGACTTTTTGTTATTTCTGTTGTGAAGTCTAGCTTTCATCCATGGTGATCTGATAGGATAAAGGCATTGCTCCAATTTTCTTGTATCTGTTGAGTTTGCTTTGTGATCACCTGTATGGTCAATTTTGGAGAAGTTTCCAGGAGGTGCTGAGAAGATTGTATATTCTTTTGTGTTTGGGCAAAATGTTCTGTAGATACATATTAGGTCCATTTTACAGTCATAATGTCTGTTAGTTTCATTATTTCTCTCTTTAGTTTCTGTGTTGACGACTTATTATTTGCTGAATGTGGAGTGTTGAAGCCTCCCACTATGAATGTGTGAGGTTTGATGCATGATTTAAACTCTAGCAATGTTTCTTTTACAATTGTAGTTGCCCTTGTATTTGTGGTATAAATGTTCAGAATTGAAATTTTTCCTTTCATGAGTATGAAGTGTCTTTTCCTGTCTCTTTTGATCAATTTTGATTGAAAGTCTATTTTATTAGACATTAAAATGGCTACTCCAGCTTGCACTGTTCTTATAATTGTTGTGGCAGTTCATTCTAATGTTATTGCCATTCATTGGTTTGTGGATTACAGAGACAGAATTCTACATAGTTCTAATTAACAGATAACCTTTCAGCAAAAGCACTCCAAAGGTTTCTCTTAGTAATCAAGAAAAATCTTTAATTTTATCTCGATTGTGTTTGCATTTCTAGAAGTCTAATTGGTTTCCTCGGGTTCAATTTATATAGATTGTTCTTTTCTCAGATGGATCCTCACATCTCTACCACATTTATAATATGAACTTACCTTTTGTAATTATTTAATCTAAAAGTAATTACAACAAATAAGACATACAGCTTTGATCATTTTTCATATGATTTAATATGTATTAAGCTGTGTATTCTTTATGCCACTAACATTTTCAGAGTTTGAAAGATGATATAATTGGATAAAGATACTCATTTTATGATTATGAATGTTGCATATGTAGAAATAATAGAAAAAACCCTGAAACAATTATGCTCAAATGTAGAAGAAAACTACTGTTTTGTTCTTTATGAAGTATAGAAAAATTATGTGAAACAGCATAGGATAAAATTTTCTAAACATGTATTAGACACTGTCTTAGAGTTTTATTTCTGGGAAAGGACATCATGACCAAGGCAATTCTTATAAGAGAAAGCATGTAATTGGGGCTGGCTTACAGTTTCAGAGGTTTAGCCCATTATCATCATGGTGGGAAGCATAGTGGTGTAAGCGCAGACATGATACTGGGAGTTCTCTTGATCTACAGGCAACAAAGAGGAGACTGTCTGTCTCACTGAGCATAGCTTGGGTATATGTAATGACAAGGCCCACCTTCAGGGTGACACATTTCCTCCAACAAGGCCACAACTACTCCAACAAAGCCACATCTACTCCAACAGTGCCATACCCCAACAATGCCACTTCCTATGTGTCAAGCATTCAAGCACATGAGTCCTATTCAAACTACCACAGATACTAAAGCATCATATGTTCCTCAGAAATGGATAGCCCTATCAATTCATTCATATTCAACTTTAGTCCTGTATGTGAATAGTGAACAGTGGTTAAACTCAAGCTTGGCATTCAGACACTTATTTGTAACTTTTATAATTGTCAGAAGCATAAACCATCACTGGGGTTATGATGTAATATGTGTCTTTATTCTGACTGTCTATCCATTGGACACTTGGTATAGCATTACTGACATATTTACAACTTCTTTATTTAAGTCAAAAATCCAGTATGGAGGGCTTGTGAATGACTCAGTCAATAAAACGCTTACTGCCAGGTCTAAGAACCTGAGTTCAATTCCTGGGACTCAAGTGTTGGAAGGAGGATATCAACTCTCATTAGTTGTCCTCTCATCTCCACACACATGGAGTGCCATGTGCATTCATGCATGCATGTACATGCACAGTAATAATTAAATCCAAAAACAATTTAAAAAACTTAAAAAATTCCAGCACAGATGGGAAGGAGTACTCAAGTCCCCACCTCTAATGGCTACTGGCTGCTGTTAACAGAAAATTCACTAATTTTAAGAATCCGGTCATTAGGACGTAATTCATGCCTCATGCTCCATTGGATAGCACTATACACTCTCATTTATTGTTAGCATTACCAGAACTCAATAGTAATCATTAAAAAATAACAAATTTGAAGGGGAATGTGTTTAGTGAGTTCATGTGAGAGATGGAGAGATGTAGTGAGAAGAATGGAGAAGGCCAAAATACATTGTATGCATGTATGAAACGTGCAAATAATTAATAAAAATTGGAAAAAACCTTTAGTTGTTGGATGTGGCCCCTGGTATGTTTAAACTCTCACATTCATGCATATATGGACTCTTTAACTGGACTTAATAGATTATCACAAAAATATACAGGGAGTTCAATGTAGCATGTTGGGGGAAAACACAAGTTTTTAGGGGGAAATAAGGGTACATATGCTCATGCTTAATTTTATACATTTATAAATTTTTTAGAAATATAAAATTATTGGATGTTTGTATTTCTTCTATGAGAGACACTGGTCTATTTTCTTAACCCATGACGTAGAAATTTCTGGTTTCTTTGGAGACTCAACTATCTCCTGTGATGTTTTCTGGAAATTGTGTTATGAGACAATGTTTTTGCTGAGGCAGACAGCTGAGAACAGACCTGTGGTGTTTTTCTGGAAGCAGGATGGAAAAGGGGCACATGATGTTTTGTTAGATCAGGTACTAGAGAGAACATGTGATGTTTGGAAAGTGTATAAAGATAACCCAAAAGAGAGTGGACGATGCTGTATAGTATTGAGTTGCCTTGTCATTCTTTGCTGTCCATCATTTTGTGTGACTTCATAGAGAGAATCACTATCAAAAAACATCTGGTGGGGTTCTAGCTGTTTCTTTCTGCTGCTGCTGACTCAGGCTGATTGGCAGAGCACTGCAGTTTCTTCTGGATTAAACTGCTGTTCCTGATTTGTAAATGATATTTGTGAGTAGATCAAGCTATGCTTGCTGATTTGTGTGAAATGAACTGGTCATATCCTGACAACACAGATTGGATTTGCTAGAACGAACTATTTCTTTAAAAAATTTATTGGATATTTTATTTATTTTCATTTCAAATATCTTCTTTCCCAGTTTCCCCTCTTGAAACCTCCTATTCCATCCTCCCTCCCCCTGCTTCTATGAAGATGCACCCCTACCCAACCACCTACTCCCACCTCCACACTCTGGCATTCGCCTACCCTGGGGCATTGAGCCTACCCCAGGACTAAGGACCTCTCCTCTTATTGATGTCCTCTGCTACATATGCAACTGGAGCCATGGATCCCTCCATATGTACTCAGTGGTTGGTGGTTTAGTCCCTGGGAACTCTGGGTGGGAGTCATCTGATTTCTTTGTGTGCCCTATTAACCTTTCCCTTCCATTACCACTGGTGGGTGGTGAGATAAAAAAAAGATTAAAAGAGTTATAAATCTTTATTGCAATAGGCCTTAAAAATATAAGCCTACAGGCCTACTTATTAATTGTCAGGAGAATTGATAGTCTAATAGTTCATTCAATTTTGATGTCAATTCCTCTAAGATATAACTGATAAGTATTTTCTCCTATCCTGTAAGCTGTATTTTCTTTTTTTGGCTGAGAGTTTCTGTTGATGCACAGAAGTCTGTTTACTGCCTTTGACTCTTACCTTAATATCTAGTTGACCAATATAACATTAAAATCATGGCAGCATTCAGATTATAAAGCTAGGTCACGAGAGATTAAATTTCTGTTGACTCATCTGATATACTCTGTATGAAATTCTTCCAACCTGAGGTTGTTAGGATATGAGAGAATTTAAATTGACCATGTTGTGAGATTGAGTGAATGGGTCCATAAGCTAAGTAGATGCCTACTCTTCTGCCATTCCCACTTCCAAATATAGGAACTCCAAATACAGTTGTGTAAGATATACAGAGCATCTCCATCAAAGTTGTCTCTTGCCAAACTCTTGATACTTAGAAATTATGAAATATCATAAACTTACTTTAATGCATTCAGCATTGGGGCAATTTAAAAAAATATAGCAATAGATAACTATGCTGGCTACGTTTATGTCAACTTGACATGAGCTAGAATTATCAGAGAAGAGGTAACTTCAATTTTAAAAATGTTCCCCACAGAAGACAGAGTTATAGAAAAGACTGTAAGACGTTTTCCTAATTAGTTATTGATGGGGAGGGCCCCATCCATTGTAGTGGAGCTTTGGCTAGAAGTCTTAGGATCTATTAAGAAGGCAGGCTGAGAAAATCATAACGTGCATACGAGTAGACATCACTCCTCCGTGACCCCTACATCAGCTTCAGACTCCTAGTGTGTGCCCTCTAGAGTTCTGCCACCCATGATAAACAATGATGTGGGAACATAAGCCAATTAAATCCTTTGATTTCAAGTTACTTTTAGTCATAGTGTTTCATAACAGCCACAGTACCCCTAACTAAGACAGTAACAAAAATAATTCTGCTACCTTGAAAGGAAGTTGCCATTATTAAAACAAAAAATGTCAATGATTTGGGGACTAAATATTACTTGTAAATGGCAATCAATTAGGCTCAAATGCTTTTGCAAGAAGTCTACAGGTTTTTGAAGAGTTTGCCACTGTAAGTCAAAGTGTATATTCTTCTATTATTGGGATATAATATGCCTCAAGGATGAACATTTATTAAAGGTTTGGTAAAGTTTTCAGCACAACTGGGAAGTAGTGGAACCTTTAGGATGTGAGCCTAGGAGGAGGAGGCCGGGCTACAAAGTGAGTGAGCTTGAGAGAGAAATTGTTACTCTGGTTCCTCTTTTCCTTTCTCTCTTTGCTGCCATGATGTTTTGATGTGAAGTCTTGCCCATCAGTGGTTACTGTGAACCCCTCAATCAAGAGGATTGTATTACTTTTGGCTGGAATCTCTAAAGCCATAAAGCAAAACAAACGTTTCATTATTTATAAGACTACAGTGATAGGAAATCACACCACTGGTGCGATAAAACACTTACAACTCCACGGAGAGCACACTCATAATAGGACTAATATAAACATATTTAACTCACTTTGATAAAGCACCCAGAGCTATTCAGTGGAAGAAAGATTTCTATTTACAAATTGCACTTATGCATTAGATATCCAGTTGCAATGAAAAAAATTAAACACACAGAACAAATATACTGCCTCAAAGTGAACCACGGGCCTACAGGCAAATTACAAAACCAAAATCTCTATGAAACATCAAAGAAATTCTACATGATAAGGAGATTTATAATGTGGTTTTATATCCCACATAAAAATCATTTAATAAAAATGGTTAATTGGGGTGTATTTAGTTATTTTAAAATCTATCAGTAATTTTTGACTCTCTTTGTAAGAATGAAAATCCAAAACATCAACTGAAAGAAGTATTTGCAAATTACATTTGTCCAGAATGTCTTACATGCAAAATATACAAAAAAGGATCTTACATCTCAACAGTAAACATTAAAAGATCAATTTAAAAAAGAGAGGTAAAAGATCTGAACATAAATTGGCATACTAAACTGCTTAACCTTTTCTACAAATATATAATTAACACCAAAACAAATACTTCATAGTTTTTAGTATGACTGAAATCTACACTGATCTCAAGCCTTAGAGATAATCACTTAAACTGTGCTTATTAGACGAGACAAGACAGACAGACAAACAGACAGACAGACAGGAAGGAAAGAAGGAAGGAAGGAAGGAAGGAAGGAAGAAAGGAAGGAAGGAATGAAGGAAGGAAGGAAGAAGAAAAAGAACATTATAAACTCTTAATTCATTACTTTGGAGAATGAAAAACACTACAGCCAATTTGGAATATTTGAAAAGCTACTTACAGTACTACAGAATAATCTAGAAGCAATGATTCCTGATATTTGTACAAACAAGGTGAGAACTTATGTCTGCATAGTTAAATGAGTGCAAATATTTTTAGCAACTGTATTTACAATTATGAAACAAACAGAAATAACTAAGCGATCTCTGAATTTATTGATGAAAAGGAATGGAATAGCCCACAAACAGAAATGAATGTTAAACATAAGTTGTTGCTAAGTGAAAAGAGGAAAGAAGAAACTGCATCTTCCACAGTTCCATTTCTATGCCATTCTAGAAGAGAGAAAGTATGACAGTTCTAACGGGGCTGTATCTGTTAGGGCTTCTGATAGGGAAGAGAATTGAATGAGGAAAGCATAAACGACTTTAGAGGTAGTGATAAGTGCTATAGTAATGTATTGTACTCTAATGACAGATTTATGATGCTATAGCCTTGTCAAAAGCCCATAGAAACTTAAATAACTGAATAAACTTAGAGCATGAAAAATAAAGATAAACACTTAAACGTCTGTGTGATCCTAGAATTAAATTTCACTTATGACAAATGAATGTAACTCTATTATGAATGTTTAGAATAACATAACTGAAGTACGCTGATTTGAAAATGAAGAGGAAATGGAATCAATTTAAAAATATCTGTACTGTGTATGGTAAATTCTAGTAGGGATGTTATAATGGTTCTGATATTACTGTCCAGGTAAACAGAACTTCAATTGAACATTTAAATAATTAGATAAGAACTAACGAATGTAAGTTTTCACTCTTGGAGTAGTAATTACAGGAAGTAGGAGGAGAAGGAAGAATGATGGATGCAATGAGCAGTCAGTGTTGGAGACATTAGTGCAAGCATATTTTTAGCTTAATATAGTTTGATAGATATACACAGAAGTAATGATGGGTATTTGACACACATAGTTTACTATATACCTATATATTCTTTGACTTGCAGAATAGGCTGAACTTAATAAATGATAATTCAGTAACAAGGAATAGACCTAGATGTTAGTTAACTTTTGGATTCTAATGTATATTTTAAATAAAATAACCTAAAGATTTTGGGAGAAATTGCTATTTATAGAGCAGGGGAAGGGAATATATATAAGCAGCTTGCTCCAGATGTCATAAAGAATCAATAATGTTTCAAAGGAAGGAACACTTCAAAACATTGCAATAGTTTTAATCTACAATTTTCTTTGCTGACTAAGCACACCTGAACACTTTTAAATGTGCAAATGGATGTATTTATTTTCTTTTTTATTTATTAGATATTTTTATTTACATTTCAAATGTTATCCCCATCACGGTTTCACATCCATAAACCCTAATCCCATTCCCCTCCCCCTTATTTTATGAGGGTGTTTACTCTCCTCCCCCATAACTACCCAATCCTTCTCACCTCCCTACCCTGACATTTTTCTACACTGGGGTGGGGGTGTAGAGCCTGGGCATTAACAAGGTCTTCTCTTCTCATAAGTGCCCAAAAAGGCCATCCTCTTCTACATATGCAGTTGAAGCCATGGGTCTGTCCATGTGTACTCTTTGGATTATGGTTTAGTCCCTAGAAGCTCTGGTTGGTTGGTATTGTTGTTCTGATGGGGTTCATCTTCTTTAATCCTTTCTCTTACTCTTCCAATGGGGACCCCATTCTCAGTTCAATGGTTGGCTGTGAGCACCTGCCTCTGTATTTGTTATGTTCTGAAAGAACCTCCCAGGAGACAGCTGTATCAGGCTACTGTCACTCTGTACTTCTAGGCATCAGCAATATTGTCTGGGTTTGTTGGCTGTAGGAATATGGACTGGATCAACAGGTGTGGGAGCCTTTCCTTGAGTCTCTGCTCCAAACTTTGTCTCTATATTTCTTCCTATGGATAATTTTTGTTCCACTTTCTAAGAACAACTGAAGCATTGGCACTTTGGTTATCCTTCTTGACCTTCATGTGCTCTGGGGACGGTATCTTTGGTAATGTGAGATTTTCTGATAATATCCACTCATTAGTGAGTATATACAATGTGTGTTGTTTTGTGATGTGTTACCTTACTCAGGATGATATTTTCTAGTTCAGTCTATTTTCCTATGAATTTTATGAAGTCATTGTTTTTGATAACTGAGTAGTATTCCACCGTGTAGATGTACCACATTTTCTGTATCCATTCCTCTGTTGAGGAGCATCTTGGTTCTTTCAAGCTTCTGACTATTATAACTAAGACTGCTATGAATATACTGGAACATGTATCTTGTTATATGTTGGAGCATCTTTTGGGTATATGCCCAAGAGTGGTATAGTTGGGTCCTCAGGTAGTACTATGTCCAATTTTCTAAGGAATCTCCAGACTGATTTCCAGAATGGTTGTACCAGCTTGCAATCGTACCAACAATGGAGGAGAATTCCTCTTTCTCCACATCCTTGCCAGCAGCTGTTATCATATGAGTTTCTGATCTTAGCCATTCTGACTGGTACAAGGTAGAATCTCAGAATTGTTTTGATTTGCATTTCCCTGATGACAAAGGCTGTTGAACATTTCTTTAGGTTCTTCTCAGTCATTTGATATTCCTCAGCTGAAAATTCTTTGTTTAGCTCTGTACCCATTTTTAATAGGGTTATTTAATTCTCTAGAGTCAAACTTCATGAGTTCTTTGTATATTTTGGATATTAGCCATCTATCAGATGTAGAATTGTTAAAGATCCTTTCCCAATCGTTGGTTGCCATTTGTACTAATGACTGTGTCCTTTGCCTTACAGAAGCTTTGCAATTTTATGAGGTGACACTTGTTGATTCTTGATCTTAGAGCATAATCCATTGGTGTTCTGTTCAGGAAATTTTCCCCAGTGCCGTGTGTTCAAGGCTCTTCTCTACTTTTTCTTCTATTAGTTTGAATGTATTCTTCTACATGCTGACCTCCAGTTGAACCAGCACCATTTGGTGAAAACGCTATCTTTTTTCCACTGGATGGTTTTAGCTCCTTTGTCAAACATCAAGTGACCATAGGTGTGTCGGTTCATTTCTGGGTCTTCAATTCTAATCCACTGATCTCCCTGCCTGTCTCTATACCAATATCATACAGTTTATATTATTATTGCTTTGTAATAGAGCTTGAGGTCAGGGATGGTGATTTCCCCAGAAGTTCTTTTATTGTTGAGGATAGTTTAAGGTATCCTGGATTTTGTTATTGCAAATAAATTTGCAAATTGCTCTTTCGAACTCTATGAAGAATTGAGTTGGAATTTTGATGATGATTGCACTGAATCTGTAGATTGCTTTAGACAAGATGGCCAATTTTACAATATTAATCCTGCCAATCCATTAGCATGGGAGATCTTTCCATCTTCTGAGATCTTCTGCAATGTCTTTCTTGAGAGCTTTGAAGTTTTGCCTATATATCTTTCACTTGCTTGGTAAGAGTCACACCGAGGCATTTTATGTTATGTGGGCCTACTGTAAATGGTGTCATTTCCCTAAATTCTTTTTCAGCCTGTTTATCTTTGAATAGAGGAAGGCTACTTATTTGTTTGAGTTAATTTTATATCCAGTCACTTTGCTGAAGATTTTTTTATCAGTGTTGGTAGTTCTCTGGTGGAACTTTTTGGGTCTCTTAAGCATACTATTATGTCATCTGCAAATAGTGATATTTTGACTTCTTCCTTTCCAATTTGTGTCCCTTTGACCTCCTTTTGTTGTCTGATTGATCTAGGACTTCGACTACTATATTGAATAATTGTGGAGAGAGTGGACAACCTTGTCTAGTCCCTAATTTTAGTGGGATTGCTTTATGTTTCTTTCTATTTTCTTTGATTTTTGCTACTGGTTTGCTGTATATTACATTTACTATACTTAGATATGGGTCTTGAATTCCTTATCTTTCCAATGCTTTTAACATGAAGGGGTATTGAATTTTGTTAAATGTTTCCTCAGTATCTAATGAGATCATTGTGGTTTTTTTCCTTTGTGTTTGTTTATACAGTGGATTACATTGATGGATTTTCGTATATTGAACTATTGCTGCATCCCTGGGATGAAGCCTACTTGATCTTGATGGATGATGGTTTTGATGTATCCTGATAGAATTCTGCACTAAACCCATTTGGTCCTGGGCTTTTTTTTTTTTTTTTTTTTTTTTTGGGGAGATTTTCAATGACTGCTTCTATTTCTTTAGGAGTTATGTGATTATTTAGATGGTTTATCTGTTACTGATTAACTTGGTACCTTGTATCTATCTAGAAAATTGTCCATTTCATCCAGATTTTCCCATTTTGTTGAATATTGGCTATTGTGGTAGGATCTGATGATTTTTGAATTTCCTCAGATTCTGTTGTTATGTCTTTCTTTTTATTTCTGATTTTGTTAATTTGGGTACACTCTCCGTGCTCTCTGGTTCATCTGGCTACCAGTTTATCTGTCTAGTTGATTTTCTCAAAGAACCAGCTCCTGGCTTTGTAGATTCTTTGTATAGGTTTTTTTTTTGTTGTTGTTTGTTTGTTTGTTTGTTTGTTTGTTTTATTTCTACTTGGTTGATTTCAGCCCTGACTTTGATTATTTCCTGCCTTCTACTCCTTTTAGGTATATTTGCTTTGTTGTTGTTGTTGTCGTTGTTTTGTTGTTCTGAGCTTTTAGGTGTGCTATCAAGCTGCTAGTGTGTGCTCTCTCCAGTTTCTTTTGGGAGGCACTCAAAGCTATGAGTTTTCCTCTTAGCACTGCTTTCATTCTGTTCCATAAGTTTGGGTATCTTGTGCCTTCATTTTGATTAAATCTGAAAAGGTCTTTAATTTCTTTCTTTCTTTCTTTCTTTCTTTCTTTCTTTCTTTCCTTCTGTCTGTCTGTCTGTCTTGACCAAGTTATCATTAAGTACATAGTGTTCAACTTCCATGTGTATATGAGCTTTAGGTCATTTTTGTTGTTATTGAAGACCAACCTTATTCTGTGGTGATCTATAGGATGCATGGTATTATTTCTATCTTCTTTTATTTGTTGAGGCCTGTTTTGTGAATAATTACGTGATCAATTTTGGAGATGGTACCATGAGATATTGAGAAGAAGATACATTCTTTTGGGTTTTTTTTTTTTTTGGATGAAATGTTATATAGATATGTGTTAAATATTTTGGGTTCATAACTTCTGTTAGTTTTTCTGTGTCTCTGTTTGTTTTTTGTTTCTATGATCTATCCATTGATGAGAGTGGGGTGTTGAAGTCTCCCACTATTATTATGTGAGTTTTAACATATGTTTTGAGTTTAATAAAGTTTCTTTTATGAATATAGGTGCCCTTGCATTTGGAGGATAGATATTCAAGATTGAGAGTTCATCCTGATGAATTTTTCTTTTGATGAATATGAAGTGTCCTTCTGTATCATTTTTCATGACTTTTGATTGAAATTTGATTTTATTTGATATTAGAATGTCTACTCCAGCTTGTTTTTTGGGACCATTTGCTTGGAAAATCGTTTTCTAACCTTTTACTCTGAGGTAGTGTCTGTCTTTGTCACTGAAGTGCGTTTCCTGTATACAGCAAAGTGCTGGGTCCTCTTTACGGATCCAGTCTGTTAGTCAATATCTTTTTATTGGGGAATTGAGTCTATTGATGTTGAGAGGTATTAGAGATTAATAATTGTTGTTTTCTGTTATTTTTGTTTTCAGGGGTAGAATTATGGTTGTGTGGCTCTCCTCTTTTGTGTTCGTTGCAAGAAGATTATTTTCTTGCCTTTTCCTGGTTGTAGTTTCCCTCCTTGTGTTGGGGATTTCCATCTATTAACCTTTGTAGGGCCAGATTTGTGGAAAGATATTATGCAAATTTGGTCTGGTTATGAAATATCTTGGTTTCTTCCTCTACGTTAAATGAGAGTTTTGCTGGATATAGTAGCCTGGGCTGGCATTTGCATTCTCTTGGGGTCTGTATGACATCAGTTCAGCATCTTCTGGCTTTCATAGTCTCCAGTGAGAAATGTGATGTAATTCTGATAGGTCTGCCTTCAAATGTTACTTCACCATTTTCTCCTACTGCTTTTAATATTCTTTCTTTGTTTTGTGGATTTGGTGTTTAGGCTATGTGATAGGAGGAATTTCTCTTCTGGCCCCATGTAGGGCGCCCTCAAGTGGTGAACAACAGTACTGCGCATGCCAGGTTTTGCACCTGGTGTCAGTTGGCCAGTAATATGCTAATGAGGGGGCGGTACCATGCTAGTGAGGTGATTCATTCTCCGCCAATCCCTGGAGGACAAGTAGTGGGGTGATATGTGGGATGACAGTGGGGTGATGTGGGTGACCCATGCCCCGGGCCAATCCCTGAAGGATTATTAGCATACTGTTGTGTATATAAGGCGAGCGCTCTTGCTGCTCGAGGTCCCCGTATCAGCAATGAAGGTGTCCTGCAATAAAGGCTGTTGACAAGGATCCGATGGTGTTGCGTCTTCCTTGCTGGAGGAGGTAAGCAGACAACCACTTGTCGCGCGCCCAATGTCTCGCCAGCAAGAATGACTCGCGGCAACAGGATTCTTCTGCGAACAAGCCTTTATTGTACAGCTCTCTTGAACAGGGGACAGGGGACATCAAACAGCAAGAGCGCTTGCCTTATATACACAACAGTATGCTAATAATCCTTCAGGGATTGGCGGGGCATGGGTCACCCCACTGTCACCCCACTGTCATCCCACTATCACCCTACTACTTGTCCTCCAGGGATTGGCGGAGAATGAATCACCTTACTAGCATGGTACCGCCTCCTCATTAGCATATTACTGGCCAACTGACACCAGGTGCAAAACCTGCGCATGCGCAGTACCGTTGTTCACCACTGGAGGGCGCCCTACAGTCCCATCTATTTGGAGTTATGTAGGACTCTTGTATGATTATGGGCATCCCTTTCTCTAGGTTAGAGAAGTTTTTTTTTTTCTATAATTTTGTTGAATATATTTACTGGCTATTGAAGATGGAAATCTTTGTTGTCTTCTATACCTATTATCCACTGGCTTCATGTATTTCTTCTTTTAAGAAAGTTTTTTTCAGAATGAGGTATGAAGAAATGCTATCTTCTGCACACGACATATCCATTAGAGTCATGAACAGCCACTGTCCTTATTTGCACAAGATAAAGCAAATCAAAACTCTAGCCTGGACTGAGAGGATGAAGATGACTCCTGCTATCATCCCTAACAAAGATACTATCCATAATTGATAGACAGTGGCAAAGTAAAATAGTTTTTCTCCAAAAGAGTCTCACTGGGTACAATAATCACACTTGAGAGCAGGCCCTATATTAAGTATTGTTCATACAGTCATATCCATATGGAGAAACCCAATAAGACACTGAAAAAACTGGTCTCCCAGAGGGGCTCAAGAAAGGTGGCAGATTTCACCTTGGGAGTCCAGCTATGAGTTTTTAACAAACAACTTTTCAGTGTATGCAAAGACAAGCAACTTTGGATTCTTCTTCCTGAATATTTACACACTGAGATAGCTGACATATATGCACAAACCTATACATATATATTTATATACATTTATATATGTATATATATATTTGCATTTCAAATGTTATCCCCATTGCTGGTTTCCCCTCCAAAAACACCCTATCTCACCCTCCCTCTCCCCTGCTTCTATGACTGTGCTTCCTAAATATAACCTGTTCAGTATGTATAATATTTCTTGCATGTATGTTACAGAGATGGTCATTTGGTATTGGTTAACTAATTGTACTCTCCCATCGGGAAGACCATATTTCCCACTCTCAACACTCCTTAGTTGCCTGTAGTTTTTGTGTAGGCTTTAGGTTTTGTGCATTACTCTCTTTGCTTTGTATCTCCACTGGCATCATCCTTGTTCAGCTCATAGTTGGGCAGTCATATTGATGAAGCTTTATGTGTAAGATCCATCATTTATAGCTGATTCGAATTCCTCCTCCCTTCAGGCTATGTCTCATAGTACTAGAATGCACCATGCAAGCTTCCAAAGGATGGAGGAAACTAGTAATCCCACCCAACTAAAATGTCTATGAATTTTTTAATGGAATCCTCATTGGAAGCAAGAATGCTACATTTTCATGAGCTCACAGAGCTTTTAAAATCAATTGGTGATATAACCATTTGAGCTAATTGATGTGGGCATGTTGGAAAAATGTCTGTTTCTTCTTGTTCCCTTTAGGTGGACTATTATAATCATTTTGCTTCTTAAGTCCTTTCAATCTGAGGAAACTGTGGGCCCTTTTTAGTATAGTGTCATAAAAATCATGAAGAAAAACAGATAATCAACCACATTTATAGCATCATCAAAATGCTTTAAAGTATGTTTAAGCAATATTAGAAGATTAATACTTTTTGATAAACAGAATAATTACTACAATTTGAAATAATGATGAGAACAAGTGCTTAATTTTAACTATAAAAGCTACCAATTAAAATGAAAGTATTAAAGATTTCTAATGTTAAAAATTATCAAGTGCATCAAATACCATGTTTTTTAATTTTGTCTATATTAATAGTTGCCAAAAGGAAAAGATTTTAGCTATATTACATGTCCTTTCTTATGAAACAAATGTTCCTTATTGAGAATGTTTATACACAAATCTTTCCTACCCATTACCCAAAATAGGTAGAATTACTCAGTCCCTTACCTTTACACACAGCTTTGGTTTGACTTCTAATAAAATGCATTTCCTAACCTCAAAAACCAGAGCCGCAGACTCTATTACAGGAGACTCATAAACTCTCTGCCTTGATGTTACTCTATTTCTCAGTGGGTCTGTCTCCTTTACCTAGAGTAGAGTCTTGCTCATGACAGGTAGTCAATAAGTATTTTCTATACAGATTGATGATGTGCTTCCTGTTGGTGCTCCACACAAAAGCCAGGTTTCTAGTTTCAGATGTGATAATTCAAGAAGACTAATTTAGACTGGGAAGAAAGGAGTCGAACAATGATCAGCCTTTTGAAGGGAAAAATGTCTTTTTAGTCTCTCTCTGCTTGGGTATTTATTTTAGCCTAAGTCCAAACATCCAATCATATACTCTAGAATTAGAAACATGAAATCCACATATAATACTTTGGGTCATTTTCTTTATTTTGCTACATCACATACAAAATTTAATTAACCTTTGACACTATGTACTTCCCATTCTATGAAATCCAAAAGAGATTATATATAAATGACTGTATGACAAGGAACATAGAATGTTGATATCTGTAAAAGGAAGAAGAAATTAACATTAATAACTATAAACAAGGACAACAGTGCAGTCAAGTTATCCCTATAACAAATTTATAATGAATAAAGGTTTCTTAGTCAAGAGTAAAGTAAATATATAAAAGTTTGTTTATAGGGAAATTACATCTAATATATATAACTATCCATTCATTTATACTTCTGTATTTTTCTTTTATAAAAAATACAGTATGTAAAGTCTACAAAAAAACTATGGCCACATAGAAAATTTTAAGAATGTAAAAGTAATGCCAAAATATCAGTTGCTTTTGATAGAAGCCTATATTGTTTTGCATATTTCTTGCTCCTTTTTGAATCTTCCAAATTTACTGAGTCTAGATTACTGACCATGTGGAAATATATTCAGAGGCAGTAGTGTGTTCGTGGGTCATTCCATCTTCCTATCATTCTCCTCTTATTTGGTGCATCATGAGAGAAGTAATAGGAGTCTCAGTTTTAAATGGAACCCTTGAGGGAGAGTACCAGCAGAGAGGTGACTCTGGAGAGGCAAAGACATGATTTCAAAGCAGCTGTTTCACCAAGCAGAGCAGACAATAAATCGAACCCAGGAGAGCTTATCAATCCCATGGCATGAGAACTTTCACAGCTCACAGCTACTAAACCCCTTTTCTCACATCTGCTTCCTTTCCTTTTGATATGATACAATCTGAACTTGCTTGTATAATTCCTCACCTTTCAATCCATGCTTTTTTAATATTTTGTATTTTATTTATTTATTTTTACTTTCTAGATTTTATTCCCTTCAGCCCATGCTTTAATTGACAAAAAAAAAAATACAAAGGAGAATGAGCTAAGGATAATAAAACCCTGACCTTTTGTGTCCTCTCATATATTGGGTTTATTCTCAATTTTGACAAGATTATTCCTGAGATTGTTTAACTTTGTTAAGCATACATATGTCCAAGTGACTTTGTGGGGATAGCTTTTTTTTTTTGGCCCAATTGATAAGATATAATTTCCCACCTAAACATACAAAGCCCAGTACCATTCATCCCTTAAGATAATTAATAACAACCTGTGAATACACAGAGTGGAATCTTTTTTTAATGAAGAATTATCTTTAATAACATATTCATAATTATGGAGATTTTGCTGTACATCTACTACAAATGTGCTGGGAGTCTCATTTCAGGTTGTGTGTGTTGTTTGGTTGGTGGCCCACTCTGAGAGCTCCCAGAAGTCCAGGTTAGTTGACTCTGATAGTCTTTCTGTGGAGTTCCTATCCCTTTCAGGACCTTCCATCTTTGCACCAACTTTTGCTTAAGAGTCCCCAAGTTCCAGCCAATGTTCGGCTATGGGTATATCCATTTGTCTCAGTCTGCTGCTGGGTAGAGTCTCTTAGAGGATGGTTATGCTAGGCTCCTGTCTGCCAGAGTATCATGAATAATGTCAGGGATTGTTGCTTGCTCATGGGATGGGTTTCAAGTTAGGCTGATTATTGGTTTACCATTCCTTCAGTCTCTACTCCATCTTTGTCCCTGCATTGCTATTAGACAGGACACATTTTGGCTTGACAGTTTTGTTAGTAGGATGGTGACCTTATCCATCCACTGGGGGTCCTACCTGGATACAGAAGGTGATCTCTTCAGGTTCCAAGTCCCCATTGTCAGGCATCTCAGCTGAGGTCACCAGCACTGACTCCTGTGAGCCTTCTCATCACAGGTCTCTGCGGCTTCCTAGAAATTTACCTCACTCCCCCACCCCTTGCAGCTGTAGATATCCATTCATTCTCCTGGCCCTCTGGTTCTCTCTCCATCTCTTCCCAAACTTGATATGGCTATCTCTTCCGCTACTGCTCTCCTCTCCTATCCACTTTACTTTCTTCTGCTGCCTTCCATGACTATTTTGCTATTCCTTCTAAGTGTGATTCAAGAATCCTCTCTTGGGCCTTCCTTCATGTTTAACTTCTTTTGGTCTCTAGGGTGTATCATAGGTATTCTGTATTTTATGACTAATAACAATGGATATATACCATGAACATTTTTTGTATCTGAATTACCTCACTCAGGAAGATGTTTTCTAGTTCCATACATTTGCCTATAAATTCATGTCATTGTTATTAATAGTTACATACTACTTCATTTAGTAAATGAACCACATTTTCTGTATCCATTCTTCAGTTGAGGGACATCTGGGCTGCTCCCAGTTTCTGACTATTATGAAAAAAGCTGTTATGAACACAGTACAGCACGTATCCTTATGATATGGGGGAATCATTTGGGTATATGCCCAAAAGAAGTATAGCTGAGTCGTCAGGTAGAACTATTTCCAGTTTTCTGAGAAACCACCAGATTAATTTCCAAAGTGGTTGTACAGCATTGCACTTCCGCCAGCAATGGATGAGTGTTCCCCCATGGCCACAGCCTTGCTGTCCCCTGACTTTTTTTTTTTTTTTTTGGTTCTTTTTTCGGAGCTGGGGATCGAACCCAGGGCCTTGCTCTTCCTAGGCAAGCACTCTACCACTGAGCTAAATCCCCAACCCCTGTCCCCTGACTTTTGATATTAACCATTCTGATGGTGTAAGGTGGAAATTTGGGGTCATTATCATTTGCATTTTCCTGTTTTCCAGATGATTATTGATGTTGAGCAATTTTTTCTCCATCTTTATTAACTTGGGTATTTCTTATTTACATTTCAATTGTTATTCCCTTTCCTGGTTTCCAGGCCAACATTCTCCTAACCCCTCCAACTCCCCTTCTCTATGGGTGTTCCCCTCCCCATCCTCCCACCCATTATCGACCTCCCCCCAACAATCACGTTCACTGGGGGTTCAGTCTTGGCAGGGCCAAGGGCTTCCCCTTCCACTGGTGATCTTACTAGGATATTCATTGCTACCTATGAGGTCAGAGTCCAGGGTCAGTCCATGTATAGTCTTTAGGTAGTGGCTTAGTCCCTGGAAGCTCTAGTTAGTTGGCATTGTTGTTCATATGGGGTCTCAAGCCCCTAAAAGCTCTTTCAGTCCTTTCTCTGAATCCTTCAATGGGGGTCCCGTTCTCAGTTCAGTGGTTTGCTGCTGGCATTCACCTATGTATTTGCAGGATTCTGGCTGTGTCTCTCAGGAGAGATCTACATCCGTTTCCTGTCGGCCTGCACTTCTTTGCTTCATCTATCTTATCTTATATATAACATATATATATATATATATGCCACATGTGGGACAGTCTCTGAATGGTTGTTCCTTCACCATCTGTTCTAAACTTTGCCTCCCTATTCCCTCCCAAGGATATTCTTGTTCCTCTTTTAAAGAAGGAGTGAAGCATTCACATTTTGGTCATCCTTCTTGAGTTTCAAGTGTTCTGTGCATCTAGGGTAATTCGAGCATTTGGGCTAATAGCCACTTATCAATGAGTGCATACCATGTGTGTTTTTCTGTGATTGGGTTACCTCACTCAGGATGATATTTTCCAGTTCCATCCATGTGCCTATGAATTTCATAAAGTCATTGTTTTTGATAGCTGAGTAATATTCCATTGTGTAGATGTACCACATTTTCTGTGACTCAGGTGACAGCAGTTGTTGGTGTGGATGTGGAGAAAGAGGAACACTCCTCCATTGTTGGTGGGATTGCAGACTGGTACAACCATTCTGGAAATCAGTTTGGAGGTTCCTCAGGAAATTGGACATTGAACTGCCTGAGGACCCATCTATACCCCTCTTCGGCATATATCCCAAAGATGCCCCAACATATAACAAGACACATGCTCCACTATACTCATAGCAACCTTATTTATAATAGCCAGAAGCTGGAAAAAACCCAGATGCCCTTCAACAGAGGAATGGATACAGAAAATGTGGTACATCTACACAGTGGAGTACTACTTAGCTATCAAAAACAATGACTTTTTGAAATTCATAGGCAAATGGATGGAACTGGAAAATATCATCCTGAGTGAGGTAACCCTATCACAGAAAAACACACATGGTATACACTCATTGATAAGTGGCTATTAGCCCAAATGCTTGAGTTACCCTAGATGCATAGAACACATGAAACTCAAGAAGGATGACCAAAATGTGAATGCTTCACTCCTTGGGAGGGAATATGGAGGCAAAGTTTAGAACAGATGGTGAAGGAACAACCATTCACAGCCTGCTCCACGTGTGGCCCATGTATATACAGCCACCAAACTAGATAAGATGGATGAAGCAAAGAATTGCAGGCCGACAGGAAATGGATGTAGATCTCTCCTGAGAGACACATCCAGAATACAGCAAATACATTGTGAATGCCATCATTAAAGCACTGAACTGAGAACGGGACCCCCATTGAAGGAATCTTAGAAAGGACTGAAAGAGCTTGAAGTGGCTTGAGACCCCATATGAACAACAATGCCAACCAACCAGAACTTCCAGGGACTAAGCCACTACCCAAAGACTATACATGGACTGTCCCTGGGCTCCAACTGCATATGTTGCAATGAATTGCCTAGTAAGAACATCAGTGGAAAGGGAAGCCCTTGGACATTCCAAGACTGAACCCCTTTTAAATGTGATTGTTGTGGGGAGGGCGGTAATGGGGAGGATGGGGAGGGGAATACCCATAAAGAAGGGGAGGGGAATGGGTTAGGGGGATGTTGGCCTGGAAACCTGGAAGGGGAATAACAATCAAAGTGAAAATAAGAAATACTGAAGTTAATAAAGATGAAAAAATATCAATAAAGTATCAATTTACTACTTGATTATTGATAAACGTGCAAAGTTGTACAAAGTTCTTGTCCATTAGGAAATGATAACAAGTTTCCTAATATCTCATGATTTACAAATCTTGGGGCCTCTGCTGTGTTCTCTAATGTACAGAGACCCCTCAACAAAATGAAGGAGCATTATGAGGCCACACTTAAAATATGAAGAACATTGTGGAGGAAATCTTGGGAAATATTTTCTTTCTGTTTCACTGTCTCAGAACTGGATCCCATTGCCCGTTATAACAATCTCTGTCAATAGATCCTCATTTAGACTTTTATTCTTCTCCTATATTATTTGTCCTCTCCATAATTCCAGCAGACAGGACTGACCATGAGAGTTCCCCAGTGCCCCTTAGAAGGAGCGCAAATCAAATACAAATGATAGATAATATGTCTCCTTCCATTCCTACTCTTCATGGAGATAACAGTAAACTTGGAGGAAATTTCTTGGAGAAAATACTTGCAACAGAGGTGTTTGTGAGCAGTAAAAGATCTGATATGCTAACCCCAATGGGGAAGGAAAATTGAGTCAGAAAAGCTTAAAATGTTGTATACTTATAAGAATATTATTTATTAATCTAATAGTGACTCCTTAAGTCATTATTATCAGTTAAGGGTGTTTGCATCTACAGAGAATCTACTCTGCATCTACTTTGAATCTACTCTGAATCTCTATCCCTTCTCTTCTCACTGGTTTAAACCTTCCAGTGGAATATGTTGACTTGGTCCATTTCACTAAAATTTTTTGACTAAAGAATATGCATAACCCACCCAATTACACTTGATTCAGTTGGAGAACTGATAGAAAACTTTTTATGTGGTATACACATTATGAGGATTAGAAAGCCACTTTCCATGGATAGATGGATCAGCTGTTAAGTGTATGTATTGTTATATCTTAGGACCCAGGTTTGGTTCTCAAACTCATATCAGGCAATTCACATCTATCTGGATGTAACTTCGGCCCCAGGAGGCTCTAACACCTCTGCTCTCCTTAGGCACCTACACTCACATGCACACACCCACACATATACATACGAAGCATACACACAATTTAAAACTAAAATAAAATTTTAATAAAATGCATTCCAGGGAAAGAAAACAGCCAATCAATGAGTGGCAGGTATTTCTCTTCCTGAGGAAAAACTCTGAGGGGGAGTGCACCTTGGTATTGAAGTAGATCTATGGTCTACAGTTAATCAACACCTTCTATCTTTACTTGCTGTCTCAATTGACAACACACTCAGCTATTACCTCACCAGCTCTCAGTGCTATGTCTTGAGTTTTCTTTCTTTAGAAGACAATGTTCTTGATGAGTACGTTTGTTTGAGACCACCTTTATTTTATGAGGTCATTCCCAGCCAAAATGATACATGAGATCACTTACAGGAAATGGAAATTTAGTTTCTCCATACATTTTTTCCACTTCTACTACATAAAAAAAAGTGTTACTGCCTCTGCCAACCATGAGAAATTATCTCTGCTTAAAAAGCAACCTCTCATTTTACCTACTTTTACAAAAATATCTTGGCATTGGTTCAGGTTGTTAAATAATTCTCCTGCTATGGGTTTGACTCTTTGTGAACTGAGACCTCCAACTTGTAGTTCTGAGAACAAAAAGGAAAAACCTCCAATCTGCTTACTAGCTATCAGAAAACAGGGTATATTTACTTTAATCCTTGATTGTCAGATTCAAAATTTCTTTCTGTTGTGGACACTAACTCACCTAGAGTCTGTGGTACCCCTTATCAAAGGATGGATAGCATTGTGTCCTTCTGCCATTAATGGAGTGTCTCAACAGCACTTTTCAGAATTTTTCCAACATGTTATGAAGATAATGGCCTCTGGATGATGAACAGATAAATCATTCATTGACTCATGCTAACAGACCTTTTTTTATATCTTCATCCTTGTTAAGTAGGTTCTCATGTGTATTCTCCTTTGTTGCCTAGGATCTAGGTCCTATGGGCTCTATTCCTGTAGACAAGAAAGTATGAGCTTCCAATTGGAGTGCTAGTTGGGGTTCTGCTGGGAGAAAAATATACCCATAGTAGGATAGGTAATCATTCTTGTGAAGATAGAACCCTAAAATTCAAACATAGATGGAGTCAAATTATCTAAATTGCTATCAAGTATTCCATAGCGATCTACTAGAAAGGCTACTACCAGCTAAGGAGCAGCACTATCACTGGTTTAGGAAAGTTGGACTCTCAGAGGCATCCCTACCTGCTGTCAGAAAAGCTATACATGTGTTTCATTTGTGTCAGATGTAGAGAGCACACAGAGAGGGATGCTTCCTTCTGGGGGTACATGTTTTAATACTTGCATAGAGATGCCTTAACAAAGTGGCACAGATCAAGTGGCTTACACAGCAGCAATGCATCGTCTCACATTCCTGGGTGATTTCTTGTGAAGGCTGTAGAAAAGTATCTTTGCTAAACCTCTCTCATACTCTGGCATCCCTGGGCACTCTTTGATATTTGGGGAGCACTCTCCTGTGTTTTCATCTTGTTTTTCCTCTATGTTTGGCTGGCTGTGTGTCCAAATTTACCCTTTTTGTTAAAGATATAATACTGTTTGGATCATGGGTTTCCCTAACAGGGTCTTCTTAATTAAAAATGTCCACTAGGATTTATTTACAAGTAAGGTTACATTCTGAAGTACTGGGGGTTATGACCACAACCTTAAAAACTTAAGGGGATACAATTCATCCTATTTTGTCTCAGAAATCTAATATGATTGTATATGTAGCTTACATATTCCTTTGCCTTTGTTTTTCACCTATTTCTGCCTGCTAATTGTGATAATTTAGGTGATTTCGGTGGTGGAAAGCTGTAGACTTAGATAGGTCCACAAAATAACCCAAACTTGGTGAGCAATTCTCCAAACACAGTCAGGTGATTTCTCAACAGATGTTCTGTCTTGGCTCACCAATTTCAAAGCCTGCCGATACACAATTATTTCTCACAATGTGTACACCATATCATTGTTGTCATGTTTCACACCAAAGCTACAATCCTGGAGCGTCTATTAAATTATTCCTATGCTGTTCTTTGGTCTTCCTGAACTCTTGTGTATTGCACAGGAACAGGTCAGGTTGCCAAGTACCAACTGGTATTGGTAACATTTAGTACTGCTTTATCTTTTGTATCTTTACTGAGTGCCCTCTTTTCTATTATTCTCTTTGAATATAATATTTTTCCACTTTGTTATTTTGGCTGCAGAGCAATCTCAGAGTCATCCCTTTCCCAAACATGACGCTTACTCTCAGAAGCCATGGTCTTTATGAGGGTAAGAAAACTACCAAATATATTCATTTCTGCTATACACTTGATAATAAGGAAAATGATCACTCTCTGTGCCTGGGACCCAGAAAGGATCCCACGAGATTGGCTTTTTTTAACTAATGCTTCTCTCATCACCTTGCTCTCTTAAAACTATGCTCTCTCAGAATGACATGGAGATTTATTTCTCCTCTATGTGTCAATATAAACTCAGACACTGTGACCAACACAGCCTTGGGATATCTTAGTTTTCTTTTTCCCCTGGGCAGATACACTGAAATAAATAGCTATGGGTTCTTTAGAGAATTCATTTATCATTGTGATTCCTTGAAGGGAATCAATAACCTATTCTGTCAGTGGATTCTCAAATGAAAGGGGCATAGGTTTAGGTTATAGACAAGAATGCGTAACTTTTTCCTGGAGCCACTGGCATCAGTGGTCTTTCTCAAGTCCTGAATCTTTTTATATTGTTGTATAACTCTAAAAATATCCCACTTTTCTATTTTTATCCAGTGACATAGTGTTTCATTAACCATATTCACTACAGTGTAAGGCATACAGATGCCCTTTGAACTTGAAAGGCATAAGCTTAACTGTCAGGTGATTAAGTCCCACCTCTTGGCTTCTGTTATTTAAAGGTCTCATCATCTCTGAAAAAGTGACAGTGCCAATGTATATGCATTTTCTACCTCCAGTTTCCAGTCTTCAGATTGGAACTTCACTGAATTTAGTGGTGATGGTGACTCAACAGATTACTATTGGTAATTTTGTTGAAGGCTGTGTTCTTCTAACTCTTTATGAAACACAGTCATCTGGGAAAATTTCTGACCTACACTTAAATATTGTTTGCATTCACATATGCCAAATTGCCTCGGTCTCTTCCTTCCTCCATTATCTAGCAAAACAACCCAAGCCATCTGCAAGGGTAACTCAGTACTGGATATTTCTACATTGCCTAGCACTTCAGGAATCTAAAGGCAAACTGAACCATGAGCCATTTCCATGTTAACTACCATTTTTGCTTGAAATTTTAAATACTTATCCCAAGACCTCTCCAAGACAACGGATTCCTAATTATCGCACATGACACTTTACTCTTTCAAACCAAACATCTTTCAGATATTTTCTCAGGTGTTTTCTCCTAGATTTCACTAGCAAAAGGACACTCTTATTATGAGAATTCAAATTGGAATTTCACTTGGTACCATTTCCAAGTCAGGGCATTGAATATGTTGCTTAGACGGAAGTCTAAGCAAAGTGAAGATGATAATATCGGTACCCATCCTGGGCATTAAAAACAAGAATACTTTTTAATAAAATGAAAGAGGCATGAGTAAATCTTGCCAGGACACAGTAAATTCAGAGGGTACTAGTAGGCTTACTGCTCTTACGAAAAGGATAGTTCAGTCATCTGCTCATTTGTAGTTACCTTAAATGTACTCTGTCCTGAGATGTCCCCAGATCATGCAAGTACTTATCTGTAATGCAAAACAGATTCCTCACTACCAGCTTCACTCGTGAACTAGACTCTGTGACGATTGCTTTTACATGATAAAAGCTGATGTTTGTAACTCATAGTAACGTTCCACAACATTACTGGGGTAAAATCTTTCCAGTGACCCCTAGCTTACAGGTTTGTAGCCAACTTTTCTTAAGGCAGAATAGGCTTCATTTCAGTAGCTTCTGTCAGCTTTCGCCTGTGTTAGAAATAAAGGCAGACCTATCAGAATCACACCAGACTTTTCGCCAGAAACTATGAAGGCCAGAAGATCCTGGACTGATGTCATTCAGACCCTAAGAGAACACAAATGTCAGCCCAGGCTACTGTATCCTGCAAAACTCTCAATTAACATAGATGGAGAAACCAAGATATTCCATGACAAAACCAAATTTACACAATATCTTTCTACAAATCCAGCGCTACAAAGGATAATAAATGGTAAAGCCCAACATAAGGAGGCAAGCTATACCCAAGAAGAGGCAAGAAACTAATCGTCTTGGCAACAAAACAAAGAGAAGAAAAGCACACAAACATAACACATCCAAGTATGAATATAACAGGAAGCAATAATCACTATTCCTTAACATGTCTCAACATCAATGGCCTCAACTCCCCAATAAAAAGACATAGATTAACAAACTGGATACGCAACGAGGACCCTGCATTCTGCTGCCTACAGGAAACACACCTCAGAGACAAAGACAGACACTACCTCAGAGTGAAAGGCTGGAAAACAACTTTCCAGGCAAATGGTCGGAAGAAGCAAGCTGGAGTAGCCATTCTAATATCAAATAAAGTCAATTTTCAACTAAAAGTCATCAAAAAAGATAAGGAAGGACACTTTATATTTATCAAAGGAAAAATCCACCAAGATGAACTCTCAATCCTAAATATCTATGCCCCAAATACAAGGGCACCTACATACGTAAAAGAAACCTTACTAAAGCTCAAAACACATATTGCACCTCACACAATAATAGTAGGAGACTTCAACACCCCACTCTCATCAATGGACAGATCATGGAAACAGAAATTAAACAGAGACGTAGACAGACTAAGAGAAGTCATGAGCCAAATGGACTTAACGGATATTTATAGAACGTTCTACCCTAATGCAAAAAGGATATACCTTCTTCTCAGCTCCTCATGGTACTTTCTCCAAAATTGACCATATAATTGGTCAAAAACGGGCCTCAACAGGTACAGAAAGATAGAAATAATCCCATGCGTGCTATCGGACCACCACGCCTAAAGCTGGTCTTCAATAACAATAAGGGAAGAATGCCCACATATCGTGGAAATTGAACAATGCTCTACTCAATGATAACCTGGTCAAGGAAGAAATAAAGAAAGAAATTAAAACTTTTTAGAATTTAATGAAAATGAAGGTACAACATACCCAAACTTATGGGACACGATGAAAGCTGTGCTAAGAGGAAAACTCATAGCGCTGAGTGCCTGCAGAAAGAAACAGGAAAGAGCATATGTCAGCAGCTTGACAGCACACCTAAAAGCTCTAGAACAAAAAGAAGCAAATACACCCAGGAGGAGTAGAAGGCAGGAAATAATCAAACTCAGAGCTGAAATCAACCAAGTAGAAACAAAAAGGACCATAGAAAGAATCAACAGAACCAAAAGTTGGTTCTTTGAGAAAATCAACAAGATAGATAAACCCTTAGCCAGACTAAGAAAGGACACAGAAAGCGTGTCCAAATTAACAAAATCAGAAATGAAAAGGGAGACATAACTACAGTTTCAGAGGAAATTCAAAAAATCATCAGATCTTACTATAAAAGCCTATACTCAACAAAACTTGAAAATCTGCAGGAAATGGACAATTTCCTAGACAGATACCAGGTACCGAAGTTAAATCAGGAACAGATAAACCAGTTAAACAACCCCATAACTCCTAAGGAAATAGAAGCAGTCATTAAAGGTCTCCCAACCAAAAAGAGCCCAGGTCCAGACAGGTTTAGTGCAGAATTCTATCAGACCTTCATAGAAGACCTCGTACCAATATTATTCAAACTATTCCACAAAATTGAAACAGATGGAGCACTACCGAACTCCTTCTATGAAGCCACAATTACTCTTATACCTAAACCACACAAAGACCCAACAAAGAAAGAGAACTTCAGACCAATTTCCCTTATGAACATCGGCGACGCAAAAAATACTCAACAAAATTCTGCAAACCGAATCCAAGAGCACATCAAAACAATCATCCACCATGATCAAGTAGGCTTCATCCCAGGCATGCAGGGATGGTTTAATATCGGAAAACCATCAACGTGATTCATTATATAAACAAACTGAAAGAACAAAACCACATGATCATTTCATTAGATGCTGAGAAAGCATTTGACAAAATTCAACACCCCTTCATGATAAAAGTCCTGGAAAGAATAGGAATCCAAGGCCCATACCTAAACATAGTAAAAGCCATATACAGCAAACCAGTGGCTAACATTAAACTAAATGGAGAGAAACTTGAAGCAATCCCACTAAAATCAGGGACTAGACAAGGCTGCCCACTCTCTCCCTACTTATTCAATATAGTTCTTGAAGTTCTAGCCAGAGCAATCAGACAACAAAAGGAGGTCAAGGGGATACAGATCGGAAAAGAAGAAGTCAAAATATCACTATTTGCAGATGATATGATAGTATATTTAAGTGATCCCAAAAGTTCCACCAGAGAACTACTAAAGCTGATAAACAACTTCAGCAAAGTGGCTGGGTATAAAATTAACTCAAATAAATCAGTAGCCTTCCTCTACACAAAAGAGAAACAAGCCGAGAAAGAAATTAGGGAAACGACACCCTTCATAATAGACCCAAACAATATAAAGTACCTCGGTGTGACTTTAACCAAGCAAGTAAAAGATCTGTACAATAAGAACTTCAAGACTCTGAAGAAAAAAATTGAAGAAGACCTCAGAAGATGGAAAGATCTCCCATGCTCATGGATTGGCAGGATTAATATAGTAAAAATGGCCATTTTACCAAAAGCGATCTACAGATTCAATGCAATCCCCATCAAAATACCAATCAATTCTTCAAAGAGTTAGACAGAACAATTTGCAAATTCATCTGGAATAACAAAAACCCAGGATAGCTAAAACTATCCTCAACAATAAAAAGGACTTCAGGGGAATCACTATCCCTGAACTCAAGCAGTATTACAGAGCAATAGTGATAAAAACTGCATGGTATTGGTACAGAGACAGACAGATAGACCAATGGAATAGAATTGAAGACCCAGAAATGAACCCACACACCTATGGTCACTTGATTTTTTGACAAAGGAGCCCAAACCATCCAATGGAAAAAAGATAGCATTTTCAGCAAATGGTGCTGGTTCAACTGGAGGTCAACATGTAGAAGAATGCAGATCGATCCATGCTTATCACCCTGTACAAAGCTTAAGTCCAAGTGGATCAAGGACCTCCACATCAAACCAGACACACTCAAACTAATAGAAGAAAAACTAGGAAGCATCTGGAACACATGGGCACTGGAAAAATTTCCTGAACAAAACACCAATGGCTTATGCTCTAAGATCAAGAATCGACAAATGGGATCTCATAAAACTACAAAGCTTTCTGTAAGGCAAAAGGACACTGTGGTCAGGACAAAACGGCAACCAACAGATTGGGAAAAGATCTTTACCAATCCTACAACAGATAGAGGCCTTATATCCAAAATATACAAAGAACTCAAAAAAGTTAGACCGCAGGGGAGACAAATAACCCTATTAAAAATGGGGTTCAGAGCTAAACAAAGAATTCACAGCTGAGGAATGCCGAATGGCTGAGAAACACCTAAAGAAATGTTCAACATCTTTAGTCATCAGGGAAATGCAAATCAAAACAACCCTGAGATTTCACCTCACACCAGTGAGAATGGCTAAGATCAAAAACTCAGGTGACAGCAAATGCTGGCAAGGATGCGGAGAAAGAGGAACACTCCTCCATTGTTGGTGGGGTTGCAGACTGGTACAACCATTCTGGAAATCAGTCTGGAGGTTCCTCAGAAAATTGGACATTGAACTGCCTGAGGATGCAGCTATACCTCTCTTGGGCATATACCCAAAAGATGCCCCAACATATAAAAAAAAAGACACGTGCTCCACTATGTTCATCGCAGCCTTATTTATAATAGCCAGAAGCTGGAAAGAACCCAGATGCCCTTCAACAGAGGAATGGATACAGAAAATGTGGTACATCTACACAATGGAATATTACTCAGCTATCAAAAACAACGACTTTTATGAAATTCGTTAGGCAAATGGTTGGACCTGGAAAATATCATCCTGAGTGAGCTAACCCAATCACAGAAAGACATACATGGTATGCACTCACTGATAAGTGGCTATTAGCCCAAATGCTTGAATTACCCTAGTTGCCTGGAACAAATGAAACTCAAGACGGATGATCAAAATGTGAAGGCTTCACTCCTTCTTTAAAAGGGGAACAAGAATACCCTTGGCAGGGAAGAGAGAGGCAAAGATTAAAACAGAGACTGAAGGAACACCCATTCAGAGCCTGCCCCACATGTGGCCCATACATATAGAGCCACCCAATTAGACAAGATGGATGAAGCAAAGAAGTGCAGACCGACAGGAGCCGGATGTAGATCGATCCTGAGACACACAGCCAGAATACAGCAAATACAGAGGCGAATGCCAGCAGCAAACCACTGAACTGAGAACGGGACCCCGTTGAAAAGAATCAGAGAATGAACTGGAAGAGCTTGAAGGGGCTTGAGACCCCATATGTACAACAATGCCAAGCAACCAGAGCTTCCAGGGACTAAGCCACTACCTAAAGACTATACATGGACTGACCCTGGACTCTGACCTCATAGGTAGCAATGAATATCCTAGTAAGAGCACCAGTGGAAGGGGAAGCCCTGGGTCCTGCTAAGACTGAACCCCCAGTGAACTAGACTGTCGGGGAGGGCGGCAATGGGGGAGGGGGAGGGGGAACACCCATAAGGAAGGGGGGAGGGAAGGGATGTTTGCGAAACCGGAAAGGGAATAACACTCAAAATGTACATAAGAAATACTCAAGTTAATAAAAAAAAAAAAAAAAAAACAATTCCATCCAGAAAAAAAAAAAAAAAAAGATATCAGCAAACTTGCTTTACAGTTCACCTAATTCTCACTAAACACTTACTGAAATTATATGAAAATATAATTTATTTTGTCCTTATTCATACTCATCATATTTGCCCAGGTCCTTTGTTAAAGTCTGTACGTACTGAACTTCTAAAAGTGTTTGTTTTTAAAAGAAATTAAAGCAATTACTGACAAAAAAAAAAAAAAAAAAAAAAAGAAATTCACTTGACTTCCAGGCTGCAAGCTGTAAACTGCAGGTCTTAGTTCACGAAGATCTGTCGGTTGTCATTCAACAATCCCTTCCGATTGGAGCATCTTTGAAGATTAGATTAAAATTTAGACAAAGCACCTCTGTAGGGTTAAAGTTACTCATTACATGAATAATAACATAGTACAAGAAGATAAAAGGGGTGGTGGTAAAGAACATGTACTTCTTCCTAGCCACCCACCCCCCAAAATGACATTGATATAAACAGGATTTAATTACATATTCGAAGTTGAGTTGCAAGGGACACAGGTATGAAAAACACAAAAAGATGCTGCAAAGCATGTACACAACCACGGCAAATATGGCCTTTTCTTCCTGATATAGCTGCAGGAGTCAGATCAGACTGATGGCAGTTTTAAGACAAAACGATAGAGAAGGATAGTGATGTTTCTTGGAAACTCTTAGGATGGATAGCAATGAAATGTTTTGAAAAAAATGAGGGAATTTCCAGAACTGCTTTGGAGCCACAGAGATTCTGTCCTTTCTACTAAATACCAATGACAAGTCTGTATTCAAGAGTCAGAGGAAACATTTTTTTAAATCTGATGATATCTGTGTAGTTTTCAATATCTGATTTATCATACTATGAATTATCCATTCTGTAATTTGCTCCTTGATTTGTGAAAAAGTCCCTTATGGAATTCTTGTGAAAAATAAATGGCCCTAATGAAAGAAAAGTGTCTGCAATAGGGGCAGACACATGCTAAATGTTAAATTGATGCAATGATTAATGTCTTTATGATTGTATCCATGCTTCTAAACTCTGAAAAATATATAGTCCATACCAGTTGGTGGTTTGTATTCCAGGAAGACTAGTGACAAGCCAGTCACATTGATGAGTAGAGTGCTGTGCCCATGCTTAGACAGATGCAGATGAGAACATTCCTTAGTGGGTTTTCTTATAACAGAAGGCTTAGTAAGAAAGCAGAACAAGGTTCAGATGTCAATATTCCCTACACTCAGGGGACAAAGAGTAAATGAAAGAGAAAGAGAGAAAATAACTTTGAGAAATAAAAATAAGTATTACCAGGTGTCATTTGGATGGGGAATGCATTTTTAGGACTATTCATAGGAAACTGTTAGAAATTGGAATATCTCATTTAAAGGCTCACTCTGGCTGGGCTTGTTGGTACTCATGTACAGACCTAGCACTCAGAAGGCAGAGATAGGACAATTACAAGTTTGGCACAAGTTGGAGCAAAATAATGACAAGAACAACAACAGCAGCAGCAGCAGCAACAATAATATAATACTTAAGCTTTGTACATGGTGATAAGAATGGATCGATTTGCATTGTTCTACATGCTGACCTTCAGTTGAACCACCATTTGTTAAAAATGCTATCTTTCTTCCATTGGATGGTTTTAGAGCCTTTGTCAAAGATCAAGTGACCATAGGTGTGTGGTTCATTTCTGGGTCTTCAATTCTGTTCCACTGATCTATCTGCCTGTCTCTGTACCAATACCATACAGTTTTTATGACTATTGCTCTGTAATACTGCTTGAAATCAGGGATGGTGATTTTCCCCAGAAGTTCTTTTGTTGTTAAATATACTTTTCACTACCTTGAGTGTTTTGTTATTCCAAATGAATTTGCAAATTTCTCTTTCTATCTCTATAAAGAATTGAGTAGGAATTTTGATGGGGATTGCATTGAATCTGTAATTGCTTTTGGCAAATGGCCATCTTTGCTATATTAATCCTGCCAATCCATGAGCATGGAAGATCTTTCTATCTTCTGAGTTCTTCCTCAATTTCTTTCTTCAGAGACTTGAAGTTCTTGTCATACAGATATTTCACTTGCTTGGCTAAAGTCACACCAAGATATTTTATATTATTTGGGACTGTCAAGGACCTCCACACCAAACCAGAAACACTCGAACTAAGAGAAGAAAAATTGGGGAAGAGTCTCGAACACATGGGCACTGGGGAAAATTTCCAGAACAAAACACCAATGGCTCATGCTCTAAAATCAAGAATCGACAAATGAGACCTCATAAAACTGCAAAGCTTCTGTAAGGCAAAAGACACTGTCATTAGGACAAAACGGAAAACAACAGATTGGGAAAGGATCTTTACCAATTCTTCATCGGATAGAGGAATAATATACAAAATATACAAAGAATTCAAGAAGTTAGACGCCAGAGAGCCAAATAACCCTATTAAAAACAGGGGTACAGAGCTCAACATGAATTCACAGCTGAGGATTATCGAATGGTCAGAGAAGAACCTAAAGAAATGTTCATCAACCTTAGTCATGATGGAAATGCAAATCAAAACAACCCTGAGATTCCACCACACATCAGTCAGAATGGCTAAGATAAAAAATTCAGGTGACAGCAGGTGCTGGTAAGGATGTGGAGAAAGAAGAACACTCCACCATTGTTGGTGGGATTGCAAACTAGTACAACCATTCTGGAAGTCAGTCTGGACATTCCTCAGAAAATTGGACATTGCATTACCTAAGGACCCAGCTATACCTCTCTTGGACATATACCCAAAAGATACTCCAACATACAACAAAGACACATGCTCCAGTATGTTCATAGCAGCCTTATTTATAATATCCAGAAGCTGGAACAAATCCAGATGCCCTTCAACAGAGGAATGGATTCAAAAAATGTGGTACATCTACACAATGGAGTACTACTCAGCTATCAAAAACAATGACTTTATGAAATTCATAGGGAAATGGATGGAACTGAAAAATATTATCCTAAGTGACGTAACCCAATCACAGAAAAACACACATGGTATGCACGCATTGATAAATGGATATTAGCCCAAAAGCTAGAATTACCCAAGATGCAATCCACAGACCACAGGAAGCTCAAAAAGAAGGATGACCACAATGCAGACACTCCAACTCCCACTTAAAAGGGGAAAACATATCCATAGGAGGGGATATGGAAGCAAAGTTTAGAGCAGCGACTCAAGGAATGGCCATTCAGAGCCTGACACACATGTGGCCCATATATATACAGCCACCAAAACTAGATAAGATTGATGAAGCTAAAAGATGCATGCTGAAAGGTACCAGAGATAGAGTTCTCCTGAGAGACACATCCAGAGCATGTCCAATACAGAGGTCAGTGCTAGCAGTAAACCACCGAACTGAGAACAGGACCCCCTTGGGGGGAATTAGAGGAAGTATTGAAAGAGTTGAATGAGCTTTCAACCCCATAAAAACAACAATGCCAACAAACCAGAGCTTCCAGGGACTAAACCACTCCTGAAAGACTATACATGGACTGACCCAGGTTTCCAACTGCATATATAGCAGAGACTGTTGGGTCACCAGTGGAATGGGAAGCCCTTCTTCCTGCCATGGTTGGACCCCCAGTGCAGGGGAGTATGCGGGTGGGGGGCCAGTAATGGTAATGTATAGGGGGAATACGCATATCGGGGAGGGGGAGAGGAGGGAATGGGGGCTTATGGACAGGAAACCGGGAAGGGGAATAAGATTTGACATGTAAGTAAAGAAACACACCAAAAAAAAATAATAATAATAATAATAATAATAATAATAGGCCCCAGATAGGAGCAGCAATATGTAAAGATGATAGTTTCAAAATTGGTTTTCGAAGACAATGTTTGACAATTTAACTTTTCTTACACTTTACTAATTAGCCTGCATAGAGAAAATTTTTTGTTCAAATGATAGGGGATGAACGGAAGGGACTTTGAAATTGCTGCAGGAAAAGTTTGCATTGACACTACAGACATTCTGGATGAGCCCAGAGCCAAGGACCATCTCGCATCTCAGTCTGGACATGGTCTGGGGCTTTTTTTTTTTTTTTTTTTTGGTTCTTTTTTCGAGTTGGGGACTGAACCCAGGGGGTCTGGGGCTTTTAATGGCACTTTGCAAAATGAAGCGTAATGCTTTTTCTTGCACTGGGTTTCCTGCCAGCCAGCAAATCGTGCATTTCTGTCTGGACATAAATCAGGAAGGTGTTCCCTGAGGCTAGGAAGTAATGAGATGCTATCAGGTCCTTGGGGTCTTTGATGTTGATTCTCCCTAACTGATCCTCCTCGTGGTTTAGATTATATCCAGTTATATCCAGTTATCCTAGGAGTATCTGAAGATCGAACCTATGGAATCTTTCAAGGCTATTCAAAATACTAAAATGTTGTGTAGACACTGGTGTCTGCTCAAAGCTTTCCTTTCACTGTTTTCATATCTTTAGAGAAGATAGAAAATTAGCATTAAATTGGACCTTGGCACAGAAGGCACCCTGGCAGTCCTCATTTGTCCCTTAATATGCACTCTTTTGATGAAAAAAAAATATTGCCATCACCTTTTGCCAAAAGGTTAAAATTGTGAATCCAGTAAAGTAAGACACAAACTTAACTCTATTTCTTACCCTTAGATTAAATTTCTATTACCTTAATCCAGTGAATGAACCATTTTGGATTTGTATTTTATTTTTCCATCTTTCCCCCCCTCATTATATGATTGACAATCATCTAGAGAAAGGATTGGTTATAATGGCACCTGTAAGTAGACGGAACACTGAATCGTGAGGATCATGTGTTCCAGGACATCATCTTTACAAAACAAGACCTTGTTTCAGAAAAAATTAAATAACTCAGTAAATGCAATGTGTGGGAAACTCAATCCTTTAAAATTCCTGTATATTTATTCATGAACATGCAATATGATTGTCCAATTGGCTTTCTTCTTTCTCTGTATGATTTTTGCTGCTCTACATAGGAAAGTATCTGACTAGGTGTCCCCCTCATGTAATCATTAATACATTTACTTAATATTTGGAAAGACTGGCTAGAGAACTGACTTACAATGGACTCTTGAATAGGAACCATTTGTCTGGGTTCAGGTTATTATTCTGGAAGATTTTTGCTATGGCTCCAGTATCCTTTCTTAAACTCACAGTGAGATTTGATTACCACGTGAGGAAAGTGGGAAGCAGAATTTGTGAAGTGATTAGCTCATGAGGGCTCTGCCCCTGTGACAAAATTAATGCCTGTGTCATGGCAGTTATCTTAAAAGTTCAGTTCTGAAAGCAGACTTACACCTTTTCTCTCACCAAGTTTCTCCCCTGACATGAAAAGCTGCCCACCATGGTACCTATGCCTTCTTACTGATTTTTGAATCCTCTGGATCTGTGAGAAATAAATTTCTTTTTTTTTTTATTGTAAGTTACTAGTTCCTGGTATTTTACCAGAGCTGAAAAGAGATGAAGAAAGGGAAGTTAGCAAGGTCGTTCTCGGCTGTGCTTATTCCTTGTTTTTTTAAGGAATCCATATGAATGAGTGATTCAAGCTCAACAGAGTGACATCCTGCTGAGGGGTCACCCCATCACTACAAAGATGAGTGTTCAACATTGCAAGAAAAATATTTCATGATACGCCAAAGACGCCACCAGTCTGCCAAACCAAATGGGGGCAGGGTGATGCTGTGAAATCTTTACAGACGAGTCATTCTTGGAAATTTTTATCTCTCCTAAACAGAACCACAACTCTATTATCTCAGTGTCCTGAATCAAAGCTGTGAGAAGGAAACATGTCAAGATAGCCATGGAACAAGATAATGCGTGCAAAATGACAGAAAGCAGGAAACCTTTCCTGAAGGGTTCTGAAGACAAGCTGGGTAAGCATGAGCAAGGCAGCTAAAGATGTCAGCATCCATGGAATACTTCATTTGCATAAATAGTGATTGCACCGAGTGACTGTCAGAAAAACCACACTGAGTAGATATAGTGCAGCTGATGAGTGAAGACAACGGTGTGAGGCAATGAGAGTTCTCTTAACATAGTTGTGGTTAATGAGTAGCTTGGCTAGTCTTCCAATAACGTAATTAGAATTGCTTGCAACTAAAAAACTAATGTTAAAGTCTACTCCAAATCATGAAGTGTTTTCTGGAAGATATATTTCACAGTATTCTAGACTGCTCTTAAAAGAGAACAAAATTATAATTTTAACTGTACTAAGACTGAGATTATGTTGTTTCATGATAAAACTTTTATATATCACTTTTTTTAAACCCAATAAAGCAGGCTCCGTCATAGAAGACAGGCTTATAAGGGTGGTTACACATACTCTGATTATTGAGAAAAGTCTTGCATCTATCTGCATTAATTTTATGATTAGTTCAATATATTTCATTTGTTATCAAGTTAAATGAGAAAATGGACGCTCAGGAACAATTGGAGAGGTCTCTCGCTGTGAGGACAGACGTTGATATAACATTCATGTTTAGTCAGCAATTTGTATGGTCACTTTCATTCACGAATTGCAGGGATAGATTCATACATCTTTGGAATATGAAATTTTGCCATTTTTCTTAAATCATTTTGAGTTGCCATACTAAACATTGATTTTTAAAATATTGTTTATATCTAAAGCAATAAACTTGGGCCAATAAAATGCTTGATGTGTATTTATAATTGCTGTTCAAGATTTTGAATCTTGAGTCTCATCTCCCAAACTTACATGATGGATGAAGAGAATTCACCCTCTGCTTTTTCCTTTGACCCTTACATATGTGTCATAGCATGTTTAAATGCCCCTCACAAAATGAATAAGTAAATGTTTTTTTAATGAGTAAATTTCCATATAATATTACAGATCAATTTCTAAGTAATTTATATCCATTGGCTAAGATGCAAATGTCTATAATTAATTTGGATTTTATTTGCTACTGGCCATTTAAACTGTTAGGAAGGTTTTATGATGTTGCTGTTCAAGATCCTTTTTCAAGATTTATAATGTTAATTTGAGCTCCTGCCATATTTCTTGCTTCCTTATTTTGGTCATTCTTTTGGAAGTTGAGAAACTGTTTTTGTGAAATGAATTGAAAATTATGAGATTTCAAACAAGGAATTGTGGTATGCTTAAAAAAAACAATTTACTCATGCAGTTTAAAAAACATAGTAATTTTCCAAGACTCAACATTCTCTGTAGTTTATGAAACAGTTACAATTGATGTGGACCTTTATTTACTCCCAGGAACTACCGATATTCTTCCCTTTCCTGCTCAAGGTTGGGCAAAAGTAATTGATATCTTTAATAGCACATACTTTCATTTTACAATTTTATGTGTGTGCTTTGTGTCTATCCTATACTTGTATATGTTGGTGTGTACATCTATGCACTTCTATGGAGGCCAGAGGATGATGCTTCCTTTACTGTATCAACATTATTCTTTTAACACAGTCATACTGAGCACAGAGCTCTCTTTACACCATCTTTCCACCCCTGATAAACAAATATCTATCAAGCTTAAGCTTCCTCCCAACCCTGTGCTGGATTTACAGCTACAGGTGCCTACCTGAGTTTATACTTGGATGCTAAGGATCTCAACTCAGGCTCTCATGCTTGTAGAATAAGCTGTTTTGTCTACAGAGCTACCTTCTCAGCTCCAGCCCCACCAATTTCATGATTAACTTACAGACAGGTCAACCATATAAGCTGATGCAAAAACCATCAAAAACCATCAGCTACTGCTGTTTCGTTCATGCAGCAGTTTCTGTCTTAACTATAGCCAAAGATTCATATAATGTTAAAGAAATGTTCATGTGGGAATTTTTCAGAAAATTTACAACAGAAAGTTGAAAATTTAAACAATAAAACATTTTCTGTAAGAAAATAAGCAGTTATTAATCAAGGCTCTTTTGTGTAGCATAGAAATGTCAAAAATGTGGAGTGAAAATATTGACCTTATTTCTTATGAGAAAATCCAGCACTAAGAAGGAAATCTTGGTCTGAGAAACTGTATTCTTAACCTTGACAATCCATATGCTAATGGGACTTGAAATGTCCTGTCTTCATCCACCCTCAAACCCCTACCCCTCTTGATGAGCCAAACACTGTCAAAAGTCTTTTCTTTTAATCTTGCTTATGTAATTACCTTCTTGCTTACACATTTAAATGTTTTGTTGGCTCCCATCCACTGTTCCTTGCTATTCTATAAAAACCCAAGTGTTTCAGGCTGTCCAGTAAAACAAGGCCTTTTATACACACACACACACACACACACACACACACACACACACACACACACATTCATTTTGCTAGTTAAACACGTTTAAATGGGACAATGAACCTATTACACTTAACCTGGATCAGTCAGAATTTTTGTTAGAATATTCATACTAAATAACCAGAGACACTAAATGGACTATCTCCTGTAACCAGACAAGACTTCCAGTGGAGGGATTGAGACACCAACCCAGCCATAAAACTTTAGACCCACAATTTGTCCTGTCTACAGGATGTGCAGGGATGGGAATGAAGCAAAGTTTGAGGCATGCAAAAAGTAGTTTTGATACAACTTGAGTTTTGTTGTAATAATTGTCACCAAAAGTTTTTCCTCCAAATTTGACTGTTTAAATGTGTAAAAAGAAAACTGCATGGCATCAGACTTTTGCCCAGCGGTGGCAACAAAGTCAAGGTGAATCCCAGGTTCATTCTTACCTCACCTCAATTGTTTCTTTGCTGCCCATGATGCTCTCAAGGACCCCTAAATTTAAAAAGTTTTATTGATGTATAATTGAGATAGAAAATATCTGCACATATTTAGTATACACTATACCAATTAGGATATGTGCATTCATTTGTGATTTGTGTATGTCTTCTTTGCCTACATTTATGGCTGTGTAACACATAACTGCCTGATGACTGAACAGGCCAGATGATGGTCACATCTTCTGGAACAGGAGTTACTGCTTTTTGGTCTACTATATACAGTGTAGGGAGACTATCAAGGGCAGTTAACTGTTAAATTATCTTTCCAGATACAAGGACTACATTTTTTTCTTGAGACCAAAAGCATAAGCACATAAGTTGAAACAGAGAAGGAAATGCCATCATCACTAAGAAGAAAAGAAACAAAATGAGATGATTTGCAGAGTTGGAAAAATATCTGGAAAAATACAGGTGAAAAAAAAAAGAGATACTATCCACAATACACCAAAAGATTACAAAGTTTACAAATAAGAAAACATGGTTTCTACAATGGGCACGGAACAGGCAAGCCATATTCTAATAGTTATTCCAAAAATTGTTAAAACATAAGAAATTACCAGAGAAATGCAATCAAAAATCATAATACTCTATCTTTTGGAATAAATACTAGCAAGAAAATATTAGATAAATGTTGAAGGGTTAGGAACAGTTGAGATATTTGCATACTGTTGGTATAAAAATCATTATAATCATCTGGTAAACAATATGGAATATCCTCAAACTATAAAAATATATAGTTGTTTTGTGATCCATCATCACGCGTATGCATACATAATTTTCAAGACTGAAGTTAGACTCTTCAAGTGAAATATATGTTTCCATGTTCAGTGAACTTTACTGAAGTATGCTAGGGATATCAGTAGCTGCCTACATGCTCATAGACATAGAAAATAGATAAAATGTAGGGCAACAAAGTAGTATTTCTCCTTTATACAGAAAGAGTGGTATCATATTTGTAAACCTGACAGACTTTCAGGAGTCAGAGAAAGATTAGCTGCTCAGTTCTTACTCTCATTTCACTTACAGATTATTTTTTCTTTTTCATTGAGACAGAAATACTTAAAGATTTTTGTGAGGTGGTGGACTGTGAAAGGTACCCTGATTTCTGGTCAAGATAGACCAAAGCCTCAAGGACCCTAAAAGGGAGGGCAGGAGCATTCCTCCTCTCCCAGGAGATTAGGCTCCTATCTTATAGCTACAACCCCCCACAACTTCCTGTAGGGAGAGAGGTTTGAGACAGAGCAGTCATGTAGGGCAATGCCCCAAACCCCTGTTCCACAGGTTAGCATGTGACCACAGGTTACAAAGACTCAAGACAGATCAGTCATGTAGAGACAGGACCATGTCCCCAAATATATAGATGAGGTATTCCCAAACTCTCAGACCAAACCAATGGAAAATACCTGCTACCATACCCTGACCCATCCCAAAGTTGTATTTAAGAATCCTATTCAGACAGATTAAAACTGTGTGCAGGAATTATTTCATCATCTGAGAGCTTCTGTCATAAGACCTGTAACACCACTGCTTGGGGAAGAGATCCGTTCTCCTGAAATAGCAGGCAGAAGTTCCCCTACACCACTCACTGCTATCAGTCCCCTGCTGGCTCAGTCTGGCTGGAAAGGAGTAGCACCAGCAGTGGAGGAGGCAAAAGCCATTCTCCCTCCCTGCCCTAGTTCTCTCCTTTTCACCTGAACCCACATTCCTAGTCAGAACAGGGATCCATGGAAATCCTCCAGCATGGAGGCCTGTAATTTTTTTTAAAAAATTATTTCATGTGCCCCAAATTAGGAACTACATCAGATTCATTAAAAATTGAAGAGGAAAAATGAATATGCAATACTATTCAAAATATAATAACAAAAATCGATTAGTTAATTCTAAAGTATATTTGATGAACTTCTAAATGTCTACAAAGGAAATAGTAGAGAGTACAATGCTACTCCTAAAGTGCCACGTATATTATCATTAATCTCTGCCACCCTGTCCTTCAAATAAAGAATATATAATTAATAAACTAAGGAGGTTGCTTATTTTTATCACTAAAATTATTGTTGAAAGTATTAGTCCTTAAAAATGTGAATCATGTGAGACCATCTTTTGACCATGATATCTCTTCCTCTGGATAAAAAAAAAATTAGAATGTCTCTCTCATTCTTCCAAAAATATAGAATTTAAGTTTTAATTTATTTGAAATATATTTTAAGTTTAAATTATCTGATTTTATTTTTTCATTCTAAAAGTTGATTCTTCATATGAATACTTATATATTTGAGAATACATAAGTAATAAGAATATCAGTTCAGACAATATAAGATTACTTAGACTTGTCCCCAAGGCTGATGACCTGATATCAATACCCAGAAAATACATATTAAAAGAACAGAAATATATCCAAATTATTATCTGACATCTAATCATATAGACAAAGACTAACACAAATATACAGAAAAGAAACAAATTATCAGTACCATGTTCTAAATACATTTTGAGGATTCATTTTTAACAAAGATAAGGGCAAAAATGTAAAGGACTTTGTGTTTGATAGTTATGTCTTAGGCCACCAGATATTAGGACCACACCACCAAGGATAACAACCAGTGTGTGTGTGTGTGTGTGTGTGTGTGTGTGTGTGTGTGTGTGTGTGTGTGTGTAGGAGAGAGAGAGAAAGAGAATCAGAAGTCATTTAGAAAAGGCTATAGCACACCAGTGAGTTTTCTAGAAATGGCCCACCATTTTCCATAGCTGTGATGGGTGTGCTTTGAAATGCAGGATCCTCAGAGACTTCATCCATTGCTGATACTGCTTTCTGTCACTATTTCATAGCCTAATGGTTCCTGGGCATCAGTCCACCCTATTAAGCAGATCTCCTGCAGAATTAATGTGAAGATGTATTTTCATATAGAAATGCTGTGTAGATGAATTGATGATTTTATAATTCCTGATCAAGATTTTATAGAACTCCTAAATTGATATAAGTAATCTTAAGTCCCTTAGAAAATAAAAGCTGCAAACAGAGCTCTGTAACACCCTGGGCTAATTACACTAGGAAAAGAAAACAGGGCCTTGGAACAAATTTACAATCTAGGAAGACATTCCTTCTAGGTTAGGAATGAGGTCACTATCTGGTAACTAAAGATAAACTACACTAGGAATAAACTAGGAATTGGCAATTTATTGTTGGGGAAAGGACACAAAATAAGTGATGGACTGGTCTATTTATATAAGACTTCAAAATAATGAACCACAAGCAGATAATTTGTCTCTTGACAAAACCATGCTAACTTATGACATAAAAATTAATATTTTAAACTTATAATGAACTTACGGAGCTAGTAACAGATAATGAATGTTTAGTCAGGTACTAGGAAAGACATGTAAACAATTCTTCTGGATCTCCTAAGCCTTATCAATCCATGACATGAACAATTCCCTTAAACTTATGAACTTATGGAATTTAAAAGTGCTTAGAAAACCATGAGATCAGTTTTCCTGAGAAGGTATAAGCACTAAGAACAACAAAAATGCAGCAATTTAGGACTTCCCTGCTTCATCCAGTATGCACGTGTCTCAGTGTATGCCTGGCTTTCTTCTTCTCTACCTTTCTTTTCCTTTCTTTCTGGCTCATGAAGAGTTAAGGAACTCCAAACCTCTTGCCTGGCCAGTTAGAGGACTGAGTCAAAAACAAAAGAGTCCAAGTAACTTCTTTTTTCCCCTTAATCCTCTACTGCTATCAGCAAGAGTTAAATTGCCAGAAGCCTGTGGCTTTTGGCTCCAATCAATGAGGCCATACTCCTTGCTCCCCTCACTGGGAACCTAAATGTTGGTGAAGGACACCAGCGGAGAGAAGATGAGTGTGTATACCAATCCAGCAAATAAATCATATTTTTCTGTTATTTCTATTCTTTGAGTTGCAATACTTTAATGCTATCTGCATTTGCCAATTTTTTTCTCACAGTATACAGATGGGAAGAGATGTTCCTAAATGAGTTATTTTAGATCACTGTAGGATAAAACTTCTAACACACAAAGGCAGTATACATATATTATATGTCCATCTTCTTACTAGAAGTTCTTACTTTTAGCTGAACAGTGTACATGTCAGTTTTCATTTGTTCAACTCCTGTAGGACACACTAGGATAAAGCAACTTGTTCCCCTTATCTCCTTTTATAGGCTTTTCGGTTTAATTTACCTGACTCCAGAAGCTCCACCTACCCCATGATTTGGTGAACTTCACTCTACTTTTACTTTCTTTGTTATTGTTAACCTTGTTTATTATATATTTTCCTATTTCCATTCAGTAAGTGGAATTATTTGTATCCTAAATTCTATCATGCTGTAATGAACTGAGCTCCATGGACGCTGTAGTCTGTAAATCAGGATTACATTATTATCTCTGTTTTTCACTTTTTATTTGATCACCAAGTATATCATCTCTTTTGGGAGCTTTTTAGATATTCAGAATACCAGGCAAACAATAAGGAATATAATCTAATAAGAAGATGACTTCATTAAGATAATTTTGTTTCCTTAGTAGCATGCAGTTGATGCTAATTTGGAACTTTGCAATTCATGAAAGATGTTCTTAATTCTAATTTGGCTTGATTGTCTCTTCCTTAGAGATATTAACTCAAAGAATGGAAAGAAAATACACGCACCATAATCATTTATTTATGTTTGTATTTTGTACACATTATTCTGTATGGTAATAAAGTGTAGCTTTCTCTTCATGAAGTTGATTCTCTTTGATTCTGCTTTAATTAATGATTTTCATAAACCTTACAAATAACTTACTTTTTATGAAACTATCATAATGTAATTGTCTATTACCTTTCTTTTCCTTAAAAAATATTCATTACATTTTGCAATTCTCTTAGCTCTTATTTCTTTTTTCTTTCCTAAAGATGCAAAACCATACATTTAGCAGGAATAATGGTAAAACTAAAAAGTGTCAAATTAAATATCTTCATTTTTACAATTCAAGAACTCCAATATCAAAGAACATGTCCTAGAGAGAAAACAGAAAACTTGAAACTCCTGAGTCACAGACAAGTAAAGATAGGTAGCCATTTTTAAGTCAATGGTGCAATTTATACTTTGTTGTCATAATGCAAAGAAGCATTCTTTAGTTCCAACAAATATATTTAGTAAGTTAGAAAGTTTTGTTTTGCCACAGATTATCTTGCAACAAGATTCCTTAGAGTTTTGAAAATAAGAGAGAAGCAGATGGAACAGTTTGGACTTGTTTTCTCCTCCTGTCCTTTTCTTCTCCTATTGTGAACATTAATGAAATATATGAATAAGAGAAGTGTTTTAAATTTTGGAATCAGAGAATGATATCAGAACTTCTACAAGACTAACCAACTGAGGTCAAGGAAAGAAGAATGTTTAAGGAATTCTAAACTGGAAATATAGAACTCACTTACGAGGTTTCATCAGCTTATCATCCTCACTACATCTTCTTACTCATACCCATAATGGGTACTTGAAGTGATAATCACAGGTTCTATATCACTAGGTATTTTGTAATATCAGCTCCATTAACATGCTGAACTGCAACCTAAAGTAAAGATGGGTCTAAATTCATTTCAACTATTAGATAATTTCAGATATTTAATGTATCGTGTATCGTGTATGTGGCATAACCTTTTCATTTAGCTTGATCCAATGTGAAATACAATCAATGTTGCCCTAGAATGGAGCACCACTACTGCCTGAAGGTGTGGAAAATGTGATTTTTCCTCATAGTGGGAAATAGGCAAGAAATAAGAGATGAGTAGCAGGTTGCATGCAGTTCCTCCAAACATTTTCTAAAAAACAAAAAACAAAACAAGCAAAACAAAAAACAAACAAACAAACAAACAAACAGACAAACAAAAATAGCCCATACGCTCAAGGTCATGGAGGAAGAATGCCAATCTGTTAAATACAGATTTCTCCTCAAATAGAAACTTACGACATTTTACTTGTTTAAACCAATAGATGTTGCTGAACAGAGTATGTGCTATAGGTTATGTGACTTGAAGATAAGGTAATGCTTCAAATACTTTACACTCAGACTGATAACCCTAAGAGAAAAACATATCATAGAGTGAAGGCTTTGTCTTCTGCATCCTTCTTTTATGAAGTGACTACTCTCTACAACATTCTCATAAAAACAACAAACAAACAAAAAACAAGGATGTGTTTTCGGTTTAGCAATGACAATCACATAATTTATCTTATTAATTAATGGGAGAAACTAACCATCTTTAATGATATTATTTTAGTCATTTGGGAGCAAATTAATTAAAAGTTCATTTCAAAATATATAATGTTCAACATGATATATAATTCACACTGTCTTAGTTACTACTCCTTTGCTGTGAAAAGACACCATGAGCAAGTCAACTTATAAAAGAAAACGTTTAATTGTGGGTTAGTTTACAGTTTCAGAGGTTTAGTCCATGACCATTATGGTGTGAAATATGACAGCAGGAAGGTACGTAGGCATAGTGCTAGAGCTTACATTCTGATCTATAACTTTGAGGCAGAGATAGAGAGACTAGTGCCTTGTATGGGCCTCTGAAACCTCAAAGCCCAACTCTAGTGACATACCTCCTCTAACAAGGTCATAACTCCTAATCCTTACCAAAATAGTTCAACCATCTAGGGACTAAGCATTCAGAAATATGAACCTATAGAGGTCATTCTCTTTCAAACTACCACAACCATATAATATATACTACATAAATAAATAAGAAACAATAATTTATTGTTATTAATCATTCCATTTGTTTACATCTCAAATTATAATCCCACTTCCTGGTTACCCCTCGACAAACCCTAATTTCTCAATATCTGTCTCCTTCCTCCATTTTGCCTCTAAGAGTGTGCTCATCCACCCACCCACCCTCTCCCACCCCACCTCGCCACCATCCTCCTACACTGGGGCATCAAACCTCCCCAAGACCCATCAGACAAGGCCATTCTCTGCGACCTACGTCTCTGAAGCCATGGATTCCTTAGGGAGCACTGGGTGGTTCAGCCAGACGATATTGTTTTTCTATGAATGTATATATACATTTATTGTATATTATTTTATATGTGAGTTAGCATTATATATTTATATTTATACTCCTTTGCTCTAAGACTAATGATGAAAGTTTTGAAGGTATGTAGATTAAAAAATAATATCTTACCAATATAAGCATCTGATTTTGATAATTGTTTCACTACATAAAGGAATAGCATTAGGAGTAGGAAACACCAATGTGCTATGAATTAGATTTTGGAAATAAGGACTGGTCAGCTTCTTTGTTTCCCGTCTTCAATCTTTTCTTCTTTATTTGAAAAACATCTACTAACTGCTCCATAGATAAATCAAGATATGGGAAAGGCTGAAGGTCTTTTAATATTAGTATCACTGTAGCTTGCTTTTGGTTTGGAAGTTAGGGAGAATTGTGCTTTTATTTCTTCTCTAAAAACTGTCCTCTAGGTCTATTTGAATGACTGCTATAGGAATGGCCAGTGCATTTGTCTCTGGCTGTCAAATTATACTTTGTATTTTTATCCCTAGACAAACAGCACTGAACTTGAATACTAACATTACTTCACTCTCACACAGTACCATGGAATAAGATTTCACATGTTTCCACGTTCTGGTAAGAGACACAGATTTGGTCTATATAGACTTAAATAGTCCTTTGGAAATTGCAAAATCCAAGAATGGAGAATATCGTCCATGACTGAATATGCTAGTTTTCATTCAGAACAACTAGTTAGCCTGAATTTCAGTTTAGACTTGTTAATGGATGGGCCAGAGATTAAAACAAATAGCTTGTTTCCTCTTAATTGACTCTTCCAATCCATGCTCACATTGCTGAACCAAGAGCCTATGAACTGCAACACAATATTTTCTCTGAATCAAATGATCTCTCTCAGATTTTTCAGCACTAGATCTTTTTGAAATTAAATGTTTGGTTTATGGTTGTTCTCAAATTTGCCTTATGGTTTTTACACACTGCATGCTATGGCTATCACTTACCTTTAAAATGTGTGAATGTAAACTATAGAATTTATGTTGTGATTGTTGATTTCTTAGTGCCATAGCTGAAGCTGACACAGAAACAGTTCCATTTTAACACCCTACGGTATGTGTTGCAACAGTTGTCACTGCAGAGAGAAGCAGAATACCTTCAAGCTTTAGCTGTATTTGGTGAGAGAAGAGATGTAGCAATTACCTTAAGTTAACATACTTATTTTAAACCTAAATTGTATTAAATATTATTTATAGTAACTTTTCTGAGCTCTGGTATGTGTCCTGGAGATGTTACTGTTAATACTTGGAGACAGCTCTCTTAGTTTCTTTGCAGTCCATAGGCGAAGCAACATTAATTTGCCAAAAGCCACCACAAATATATATATCAGTGATATTTGTATGATTAAACATATGTGTATTTTATATTGAAATTTAGAAATGTTTTATTGGCAGGTTGAAATACATTGAATCTTTCATGGTTTTACAGCAAAAGATGATTAAAATTATGAGATTACTACTTGGTTCTTTTCCTTAACATTAATTAATTAAAACATAACTGACAGATATACATATATTTGTAATACACACTAAATTCTTTTGACAGATATATACACTATAAAATGATTATTTCAATGGTATGGACACATTTCTGACCTCATTTGCTTGTCATTTATGGTGAGGATCTACTTACTTGTTACTTTATGAGTGGTACAATGTCATTACTACAGCCACTGTTATTCACAATGGCTCTCCTGAAAATATTCTATTCACATAACTTAAGGAAATTTCACAAACATAGGCCAACATCTCTTAACCAGCAATCCTAGCTCTGCTCTGTGCTTTGGAGTGCAGCCTTTGTAGGTTCCACTGTGAAGTTATGCAGAATGTGTCTTTCTCCACCTGCATAGTATAATGTCCTTCACACTCTTTGTACGCTGCAAAGGAAAATATGCATCGGTTCCTTTCTTTTCCTTTCCTTTCCTTTCTTTTCCTTTCCTTTCCTTTCCTTTCCTTTCCTTTCCTTTCCTTTCCTTTCCTTTCCTTTCCTTTCCTCTCCTTCCTTTCCCTTCTCTTCCCTTTTTCTCCTTTTATTTTCCTAGTATAATAGTATGCCAATGTACAAATATTACTTTGTTGGTTCATTCCATATCTTGGTCATTGTATATAATGCTATAGTAAGTATGAGAGTTGATACATTTTTCAGATAATGTTTTTATTTCCTTTGAACCTACATGTTTTAGTTTTATGAAAATTCTTCATTCATGTTTGAGCATCTGTTTCCCATGGAATTCTATTAAAAGTCTTATCACAGTGTGCAAAGATTCTCTTTATAACATCAACATTTTTGTGGCTGTTTAATTCTGAACATTTTTACTCTAACATGTATGAAATTGTATAATACTGTAGGTTTATTTTGTCTTTCTATGATACTTAGTTTTTTAAACCACTCTTCCAGATTCCTTTATCATTTGTATGTTTCCTTTTGATAATGTCTGCTCATGTCTTTTGCTCACTTTAAATATTTTCTACTGCCTTTATTTTGGAGAGATGAGGGTTGTTGTATGTGCGATAAAACACATAGAGAACAATCTGCAGGAATTAGTCCTCTCTTTCCACCATGTTGCATGCAGAGGATGGAACTCAAGATGTCAGGCCTGATGGCACATGCCTTTACTTACTGAGCCTCTCACCAGGTCGGTATTGCTCATTTTATAAACTAATCTGTTCTTTTGATTTTGAGATAAAGAGCTTTCTGTATATTTTGAATGTGAATGCCTTTACAAGATTTCGCAAGAATTCTCTTCCACTCTATAGGTAGTCTCTTCATGTTGTTAATTCTTTTCATTTCAACCAAGATTTAAAAAAGTGCATAATTTGTATCAAGAACCAATGACAGAGATCAGCTGCACTGATGCAGGGATGCTAGACAAGAAACCTGACACCAGAAGAAGCGGCTGGTAGACTTTTAACTTCAATGTGAATTTAATTTTAAAATAACTAAAACTTTACACGAAGATGGTGTCATAAAGCAGAGAATGACAATGTACTCTTTCTGCTTGTTTCTTCACTGGATCCAAGTATATAACTGCATTTGAATACCAAAAACTGACTTTAGGATACAGTTTACTGTGTCAAATGTGCATGCTCCTGAATCCACTAGAGCCATCAGGATGCAAAATGATTCTTTCTCCACAAAACCCACCTCATTTTTCTCCTCTGTTCATTCATCATCTTGCTTTCCTTCTCATCCCTAAATGCTGGTAACTATTAACGTGTTATCACTCAAGAATAGAAACTATTGAATCATTGTGAACCTGTACATAATCGTTATGACTTTCATTCAAAACAGACTCTAAGGTTCATCCACATTCTTACCTCTATCAAAAATATGTTCCCTTTCATTGATGACACAGTATTGAGGTACTAAAGCAAATCAGGTCATCTTGCTGTTGAATTTTGGTTATTTTTTGATTGGAGCTATTACAAATAAATTGTAAATAATTGTGTATAGATTGTTATAAAGATATAAGATTTCATCCTTACAAAGCAAATGCCAAGGAGTGAAGCAAAGAGCCTTAGCGTGAATTTATTATTATAATTATAATTATTATTATTTCATTTTTAAAGAATGATTACATATGTAATCTATTTGGCATGTACACTTACATACCAGAAGAGGACATCAGGTTACATCATGGACATTTGAAAGCCACCATTTGGGAATTGAACTCAGAACCTCTGGAAGAGAAGCCGATGCATTTAACTGCTGAGCCATCTCTCCAGCTCATTGTAACTGCTTAAGTGAAGTGGCTGGATCATTTTATGTTCATGTCAAAGCTATGATCTAGTTTTTCTTTATCTTCTCCACAGGCTAGTATCCTTAGGTCATTAAAAATTAACTGTTATACAAATAAAATTGAGTTATGACTCATATGGTCTCTATTTCCATTTCCCCAATATCATGAAGTAGAAAATCTTTTTATGTCTTTATATGCCATGGTCGAGTCTTCTTAGGTGAAGTGTCTTTTTAGAGAGGTCAATTTTACCATTAGATTCCTACTATTGTTTTTATTGCTAAGCACTGAGCTTTCGATGTGTCCTGGGAACTATTCCTTTACCATATCAGAATTGCATTTTCATTTTGTGATATTTTGCCAAGTCACATTCTACTCTTTTGATTATGAGAAAGACATTGGAATGGAGAGATGACACAGCCACTGAAACTAGGCTCACAACCATAACAACAAGAGAAAGATAGCTTATTAATTAAAATTAGAAAGCACTGTGAAATCTCTGTGATCATCAAATACAACATGAGGAGCATTAAGAAACATGAATAGTAAACACAATATGGGAGGGACCCTGAACAATATTCTGAGAGAGCAAAAGATATAAAGACTACAAGAATTAAAACGAAAGAATTTTGGTAAATGTATCAGTTCATTCTTCATAAAGACAAAGAACATACACATTAATTTAGAATGTATCAATAGAGCAAATATCAGAGCATCTCTGTATAGTTTTCCAAATAATTGTATTAATCTAGTATTGTTCATGTAGCATGGAGAAGCTTATTGAGTTTTATTGTTAAATTGTCCAGCGTCTGAGGAGACTAAAAATAGACATGGAAGTAAATGCATGGTTTCAGTCACAGATCAAAGCTGTTTAATCAGAATTCCATACAGCATGCTCAGTAGGATTCTGGGAAACATGCTTTCTATGACTCTTATAGAGAATTACAACCAACTCAATTCTGTAAGCAATACATGCCACAAATCTGTTTAACAGAAAAAGAGAGACTTTTAAAACCACCGACAATCTAACTCATTTTCCCTACAAAGAAGTTACTTGATCAAGGAAACTGAGCTCACAGATGCCGAATGTAAGTGAGGGTGCAGAAATGGCTGACTGGTTCATAACTGGAGGGAAAGTTTATATTATAGGGGGGTGGGGGTGGGGAGGGAACACAGAAGGCATCTGAAAGAATCCAAAACAGAGAGAAAAAGAAGACTGGTCAGGGCTATCAGCATACCTTGCTCTTTTATTTAAACTGTGAACAAACATAAGAATTGATTGATTGATTTATTAATTGATTGATTTTACATCCCGAGTTTTCCTCCCTCTTCTTGAGCTTTCCCACCTCCTCCCAGCCTTTCCCCCAAATCCACTCCTCCTCTGTTTCTCTTCAGCAAATAAGAGATCTCCATGGCTGTCACTCAGTCCTGATATATCAAGTTGCAGCAAGACAAAGGGCATCCTCTCCTATTGAAGCTAGACAAGGCAGCCCAGCAAGAGGAAAGGGTCCAAAAGGCAGGCAACAGAGTCAGAGACAGCCCCTAATCCTACTGTTAGGAGTCTCACATGAAGATATCTCCTGACACAGCTAATGATATTTTTCTATACTCATAGACAGGAGCCTAGCCTAATAGTCATCAGAGAGGCTTTACCCAGCAACTGATGGAAACCTGCAGAGACCCATAGCCAAATGCCAAGTACAGTTTGAGGAATCCTGTGGAAGAGGGGGATGAAGAACTATAGGAGCCAAAGAGGTCAAAGACACCATTAAAAACCCACAAAATCAACTAACCTGGCTCTCTCAAAGCTCACAGAGACTGAACAACCAATAAGGGAGCATGGGTCTGACCTAGGCCCTTTGCACTTATGTTGTTGTTATGTATCTTGTAACCTTGTTCTTATATGAAGAAAGAACATGTATGTGGAAGGAGGGAAGCTTGTAACTTAAAATCGCCTGGGAGCTAGCATCCTGAAGAAGGGGTAGGGGAGAGGAGAAGGGCCAGAAAACGCAGAACAATTTCTTATGGATAGGGACTGAAGGTAGCATAGGCTTTAGTGTGTAACCACCAGTATATGCCTTTTCTGGTGAGAAAGAACCCTTTTCACAAGTTCATAAGCAAAGTGTGGACCTAACGCCAACTTTCAAAACATCCAATATAAGTATATGAGAAATGGTTTTGTTGAACTTTTCATCAGAGCATTAGCTCTATGTCTGCCTCTAGAAGCTAATGGGAAATGAATATATCTCTTTTCAACCTGAATTAATAGGTACTCTTGCTAAAATTTAAATAAATGTCAAACAAACATTAAATAATACTGTCTAATGACCACTAATTATTACTTGAGCCAGGTGTCAAATCATTCATTTACCTGAATTGTTCATTTGTTTCATTTTAGTCAACTGTGTTTAATCTCTAGTGGTCTGTTAATTACCTTCCCATTCTAAGCACTAAATATGTGTAGGTGGTTTTTCTTCTATTTTTCTTGTTTTTATCTTTTCTTTTTCCTAGTCTTTCCCACTTATACTGTAGGAATTCTCCCTATACATCATTGTTCTATGTAAATTAGAGCAAAGAAAGTCTCAGGTAAGCCAATTAACACTGGGGTGTAGATAAATGACTGGCAGATTCTAAAATGGGTTAAGTTGTCAAAAGTATGTACATACTAATAAAGGACAGAACATTTTCTCCAAGGACTGAGGTTTTAAGGGAAGATGTTTAGCAACATAGCAATGAGTGTTGAGCAGTCAGTGAGTGACAGGTTTTGAGAAATTGGTGAAAAATGGACAGAGTTCCAGCCACTGAGAAGTTCATAAGTGAATGACTGGGGTAATTGTAAATTAGCATCATTCCCAGGAAAGTGGGAGTTCATGGGAAGTGTACCACACAGGAGGAGCCAACTGAGAAATAATGGTGAACTTGCTATGTGTGCGCAGTGCAAATTGTTAATGAGAAAATAGTATTTAGGGAAAGTAGGAACCAAACTCGCATTCATAGGGTGAATCAAATTTGAACATATTCTATACTTTTTGTTTTCTTATTAAGTCTTTATCAAACCTTTATACAATATTTTATCTATGATACTGGGAGATGCTTTTCTTTAACAGTGTCTTAGGGTTTTACTGCTGTGAAGAAACACCATGACCAAGGCAACAATTATTTAAAAAAAATTAATTGAGGCTAACTCAATTCAGTTCAGAGGTTCTGTCCACTATCATCATCAAAGCAGGACTGTGGCAGCATCCAGACAGGTATGGTATAGATTGGAGAGTTCTAAATTTCCATCTAAAGACAAGAGCAGAATACTAATGTCTAGGAAGCTAGGAGGAGAGTCTTAAAGCCCACACCCACAGTGTGGCAGTCCAACAGTGCCAGTCCCTGGGCTAACCATATACAAACCATCATATACAAACTCTCTGGCTTGTTCAAACACATGAATCTATGGGGGACATATCTAGTGATAGTGTAATTTAAAAAGTACATTTAGTTCAACTTCCAAAGTCCCCATTTTCTATAGCAGGATCAACAATGTCAAATGTTCAAAGTTCAAAGTCACATCTGAGATCCATCTAATCACTTAACTGTAATCCCCAAAGCAAGACAGGGAACTGGCTGTGCAAACTCCAATCTCTGCATCTCCATGTCTGACGTCAAAGCAGACTTCAGATCTCCAGCACCCTTTTTTCATCTTTGTTAACGGCAACAACTTTGTTCACCTAGGCTGTTTCCACTCCCTGTTAGCAGCTTTCCTGGGCAGAATGCCCATGACTCTGGCGTCTCGAACACCTTGGGGACTTCTAGGCAACTTCAATGTTTCAGTGTGTTGTTTCAGTGTCTGGGATCCACACATGATGTTCTGAGTTCCTGCAAAGGGTTGGTGTCACTTCTCCACCTCTGCCCACTGTAGCACTCAGGTTGACCCATTAGGTAGCCAGCTTGTCATTAAAGCAATTTCTGTACTCCATCTCAAGTACTGGAATTACAAGCAGCGACCATTCCTAATCAGCTTTCACACAGGTTCTAGACTCCAGTCCCAACACTTGCAGGGCAAGTCATCTCCCCAACCCCTGATTTTGCTTTTAATAGATGACTTCATTTTGTACCTTTCTTGAGCAAAATATGTCAAGAAAGAGACATCTTTCTTTATTCAAAATCACATAGCGAGTTTCTTAAAAATATGCCAACATTTTAGTCAGTGTTATGACTTGAGTCATTGATCGAGCAAATTTAGGGCACAGTCTATGGCATAACTCTTTCATTGGATTTGTATTACCACCCACCATGTAATTGATATGTAGAAATCAATTTATTTCACCTTCAATCTAAGAAACTGCAAGGAATTTAAGAAATTTAAGAAATCTGAAAGGAACTGGGTGGTAGTGGTGCATGCCTTTATTCTCAGCACTCAGGGTTAGGTTAGGGTTAGGAGGCAAAGGCAGGAGGATCTCTGAGTAAGGTCTGCCTTGTCTACATAGCCAGTTCTAAGATAGCTAGGGTTACACAGAGAGTATCTGTCTTGAAGAAACAAACAAACAAACAAACAAATAAACAAACAGAAAACCTGAAAGGTTTAAAACCTTACTCTGAACAAGAGAGTACATTCCCTGTATTGATAAGCTTGTCATTGGAATTATCTTTGCTTAAATTTAATTTTTCTTGTCTTATCCTATTGAAATTTAAATAGGAGCAATATCATTAACAAAAGCAACTGTTTTGTCCAGCTCCTAAGTCTTTCAACTATTGAGAGGTGAAGCCTCAAGATCCAGGGTTTACCTATTTTTTTTATTTTATTTTTATTATTATTATTTTTTTTATTAACTTGAGTATTTCTTATGTACATTTCGAGTGTTATTCCCTTTCCCGGTTTCCCTATTTTTAAAATACTACATTTCACTTTTCTATTCTTACTTTCTCTTCCCATCCACTACCTTCATACCAAGACCTCAGCATACATGTAAACGTGTTAATAGCTAGTACATGGAATAAACCATAAGGTATTAATTTCTAGGAAAAGGTACTTAAAAACAATGTAGCTCATGGCTTGTACTGCTTAGAACTGGACAGTTTGGTAGGATAGCATATCTGTTTAATTTCACCTATTTTCAGGCATGTGGCACTAAAGTAACTCCAGTTCTGTATTGTACCTGAAGCCTAAATGCAGTGCTGTTTATTACCAGATGTCCTTACTAGTAGACACAAAGGTCTGTGACTAATACCGCAAACCCTCTCAATTAAAATTTTGGAAACAAATAGAAAAAGTAAGGAGAAAAAAAGAAAAGGGAAAAGAAAAAATATCTCAAAACAGCTATAATTTACTTTGAAAATGGGAAAAATGTAGAAAATAAACCCCGATAGGCTCTAACATTTTCAACTGCAACCACTAGGGATTTTAACATGCTTCTAGGTCCAAATACAGCTAAGACACTCTCAGCACATACACTTTTACTTTTAATAGTGCAATCCGAATCTTTTTTTTCCAGAGCTCTCATAGTTTTAAAATAGTATACACAGGTAACTAGGAGAATTAACTTGGCTAAGTAGAGGAACACTTTCAAAAGATTCAAACAGGGACCAACACTCACTGAAAGTTCAACTGAACCTCCTTTATCTTACAGATATGGTAAATTTGGTCACAGTAGGTGTGTGTGTGTGTGTGTGTGTGTGTGTGTGTGTGTGTGTGTGTGTGTGTGTGTACTTGCAGATGTATATATGTACACATATATATCTATACACATGATTGCATTTGATTTTTATGTAATTAATTTTCATGACCAAATAGTTTAAAGAGTAGTTATTTTATCACTCACCTCTCTGACCCCATAAATTAAACATTGCAAAGGTGACCTATGAACTTATGGCAACTTACTCTGCGTTTCTGCCAGCATTGTCCACTTAGAATATTAGCCTCATTCATGTAAGTACCACCTTCCTAAGCCAAGACTTCCATTAAGTCAAGATTAATGTAGCTAGTGAGTATTTCTTTCCTGCACTTAGGCACCTCCCTCTTCATTTGGACTCCCTGTTTGTGATCTGTCATTATGACATGCCATCTTTGAGATGGCAGATGCTGGGCCAAGTTTAGAAACCCTGTGACAGACCAATTCTTTTTTACCTGCACACTCTCTTCTTCATTCCTCACCCTCTACAAGAGCACTATTGTGTGTGATTATTTTAAGTTAATAAGTGCCCCTCAAAGGACTTCTTAATAAACTACAAATAGACACTTAAAAGCTTCAAGCATTCATCTTAATTTACCAGCTTCTTTGCTATTCTCAAGTTCCTACTTTCATAGTTGGGTTCTCTAACAAGGAAAAACAATTAAAGTTCTTCCCAAAATAAATCCCACTAATTGGGAGTTTGCAAAGGCACTTGTCTGGAAATGACAAAATCCTTAACATGAATGTATTATTTTGAATTGAATATCATTGAAATCTTAAAGCTGCACTAACTGTCTATTTTCCCACCACAGTGGCTTTATTTGTAAAGTTTATTATGATTTGAATTTATGTTTAACTGATAAAGGTATAAGATTGCATTTATGAGATGCCATGAAATATGTTGAGGCTAGCTTTGTTTCAGAAAGCTCAAGGTTAGGGAACAATTTTACATTGTACTAAGGGAGGGTAGGTCTGCATAGCCAGAGAGTAAGGTATTTCTTAAAATGTAGGACAAGCCAGTGGAAAACAAAACAAACAACATTGTATGTGAGAAGTTCCAAGAATATAAACAAATTCCTAGATAGAAACAAACAACTTTCAACCTGGTATTTTTTCAACTTTTTTTCCCTCAAGTTCCCCAAAATGAAATGAATTCAGAAATCTATATCTTTCTTCATAGGAAAGAGAGAAGTTAAATATAGAAAAAATTTTTGAGAAATAATAAATACATTTTAATGACAATGAATGCCTCCTGCAATAAAAGGCAAGAGACAAGGTTTCTGCACCCTGCAGGTTGTATTGGACTGTATTGCAGACTGAGTTTTGCTCTTCGTCAGCTAATGAAAGAACATGGAGCAAGAATAGGGCAAATACATATCTCTAAGTTGACAGAGGAACTTCAGGAAAAAAGCCACTCCTTAATACCTGCTTGAAAGTACATTCAATTCAAATTAACACCTGCTTAAAAGTGCTTTCAATCCAAAATAACAAGAAGAGTAAGATTCCGTCTTTGGGAGTCATGCGTCCTGGACTCTTGCAGCAGTCAAGTCTCCCAGGATCCTCTAGGGATGAGTAAATTTGAAGTCTAGAGATTTATTTTATGGACCTCAGATGCCTAATTGTTAGGGACATAAGAAAGACACATGAATATCGTGTGAATCCTAAAATATTTTTTAGTCATTTTCACTGACTTTTCCTTCCATAGAAGAGCTCTGGGAACTGGAATTTGTTCAAAAGGCCAAACTTTTATAGAACCTTTTTTGAAGGGACTCTAAAAAGGGAGAAGGAATCCTGCTAATTGTGCCAAAACAAAACATGATAGTCTTTTAGGTATCTACTGCCAGGTTGCTTACTTTCTACCCAATTTCTTCCATGTTTCTTCTATTTACCCAATATTTCTCTTTGAAATGAGAGCCAATAAGTCATAGTTCTGTGAGTAAAATTGTTATTCGTGTGACTACCTAGTTCTGCCTAATAGCTTCAGTTGGATGGCAGCTCACTGGGAAATAGATATATAGTCCACAGTGCTGGTGTGAAATAGGCAGCAAATTGATTCACTTAATTGATTGATCTACTCTCTCATTATTTGGGGAGCAGTGACAAGATGCAGGGACAAGTTAGACTAGTAAGAGTTGATGAACTTCGATATCTTTGAGAGATTCTCTTTTCTTTATTGGATATTTTTTATTTACATTTCAAATGTTCTCCCCTTTCCTGGTTTCCCATCCATAAATCTCCTATCTCATCCCTTTTTCCCCTTCTTCCATGAGGGTGTTCCCTAACCCATTCACCAACTCCTTCTTCTACTCCCCGCCCAGACATTCCCTTACATTGGGGTTTGAGCCTCGGCAGTACCAAGGGCTTCTCCCATTGGTGGCCAAAAAGGCCATCCTTGGCTACATACACAGCTGGAGCCATGGGTCTGTCCATGTGTACTCTTTGGATGGTGGTTTAGTCCCTCGGAACTCTGGTTGGTTGGTATTGTTGTTCTTATGAGGTTGCAAACCCTTTCAGCTCCTTCAATTATATCTCTAACTCCTCCAATGTGAACCCCATCCTCTGCTCAATAGTTGGCTGTGAGCATCTGTCTCTGTATTTGATCTGACAACGACTTTCAGGAGACAGCTATATCAGGCTCCTGTCAGCATGCACTTCTTGGCATCAGCAATATTGTCTCATTTTGGCGGCTGTATTTCATATCAATAAAGTGGCAACCAATCAAGGAAAATACCTGCTGTTGACTTCTGGTTTCCACAAGCATAGGCATGCATGCACACCAATGTGACCAAGCATAAGCAAATATACATGCACACCCGTGCACACATATGCAAAGAGTGGAGGAGAGAAAGAGGGAGACAGACAGACAGACAGACAGACGGACAGACACACACACACACACACACACACACACACACACACACACACGGGTGGTGGTGGATACATAAGGAGGAGATTTCCTTGTTGAGTTACCTTGACATTTCTTTGTGTAGTGAAATGTTTAGTATTGCTCTAATTACACAATACTTATTAGATTATACTGACTAATTTTAAGTTTGTTTTCATTTTGAAAGTAGGAATAAGTGGAATGAGAAATCACTAATATCAAACTTTCCTTTAGCCCACTAGAAAGTAACATCCCAGAACAATTAATGGAGATTACATTCTACTTGTTCAACTGTTCAACTGTTCAACTGGTAGTGTGGAAATGCACAGTAAAGTCTTTTCAAATTGTCATGTAGGCTTCCGGCCAGACTTTCTTAATGACAAACATTTACAGAGCAATTAAACTAACTTCCCAGAACACCTTCTGAATACTTCACAGCACCTTAATGAATATTCAAGGATGAGTATTTAAACACACACACACACACACACACACACACACACAGAGAGAGAGACAGAGACAGAGACAGAGACAGAGACAGAGACAGAGACAGAGAGACAGACAGAGAGACAGACAGAGAGACAGACAGAGACAGACAGAGAGACAAAGACAGACAGAGTGAGAGACAGAGAGAGACATAGACAGAGAGTGACAGAGAGACAGACAGAAACAGAGAGAAACAGAGAGACAGAGAGGGATAGATGACTAAAGGAAGAGAGGAAGAGAGGAAGAGAGGAAAGAGGAAGAGAAGGAGGGAAACAGAGAGGGAGGGAGAAAGAGAAACTTCACATGCTAACACATTAATGATTTCTATAATATAAGAAAACTTTCTATGGTAAAATTATCACAATGCTATTATATATATACATATATATACATATACACACATATATATATTATACACACACACTACGTGTGTGTGTGTGTGTGTGTGTGTGTGTGCATGTGTGCCTATGTGCCTGTGTGCATGTGTTTAGAGAGGATGTAACATTAAAATTTTCATTTTTTCATTCAAGTGTTTTTGTATATTTCATAGCCAACCTTTACAGGTTCTCTGTATATAATTCCTTCTGTTTTAACTTCCTCTGGAAATTCTTTCTTTATCCAATACTGTCTGTGTACTTGTGGGATTACCTATCACATATAACAAAAGTTAATGACTCATGTATGTATAGTCTGGCTTGATTGAAACTTGTTTCTTCTGACTTTATTTCTATTTGTTCACACCCTGAACATACCCTTCTGGTTCAAGTCAAGGGTATTTCCAAGTTACAAGGGTCTTTTCTAGCAATACAATAATAAAAACCTAAAAGAAACTGGATTTTTCTATGAAACCCCATCATACGTTGCCTCACAATGAACTCTGCTTTATACCGCACCATTTATACTTTCTCAGTAAAAGCTATTATTATTCTCTTTTTCTATCACTCCGTCTGAAATTTTCTAAATGCCTCCACTATGTTCCGTTACACAAATACGTAATGTTTTCATTTCATCTTAAGATTATATTCAGTAGATACTGTTTCTTAGTTTTATGTCTGTTAAGATACAAGGAAGCCACTCAATACGCTAAAAGCATTCATATATTCATATACATACATACATACATACATACATACATACATACATACATATGTGTATATATAAGTAATTAATCTATTTGTTAATGTGGGTTTCTGGATTTGGTTGTTTTTGCATTTTTTCCTATTTTAAAGATCTGGTGACTGATGCTATATGTGTCAAGATTTCATATTAAGGGGGCAAAAATGTATGATAAGACAAGAAACTATATACTATTCTTAGTGTAGTCATTGTGAGAAGTTCAAGTCTTCCTCCCTCCCTCCCTTTTTTTCCTTCTTTCCTCCTCCACCCCTTCACCTCCTCTTCATCTTCTATTTCATGTTGTTTTAAATTCTGACTGGTAAAAAGTAAAGAATTTTCAAAGAACCCCAATGTACGGTATTATTTATACAGCCTCAAAATATGTAATTCACAGCTTTTTCTCTAAGAATTTTAAATCAGTAAGTTTGAAATAAAGCTTGAAATTTTCTTTAAAATATAATTATGACTTGGGGCCAAAAAAACAAAATCTCTGAAGGGTTCCTTTCATAACATTTTCAGTGTTTGCAATAGTGGCTTTTCAAGCCATGCTCGAAAAGTAGCTTAACATATGATAAATGGTGGCCCACATATTTTGTGGCAACTATTTCTCTAATGATTTAAAAATCAAGTTGGATAGTTGAAAAAATATGATGAGTTTTCTGGCCATAATGATCTGCCCACATAAAATGAGAAGACAACAGCTCAAGGTACCATTTGATGAACTAGGAAAATGCCACATTTGTTCAGAGATTAAGAAAAATCAAAAGTTGTAGAAAATTCACACTCACTCATCATGACAGCATTGCCAAACCCCTGGTTGTGATACTAAGGAATGAGAGCTAAGCCAAAATTCTTGAGTTTTAAAACACTTGTGCTTGTATAAAATCATTGTGTTATGCATGTAATAATTCTTCTAAAATGTTGCTGATGGTATTTCTCTAGGGAGAATCTGTAAGAAATGCAGCCCAGACATGAATGAGAATCAAATGATGACATTCTATGTCTAAAATATTGAAATATTTGATATTTCAATTTTCAATATTGCCAGCACTCAAATACAAATACTTGATAAACTTGCACACAAATTATAATAGTCCCTTAGTATGAAGCGTGTGGGGGAGGTAGGGAACTAAGGTACTTAATGACTGTAATTGGCATATTTAAAGATATCAAAGAGAGGTCAATATTTCAAATGCTTATATGTCAGTTGTTATTTCATCATCTCTAGAGATCATTTGAAATTTACTCTTAGTCCACTTGTCAAGAGATCATTTAACTGATCAATGAATTATGTGGCAATCAAAAGTTATGAGGTACAGAAATGTGTTCCAAGGTTGAAACCATATAAGTTAAGAGACCTCAAATGAGTTGGGGAGGACACACAGACTTATTTCTGGTCAGAACAAGTCTTGCCGCACTTCATCGTTGTGTCATGCACTTTCAAAGCGCTGTTCTTTAAAAGTCCCCAACTTATCATTCTAAACTTCAAATACTAAAATTTCACAGTATTCCTACAATTTTTGCTGACTGGGTTTCGTGAAAGATATAGATAAATGGCTTGTTTCTAGGGTGAACAGAGGAAGAAAACGATGTCAATCAGAAGTAGGAGTACTTCTTAAATGGTTTCCAATATGAAGGTATCAGTGGGAGGCAATACTCTTTAAAATATTAAGAATGAGTTACTTACATTCAGTTAGGTTGAGCATATTGATTTTATTGACACAATCTAGTCATAAATATTGTCTCAGAATGAAAGTAGAATTTTCACTTATGAATGTCAGTTCTCTGCAAAAACTGCAGAAATTAATTGGGACATGATGGTGGCAACGCTTTTACATGAACTCGGGCTACCAAAAGAAACTCTTGGTTCTTTATTCCTGAGTACTTTTATGGAGTTTGGCTAGTGATTGCAGATGGTAACAGTGACAAAACAGGGAACATAAGTTTAATTGCATTAGGGTGTCCTATGTGAAAGCTCAGAGGACTCAGTCTGTGAGTAAATGTAGAGTGAGAGCTGATGATCAGAAATGGGTATGATGATCAGAGCTGGTTTAAGTTGTATTGTTATTACAGTGAGAGCAGAGGAATATCTATCTTCTCTATCAATTATCTGATTAGCAATTTTAATTCATTTCAGTAAGATTTATGGAATTGTGATAAATAATTAAGAAACCAACTATAGTCTTTCAAATATGTCTTGGTTTATGTTTTCGAATACAATCTGTAATACATAAGCTACAAGAATGTATTAGAAAATGTACTTTTAGGATATTTAAAATATAGCACAATTGCAATTTTATCCTGAAACTTCAGAATAACTTTAAGTCATAATTCTTGTAATGAAGCTCAAGGTTTTCCTAACAAAGAATAGTGGCTTTGTATTAAAATGAAGGCAACAGGATTAGTGTGAACTGTTTTGAGACTGGAGGACCCTGAAGGTCACAGTATTGATGTCTCACCTTCCTTTTAGCATTCTCAATGGATGAATACTGATAGTTCTTCAAATGCAGACAACTTCTCTCTCATAAACACATAACTTTATAACAGAATTGCAGAAGCCATGCAGGGAAATGATGTCCAAGTGGCTGTGCTGCCAGGCGCTTCCCTCAGAACCACAGTGAGCTTTGTAGATCTGCTGCTGTTGGTTTTTGTCTGCCTATCCAAAATACATTGGCATGCTAAGTCACTTAGACCCATACTGCCACATTATTACAAATGAACATACCATTGCTTTTCAGCAGAAAAATAACTAAAGCAAAATGTTATTTTATTTTCCACTTATAACGAAATAGGGATAAAGTTGTCCTTTAACTGTGGTTGCTGAAGCCACATTTGAAACAATGTAGTCAAAACAGAGGGATGTCCTAGATTCCTCCTCAGATTTCAGTATTAAATCTTCTTGGCTTAGTCAGGTGGAAAAAGCACCCTAGAATAAGCTTGTATAGTCTTCAACACCTGCTATCCTCTCAATAAATGTCTAGAGTTCCCTTGAGCGTGATGTCCTGAGAACAGAAAGTTGCCTTTAAAACCATTACTGGCAAAGTAAGGAATATCATGCCCAGTCCAACTGACAGCCCTATGTAGGTCAAGGATCCATTTCTAAATCGAAGCAAAAGAGAAAAAAAGAAGAAGAAAGAAAAAGGAAAGCAACTAGATAATCACAGCTTGTTCAAACTCTGTAGCCTTTCATCATCTAAATCCAGAAGGGAAAATTGGCAGGCTAAATACCCTGCTCTTTGAATGAAATTGCATTTAAACATGAATCCATCTTTTCTCCTTTTAGAAAAAAGAGGATGAAAATAGGAGAATCACAACACCAATTCCTAGCTGATTTTGTTAAATGGAATGCAGAAGCAGGTGGACTTCTGTGTTTGCCCATTACAGGTGAACTTAGGAGTATCAACATACATAGGCAATATTGAGCTATATGCATTCAAGTGTTAAATCATCAAGATAATTTTCTTCAATAAGGAAATGGATTGTGTATACATTCATTATTAAGAGAGACCTGAAATGTCAAATATTTTAATGTAGTACAGATGTCTCAGTTACTTTGTTGCATAGATAATTAATTACAGCATTGTATAACAAAAAAGCTGCATATTCAACACCATTGAATACTAAGAACTAGAAGTAAATGTATAGGGAACAATGTTCCAGGGAGACCCAATGAAAGTAGGCAAATTTTACCACAACTAACTTCATGATGCAAGTACCATTCAGGCCACAAAAGTAAGTATGCAGACAGTTAAGTACTACCCGCCAAAATAAAAACAAAGACCTAATCCATCAAAGTCCATGGTTCTGATAGTTTTTAAATGTACTAACTTTGCCTTTTGGCTTCTGTAGTTCTGCTTCTGGCTAACTGTTCTTGTTAAGTGAAGTGTGTCAACTCAGGTCATGATGTTTTGTGCTTAAAAGCTCACCCTGAGAAAGTCCTGGGGCTACACTGGGATCCTGAAGACTCAGTAGAGTTGGCTAAGAGTTCAACTGAGTTCAACAAACATTATTGTTGATGAAAGCATTAGGGATGTTGCTCTTGATTGACAATTCTTCTGCATTATGCTTTGACAGTGCACTATGCACTGGAAAATATTAAGTCATTTGTTCACCTTTGTCAGAACACTGTCATGGTCAAGAGTGTAAATCTAAAGAGAAATTGGACTCCAGGTTTTTTTTTCCCTTAAAAGCTGGTGATTGGTTAAAATGAACCCTTCCAGAGCTTTGGTTTCCTTCTCTGTTCAATAGGAAAAAACCCACCCACTTTCATTATTAAATGCAGTAATAAAAGCAGGGAGTCAAGAATGAGGCTTGGCACACGATAGTAATACTCAGCAATTATCAACCCAAAGTTTTAATAGTACAATTCATGAGACAGACAGCAATGTTCTAATTCTGGGCTTTGAACATGATTTTTTTAAACTATTATACTCATATCTACATGTTGATTACAGACAGGCTGTCTATCACAGCAGGCACTAATAACATGTGGCTGCTATGGGCTACAAAGTTAGCTACTTTAAACTATGGCATATCTTAAATAGCTATTACAGAGGCTGGAAGGTGATTTAATGACTAAGGGCACATGCCACTCTTGTGGAGAACCCAACATCAGTTCCCAGGTAGCTAGTAGTTCCAAGTGATTTGACACTTTTATGGGCATCTACACACATGTGATGCACATAAACTAACACAAACACACACACACACACACACACACACACAACTAACAAATCCCTTAAAAACACAAAATGTGTATATGATGTGGAGATGTATTAGACCTTCCAAAAATCATTTAAGTACTCCATTAGTAACTATTATTTGCATGTCTGCTAATATTTTGGATATAAATTAAATAAGTTAAATTATTAAAATTAGTTTGAACTTTATCATTTTTATTTATGGCTACTAGAAAATACAAAGTTATACATGTAGTTAATACTTTTGCAGATACATGTGTGGGAACTTTATTATATATTAATAATATATAAATAATATTTTGTAAGGTTTTGTTGGGGAAGGGGAGATGTTTGATGTGTGTCTATGTTCATATGTAACATGTGTGTGTGTGTGTGTGTGTGTGTGTGTGTGTGTGTATGTGTGTGCTGAACATTAAGAGGTCATAGATTGTGGCCCATGTTATACCAGTCATGTGGAGGTCAGCAAACAAGTCAATCCTTACATATTTGAGAACAGGCAATCATTTAGTACTTTTGCCATTATTGTTTATGAGTGATTTTCCACTTGTCATTCATGGGAATGCTGGAATTATGTGCACCACAACATTCCACTTGCAACTTGGAATTTAGAGATAGAACTTGGTCATCAGTATTCATGCTAGTGCCTTTATCCACTGAGACATTTCCCTGTTTCTACATTCAAGTTCTCCTGAACACTACTAATACAGAAAATCTCAAAAAGAGACATTAGTTAACACTTTTTCTTTAAAAAGGTAGAAAATAAACAATTTTAAAAAAAACATTAAAATCACACATATCTTCACATTCTAAATTTTCAGGAAATGGTGAGATTGCAAATCCACAGGCCTGCTCTGCAAATTAAAAAGGTCAAATGCTAATTTTTAGAATCTCTCATTTTTCTTCACATTTAAAGAAATATTTCTAAACACCTTTCCCACAATTTTTTCAGCTATATTTCTTTTGGTAGAGGGGCATTTCAACATGTTCAGGTCATTTTCTCTTAAATGTTGGTAATTTTCACTGGGAAAATTAGGTTCACTGTAAAGTCTAATTAGGACAGCTCCTGATTCTCAACCTTCATCTCATATCTGCCAAGCTCATTTCAGAGGTCTTCCAAAACAGACTCAGTGGATACACTAGAGCAGCAGTTTTCTTGTGGGTTGCAACACCTTTGGGATTTGAATGACCCTGTCACTAGGGTCATGTAACAGATATCCTTTATATCAGATATTTACATTATGATTTGTAACAGTAGCAAAATTACAGTTAAGAAGCTGCAATGAAATAATTTTCTGGATAGGGGTCACCACAGCATGAGGAACTGTACTAAAGGGTTACCCCATTAAGAAAGGTTAAGAACCATTGAACTACAGTTATATTTGCAAATATAAATAACTCAATAGCTATTAGACCTTAGGAAAAACGAAAAAGCACATTTCTTTCTTTAAATTTTTATTGGTTCTTTGTGAATTTCACATTATGCACCCCAAACCCATTCATCTCTCTCTCCCCCCTCATACCTGCTCTTCATGCTTACAACCTCCCACCCAACAGAGAAAAAAACATTGTAGAAGCTGTAATGTGTTATAGTGTGTTCCTCAGGAAACCATTTTGCCCATTTCTTTGCTTGCAAATGTTCATTGCAAAGACTTGACTTCTGTTACTCTATCAATACTGGTACCTCACTGCGACTCCTCTCAGATATCCTGTTATTGCCCTGTGTCATAGAGATTCTATGTTTTAGATCTATAGAACTGGCTCCTTCATGCATTCGAGAAATTCATCCATGGGGTAGATGTTGGGGTGGACCAATTCAAAGCCCTGAATCTGGGTCTGAGAAGTATCTAAGCTGGTCAGCCCACTAGCTTTCCTGCTCTCCTGCCCTCTGGGCCAGCTCACCAGAAACAACCTGCTAGCTGGACTAGCTCTACCCTGCTGCCCAGTCAAGGTGCCACCAGGGAAAGATATGACCAGATCTCCCACTCTCAGTTTCCCTGGGCCAGCTCTCCTGTCTGCCATAGATGGCAATGGATGAAGGAGAGGAAGAGGGTGTCTTTCCCTTGTCATTGCCACTGCTGAGCAGACAAGAGGCAGGGTCAAGTCTCCCATATTCTTGTCAATGGAGCCAACTCATCTGAAACCTCAATTGTGCAGGGCCAGCTCTACTGTGCTACCCAGGTGAGATGCAAGGCCTGCTTTCCTGCATGTTGTATTAGGTGAGGGCCAGGGCCAGCTCTCCTGCTCAGATCACCCCAGACCAGCTCTCCTGCCTGCCACAGGTGGTAAGGGGAGAGTGGGGAGGAGGGTATATCCCTCATCTATGCTACCATAGGAGAGAAAAATAGTAGGTCCAGGTCTCCCACATTCATACCCTTGGGGCTGGCTCACCCACAAGGCCTGCTCCTTAGGGGCAATATGCCCCACCTGTGCATTATGGAATGGTCTGTATCCCCAGGCCTCGGTGGTGCTCAGGTGGTGATCATCTTAGGCCAGCTCCATGTCCAGGCTCCAGGGCACTTCTGGGTGGTCATCTCAGGCTCCATCCTTCCCAGGTCCACTTGGAAGGATTCTCTTTCTCAGGCCCTTAGCCCCAATAGGAGTTCTTTTGCTCTCTAGCTTGCTGCTCATCCTAGGAACTATTGGGGCTTTTGTGGTGGTTATCTCAGGCTAGCTCCCTGTTCCAACACCCTGGTGCCAGGCTGGTGGTCTTCTCATGCTCATCCTTCCTCTTCCCAGGGAATGGTAGACTATTAGTCATTCTGATTCTCATAGGAAACAGCAGAGTATAGACACATCCTCTCTGCTACCTTCTGATGCACATGTGACACAGTAGACACACTGGTAATGCTTCTAGAGACAAGGCATGTTGCCTTTTAAATGAGTCATTGTGATGGTTTGCATATGCTTGGTTCAGGGAGTGGCACTATTAGGAGGTGTGGACTTTTTAGAGTAAGTGTGTCACTCTGGGCATGGGCTTAAGACCCTCATGCTAGCTGCCTAGAAGTCAGTCTTCCACTAGCTGCCTTCAGATGAAGATGTAGAACTCTTAGCTCTGCCTGCACCATGCCTGCCCAGATGCTGCCATGCTCCCACTTTGATAATAATGGACTGAACCTCTGAACCTGTAAGCCAGTCTAATTAAATGGTGTCCTTTATTAAGACTTGCCTTGGTCATGGTGTCTGTTTACAGCAGTAAAACCCTAACTAAGACAGAAGTTGGTACTGAGACTGGGATATTACTGTGGTAGGCCTGACCATACTTTTGTTTAGAAGAATGTAGATTTTGGGACTTTGGATTTAGAAAGCCATGGAATACTTTTAGTGGGCTACCCTAATCATCCTAGTAGGAATATGGAAGACTTTGCTGCTTCGGGTGATTTGAACTGTGGAAGCCTAGTTCTAGAGGTTTAAAAGAGGAAAAATTTTAGTATGTGGCCAAGAGACTATTCTTGTGATATTTTGGTGAAGAACATGGCTGGTTTTTGCCATTATCTGAAGAGTCAACCTGAGGTTAAGATAAAGAGATTTATATTAATTGCATTGACAAGTGAAGTCTCAAAAAAGCCCTATGTTGGACTTTGGTTCAGTCTCATGAAGAACAATTTGAACAAACCTAGCAATCTTAGAAAGGAAAAAATATAAAATATATGGTTCAAATATTAAAGGGGTACCAGGAAGTGAAATGGAGAGGTACCTGTGTTATAGGAAATAACTGATTAAGGGAGAGGGACTTTGAGACAAGGTTCTACCCAGCTAAATTTAGATCCAGGCACAGTGGTACACTGTGGAAGACTGACTTCTAGGCAGTTAGCATGAGGGTCTTAATTCCAGGAGACAGGAATGCAGGTCTCTGAGTTCAAGACCAGTCTACAGAGCAAGACCCAAGAAAGCCAAGCTCAGTCAGTGAAGGAATTGGAAAACAGAAAGCTGGTGATAATGTAATAGAACAAGAGGGTCATATTCCAGCTTCTACAAGCAACAGACCTCAGCAGCTTCAGCCATGTGGTTATGGCTTTAGAGTAAAAAGTTAAAGGGACTACTGACATTTAATGCTGGTTAGGTGGAGCTAAGAAACTAGCTGTGATTAAGAGACCAGCATTACTGAGGTAAAACATGTCAAGTGTTCTCTGAGAACGCAAAGAAGCTTGTGCTGGTGTTAGCCAAGGTTGTACCTCATGCTGCAGCTCTACTTCAGAATGTATGAGTCACCCTGGTGACATTGCTTTTGAAACATGAAGAGGTCATGAAGAGCAGCTGAGGCTTGGCACTGTGAGTGGCCATGAAAGTCCATTGGCAAAGGTGCAATCTCAGTTGCAGTTGACAGACAAGGACTGCAAGAGTCATGGATCAACCTGAACTTAGAATGATACAGAGGGCACAGCTGGAGAAGTGATGTCAGCCTTTTGGAGAAGTCAAGAAGATCATGTGTGGATCCCAGACATTGAAAAAAGAAGCTGTAACATTGAAGTTCCCTTGGAGACTCCAGGATGTTCAAGATGCCAGAGCTGTGGACTATCTGCAAAGGAAAGCTGCTAACAAAGAGTGGAATCAGCCCAGGAGAGAGAAGTTTACAAAGATGAAAAAGGAGTTGGAAATCTGAAGACTACTTTAACTTTAGACATGGATATGCACATTTGGAGTTTACCCATTTGGTTTTCTGTCTTGATTTGGGGATTTAAGTTATCACTTGAATCTCAGAAGAGACTTTGAACTTTGGACTTTAAACATTGCTGAGATTGCTACAGACTATGGGGACTTTCGAAGTTGAACTAAATGTATTTTGCATTATGCTATGTTTAGGTATAGACCCTGTGAACAAGCCTGTGGAAGTCAGGGAGTGGAATGTGATGGTTTGTATATGCTTGGCTCAGGGAGTGGCATTATTAGGAGGTGTGCCCTTGTTGGAATAGGTGTATCACTGTGGGCATGGGCTTAAGATCTTCATGCTAGGGAACTTTCCAGAATGTTTGGTGGGTGGTGGAGCAGCAGTGTCTATGGTCCTCTTTCTGCTCTCTGGCATCAGCCTGCTCACTGCTGTAAAAATGGTGAAAGAAACCACTTACTATGATGTTCTGGGGATCAAACCCAATGCCTTGAAAAAGACATATAGAAAATTGGCTTTGAAGCACCACAGTGATAAGAATCCAAATTGAAGGAGAAAAGTTCTAAAGCCTATGAAGTTCTTCCTGATTCCAAAAAAAGGTAATTGTATGATGAAGGAGGAGAGCAGGTGATTAAAGAGGGCAATGCAGATGGAGGTTTTGGCTCACCCAAACTTTGATAAGTTTTTGGAGGAGGAGGAAGAATGCAAAGAGAAAAGAGAAGTAAAAATGTTATGCATCAGCTCTTTATGATGTTAGAAGACTTATATAATGATGCAACAACAACAACAACAAACTGACTCTCCATAAGAAAGTGATTTGTGACAAATGTGAAGGCCAAGATGGTAAGAAAGGAGCAGTAGGCCCTTCTGGTTGCTGCCCTCATGGAGAGTTGAAACCTAGCCATGAGGAGTGACTTCAGGCCCAAGATGAGAGGTAAGATATGTGCCCAGTTCTGAACGGACCCAGTCAAACAGTTCCCTGCACCCAAATCCCATGGGAGGGAGAGCTAGACTTTCAGAGGGGCAGAAACGCCTGGGAAACCAGAGGAGACTACTCCCTGCCCACATTTCTGACTCTAGAGGAAAACACATAGTGCCATCAAGGCCCCCTGCACACAAGGACCCAGAAGTAGGGGCAGGACCTTCTGGTTGCTGCCCCCACAGAGAGCTGAAACCGAGTCCCAAGGAGTGACTTCAGGCCTGAGACGAGAGGTAAGATCAACTTTTCTGCTACAAGTGACCTACCTGGTGGACTCAGGACACATGCCCACAGGAACAGCTGAAAGCCAGTGGACCGGAACGACTACACATCTGAAAGCAGAACACTCTGTTCCCATAACTGGCTGAAAGAAAACAGAAAAACAGGTCTACAGCACTCCTGACAGATAGGCCTCTAGGATGGTCAAGCCACTGTCAGAAATCACAGAACAAGGTAACAGCAGAGACAACCTGATGGCAAGAGGCAAGTGTAGGAAAGCAAGCAACAGAAACCAAGACTACATGGCATCATGGGAGCCCAATTCTCCCACCAAAGCAAACACTGAATATCCAAACACACCAGAAAAGCAAGACCTAGATTTAAAATCACATTTGATCATGATGATGGAGGACTTCAAGAAAGACATAAAGAACTCCCTTAGAGAAATGCAGGAAAACACAAGTAAACAAGTAGAAGACCTTACAGAGGAAACACAAAAATCCCTGAAAGAATTAAAGGAATACACAAACAGGTGAAGGAATTGAAAATGGAAATAGAAACGATAAAGAAAGCACAAAGGGAGATAACTCTGGATATAGAAAACCAAAGGAAGAGACAAGGAGCTGGAGATACAAGCATCACCAACAGAATACAAGAGATAGAAGAGAGAATCTCAGGAGCAGAAGATTCCATAGAAATCATCGACGCAACTGTCAAAGATAATGTAAAACAGAAAAAGCTACTGGTCTAAAACATACAGGAAATCCAGGACACAATGAAAAGATAAAACCTAAGGATAACAGGTATAGAAGAGAGTGAAGACTCCCAACTCAAAGGACCAGTAAATATCTTCAACAAGATCATAGAAGAAAACTTGCCTAACCTAAAGAAAGAGATGCCCATAAACATACAAGAAGCCTACAGAACTCCAAATAGATTGGACCAGAAAAGAAACTCCTCCCGTCACATAATAGTCAAAACACCAAATGCACAAAACAAAGAAAGAATATTAAAAGCAGTAAGGGAAAAAGGTCAAGTAACATATAAAGGCAGACCTATAACAATGACACCAGACTTCTCATCAGAGACTATGAAAGCCAGAAGACCTGGACAGATATCATACAGACCCTAAGAGAACACAAATGCCAGCCCAGGTTACTGTATCCAGCAAACTCTCAATTAACATAGATGGAGAAACCAAGATATTTCATGACAAAAGGAAATTTACACAATATCTTTTTATAAATCGAGCCCTACAAAGGAAAATAAATGGTAAAGCCCAACACAAGGAGCCAAGCTACACCCTAGAAAAAGCAAGACACTGATCGTTTTGTAACAAAACAAAGAGAAGAAAAGCAAACAAACATAATCTCTCCTCCAAATATGAAGATAACAGGAAGCAACACTCACTATTCCTTAATATCTCTCAACATTAATGGACTCAATTCCCCAATAAAAAGACACAGGTTAACAAACTGGATACATAATGAGGAACCAGCATTTTGCTGCCTACAGGAAACACATCTCAAAGACAGAGACAGACACTACCTCAGAGTAAAAGACTGGAAAATAACTTTCCAAGCAAAGGTCTGAAGAAGCAAGCTGGAGTAGCCATTCTAATATCGAATAAAATCAACTTTCTGCTAAAAGTCATCAAAAAAGTTAAGGAAAGACACTTTATGTTCATCAAAGGAAAAATCCACCAAAATAAACTCTCAATCCTAAATATCTCTGCTGCAAATACAAAGGCACTTACATACATAAAAGAAACATTACTAAAGCTCAAAGCATACATTGCACCTCACACAGTAATAGTAGGAGATTTCAACACCCCTCTCTCATCAATGGACACATCATGGAAACAGAAATTAAACAGAGACAGGCAGACTAACCGAAGTCATGAACCAAATGGACTTAACAGATATTTATAGAACATTCTATCCAAAAACAAAAGGATACACCTACTTCTCACCACCTCATGGTACTTTATCCAAAATTGACCATATAATTGGGCAAAAAAACAGCCTCAACAGATACAGATAGATAGAAATAATCCCATGCGTTCTATCAGAACACCATGGGCTAAAGCTAATTTTCAATAACAATAAGGAAAGAATGCCCACATATACATGGAAGTTGAACAATGCTCTACTCAATGATAACCTGGTAAAGGAAGAAATAAAAAAAGATATTAAAGACTTCTTAGAATTTAATGAAAATGAAGGTACAGCATACCCAAACTTATGGGACACAATGATAGCTGTGATAAAAGGAAAACTCATAGCTCTGAGTGCCTGCAGAAAGAAACAGGAGAGAGTATATATCAGCAGCTTGACAGCACACCTAAAAGCTCTAGAACAAAAAGAAGCAAATACACCCAAGAGAAGTAGAAGGCAGGAAATAAACTCAGACCTGAAATCTATCACGTAGAAACAAAAAGGACTATACAAAGAATCAACAGAACCAAAAGTTGGTTCTTTGAGAAAATCAACAAGATAGATAAAACCCTAGCCAGACAGATGGCGAATGGCTGAGAAGAACCTAAAGAAATGTTCAACATCTTTTTTCATCAAAGAAGTGCAAAGCAAAACAACCCTGAGATTCCATCTGACACCAGTCAGAATGGCTAAGATCAAAAACTCCAGTGACAGAAAATGCTGGCCAGGATGTGGAGAAAGGGGAACACTCTTCCACTGTTGGTGGGATTGCAGACTGGTACAACCATTCTGGAAATCAGTCTGGAGGTTCCTCAGAAAATGGGACATTGCACTACTTGAAGACCCAGTTCTACCTGTCCTGGGCATATACCCAAAAGATGCTCCAACATATAACAAAGACACATGCTCCACTATGTTCATAGCAGCCTTATTTATAATAGCCAGAAGTTGGAAAGAACCCAGATGCCCTTCAACAGGAGAATGGATACAGAAAATGTGGTATATCTACACAGTGGAATACTACTCAGCCATCAAAAAATGACTTTATGCAATTCATAGGCAAATGGATGGAACTGGAAAATGTCATCCTGAGTGAGGTAACCCAATCATAGAAAAACACACATGGTATGCTCTCGTTGATAAGTGGATATTAGCCCAAATGCTCGAATTACCCTAGATGCACAGAACACATGAAACTCAAGAAGGATGACCAAAATGCAGATGCTTCACTCCTTTACAAGGGGAACAAGAATACCCTTGGGAAGGTATAGGGAGGCAAAATTTAGAACATAGGCTGAAGGAACGTCCATTCAGAGCCTGCCCCACATGTGGCCCATACATATACGGCCACTAAACTAGATAAGATGGATGAAGCAAAGAAATGCAGGCCGACAGGAACCGGATGTAGATCTCTCCTGTAAGACACAGCCAGAATACAGCAAATACATAGGCGAAGCCAGCAGCAAACCACTGAATTGAGAATGAGAACCCCGTTGAAGGAATCAGTGAAAGGACTGAAAGAGCTGAAGCGGCTTGAGACCCCATATGAACAACAGTGCCAACCAACCAGAGCTTCCAGTGACTAAGCCACTACCCAAAGACTATACATGGACTGACCCTGGGCTCCACTGCATAGGTAGCAATGAATAGCCTAGTAAAGGCACCAATGGAAGGGGAAGCCCTTGGTCCTGCCAAGGCTGGACCCCCAGTGAATGAGATTCTTTGGAGGAGGACGGCAATGGGGGGAGTATTGGGAGTGGAACACCCATATAGAAGGGGAAGGGAAGAGGTTGGGGGATGCTGGCCTGGAAACCGGGAAAGGGAATAACATTTGATATGTAAATAAGAAATACCCATTTTATTAAAGATGGGGAAAAAAAAAAAAGAAAGGAGTAGTAGTATACTGCCCCAAATACCAGGGCGGGGGGAAGGAGGCATGAAGATAAGGATTCATCAAATTGAACCAGGAATGGTTCAACAAATTCAGTCAGTGAGCATAGAGTGTCAGGGTCATGGAGAATGCATCAGTCCTAAAGACCGATGTAAATGGTACAATGGAAGAAAGACAGTTGGAGAGAGGAAAATTGTAGAAGTTCATATTGATAAAGGCATGTACAATGGTCAGAAGATAACATTCCATGGTGAAGGAAACCAAGAACCAGAACTGGAGCCAAGGGATATTATAGTTGTGTTAGATTAGAAGAACCATGATGTTTTTACAAGGTGACGAGAAGACCTTTTCATGTGTATGGACAAACAGCTGGTTGAAGCATTGTGCTGCTCCCAAAAGCCAATATCTATTCTTGACAACAGAACCATAGTCTTCACTTCTCATTCAGATCAGATTGTCAAGCATAGGGTTATAAAAATGTGTGCTAAGTGGAGGTATTTCAATATACCATTGCACATATGAAAAGGAATGCCTCATCATTGAGTTTGAGGTAAATTTCCTGAAATTGGCTTTCTCTATCCTGATAAACTCTTTCTGCTGGAAAACCTCCTTCCTGAAAAAAAGGAGGTAGAAGAGACTGGTGAAATGGATCAGGTAGAACTGGTGGACTTTGACCCAAATCAGAAAAGATGGCATCATTATAATGGAGAAATGTATGAGGACTATGAACATCACCAAAGAGGTGGCATTCAGTGTCAGACCTGTTAATGAGCCAATCTTTGACATTCTGTATTCAGTGGTGGATGGGGGAAGGACTGTAAACATAATATGATCACTACTTGGCTATTGTTTTTTGTTTCAATATTCAACTATAGTAGTGTTTTAAAAGTTAAATGAAGAATAAACACACACACATACATATATATAAGATCCATATATATATACATATATATATACATATATCCTTCATGCTAGCTTCCTAGAAGTCTGTCTTCCACTAGCAGCCTTCAGATGAAGATGTGGAACTCTGAGCTTTGCCTGTACTATGCCTGCCTAGATCCTGCCATGCTCTCACCTTGATGATAATGGACTGAACCTCTGAACCTGTAAGCCAGCCCAATTAAATGATGTCCTTTATTAAAACTTGCCTTGGTCATGGTGTGTGCTCACTGAAGTAAAACCCTAACTAAGACAGTCATAAAGCACAATTCCATTTCAGTTACACAAATCACCTCTAGCGGTTGTTCTCTGGTTGACTTGTCCAAAAAAAAGAATTAAATCACCCGAGAATAATAATCTACATATAATATCCAAGATTGTAGCCAGTGTCCATAACAGTTTCTGACAGGGAAATAGTAATTCAATTATTAACTGAATATTGAATTGCAGTTTGTCTTTGTTACAATGTATTTCAGTTGTTCGTGATATGGTCTTGATGTGTAACCCAGGCTGAACTTATTATCCATCTTCCTCAGGCTTTTGAGTGTTGAAATGACAGATACATGCCACCATGCCAGGCTGGTTACCAAGGATATCTTTTATGTAGGAATTGTGCCTAGAGAGATAAGGCCTTTCATTTAAAGGTTGTTTCCTGATTTTTATATATTTCCTTGTTTTAAAAACATTTTGCATGTTTCCTTCTAACTTCATATTCCCTCATAAAAGGTAGTTTAATCTAGTCCTCGAGAGCCTCATGTATGTACACAATGTATTGTTACTATATTCACTACTCGCCACCCCGCAACTCTTTCTAGCATCCCCTACTTCATACCTGTGCTGGATAGTCATTTTAATTGATACAATGGCTATTTAGATTACAATATATTCTTCCCAGGTCTCTGAGGGATTTGAAAACTAGACTAATGAAAGAAGTAACCTTTTACCGTTCCTTTATCTAAAGGAACTCATTTTACAGTGACTGCTCCCTGTTATCAACCACCTGTGTCTCATGATGAGTAATTAGATAGGAAAATGTGTAAAGTTTAACATTTATGTAAGGTCTGGGGACATGAAAGTCTCTATGAAAATCTTTGATGGTCCAGGAAAGTTTTTTGAGGTCGGTAAGTGCAAGTTATGAAGGTTAGAGGGTGTGAGGGGGAAAAAAAGCTTGGACGTGATTGGAGATTGGTTTAAGGTATATGGGAGGAATGAAAAATGCTTCAGATCTCTTTCCCCTCACTATGCAACTGTTGTATTAAGACTTCAAAGTTCAGAGCTTTAACATTAAACAGTGGTAATACTAACATCTGAAATTTATCTCTCTGTAAACTTGAAAAGATTATTGCAAGCTTCGGGGAATCCACTTCGGATTTACCCCTTCCAGCTCAAATAAATTCCAGGTAAGTACTGGCCACCAACAGCCTGTTTTCCTTCCCACCTGCCTGTTCCTGAGGGTGAGATCTATTCCTTTATCCTGACAAAATGGATGTGTGTGAATGTGCATGTATATACATATATATGTACGTTCCAGCATCATTCCAGAATCTGTATTCAGGACAGTGCCAAAGCAGTTAGCAGACAGGTGCTCCAGCCCAGCCTCAGAGACTGCTTCAACTGGGCCTGCACACTCCCATCCCCAGATGGTCCCACACCCTGGACAGCAGTGAAAGCAGCTCTTCCCACACTTGCTCAATATTCCAGCTTTCCCCATCATCCCATAGTGACACCTAAATACTTCAGCAGGAAGTAGCCATAGAAAAATTACATCAGTCCTTATCTACTTGTTATCAACAAAAGGCTGGAATATTGAGTTTCAGACCCGGATAAGGGGCTAAGGTACATATTTTTTATACCAAAGCAGACCTGGCCTCCAGGTTCTCCCAGCATCTTTCAGTTCCTACCTGGCATACCATGCTATCTACCGTGAACTATTCAACCCAGGGGCTGTCATTCTCCCAGAGGTTTTTCCCTACAGAACCTAGACATTTTGGTTTTTCTCACTCCTTTCCTTGACTCTTCTCTCTGATTCTCTGACTTTCTCTGTTTCTCTTCGTCTTCTTCCCTGCCTTCCTGCCCATTACAACTTCCCTGGTATCATTGCTGGGACCAGTGAACCTATCCTCCTGAAAGCAGTTTCACAATACATCTGCTTTTATATGTTCTCAAATCTGGCTTGAATTGGCTCATTTCAGCAGAGAAATAACTTATCAACTCTCCTTTAAAACAACTACTGATTTCGTTTGTTCTCTATAGAGTGTTTTCTCTGAGTGTCTTATTCCCTTTCTCACACATTCATGTTTATGTCTACTGCTTGCTTCTTGTCCATGTAGCATGTTTACAAGCAGAGTACTATTCCTAGGTGAACACTCAAGAAAACTAGGATTTAGCATGAAAAGTGAATAAAATATAATCATCCTCAGCCTTTCTTTTACAACCATGTAGAGAAACAGAGATGATAGCTTATGCTTGCAGATTTGTTGGTAACAACATGTGAACGTAACTTCAGTTGTCCTAACTACTGTTTCTACATCACTGCCAATTAGACACATCTTCAATTCCTATTGGTTTTTGAAAAGACGTGTTCTCGTTTTATGTATTTTTAATGACTTCTTGCAACAAAGGTCTTGCAAACATCTTTTAGCATAAATGAACAACAAACCATGTTTCCTTCCACATGCTTACATAGGTGGAATAATCCAAGTTATCTGAACACCTACAGTGGGAGAGCTATTCACGTCTGTCTGTAATCATGGAGAGCAGATTTTGTGGACTCCATTTCCCTGACCGCTTCACTCGTGTATTCATGGCTTTTCCATCTCTGTTGCCATATATGAGTTTGCCACACTCCTTTTTCTAGAAGCTCCTCAAACTCGAGCTTGACAGTATTTTCAAACTCTTCTAAAACAAAAGTATTTTAAGGTCCTACCCTCTTTGACATGGTTCAGCAGTTCTTCAATGCCTATATTCTACTACATGGCATAACATAACTTAAAAAAACTATTGCTTTCAAATTTTCCTTTCTTCCTTTGTTAGCGTTACCAAATTTGTCATCATTTTTGACATTTCAGAGGAGGCTCCATATGTTAATTATGCTGGAAAGCCTTCTGTGATGACTCTTGTAGATTTTGTTCTCATTTTTCTTTGGTTCAATAAACTATTATAGCTAGATGTGTCATCTGTATTGTGACTTCATGTTTATTATTTCATCTATAGTAATGTCTCACTCAGTAAGCCGTGCTCCCAATAATGTGCATTGCTTGGTTTTGTTAGCTGTAATATTTCAAAAAGATTAGTGGCTCTGTATTTTTCTTCCCCCACCCTCCCACCCCTTAAACAACTATTTTTCAGTCTAGCAAATTTGTGTCATGTTATAACAAAAGATGAACATGGCCTTAATTTGTTGCCCCAATCCTGTTAATTACCAACACACTCTTTGTCCTCTAATCATCTTACTTTTTGTCAGTAAAGGGAAGTGCTAATATGAGAGTTACATGTGCTAGCAGATGTGAAGTGTTTTATAAAGAACTGGGAATTGGATTTTGACCTTGTCTTTGTCAGTGATTGGTTACATGGGTGATTTATTGAGGAAAATGGCGATCTCCTACCATGCAATTTGCTAGACATGACTTTGGATAAAGGTCTTGAAACTGAAGTATTTGTGTTTTAAGTATAAATATTAAGTGAGAGAGCTAAATCCATTTGCTTTCATCTTTTAAAGTTTTCCTGCCAGCTCTTTTTGCATCCCTTGAAGAAATTACTGGACCCTGAATGTATAGGGCAGGTGGGCTTGTTGGAAGTTTGTCTCTCTTCCCAATGTAGCCACACTGATAAACCACTTTCATTTTCCAATTTTAATTTGACTCTTTTGTTCTGTTTGCTTGAGGATGGGTGCTTGGATCTGCATTGTAGCTCAGGTTGTGACCCAGAGTTTGATAGCAAGATGCCAAACATGAAAGGGATAGAAAGACATTTTGGGGGTTTCACAGTGAGCTTATATCAGGGAGAGAAAAGGTGATAGGAACTATTCACTTTGCTCTGATCCTGGGAAAGGATCTCTCTCTCTCTCTCTCTCTCTCTCTCTCTCTCTCTCTCTCTCTCTCTTCCTCTCTCTTCCTCTCTCCTCTCTCTCTCTCTGTCTCTGTCTCTCTCCTATCTCTCCTCTCTGTCTCTGTCTCTGTCTCTCTGTCCTTCTGTCTCTCTGTCTCTCTCTCCTCTCTGTCTCTCTGTCTCTGTCATATATATATATATATGTAATCTCCTTTATGTTCCAGAATCTAGCCAAGTCCAGATGTTTCCTCAGAAACTGTGTCCAGAACAGCTCCAAAGCAATTACCCACAGGCGCTCTAGCCCAGTCTCACAGGACGTTTCTACTGGGCGGGCAGATACTGGAGCCATTTTACTCCAGGAATATCGTCCTATCTTTCCACTTCAGAAGGCATCAGCTGCTTTTATCTCTTTTTGGCGAAGCAGAAAAACAAATGTGGACTTTGTTTTAGCTTCTTGAGACCCTGACCTCTGCAAAGTCCCTGATCAGTGCACCTCAGGCTTTGTCTTCTTGTTTACTTCTTGGGCCTTTGGACTCCTTTAAGTGGATTGGAGATACTTTTGAAACATTTGAGTGTAGTTGCCATTTAATGACTATCTTTTCTGTATTTAAGGGATCTTTTGTTGATAGGTATTTGGTTATGAGTGTAAACTGAGAAACACAGCAACTGTCATGGAGCAAAAAGCTCTTAAGGGCACTGGGAACCTGAGTACACTGTGTAAAGTCTACAGCAGAGCTTGGGACTCACCACTCTGCTTTTCCTGCAGTCAGAGGCTTCCAGGAGAGGTGGTTAGATTTCCTGGAGTTTGGGACTGTGTTTTTCCTCCTATGACTTTTGTTATTTTCCTCGAGAAAATAACTTGGTTTGTTTTTCTAGAGCAACAAGTTTCTTAAAGGGACTATTGGGGAACATATCATATGACAACAAAGGTTTGTGAATCAGACACTAGGGTTCTGTTGGAGTTCTGCACTTAAAATAGAAAGTCAAGAGTATTAAAATCTGTTAGAAATCAAATGCACTCCAACCTGCCTTTAGGAACTCAGGGCTAGTAGCTAAGTCATCACTAGTTGCCGAATACCCTTTATTGACCCACCATCACAGACCACTCTGTTGCTCGTTCTCTTGCTTTCTCACACTTTCTGTCTCTATCTGCTCTCTCATGGACCCATTCTGAGATAGCTTTTGGCTTCCCCCATCCCCTGGCCACAATAAATCTTTTTTGTGAGATCAGTTACATGGTATGATCTTTGCAGCATACTTTGGCACCGATCCACTAAACTACCTCACCACATGCACCCTAACAAAATCTGTCACCATTCACGTAACCATTAAAATACTAACACTTCACTAGTTTGGTAAACCCCTGTAGAGAAATACATCATAGCTGATTAGTCTTTTATAAATTTTGGGTGGTTTCTGAGAGACAAAAACCAATCGGAATTACTAAAGCAAAAAATCAGGCAAGTTAAAAATTTCATTTCTTCTTTTAAACTCCTTGTATGTCAATTATCATGATTGGCATTCCTTTAAAACAGTGTTTGTTTGTACGAATGCTTTTAGAATTATTTTAGAATACATAAGAAAGGGGTTGGGAATTTAGCTCAGTGGTAGAGCGCTTGCCTAGCAAGTGCAAGGCCCTGGGTTCGGTCCCCAGCTCCGGAAAAAAAAAACAAAAAACAAAAAACTAGAATACATAAGAGTAATTGTCTCCATATGTATTTTCAAAAATTCCTAGGATTCTGGAAATTAAAATTAAAGAATAAAGTATCTGCTTTCAAGAACTTACCTCAGGAAGATTTAAAAAATGTTTAAATGTTAAATTTTAGCTTTCTTCTTACAATGTTTGAGTCTGGTACTTTCAAATATTAGTTACACAAACTCAGATTCAAAGAAATCTGACTATGGAGTTAAAGAGTAATAACATAAAGATAGGGACACAAATTTCCATTAAATGATTAAAAGAATCCAAACTGCTTTTCTATACAAACTTAAAAATGGTGTAAATAATGTGTCTTGAAGAGAGCAGACCACCCAGGGGTGCAGACATCCTGGGACTGCAGGACAGACTACCACCTCTACATACTTCGACCCGTATCCCTGGACAAGGGGAAACTGCACAGTGCCTCTGGACACAGGGATATAGGAACAGAGATCCTCCTGTACCCTGGTTCTGATCTGCTCCCAGGACTGAACTGGACCAGCCAAACAGCTCCCTGCACCCGAATCCTGTGGGGGAGAGAGCTGGACCCTCAGAAGTATGGATACTCCTAAGAAGTCAGAGGAGAATACACTCTGCCCACAGTCCAGATGCAAGAGGGAATCACATAGTGCCAACTGTGCCCGCTGGGTACAAGGACCTAGGAGCAATCAGGGGCAGGACCCTTTGATTCCTGCCCACGCATAGAACTGAAATACAGTCTCCAGGAGTGCCTACACACCTGAAATCAGAGCACCTGATCTCAGGAAATGTTGTAAGAAAACAGGAAAACAATTCTACAGGAGTGCTGACACAGAGGCCTAGAGCAATGTCAAGTCACTCCCAGAAACAGCAAGACAAGCAAACACCTGAGACAACACAATGGCTAAAGGCAAGCACAGGAACCTAAGCAACAGAAGGCAAACTACTTGGCATCATCAGAGCCCAGTTCTCCCACCAAAGAAAATACTGAATATCCAAACACACCAGAAAAGCAAGATTTAGATTTAAGATCACATGTTTTGATAATGATGGAGGACTTTAAGAAAAACATAAAGAACTCCCTTAAAGAAATGCGGAAAACAGAAGTAAACAAGTAGAAGCCCTTAGAGAGGAAACACAAAAATCCCTGAAAGAATTACAGGAAAACAAAATCAAACAGGAGGAGGAATTGAAAATGGAAATAGAAACAATAAAGAAAGCACAAAGGGAGACAACACTGGGTATAGAAAGCCAAAGGAAGAGACAAGGAGCTGTAGATACAAGCATCACCAACAGAATACAAGAGATAGAAGAGAGAGCAGGGGCAAAAGATACCATAGAAAACATCAACACGACTGTCAAAGATAATGTAAAATGCAAAAAGCTCCTAGCCTAAAACATACAGGAAATCCAGGACACAATGAAAAGATCAAACCTACGGATAATAGGGATAGAAGAAAGTGAAGACTCCCAACTTAAAGGGCCAATAAATATATTCAACAAAATTGTAGAAAAAAACTTCCCTAGCCTAAAGAAAGAGATTCCCATAAACATACAAGAAGCCTACAGAACTCCAAATAGATTGGACCAGAAGAGAAATTTCTCCCATCACATAATAGTTATAACACCAAATGCACAAAAGAAAGAAAGAATATTAAAAGCCCTAAGGGAAAAAGGTCAAGTGACATATAAAGGCAGACCTATAAGAATTACACTAGCCTTCTCACCAGAGACTATGAAAGCCAGAAGATGCTGGACAGATGTCATACAGACCCTAAGAGAACACAAATGCCAGCCCAGGTTACTGTATCCAGCAAAATATTCAATTAACATAGATGGAGAAACGAAGATATTCCATGACAAAACCAAATTTACACAATAACTTTCTACAAATCCAGCACTACAAAGGATAATATATGGAAAACTCCACACAAGGAGAGAAACTACACCATACAGAAAGCAAGAATATAATTTCCTTGCAATGAAACCAAAAGAGAGACAAACAAACATGATTCCACCTCTAACAATGAAAAGAACAGTAAGTGACGATGACTATTCCTTAATATCTCTCATCATCAATGATCTCGATTCCCCAATAAAAAGACACGGACTAACAGACTGGATATGTAAAGAATATGCAGCATTTTGCTGAATGCAGGAAACACACTCAGAGACAAAGACAAACACTACTTCAGAGAAAATGGCTGGAAAACATCTTCCCAAGCAAATGGCCCAAAGAAACAAGCTGGAGTTGCCATTCTAATAGCAAATAAAATTGACTTTCAACCAAAAGTCACTAAAAAAGATAAGAAAGGACACTTCATATTCATCAAAAGGAAAATGCACCAAGATGAACTCTCAATCCTAAATATCTATGCTCCAAATGCAAGGGAACCTACATTCATAAAAGAAACCTTACTAAAGCTCAAAGCACTCTCATCAATGAACAGATCATGGAAACAGAAATTAAACAGAGACATAGAGAAAGTACTAGAAATTATGAACCAAATAGATTTAACATATATTTATAGAATAGTCTATCCTAAAACAAAAGGATATAACTTCTTCTCAGCACCTCATGGAACCTTGTCCAAAATTGACCATATAATCTGTCACAAAACAGGCCTCAACAGATACAGGAAGATAGAAAAAAATCTCACGCATCCTATCAGATCACCAGGCACTAAGACTGGTCTTCAATAACAACAGTAATGACAGAAAGCCCACATATACATGGAAGTTGAACAATGCTCTACTCAATGACAACTTGGTCAAGGGAGAAATAAAGAAAGAAATTAAAGACTTCTTAGAATTTAATGAAAATGAAGACACAACATTCCCAAACATATGGGACACAATGAAAGCAATACTAAGAGGAAAACTCAGAGCTCTGAGTGCCTGAAAAAAGAAACAGGAGAGAGCATATGTCAGTACCTTGACAGCACACCTAAAGGCTCTAGAACAAAAAGAAATAAATTCACCCAGGAGGAGTAGAAGGCAGGAAATAATCAAACTCAGAGCTGAAATCAACCAAGTAGAAACAAAAAGGACTATACAAAGAATCAACAAAACCGAGAGCTGGTTCTTTAAGAAAGTCAACAAGATAAATAAACCCTTAGCCAGACTAACCAGAAGTCACAGAGTGTGTATCCAAATTAAGAAAATCAGAAATGAAAAGGGAGACATAACAACAGAATCTGAAGAAATTAAAAAAAATCATCAGATCCTACTACAAAAGCCTATATTCAACAGAACTGGAAAATCTGGAGCAAATGAACAATTTTCTAGACAAATACCAGGTACCAAAGTTAAATCAGGAACAAATAAATCATCTAAACAACCCTATAACTTCTAAAGAAATAGAAGCAGTTAATAAAAGTCTCCAAATGAAAAAAGGAGCCCAGGTCCAGATGGGTTCAGTGCAGAATTCTATCAGACCTTCATAGAAGACCTTATACCAATACTGTTCAAACTATTCCACAGAATTTAAACAGAGCATTACCAAATTCCTTCTATGAAGCCACAATTACCCTTATACTGAAACCACACAAAGACCCAACAAAGAAAACAATTTGCAATTTCCCTTATTAATATTGATGCAAAAATATTCAATAATTTTTTTTACAAATCAAATCTAAGTACACATCAAAAGAATCATTTATCATGATCAACTAGGCTTCATTTCAGGGATGCAGGGATAGTTTAATATACAAAAGTCCATCAATGTAATCCACTATATAAACAAACTCAAAGATAAGAACCACATGCTCATTTCCTTAAATGCTGAGAAAGCATTTTCTAAAATTCAGCACCCCTTCATGATGAAAGTCCTCAAAAGATCATGAATTCAAGGCCCATACCTAAACATAGTAAAAGCGATATTCAGCAAACCAGTAGCTAGCATCAAACTAAATGTAGAGAAACTTAAAGCAATCCCACTAATATCAGAGACTAAACAAGGCTGCCCACTCTCTCCCTACTTATTCAATATAATACTTGAAGTCCAGGCCAGAGAAATCAGACATGAATGGAGGTCAAATGGATAAAAATTAGAAGGAAAGAATTCAAAATATCACTATTTGCAGATGATATGATAGTGTACTTAAGTGACCCCAAAAGTTCCACCAGAGTATTATTTAACCTGATAAACAACTTCAACAAAGTGTCGGGGTATAAAATTAACTCAAACAAATCAGTAGCCTTCCTCTACTCAAAGGATTAACAGCCTGAGAAAGAAATTAAGGAAATGACACCCTTCACAATAGTCTCAAATAATATAAAATATCTTGGTGTGACTTTAACCAAGCAAGTGAAAGAAAGATCTGTATGACAAAAACTTCAAGCCTCTGAAGATAGAAATTGAAGAAGACCTCAGAAGATGGAAAGATCTCCTATACTCATGGATTGGCAGGATTAATATAGTAAAGATGGCCATTTTACCAAAAGCAATCTACAGATTCAATGCAATCCCCATCAAAATTCCTACTCAAATCTTTATAGAGATAGAAAGAGCAATTTGCAAGTTCATCTGGAATAACAAAAAACACAGGATAGCAAAAACTATCCTCAACAATAAAAGAACTTCTGAGGTAATCACCATCCCTGACTCAAGTAGTATCACAGATCAATAGTGATAAAAACTGCATGATATTGGTACAGAGACAGGCAGATAGATCAGTGGAACAGAATTGAAGACCCAGTAATGAACCCATACACCTATGGTCACTTGATCTTTGACAAAGGAGATAAAACCACCCAATGGAAGAAAGATAGCATTTTCAGCAAATGGTGCTGGTTCAACTGGAGGTCAGCATGTGGAAGAATGCAGATCGATCCATTCTCATCTCCTTGTACAAATCTCAATGCCAAGTGGATCGAGGACCTCCACATCAAACCATATACACTCAACCTAATAGAAGAAAAAGTGGGGAAGAATTTCGAACACTTGGGCACTGGGGAAAATTTCCTGAACAAAACACCAATGGCTCATGCTCTAAGCTCAAGAATTGACAAATGTGACCTCATAAAACTACAAAGCTTCTGTAAGGCAAAAGACACTGTCATTAAGACAAAACGGCAACCAACAGATTGGGAAAGGATCTTTACCAATCCAACATCTGATAGAGTGCTAGTATCCAAAATATACAAAGAACTCAAGAAGTTAGACTCCAGAGATCCAGAGAGCTAAATAATCCTATTAAAAATGGGGTACATTCTCAGCTGAGCATTATCTAATAGCCAAAAAGCACCTAAAGAATTGTTCAACATCCTTAGTCATCAGGGAAATGCAAATCAAAACAACCCTGAAATCCCACCTCACACCAGTCAGAATGGCTAAGATAATCACCTCAGGTGATAGCAGTCGCTGGTGAGGATGTGGAGAAAGAGGAACACTCCTCCATTGTTGGTGGGATTGCAAACTGGCATGTCCACTTTGGAAATCAGTCTGGAGGTTCCTCAGAAAATTGAACATTATACTACCTGAGGACCCAGCTATACTTCTCTTGGACATTTCCGCAGAAAATGCTCCAACATACGACAAAGACACATGGTCCACTATGTTCATTGCAGCCTTATTTATAATAACCAGAAGCTAGAAAGAACCCACATGCCCTTCATCAGAGGAATGGATTCAAAAAACCGGGTACATCTACACAATGGAGAACTACTCAGCTATCAAAAACAATGACTTCATGAAATTCATAGGCAACTGTAATGATTTAGAAACTATCATCCTGTGTGAGGTTACTCAATCACAGAAAATCATGCTTGGTATGTACTCATTGATAAATGGATATTAGCCAAAAAAGCCTGAATTACCTAAAGAGCAATACACACACACACACACACACACACACACACACACACACACACACACACAGAGGAAGCTTAAGAAGAAGGATGAGCAAAATGTGGATGCTCCCACTCCCTCTTAAAAGAGGAAAACAATATCCGTAGGTGGTGATGTGGAAGCAAAGTTTAGAGCAACAACTCAAGGAATGGCCATTCAGAGCCTGACCCACATGTGGCCCATATATATACACAGCCACCAAAACTAGATAAGATTGATGAAGCTAAAAAGTGCATGCTGACAGGGACCGGAGATAGATCTCTCCTGAGAGACACATCCAGAGCATATCCAATACAGAAGTCAATGCTAGCAGCAAACCACTGAACTGAGAATTGGACCCCTTTGGGGTAAATTAGAGGAAGGATTGAAAGAGTGCAGGAGCTTGCAACCTCATAAAAACAACAATGCCAACCAACCAGAGCTTCCAGGGACTAAACCACTACCGAAAGACTATACATGGACTGACCCATGGCTCTAACTGCATATGTAGCAGAGAATAGCTTTGTTGAAGCACTGGTGGAAAGCGAAGCCCTTTGTCCTGCTAAGGTTGGACCCCCAGTGCAGGGGAATATGGGAGGGCAATAAGGGGGATTTGTAGGTGAAATACCTGCATGGGGGAGGAGAGGGAATGAGTGCTTATGGACAGGAAACCGGGAAGGGGAATAACATTTGAAATGTTAGTAAAGAAATATATCTAATAAAAATTTAAAAGAAATAATGTGTCTTATGACCTTGCTATGCTGCTAATATTTCCTTTCCGGGCTCTTAGTCTCCTTGATGTGTGATGTTGAAAACCTGGCTCAGAAGGATGAATTAGTGTAATCAAAAATAGAAAAAAAATAGGGTAGAGTGGACTAAAGAGGCTTGGAATCAGTACCTGCAGGTCTTACTACCTGTAGCCACTAGTAGTGGGAAATAGTTTGTTTGCATTCTGGCTTAAAAAGTAATGAGTTAAACTAAATCACATGCATAATGCAAATGAATGTTGGTCTCAGGTGTTTATACAGCAAAAATAGACAAGTAACTAAATCCCACACCTAACCAGTTGTAGTGGCCCACACCTTTAATCTCAGTACTTAGAAACCTTTAATCTCAGTATTTAGAAGGGAGAGACAGGAGGATCTCTGTAAGCTAGAGACCAACCTGGTCTACAGAGTAAGTTCTGGGACATACTGGTCTACATAGAGAGCCCTCTTTCAAAAACACAAACAAAAGTTAAATATAATAATAAATAAATCCTGTGCTTAGATGAATTCTCTGTTTTCCAGTTAGAAGCTCCTTACACAATGGAGATTTGCTCCTATTCTTCTATAACTTTCCCCAAGCCTAGCTAAATCTAGTCACCCTACTAACATACTGAAGAAGGACATCTGCAAGTCACTACGGTGATAGGTGACTGAGTCAGTGCTCCGGTCTCTTAGCTAAGAAAATATTTGAATGCTATATTAGATCTTGCTAACTTTCTTTTTCATTAGATCTTCGAGCTACAGGCTCCCAAAACTAACCCATGACTGCTTAAAAATGAAGTAAAATCGGGCCTCGAAGACCTTCCCCTTATGTGAAAAGATTTCATTATAAGACTTTTCATGTTTTATAGGCTTTCAAGAGACACTAGAATATCCAAGAAAAATAAAATTTAAAAAAGTCGTCCTTCTCGTTTATTCTACTAACCCAACGATTTTTGAATGTTGGTTTAGATGTAACCCTCTATATAGTTGTGGGTCTGTGTTTCACCTCCCTGCGCGCGTGTGTGAACACCACTCTGGCAGAGAAGCGCAGGTGCGTTAGACTTCATTTCATCCTTGCTGCCTTCGGGGTGCCAGGCTTGCGGAAGCTGATGCCTGCTCAGGAAAGGCAGTCTAAGATGGGGCCCCACCCAGTGTGAGAAAAGGTGTAGGCTGAGGCCAAAGCTCTGGTCCCCAAACTCGTGGACACCTAGACAGCGTTAAGAACCACAGAGAGTCAGGAAGGGGCCCAAGAGCCTAGGATGAACCTGAGCAAGGAGAAGGGGAGTCCATCTTAGCTCAGGGACGAGTATTCCCTATGCAGAGGGACCTTCTGCAGGAGACTTAGGCAGCGAGGCTCAGTAACAAGGCCCCCTCCCCATGGCAGTTCTTGATGAGAGAGACATTTCTTGATACATACAACTTATTCAGGGTGGACCAGAGATTAAATTCCTTTTGTAGGGAGAAATGTCAAGGAAGAGACACTTACTGGCTAAGCCATCTCCATGCTAATGAGGTATCCATCTAGATGAATACTGGGCTCTATGCTATGTGACCAGTTGCCATTGTCTTAATGGGGGGTTGTGGTCATTTGCTCCAGGATGGGGAAAAAGGTCAGGAGCAGATTCAAATGCCTACCATTCTCAACTATGAGGATTGTCAGAGTTTCTACATCTTCTCAATCTTTCCAGTTTTTCTGTCTGGTGCCACAGTTCCACTTGCTGCACATAGAGTTTTTCTGTTTTTCTGTTTACTGCCGCAGGCTTTATATGTAGAAGCTTCTTGAACTACGTAATCCTTCTAAGGATTGACAGTTGTTGGATATCTGTAAATCTGTACATGAGTGCTTATTTTTCAAAAAGTTTTACTATTATTGGTTGTGTTTTTGTAAAGATCTATAGCTCACTGATGAATTTATTACTTGATAGTTGTGTTGTGTCAAACTTTATCACTATGCTGCCTACTGACACTCTATAGAAGTACAGCTTCTGACAGCGGGACCTGAACAACCTTCAGATACTAGGACATTACCCACAAGAAAAGCAGAAAGAACATCAGGTATACCTGACTTAAGAGCCTATAGTTCATCAGGTCTAATGTTCAGTGAAGTATGATTGATCAACTAAGTTTTCAAAGAACATGGTGTAGACAGTGGTTAGGGGTAGGGTGTTTCCAAACTATAATAAAGTCACTTGGGGCATGGTAATGTTATGTGTAGTCACAGCACTTGGAACCCTAAAACAGCAGAATTGTAAGTCTGAGGCCAGTCTAGATTTCATGATGAGAAGCTGTTCAAACTAATGAGATGGGGTTGCCTGTGGAAGTCAAAAGTAAAAGGAAGCCCAAAGGTTATAAAAAATGGTTCTTATACAGGGGTACCTGGTACTAACAGTGTGCTTACCTTGATCCAAAGCTACCTGGTACTAATGGTGTGCTTACCTTTGTCCATACTCTCATTTTGTTTGTTGTATTTGTTTTAGACATGGGGATACTTCAACGAAAGATTAAGACATTAAAATAGAAATTGAGAAAATAAAACTAGGCTAGCATAAATTAATTTTGCAAATCTCATGCTGGGAGGAAGGAAAAAACCCTTGCTAGAGGAGACATTTGAAAGAGTGTCAGAGGAGACTCCCTGAAAGGGATTTCATATATGTCCAAGAGCCTATTAAAACCATCCTACAGGATAAGACTGAGACCCAAATAGTGTGGGGACAATGGTGGACAGAGCCACACCTTGACAGATTCTTTTATTAGAGCAGAGATACCAGGCATCGTGATGGTGAAATATTTCTAACAACCTGAATACTTAATACCTACTTTTAAGTAAGGAATGTTTATCCACCCTTCTCTTCCTTTTCATACTTCTTTTTAGTAACTGAAGATTGAGGACTGAATATTGGGCATAGAGATAAATCAAGTGCTTAGCAATCTCCAACACACACACACACACTCACACACACACACACACACACACACACACACACACACACACACACACACACACACGAGATCAGGTTTGCAAAAGAAATAACAAAGTTAAAATTGATTATGTTTTATACATATTCCATCTGTTTCAAATCTAGCTCTAGACTTAGCAAGTTTAAGATTTTTATGGTCCCAGTAATGGAATATATACATTATGTAAAGTATATAACAGCGTGGAAGTTTTATTGCTCATTTAATCCATTTTAATTCAGTTGATGGAAATTGTGGGTACTGTGTGAACTCAAGTGTAAGCCTGACTTGGTATTTTAAAAATTCATTTATTCTCAAGTTAGTGAAAAATAAAATAACTTAGGAATAAAAACTGAGAACATGTATCTGAGAATTCTATATTTATTCTTCTCCTCAGACAGAAAAGGAAATTATTCTGTATATTAGTTTCCCAGGTTTGATTTTCTTCCCCGTGATAATGAAAAATTAAAATAGTGTTTAGTACACATTTAGCTTCATCACTTTTTTGTAGTGGTTTTGTAGAGGGCCCCTCATCTCCAACCCCATAGCTCATATATTTTAATGTTTGAACATTAGGAAATAGCACTGCTTGGGAGGAATTAGGAGGTATGGTCGTTTTGGAAGAAGTGTGTCCCTGGGGGTGAGCTTTCTGGTTTCAAAAGTCCAAACCATGCCCAGTGGTGTCCTCTCTCTCTCTCTCTCTTTCTCCCCCGCCCCACACACTCACTTCCCCTCCCCCTCTTCTCCTTCTCCCATTTCCTCTCCCTCTCTCCTTCCCTCCGTCCCCACTTCCTGTCTCTCTCTCCCTTCCTACTGCCTGTGAATCCTGAGGGAGAACCCTCAGCTACTTCTCCAGCATGCTTCCTTGCTTTCCACCATGGTGATAATAGACTAAACCTCTGAAGCTGTAAGGATGCCCCAGTTATGGGCTTTTTAAAGTAAGCGTTGCCATGGTCATGGGGTCTTCTCCCAGCACAAAAACACTGGCTAAGACACTTTCTGTGTAGTACAAAATTTAAGATAATAGTAAGAATGAATTTCTACTGAACACATACAAAACTACTTCCAGGGTCTAAATCTTTAATCAGTTGGTACTAACTTGAGGACTCAGAAAATATTCAGGTCTGACACTGGAGCCTCCCAGGGAATTTTTACTCAGAGGTTATTCTTCATATGAACAATGTCATGCATTCTTATGTTTGGGAGGACAACTAGCCATTCCTGCCCCTTCAAGAAAAAAAAGTCTAGACCTTATAACAGTAATAGAATGAGGACATAATTTAATTTCTAAGATATCACTGCCATTGCAGTACATGAAATTCTATAAATAGCAAGACAGTATAACTTATATCACACATACTAAAATATAAAGGGAAGTCTTGGTTAAAGGAACTAACTCAAGCCTGTGAGACCATTCAAATCTACAAGCTGCCACTACTGGGGATGAACCGCACCATCTGAGTATGTAATGTGTACAAGTCGGTTGCAAAGTATTTCAAAATAGGCCTTCTAATTTTAGAATCCTGTTCTAAAATAGCAATTTGTGAAGATATCCAGCTGGAGTTACCTACTGAATTTCAATTTAAATGAACAGCTTGGCTAAGATACCATAAAGTAGGTTACCTCAAGATGTGTTCTTGAAATCTTTCATACACCAAATGGCCTTGACACGGATAGAAGTTTTACATGCGGGGGTAGACAATGTCACGTCATTTTGGAAGATGGAGTTTCTTCTACACATGCCTTTTTTCCCATGCTCCCATATGTCCTTGGAAGTTTCTTTTGCATCATGCTAAGTATGAAAAATCCTCTGTGGTAAACTATTCCCACACTACATTTCTCCCTGTGCCCTTTGCTGGAAAATGTTGTTCAGGATGTTCTCCGAGATGAATGAGCCAAGAAATTAGCTCCTGGCCCTTTCTGGTAATAAGTACACTAGCTAAAGCTCATCTGACATATGGAAATGAAAACCTCATTACTTCCTTAAAGTTCCCTGGGGTGCATCTTTATAATTTACTTAGTAAGAAAGCCTGGAATTGAAATTCTTAAAAGATCAGTCTTTTAATTGCCCCCAAGACCAGCCAAGTCTGGTTTTCCAGGGCCATTATCATCTCAGACAATTGCACTTAATTCCATAGTAAGTCAATGATTGTTATTCATGCCTAATGATAGCTTTGGAGAAGTAATATAAATAATATGATAATAATATATGTGTTATCTTTCAGAGTATAATAACTTATAAATATTTTTCGCATGTGCTGTAAAACAATAACTATTTCTCATGAAGAGTAAATTTAAAATTTAAGCTCCTTTCATTTTCAGAAAATACTTTTAAGATGCAAAGGCGGATGGTTCTAACTGACTGCTATCATTATGCAACTTGATAATTTTCACATTGGTTAATAACACATAATGATGGTGGTAATCATGATGACAAAATGGATACTTAGCCACATCAAGAAACACAACTGAGCTTAAGTTAACTTTATAGAGAGTCAGTGCCAGGAAAATCCATTTCCCCAAGGAATTAGAATAATGGATAACTTTGCATATAATCACAAATATTCTTACTATCTATCATAGCTGTTAAATTTTTTTTGTTTTTTACATTTAATCAGTATATAACAGAAAATATGTTTACCTTATATCATCTGGAAGGTCCTATTCAGTTGTAAAACTAAGATAATATAGGAATACTATCCAATTTGAGGTTACAACCGGTGCCCTAAGTCAGATTTGAACCCCGATCCTCTATACTCCAATGAAAAGATTCAAATTAAAAATGGTAAGCAGAAAAGGGAGTTTTACTAAATGTGGCCACACTGGGAAGACAGAGACCCAACAAACCTCGCAAGTCCACACTGTTCTGAAGTAAGGTTGAAGTTTACACAGCCTGTCAAGGATATGAATGTCTAAGGAGTCCTGGTCAAGATGTGATCCCACCCATGGTTGACTCATCCTTGTCTGGGTTTAAGTCTCATCTTGCCAGGTGGTCTGACAAGTTGTTAGAACTGTGAAAAATTTTTCATCAAGAAGCATTCCCTTTTGGCTTAGGTCCCTCTCTTATTTTCTTCCTACATGAGTTTCCTTGGGAAAATCTCTCTCTCTCTCCTCTCTCTCTCTCTCTCTTTCTCTCTCTCTCTTTCTCTCTCTCTCCATTGTTTCAACACTCTTATAGATTAAAAGTGTTAGCATATTAGCATTCCTTCTAGGCTCCAACCTACAGTTACCTCAGTTACCTAGCAACATCCAGGTAGGAGCCTGGCTTGCTAGAACCCCCAGTGAACTAGACTGTTGGGGGGAGGGCAGCAATGGGGGGAGGGATGGGAGGGGAACACCCATAAGGAAGGGGAGGGGGGACGGGGATGTTTGCCCGGAAACCAGGAAAGGGAATAACACTGGAAATGTATATAAGAAATACTCAAGTTAATAAAAAAAAAAAAGACTGTTTGGCCTCTTGCTCTCTCTGACAACTTGCCCTCTTGCCCTCTCTCTCTTCTTCCTTCTCCATCCCCCCACTCTCCACATTTTCCTAGCCAACCTCTTCCCCTCTTCTTTCTCTGTCTCTACTCTCTTTCTACTCCACTTCCCATGCCCCCGAATAAATTTCATTTTATACTAGACCTGTCATATGACTGATACCTGAGTGGAGGTGATGGGAATGCCTCATCAAAGGCCCTCTAAGGCACCCTCTCCCACTGCCATGTTTTACAAAACACATCATTTTGCTAAGACTCAGATTTATAAACTCTAAGGTTCTTGGTTCTGCTACTGCATGGTCTTTCAGCCATTGGATTGCTAGATCTCTTCATTGAAACACTGGCAAATTGGTAAGCTACCTACCTCTGGTCCTATGGGAGGGCTGGTGAGCCCCCAGCCACCTTCAGGTATCGTTTGGGACAGAGGAATTCACAGTCTTTATGACTGGCCCTCTTCCTGAACCCCTGCTTTAGGATCTCTTCCTGTGCCTAAGATCGCTCTCCAGACACAGTTCTTCTCTCATTGCTCAAAAATTTCAGTACTGGGTGACCAGTTTTCTTCTGGCACTGGTCTTCAGTCCCTAGTTACATCATGATGACCTGGTAATGTAGCCTGCTCTGCTTGATTGATGGTTAAATCTATCCTTGAAATGCCACTAACAATAGAATAGTAACTTCTAATTTCACTCAATGTGAGTGTCGTTCCTGCTACTTCCAGGCTCCCAACTTGGATATTTTTGGACTTAAAGGCTTCACAATTTACAGACTAAATTTGGCCCCAATACCCACTAGATAACAACTCTAAATGGCCACTTAACAACACTGTCAAAACTTTGACAACTCTTGCCAGTGATCTGGAAATTGGAAGGTTTCCAATGCTCAGTCTTTTCTCTACCTTTGTTGCAAACCACTTTATTCCTCCTATTTTCCAACTCAGTTCCTATCCTTGATCCAGCTAGCTCACTTTCTGCGCCCCACTCCTTCAATTCTAAGGGCACTCTTCAGATTTGTTTCTGACTTAACTTACTCTCATTCTCACTCCCTGCCTCATGCCCTACACTGACTGCTACAGTGCTGCTGCCAGCTGTTTGCTCCAGCAGGCAATCTTAAACTGCTACTTCCTAGAAAATTCGTATCTCTGATTTCTTTCCGTTTTAGTCCACACCATCTCTAAGCCATCTGTGGCATGAGAAGGGCCAGATGGTGATTAGATCCCTGCTCACAAAAGCAGCAGAGCTGCACCTCAGACCTGCCACAAGCTAGAACCTGCACAGTGGCTGAGGCTGCCTGTGGTGGCTGCGAATCTCCTCTCATGCTCATAATGGCCTGTCTGCCAGACGAAACATGTCGACTTGTCTCTTTGTTGATACATAGCTATGTTTCTGTATATAAATGCTGTTCCATTCTGAGACATAACAACCATGACTTTCCACCACAGTTGGAGCTATGCCCTCAGCGCCATCTTAGCTAAGGGCACTCATGTGGTTGGCTGTAGCTTCGGTGCTATCTTGGTTGAAGGCAGACACATGAATGTCTGCCATCTTTATTATGGGCAGTCCCCCACTTCACTATGTCTATAGAACAAGCTGACTTAAGATCTCCAAAGACAATTTTCAATTGAGATAAAATTTTTATATGGTTTCTATCCTACCTTGGAAAATAGTAATTTAATTAATACTACTTTAAATATTTATAACAATAAAAAGGTTAAAGATCAAAGCCTTAAAGATATGTTTAGCTCTATTTTTGCTATTGTTATTAAGATATAATATACTCCTTTTGTTTGCTAGATAAAATCTAGAATAAATCATTAAAAAAAGACATAAATTATCTAACTTAATAGATAACAGTTCTCAATCTAATCAGAAATCTGCTAAATACAACCTTAAATGTTTAAACTTATTATGACAGACAGAGATGGCTAAATCCTAACAGTAGCTCCCTATCCCAAGGTCTTTAAGAAGATATGGGCACAATTACAAAGGGCTCTCCTTGGATTGTGATATAATAACCACGGAGAAAGACTCCATTACCTGGTCCATTGTCTGGGCTTGGCCTAAACTGTAGACAAACAGAACACCTGGAGAATTAAATGTCTCATATTGCCTAATATAATGTGAGTCATTTCTCCCATGTTCCTCTTCCATAGGAAAAAGCTTCTTATGCTCTGGGCCTGATGGACAGAATATCTCTGCACAAGTTGCCATGGAGACCACAGGGACCTGGGAGAACTGTTTAGGTAGTGGACTATAGGCCAACCTCTGTTATTTTAATTAATATATGACATCTAGGTTATAATTTATTCTTCCTAGATTTCTGATTATACAGATAGCTTTAACTAACTTCAGGTTGACAGTTGGAAAACAGACAACTAGCTCTTTGCCCTAAGATAATCCACCACGGAATTAGCTCATCAGTCAATTTATTAACTAGTTAAGACTACCATATCTCTTATCAAATAGACAGGTTTGCTTTGTTCACAGGCTTCATAATAAAGGATATCCAAGTTCAGATGTAACTTTTTACAGATGTAAACTTCTGCTACTTCCTTATATTAAAAGAAAAACACTCAGTTTACAGGGATTAAATGCTTCATATTTCCTTCCCTTGCCTTCCCACTGCTATATCAAGACTTCAAAAGTTCAAAATCCTAGCATTAACTAATGGAATACTTATCAATTAACCTAACTCTAATAAACTTTCAACTATATGATCCACTTTTACAATCCAAACTCAAATTTTAGATTTCATTTGATTGTCTTTTAACTATAGGCTTAAATTATTTCTCATGCTAAATCTATACTGTCAACTATTATAGTTCTAATGGTTTTTTATTTTTGGTTGTCCTTTAACTATAGACGTAAGGTATTTCTCATGCTAAAGTCCTATGATTATCATATTTACAAGGTCAAAATTTTGAGTTATTTTGACTGTCTTTTAAATGCCAATTTAAAAATGTTTCTCATTTCACTAAATTTATATACATTCAGTCTTCTAGACACAAGAAAAAAAGCTCTTAGGTGGTTGAGGTTAGGGGAGTCCCAAAACCAGGGAAAAGAGGAGGAATCCAACCCTTAGGTAGGAGCTTAGGCTATTGTTTGGCAAGAATACTAAAGGTTTCAAATGTACACCTAAGGAAAAACACTGCTTAACTTTATGTTCTGCCTCTCAGACATATGGGTTTCAGCATCTTGCCACATTCAGGCATCTATGGAAACTCTACATCCAGGATAGCTACCCTGAAGCAACCCACCTTCAGACGCTTTTACTTGCAGATGGTCCCAAAGACCCCCAAAGACAGCAAGGAAACAGCCAACCCTGTCATTTTGACTAGTAATTAGTTAATCTCTGGTCTCTCTCTGGCTTCTCTCTCTCTACTTTCCCTCCTCTCTCCTCTCTCCACCACTTCCTGCCCAGCCCCTCCCTCTCCCTCCCCCCCCTCTCTCCCCTCTCTTTTTCTGCCTCTACTCCCTTTTCAACCCTCCTTCTCATGTCCTCAAATAAACTTCATTTTATACTAGACCCTGTGTATGGTTGATACCTGGGGGGTCTGGAAGAGGGGATACCTCAGCATGGGCTCACTAAGGCACCCCTCCCCCCTGCATCATACTGTATTTTACAAAATATATCAAAAATGTATATGTGTTTCTTTAGAATATCTTCATTTCTGCCAGACTAGTTATAGTTCTCTCTTAGCACCTGAATCTTGTGGTGGGATATATTTATATATTAAAAATAATAAACAGAATGTAAGTAGGGACCAAAGTGAGATCATATTTAGTCCCAAGTAGCCATAGATTAGAACCATTTCTAATAACCTCCTGGCTTTTAGTTACCTTTGAAAAGGCACCTCCACATCATGGTCTTTACACACAGTCTTGTCACAACCTAGGCTGTCATCAAGCTTATGATCCTCCTGTTTCACCTTCATACTGTAGAAGCTGAGGACTCCATCATAGAGGTCTGAGGCCAGCCCTGTGTGTAACTAGAGATTGTTTAGACAATACAAGGAGTTTCAGAAATGCAGCTGATCAAATATGTCATCTCACACCTACACAGGTAATTGTCCACAAAAAGAAACTGGCTTTCCCTTCCTGTCTAAGCTAGGTGGCAGTCTCAAATCCTACCGAGGAGGTTGGTCAGCTGCAACTTAGATGAAATTTGCTAAATAAACCTCAATAGAGTTCCGGTAGTCTTGCCTGTGGTACTGGATTCCACAATACCATGTACTGGGTTTCTAGGCAAGCAATACCATACCCAGTGGGACTTGATTTCAGTTCTGATAATTTCTCACAACCTGTGCTCTAAGTCATGTTGAGCCACTGGTCCTGAGTAAGCCAACTAAAAGAGCCAAATGACAATCAGAAAGCAAAAAGATTTATTCAATATGGCCACACTGGGAAGAAGGACAAAGAAAGCCAGCAAACCCTTCAACTTTGTCTTGATTATTTTGAAGACATGAGGGCCCGAGATATGAACATCTAAGCAGTCCTAATGTGGTCCCGTTATTTGGGTTTCATTTTTTTCAGTACTGTTTAACAAATAGTTAGAAATATTTTAAATCTCTCTGGAACTCCGTGCTGGCTAGTCTTGTATCATCATGATGCACAAACTAGAGTTACCTGAAAATGGGAGGGTGAGGCTTAATGAAAAAAAAAATATCTCCATGAGATCCTGCTGTAAGGAGTTTTCTAAACTAGTGATCAATGGGACCAGCCCATTGTGGGTTGTTCTCTCCCTGTTCTGCTTGGTCCTGTGTTTTATAAGAAGGCAGGCTGAACAAACCATCTCAGTGTTAGCTGTTGCTTTTTTGTTTTCGTTTTTGTTTTTGCTTTTTTTTTTTTTTTTTGATACCGTTTTATTTTAACTACAAACAGAAATCTTGATCTGCCCAGGACAAAGAGGAATTTATTCTTCACTGCAGACAGAAACTTTAATATGCATGGTGTATTGTTCCTGTTTCAGACTACGAGATCTAGTTTGAAACAAAAAAAAAACAAACAAATAACAAAAAGAAAATGAATCAGCTTCCTTTCTATCTAGAAAAAGAAAACATACAGAACATCTCTCTGTCCCTGTCTCTCTGTCTCTCTCTTTCTCTTGTGTGTGTTTATGTGTGTCTATATGTGGTACAATATATGCATGTGAGTATATAGGGACCTGCCTATGGAGGGAGGGGCAGGGTATCAGGGTCTTCTCTTATTGCTCCATACTCTACTGCCTTGAGTCATGGCATTTCACTAAACCAAAAACGCTCTCAGCATTAGCTAGGAAGTTTGGCTGGGTAGCTGTTTAAAGATCTGCCTGTCTCAGCCCCCAACCCTCATGCTGCAATTAAAGAAATGAACAGCCATTCTCTGGGTTTAAAGTGAATGGTGGAATTCAAACTGAAGCAACTTATTCATGAGCAATCACATATCCACTGAGCCATTTCCTCAGCCCCCATAGAAAATATTAAAAGAAATAAAAACAGAAGGATACCAGGATACAGATAGTTTATTCATAATGGAAAGCAAAAAACAATTAGGCTTTTCATATGATGGTATATCTGTGAGAATTTACATATTGTAGGAGTCAGGAGCAGAAGTGACTTTGAAAGAAAATTAAGACTTCTCAGGAAAACAATAGTCAAGACTTTATAAATTTAGGACCTAAATCTTCTTTGTTTTTTCTTGTTTTGTCTTTAGAAATGAAGGTGATTTGTGTTGTTTGACATGTTTAATCAAAATGAAGATGAGAACTCAGCTTCTGCTTACTTCGTCTCTAGACTAGATTAGTAACTTTTCGTGTGCTGTTTTAAATACCACAGCCAATATTAACTTAAAGGAAGAAAGAATTCTTTTGGGCTTACATTTCTAAAGACTCAGATTCAATCATAGAGGAAAGGCAGATGACATGAACAGAAACCTGTCTAATATTTTTATTCACACACAGGAAACAGAAGGCAAAACAGGAAGTGAAATGAGTTTATAAACTCCTAAAACCTGTCCATTGATATATGTCTTCCAACAAGGCTGCGTCTCCCAAGGGTTCATGACATCCTCAAATAGTATCCCAACCAAGTCGTAAAACACAGGATCCTATCCAAAGCATTACTTAGAGCTTGTATTACTTAGATTAATTCTAATGGTTAAAATAGGGATATTAATCATGAGTACTTGTATTGTTAGTATTGTAGGAGCTGTGTGAGGAGAATTCTGAGAGCTTGTGAAAAAAGTCCAATAAAATAAGACAAGAGTCTTATGACCTCCATTCATCTTATACATGTGTCTGTTCCATAAATATGATTTCACGCCCCTCCGGGTTTGTAGAAATAAGGATTGTGTTTGCTTCACATTACACATTGCTGCCTACTTTTGCTGTACAAAAATGTTTCCAAGCATAGCCTGCTCTTGTGATTGTAGTTTAAACTCATAAGAACTTTGCTCACATGGTCTTGCTTAATTCTCAGAATATAAATTGTCTGATGCTTTGAATAAAGTTGGCTATTTTATGAGACTTCGTTGGTCTCATTTTTAGGCTAGACTCTCCCAAGTTCATGCCTAGAGTGGTAACCATCACTGACTTGAAGAAGGTGAGAGAATATTGAAGAAAAGCACAGAGACTTAAGAGAACAAGGCAAGTTTCAGGAGTGATCAGGAACTTTAATGCTTGGGAAAAACATGTTATGAGAAAGTTTGCATAAATAAGGCGCGTCTTGGTATGTAATAAAGAGTAACATAGGTCAGTCCTGGGTCGCATTATTAATCAGAAGGCAGAGCCAGGCAAGATGGGCTTATGCAGAAAAAATATTTCTGTTTGCATATTATCAGGAAGACATTTTTAAGTTTGTTTAGGAACAAAATTAACTATAGATTTGAATGTTCTTGACCGTGTTGGACATTTATGCAGGGATTAAATATTTGACAATTAAAGCATGTATTAGGTTGGAAAATGTGGTGGTGTAATGTAATATAGAGAACTATAAATGTCTAATGATAATTTATTTTCAAAATGTTTTGTTCTGTTCTTTTCAAATTTAAGAGGTTTACATTGGATTAAAGGAATTCGTTTCTCAATGTATTAGAAATAAGTAAGTACATACACATGGGGTCTCACTATATCAGCATAGATGTTCAATATCATTGGCAAGTCCAAGAACCATGCTGGGTTTCAACATTCTATCTAATGTAAGAATCTTTTCCCAGTTTCATGTCAAGTACTTCAAAACTTTGATGATTTACTCATGTAAAGGGAGAACAATTCAATTTTTAGCAATATGTATCACTGAAAAAAATAAAAAAGAGAGAAAACTCATTCATTTATGTTTTTGTATTTAACTTCTAAAAAGAAAGTGAAGGTGAGATCTTGAAACCACGATGATTTTTCCATGTTGTTTGAATAAGAATGGTTTCCACAGGCTCACGTATTTGAATGTTTCATCATCAGTGAGTGGCTCTACTTGAGAAGAATTTGGAGGTGTTGTCTATAGGAATAGGTGTGGCCTTATTGGAGAAAGTGTCACTGGAGACAGGCTTTGAGATTTCAAAAAGCATAAGCTAAGCCCAGTGGCTTTCTTTCCCTGCTGCTTGCAGATTGGAAAGCCAAACACTTGGCGATATCTCCAGCACCATGCTTGCCTGCGTACTGCCGTGCTCTCTGCCTTGATTATAATGTGCTAAACCTCTGAAACTGTTAAGTAAGGTCACAATTATATGTTTCCTTTCATAAGAATTGTCTTAGTCATAGTGTTTCTTCACAGCTAAAGAACAATGACTAAGACAGTCCACTAGAGGATCTTATATGTCCTAAAATAGATATGACTTGTATTACCTTTTGCTACTGCAGATTTAACCCATTATTTTGTGCATGTTGTGTATGTGTTCCAGCACCGATTTATACTCCCATCTCATTGTAAATGATCTCTTCTAAATAATTTCCTCCCATAAATTTTAATTTAAATAAATGTCATTTCTTATAGATCTGATTATCACTCTTAAATTTTGATTGGCATTAATGATAGTATCTTTGGTGTTCTTTATAGAAATATGTGTATTTCTTATAATATGGGGTTTCTGCTATAATCAAGTCACATGGTAAATCCTAATGAGAATCAAGGTCTTCAGCTATTTCTGTCAAGGGAAAGTTCTTTGTAAATCTCTGTAAGAATATTTCTCTTACAAGTAGATATGTTGAGAATAAGCATGGTGACTCACATCTTTAATATGAGTACTCAGGAGGCAGAGGTAGGTGGGTTTCTGTGCATTTGAGGCCAGGCTGGGCACACAGAAAGTTCTGGATCAACCAGGACTATGTAGTGAGATTACATCTCATAAAACAAACAATATAAGACAAAACAAACAAACACAAACCAAAAGAAGTAAGATTGGTGAGGCAAAACCACACACATACAATATACAAACTAATTGCTGGATCTTTTTTATCCCAGCATGGCTGTATTAATTCTTATTCATACTATAATCCATTTCCTAGCAGTGCTTAAACAAACATGAACTTGTTGAATAAAAGAACAGCTACCTTTGAAAAGACACAGAGAATGGTTTCTAACTTGGTGCCCTTATCAGGTATTTTCAGCACAGAGACCAAAGACATGACTATATGGTACACAGAAGACTGATAGAGACAAATGCAGTTTTGGTCTGACACAGGAGCTAAAACTGACCCATACTTTTGTGAATAAATCCTTATTGTAATATAGCCACACCCATTTATAGATTGCATGTGATCCACTTTTGCTTCATAAAATTAAATTTTAATTGTGGCAGAGAGTGAAATAACTGAAAATATTTACCAATTGTTCCTTTAGAGCAGTGCTTTTCAACCTGTGGGTCAAGCAACCTTTTCACAGGGATGTCTAAGATTTTTGTCATATCAGATATTATATTATAATTCATGACAGTAACGAAGCTACAGTTATGAGGTAGTAACAAAAATAGTTTTATGCTTTGGGTCACCACAACATGAGGAACTGTGTAGAAATAAGACAGTTGAAAACTGATGCCTTAGAGTAAAAGTTTGCTAAACTTAGCTATATGAATCCTATATTGACTACTTGTTAAACATCTCCTCCAATGTCTGGGAGTAATTAGTTGCTCACTATTTTCTTTATGTGGAAACTAAAAAATCCATTTTTGTATTACTTTATATTACTTGGCAAGTTATTTAGACATGGTACAATTTATATAGGTAAATATCTTAAACCAGTCTACTTTATTTCTCATTTACTAGAAACCAACTCTATTGCCTGATATCACAGAATTCAGTCCAACAGGAGCAACTTAGATTAAGTTGTAGAATATACATACAATTTCTATTTATCTCAAGTCTTCTGCAACTATCAGTTTTCGATGGCTTCCTTCAAAAAGCACAAAAGGGGAAAATTAATCAATCCCCAAGAGGTGATGTTTGTTAAATACACCTCGCTTACCTTAGTACAAGAGCTTAAGATACCTAGAGTAAACATTTAAGCCTGTAATCACTCATTTGGAATTGTGAAAATAAAAAATTCCTGAAAAATGTATTTGCTCATTTAAGAGTATTTGAACTGATTGTATTAATGTGAGACCATCCATACCCTATGTATGCCGTAAATGTTCACATATTACTCTAAATTACATTAGCATGTGTGATTATTGAATGTCATTCATGCCTCTTTGGGTTTATAAGTTATAATGTATTTAAGCAATATACATTAATAGTACGTATTGTTAAAATCTTAAATAATCTCAACACATCTAAACACATCTATATATAAGTTTTTAAGATACCAGAATATGTGCGGTTGTCATAGAAAAGGGCACAGAAAAGGAACTCCATTTGGAGTTACTAAGGCAAGGGGCAGCAAGCCAGGTGTTCCCCTCCTCCTCCCCATCCATCATCCCATCCTCGCCAGCACAGAAATAAAAACCTAACCTCTAAAGGAAAAATAAAAATACCAGGGAAAAATAAAGATTTTTAAAGGGAATTATGTTAGAAGTAAAACCAAACTTATGAAGTCAATCTTTAGACTCCACCCTGTTCTGTGATGGATGGTCATGTCCTATTCAATGGCATACTTGAATATAAAGCTCAAAGTCTATTGTGGGCACAGTGGCTTATCCCTTTAATCCCAGCACTTTGGAGACAGAGGCAGGTGAATATCTATAAATTCTATGTCAGCCAAAGCTACATAGTGAGATCCTGTCTCAAAAATAAATTAATAGAACTCAAATTTCTTCATTTATTAAACATTTGGACTAGTTATTCTTAAATAAATGTGGTCTATGAAATTGCTTGATGAATAATCAGAAAAAATGAGTAAGCTGTGACTCTGCCATTAATTTGTTAATGAGGCAGTGGGCCTCTCAGCTGAGTCTTGATTTTAATTGTCAATTTAACTTGATTAGTTTACTGATCACAGATTTGATATGTATAATGATCTATCATAGAATGATGCCTTCTGTGGCATATATACTCCAAAGTGTTTTCTGCCTCCAAATTGTTTGCAATTTTCTAATATTTTAAAACAGCTTATTTATTTATTTTAGTTTAAAGAAACAGAGTCATATAGCTATGACCTAGGTTCTATGCGGAGTAGATGACCATGTCTGACCTCATCACAGATACATCTACCTGCTGATTCTCTTTAGCCATCATTCTCCATTGATTTTTATAATCTCCTATTTAATTTTGTGGAGGATGTTTGATACCACATGGATTGTGCTTAAATGTAACAAAATGTTCTAAGTGTCTCTGCTGTCTCCATTAAGTTAAATGAAGCCATCCCTTAAACAAATTACTTAGGAAAGTGACTTCATGTCTTCTTAGAAAATAAATACAGAAGTTAGAAAATGGCAGAGAAAAATTCTAATTCGTCTAATGTACTATCAATAAGCAAGGAGGAATATTAGCAGGGAAACATGCATTCATGTATGTGCATGTGCTTGTGTGCGAGTGTTTTTGTATAACATATTATACATATAGTTATTTTTGATTAAGAGAATGTTATAATAATATAATTTTACTTTGTTTATTATGACCTATATATTTACAATGGATTCAAGTACAGTATTTCAAAATGTGATCACTGGATTATGATTTAATTCCATACTGATAATTCATACAGTATAACTGTCCACCACTCAAATTTATCTTATATTGATGTTTAGCTGCTCAAGAATTTTCCTAAATATCTTTATAAGAATACAGTAATTAATCAATATTCATTTAAAGTAAGCCTGCTACTGTTTCCACACTTTGAAAAAACAACAAAGAAGGATAAGTAAATATAATGAAAAGATATTAGTATATTATATTTTATGTATGTTCTTCTAACATGTTTGCATCTCTTCTTTAGTGATATAAGAATAATATGGGAAATGTAGTTTCAGATTTTAAACAAAGACTACCTGTCTATGTGATCTAATAACATCTAGTCACAGTAATTGAAAAAAGAAAAAGAACGAAAGTCTTAAGCATGGTTTAGGAAACCAAATGATCCTAGAGAGAGGCTTCAGAATCGTAAGGAAATAATTCTGATGTGCTGGTATTGAGATTCTATCTGCCTGTCCTTTGAAAACTTGTCTACTACATGAAAGTTGCAGCTCATCCTCTTCCAGATACAAGGTTGGCTTTCAAAGGGACACATAAGCTGTGTACAGTGAATCAAGCTTATCCATTTCATAAGTTTAATTAAATATATTGAAGAAATAATAATACTAAGAGTATTTGAGGAGGGATCATCTCAGAAGAGGGGCAGACAAATTGTAGGAACCAAAAGTAGAGGATGACTATAGAGATATAGTGTTTCCTGGATATGACAAAGCAATTGCACACATTATCATAGAGGCTATGACTACATATACAAGATCTGTTCAAAATCAAGCCAGAGTCCTAGCATGAGTGGAGTAAGGGATCGCAAAATTCCAACCCTAACTCAGCTGCTTTTTCAACTGATGGCTGTTAAAGAAAGAGAGCCAGCTTTCTTCAGGGATGCAGCTGCTGAAAACTTACTCGTGTTCCAGTAGATAGTCCTGCATCATGTGCATATGGGAAGCATTAAATGGACTCAGTGTGTTTTTAAAAATAGCACATGAAATTTAGAGGAAATAGTGGAAGTGGGGATTGTAGGGGAATTAGGGGGAAGGGACAGAGGTGGATATACCCCAAACAGAATATGCATGTATAAAATTGTTAAATCATAAAAGAATAAAAATGTGTGAGCAGATGATAGCTTAGACGAAAAGAATGCTGTGGGGATTGACTTCCAATAGCAGCTGAGTACTTGCAAGCAGTTTCTATAGCATGATATTGAAGCTGTATCACTTGGTTTTCAAATATGTTTCAGTCATGTAATATTTAACTAAGCCCCCATATTTCTTTCTTATTTGTGGTGCCTTTTTCTTCTATTACTTTTTCTCCTGGTATATTACGAGGTAGTAATATGTCTTTCGTATTATTCTTTTGTATATTTATTTAATTCAGCCTGTTTTCATTAATTGTATTAAGGATTATAGTTAGCATAAGAATTGAAATCACTGACAATTTTAGATAGAGAATTCTAATTAGCATAGGAGTTGGAATCAGTAACAAATACAGACAATATGTATTCATAGGAATGCTGAGTGTATGAGTTTTCTAGAGCTGTTTTTAAAAATTAGAACAAATGTGCCAATTTAAAACACCAATCTATGGGGGCTGGAGAGAGTTTCAGTGGTTAAGAGCACTGGCTGTTCTTCCAGAGGACCTGAGTTCTCTTCCCAACATATACATGGCAGTTTACACTATTTGAAACTACAGTTTCATGGGGCAGATCTCCTTTTGCTGGCACCAGGCATGCATATGATATATATATATATATATATATATATCTCCAGGCAGAACATATAAAATGAAAATTAAAGGTAAAGAAAAATTGGGCAGCACAATAGATAAGAAATCCTGGTGCATTCAGTCTGAACTAGGGTTTCTTCTTAGACTCCTATGGTTCTGAAGTTAAAGTGTTTCACAATCTCGGAAATAAATCTACATTAATGTCTCCATTGTAAGACTAAGTTATTTTTGGAATGTTCCTTTTACTATTTGAAGATATATTTAAATATTCAGGAATTTGCGTATCTTTTGGGTTTTAAAAATTTATTTGTGTGTGTGTGTGTGTGTGTGTGTGTGTGTGTGTGTGTGTGTGCATGTGTATGTTCACATATGTGCATCATGGCCCAATTACAGAAACCCTAGGACAACTTGCTAAAGTTGGCTGTCCCTATCTCCCATGTTGGTCACAGGAATTGAACTCAGAATTGGCATCTAGCATCTTTACCCATGGCGCTACCTCCTAGACAAGATTTAAGAAAAATTGAGAGCAATATTTCCTAAGAAAATGAAATTCAATGCCATCTGCAAACCCATGGATTTTGATGTAAAGTCACATTATCAGTCATAGTCATCATGAATGAAATGCCCCAAAGTACAAGACAACAACCTCCTCTCAAATTGTAGACTTATTGGCAACCGAGAGTTGCTGAGAAAGTGAAAAACTGTTTCCTTTAAGATTATAGCCTCTTATAAGTTGACCCCTTTGTGTCAGAGGACTACAAGTCCAAGAATATTTTGACATCATAACTTGGATTTGAATGATTACAAAAAACAATAAAACAAAACAAAACACACAAACACAACACAAACCAAAACCCACACAAGACTCAAAGTTGGATGAGTAGTAAAAGGAAGTGAATTGGGTAAAGTTAGGCAAAAAAAGGAGAAATTTAGAAAAGGGATGGTAGTGGTAGAATTGAAGAAGTGATTCAGTCTAGAAATACTGAATTACAATCATGAAGGTCATAGGTTGGACTCAGCACCAGCTTCAAAACTGGATATTCATTTGTCTCTATCCCCAGCCTGAGGGTTTGCCAGTGGTGGGGCTAGGGAGACAGGCAGGATCTCAGGGGCCAGAGCACTTAGAAGAATCAGTAAGCAACAAGTTCAGTGAGAGATCCTGTCTCAAAACATAGGTTAGAGGGAGGTGAAATAATAGAGGGAGGGAGAAGATTGGTGGATGTGAAAATATGCCTAATGGAGTCAATGACATAATAAATAATAATTTCTGGCATTGTGTTGTAGTGTTTAATAGAGCATAATAGCTCCCAACATATATAAGAGCTTAAAGAATTGCTATAATTATGATAACATAATTTTAGACCTTTTGCAACTGGAGAAATGACATAGCTTAAATCCAAGTTTAAATTTTGATTGCTCAATGTTCTAGATACAATGTTAATTTTGATTGTAGATTTCTGAGGAATTATTTTAATATTTCAATGAATTATTTTAATTCATTGAAATAATAAGTAAATACCAAGGCCTTGAAAATTATCATATATATATTATTGAAAATTTGAACACACAATTTTCTTCTCACTTTTCATATATTCTTCCTTGCCCTTAGATATCTAGTGAAAAGGTTATCTCATGACCACCCTCTCATGGGCTTAAAACCATCATCTTCAATGTTATTTATTTACTTCATTGGTTTTTGTTTTAATTAAAATGTTACTAATATAAATAGTACTACCCAGGTATGATGTATATGAGGCATAAGAATGACCAACAGGGCATTATAAACATGTAGCAGTGGCATGTATACCTTGGTAACAACCAACCACTTTCTAGATGTACCTAAACTCTGTCCAACAAGAGGGAAGCTATGATAACCAACTACTCAGGGCTAGTGATTTCGTGGATCTTGGAGAAGAATCTACAACTACCCTTTACTATATCATCATAATTCCTAACTCCACTCAAAGTATTTATCATTATACACATAAATAAATTCTGCTGTTAGCCCTACTCCAGAATATTTCTCTTTATAACAAAGAGAGACCATAACAGAAGACCATAACCAGTCAAAACGCAAAGTTGTGAAACCTGGTTCCAATGCATGTATCTATGAAATAACTCCTAAGCTCTCAGGGAATACTGCAGAACAAGGAAACAGGAAGTTTGTAAAAGCCAGAGGATCAAGAGTTTGATAGAAGATTGTATCTTTTAGTAATGTTGGATACTATGTCCATAAAGTCTCCCCTGTAGGACTAAGCGTCAGCTGAGTAAGGATCTCTCAACCCTGTATAAAGAACCACATCAAGGAAGGAGTGCCAAGAGCGGGAGAAATAATCTCTCAAAGCAAAGCATACTGACCTCTTATCTAATAACAAATGCCCGTCCATGAAAACATAGAAGCAAGTAACATGATTCAAACAGAACAGATTATATTTAGGAATATACATGTTGATACATATATACATGTGACAATAATTTATGAAAAAAAAGAGGCCATGAATTTGAAGGAAAGAAGGAGGGTTTGGAAGAATTGATGAAAATACATTAATCTCAAAAATAGATATTACTACCTAGTCTTGATCTTGGAGTATATTAAATAATAATAAGTAAATTACATAGACAAACTTTAAACTTTAAAACTCAAAACTGTTTTCATATGAATGTTTTCCAATGTTTCTTAAAGAATCAAGAAATCCATCCAGATGCCCCAGCATAAGGGGATCCTGGAGTGGTGGGGCAGGAGAGAGTGAGTAGGTGGTGGAACACTGTCATAGAGGCAAAGGGGAGGGGAAGAGGACAGATGTGGGATGGGGGAATTGTGGAGGTGTAACCAAGAAGTGGGATGTCATTTGAGATATAAACAAATGGAATGATTAATTTAAAAAGAAAAAAATCATAGGTGAAAATTGTAAAAAGATGAGATCAAAATATATGGAAATACACCAAACACTCTTCATAACTATGACCTGAAAGTGAATCATGAATATAGACGTAACTCAAAAACTGTAAAACTCTTTCCTAGAAAATGATGTAGGAACAACTCTTGCTAATCTTGGGTTCAGGAATGACATTTGCTGCAACCTAACTACATCAATTTGTCAAAACGTCAGTAGGATGGACTTCTTTAATGTTTAAAACTGCTCTGTCTCAATGTCGAAGAAACAAGTCAAGCCACACAGAGAACGTATTTCCAAAGACATATCCAATAAACCACTATTTATCCAAAATGTGCAAGAAGCAGTTAAACTACAACGAGGTAAAAGCAAACCAGTTTAAAAGGAGGATGAAGGCTTTAATTGACTTCTAATCATGAAACATATAAAGATGAAAAATAAGTTTTGGAAAGATTGCACTTCCTATATTACAAAAAAATTAAATTTGAACAGTGATGAGACTAGGCTACAGTATGGTTACACTGTCAGACTTTGAAAATGGCAAATTCTGACAAGTCTTCCAGCTTGTACACATTATTAAGAGATTGAAAAATGATGTAGTCTCCTTGGAAGACAGGTTGGCAGCTCCTCAGAAACTAAACCTACCATACTATACATCAGTTGCACTCTCTGTGTAACCCAACAGAAATTCAAACAAGTTTATACCAAAAACTGTATAAAGATACTTAAATACATGTATTCACAATTACCAAAATGTGGAATCTCCCAATGTATTTGATATTGGTAAATCGTAAGAGTGCATGTAGGCAGTAAGATATTTAGCACTTAATAGAATGGAGTTATCAAGTCATGAAATGATATTGAAGAAACTTAAATGAGTATTACCAAGTGAAACAAGTTGCTATGCATAGATGATATATTAAAAGACTCCATATAAATGTCATTTGAAAAATAAAGCAAAAATAAAATATCAAATGAAAACATCAGTTACCAGAAGTTTGTGGGTTGACAAGAAGGGCAAGATGAAGAGAGAGACACAGGATTTTCAGGCAGTGCAATTAGTCTGTCTGTACTCTAACATTGGCCTTAAGTCATACAGCTATAACCCAAAGAATGTTCAACAACAAGTGACATTTCATGTAATACATCAGCTCTGGGTAACAATGATTACCTGTGTACTTTTCATTGTAACAAAATGCCCCACTCTGTTGTTCATGTAGATACTAAGAAAAGTATGAATGGGGAAGGCATTGGAGCATATGGAATCTTTCTTACCTTATGCACAAATTTGCTTTTAACCTCTTTGTTTTAAAGTTTAACTATGAAGAGATATAGAATTTTCAAAAACATTCATATGAAGGAGAGCAAAGATTCATTCACTGGGTTATCTGAAGACATTTCACCGCCACTACATAATTTTGTTGCTAACCACATAAGAGGAACATTGGACTTCTGATCTTTTCTCCAAGTCATTTTATTTTTGTTTATCCCATTTTCTATTCTCATTTTGGGAATGTATATTTATACCACATACTTTAATAAAGGTATCACCATATTGCTATAAGTGAAACAGAGTCAAAGAGAGCATTTATCAGTGTTCTGTGAGATCCACTGCTATAACCATTGTTCTTTTTTTTTTTTTATTAACTTGAGTATTTCTTATATACATTTCGAGTGTTATTCCCTTTCCCGGTTTCTGGGCAAACATCCCCTTCCCTCCCCCCCTTCCTTATGGGTGTTCCCCTCCCCACCCTCCCCTCATTGCCGCCCTCCCCCCAACAGTCTAGTTCACTGGGGGTTCAGTCTTAGCAGGACCCAGAGCTTCCCCTTCCACTGGTGCTCTTACTAGGATATTCATTGCTACCTATGAGGTCAGAGTCCAGGGTCAGTCCATGTATAGTCTTTAGGTAGTGCCTTAGTCCCTGGAAGCTCTGGTTGCTTGGCATTGTTGTACATATGGGGTCTTGAGCCCCTTCAAGCTCTTCCAGTTCTTTCTCTGATTCCTTCAACGGGGGTCCTATTCTCAATTCAGTGGTTTGCTGCTGGCATACGCCTCTGTGTTTGCTGTATTCTGGCTGTGTCTCTCAGGAGAGATCTACATCCGGCTCCTGTCGGCCTGCACTTCTTTGTTTCATCCATCTTGTCTAATTGGATGGCTGTATATGCATGGGCCACATGTGGGGCAGGCTCTGAATGGGTGTTCCTTCTGTGTCTGTTTTAATCTTTGCCTCTCTATTCCCTGCCAAGGGTATTCTTGTTCCCCTTTTAAAGAAGGAGTGAAGCACCATTGTTCTTAAAGGAGTTCTGATAATGGGAAGCTGTGGGATGAAGCATTGGAGATGTCACATTCAAAACATCTCACTTCTCAATTTCTTCATTCAGCCAATATAAAGCCATGGTTTTTCCTCTATTTCTCTCATTAGCAGAATAAAATAAAAAAAGACTTAACTACTGCTATTTCATTTGGGTGTTTTCTATTCTTAAATTATTTAAGATTTCTCAAGTCTTGGTTTTCTGGCTTGAAAATATAACCACAAAAAGTCACCTGGACAATTGGAAAATATGATGGTTGCTATTACTGCCAATTCTACAGAATCTAGAAGACTTGAGAGAGACAGGCCTCTGGGAATGCCTTTGAGGTATTATTGTGTTTAGTGGTGTGGGATGATAACATATACAGCTGAAGAAAGGGAGCTGAACAGAGCACGATTTCATTATTGCTTTTTCTCATTATAGATGTGTTGTGATCAATTAGTTCAAGCTGCTGCTATGTAGGCATGGCTGGTTTTCTTTTTCTGAATATTTTGTCAACGTGATGAGAAAATAAACTAAGAAGACTTCAAAAGGATAATTTGTAAAACATGAATGGATACTGTGGTTAAAAATAATAAGTGTATTTTCCTTATACATATTTCTTTTACTTTTTTCACCTGGTCCTCTGTGGGACTGAGGGGGCACTCTTTACTTAAATTCTCCAGAGTTGCAAGACAGCAGGGTAGTAATCTTCAAATCTCTTTTCTCAGGTCACTGCTTACTTCAAGCTTCTCCAAAGTCTCCAATTGCATCATCAGTGTGCTTTGTCTGCCTCTGACTTACCACAGTCTTAATTAACTTAGTTCTGGGGTTTTCCCTGTGCTGGCTCCTTTTCTCCCTCCTCCTCTCCCAGTTTTTTTTTTTTTTTACAGTGCACCTGGATTCTACATTCTTTGAATGCTTGATGTGATGTGCATCATGATTGACCTAGAATACAGCTCTTTTTACCTCTACAGAATGAAATGTGCATCTGCTTCTAAGCACAAGCACAATTTCATCCCTGCAAGGTGATCATACATTGATCAAGAGAATTCTTCCTGTTATTCTTTTTAAGTTTAAAGTTTTCTTAACAGTGTCATTCAAACATCTAGGATGAGAGCTCATGAGCTGATCAAGGAAGAGAGGAAATATAGGTCTGAAAGTGTTTGCAAGCACAAAAGAGAGAAAATGGAGTAGTTCCTTCATGGTACTTATAGCAGAGTTGAGGATATTGAAGATGCAGAAATTTTAAGAAAATGTAGTAAGCGATTGTCAACATAAAAAAATTAGCAAATTGTCTCAGATTTCTTACTTGAATGTCTGAATAAAAAAAGAAAGTTATGACATGAAACTCAAGAAGGATAACCAAACTGTGAATGCTTCACTCCTTCTTTAAAAGGGGAACAAGAATACCCTTGGCAGGGAATAGGGAGGCAAAGTTTAGAACAGAGGCAGAAGGAACGCCCATTCAGAGCCTGCCCCACATGTGGCCCATACATATACAGCCACCAAACTAGATAAGATGGATGAAGCAAAGAAGTGCAGGGAACCGGATGTAGATCTCTCCTGAGAGACAGACCCAGAATACAGCAAATACATAGGCGAATGCCAGCAGCAGACCACCTGAATTGAGAACGGGACCCCCGTTGAAGGAATCAGAGAAAGAACTGGAAGAGCTTGAAGGGGCTCGAGACCCCATATGAACAACAATGCCAAGCAACCAGAGCTTCCAGGGACTAAGGCACTACCTAAAGACTATACATGGACTGACCCTGGACTCCAACTGCATAGGTAACAATGAATATCCTAGTAAGAGCACCAGTGGAAGGGGAAGCCCTTAGTCCTGCCAAGACTGAACCCCCAGTGAACGTGATTGTTGGGGATAGGGTGGTTATGGGGGGAGGATGGAGAGGTGAAGCCCATATAGAAGGGGAGAGGGAAGGGTTAGGGGGATGTTGGCCCGGCAACCGAGAAGGGGAATAACAATCGAAATGTAAATAAGAAATACTCAAGTTAATAAAGATAAAAAAAAAAAACAAAAAAAAAAAAGTTATGGGTTTGATTGGAGAGATGGTGCAGGGATTAAAAGAACTGGTTTCTCTTCCAGAGGACCATAGTTCAAATCCCAGTACCCACATGAAAGCTCACAACTGATAGTAACTCCAGTTGCAGGGAATCCTATAACCTTACACAGACATACATGCAGGCAAAACACTAATCACATACAATTCTACATAAAAAAAACTTCAGAAAATGTTAAGGATCATGTCCAGCCAAGAATGATTCTGCCCAAGTTGGTTAGAGGACATTCTGACTGAGAGAGACAAACATAATTTTCTGATAAGTAAAATGGTAGATATACTTAACAGAACATGGGTGTTTGTACAGAAGTAGAGTGGAGGAATCAGAGAAAGGACTGAAAGAGATTGAAGGGGCTTGAGAGCCCATATGAACAACCAGAGCTTCCAGGGACTAAGCCACTACCCAAAGACTATATATGGACTGACCCTGGGCTCGAACCTCATAAGTAGCAATGAATATCCTAGTAAGAGCACCAGTGGAAGGGGAAGCCCTTGGTCCTGCCAAGACTGAACACCTAGTGAACATGATTGTTGGGGGTTGGGTGGTAATGGGGGGAGGATGGGGAGGGAAAGCCCATATAGAAGGGGAGGGAGAGGGGCTAGGGGGATTTTGGCTGGGAAATCGGGAAGGAGAATAACAATCAAAATGTAAATAAGAAATACTCAAGTTAATAAAGATTAAAAAAAATAAGGACAACCTGATTAAGCCAATCTAGCTTTTCACTAGTTTTTCTACAAAGCATTACTAACATTATTAGCATATAATAAAAAAAGTCTCATTTCTATTGAATCCAACCTTGGAAACCAGCTACATTTTCTACATTCTTGACTAGTGCATCCTCGACTTGTGTTTTAAAATGCAACTTGCTTTGTTGTATCCTAGTTACAGGGGACATTTTTAAGGATGGGAGGGAAATATTATTACTTAACAGTAAAATTTGATCTAATAAAAGCATGATTAACGGAGTACTTATCTATCTCTTACTGCCTTGCAAAACGCTGATGCTACACGTGGCTTATGCTATTTTTAGTTTGGTGAATGAGTAAAATGTTATATTCTAGCCATAATTATAGAAGCAGGTGTGCAGGTGCTAATGAGCATGCCTATACATCCATCTGGGCTTGTGACAAGCATAAGGGAATAGGATGGAGAATGAGATCGCCAGCCCTTGTTGGTATTGGAGGAACATCATGGAGAAGGGTGGGCAATTAGACTAGAAATTGTGTGGAGAGGATCTGCTGAGTCTTCTCATTAGTTTCGTTTCAAGATGACACTTCGTGGGCAGATAGAGGAGCCTGTGTTCAGATGCAGTGACATCATTTCAGTGTGAGAATTCTGGTTCTCATCAGAACATGGAACACTATGAGATACTGATTATGAAAGGAATATAAAATGCTCTATATTAAATATGTAGTGTTATAATTCAAACAAATGGGAGGAAACATTTTGAGGCACCTGAAGACAGGAGACTTTCTACCTCCATCCATCTCCAAGTGAGATGAAGTATGACAAGCCTTTATACTGTGACTTTCAGTTTCAGAAAGGAACTGAGAACCTCTATTGTAGGCCCCGTGAAATACTGATAAGAGGAGAGAAAAATGTCACAGATACTGTAGAGCTCATATTTGATCTCAGCGCTTCCAGGTCTGGCAGTTCTGACCTAGCTTTCTGATCAGAAAATAGCAAACAAATGTTAGTACATAAACTCCTAGGAATTTTTAAGATTGTTAGATGAATTGGCAACTAAGAAATCTGATCAGTTCTGTAGTCAAATGCAATCTCTAGGGGTCAAATTTTTAAAACTGAGAGGATCGTTTACAGTCACCTACAGAAGAACAGAGCAAGTCAACATTGCCTATAAGCAAAACTTGCCAACTAATTGGAATTAAAAAAAAACACAAAAGACCATACAGCCAAAGAGAAAAGAAGCAGCAATATATTCTGAATTGATGTTTCCAATGGGTCTTCATCATAGATTATTTCACTTCAAATAACAGAACCACAAAATGCATTTTAGGAATGAATGGAGAACTTCTTAGGTACATGAAGTCATTTTTCAAATATCCAAAAGACATTGATAAATATTTTATAAGACTAAATTTTGGTCTTGAAGAGTCAAGGAAAAACAATAATATCAATGCTTGTATGTGTGGAATTGTCTGGATTCTTCTGGATCATTTACATTCTTGCTTTATCAAAAAAATGACTAATCTACCTCCAGCTCTTCTTTGTCTTTATGTTAAAATAACCAACAGAAATTACAGTTTCTTAATCTTAGAGAAATTAAACCTACTCTCAGGCAATTATCATAATTTGTATAAAAAAGCAGATTGAGCAAGCCATGCTGGAATAAGACAGTCAGCAGCTTTCTTCCATGGCTTTGGCTTCAGTTCCTGCCTCCAGGTTCCTGTCTGGAGTTTCTGCTCACAATTCTCTCAGTGTCAGTGTCAGTGGTAGTTTTAAGATGAAACAAACTCTGCTACAAGTTATCTCTGGGTCATAGCATTTTCTTCTCACAGCACTAGAACACCAAATTAAAAAAATGAAAATTTAAAACATACCTGAAACTGAAGTCAAAATATCCAGGACCCAGAGGTTTTTAACCATATAGAGGAGTTTATGAATTTCATTTTGTTATTAGTCTTTGGGATAACATTAAAGGAAACTATGTTAATAGTCCAAATGCATGGTCTTAGACCCAGAATGAATGTTCTTGTTGAAGTCTTGAGCCAGTAACACTTTTATCTATAGAATTACTATAAACCTATAAACTTTCAATCAGTCAACTTTATTAATTAAGTTGATGCCAAACTTTACTTTTTTCTTTCCTAAATATACATTTCATGACTAATTATATTGTTTAAATATGCTTGTAATCTCCCAAAGTGAGGAAATTTAAATTAAATGACATTACTCTTTTGAAGCAAATTCTGCCAAATGATGTAATAAAATGAAATATGGCATTTTCTTTTTTGGTAATTTTTTACTAACTAACTATTCACTTTGCATCCTGATTGCAGCTCCCCTTCTCCTTCCAGTTCCCCCTCACACAACCCCTCCCCCAATTACCAATTTCTACTCCCCTTCTCCTCAGAGAGGATGAGGCACCCTGGGTATCAACCCCTCCTGGCACATCAAATCACTACAGGACTAAGTACATTCTCTCCCAGTGAGGCCAGACAGTCCAGTTAGGGAAACAGGCTCCACAGGTAGCCAGCAGGGTCAGGAACATCCTCCACTCCAGTTATTGGGGCGAAATAACTGGATAATTGCATGAAAACCAAGCTGTACATCTATGATTACTGTGGATTGCCCAAAATTCAAATCCTTCTAATGTGCATTCTGTTTACATTATAAGCTATAGAAAATACATATTTCTGAAACAGGATCTAAAAATTTAACCTTAATTCTTTTTAAACTAGTTTATAGTTAAACATCAGCATTAATAAGTCAGCAAAAGACATTTTTTGATAAACAAGCTATAATGGTGTCTTAACTTAAAGAATGTAGGCTTTGACTTTTGTGTTTGAACTCAGCCCTGCTTTCCATTAAATAATAATGGGAAAATTTACTATGTTCAGGCCAAGCTAGAGGTTGTTTTTACAGATTTATTATCTAATTATAAGAGTTAATTATGGGTGCACTAGTCTGTCCTATGTACTCAAATATAAATCCTGTAAGGACAGGGTCACGTCCCTACTTTCCCTTCTTGTGTATCCTAAGCTACTGCTTACTGATTCTATGCTGTATTAGCTTATGTATGAAATATGAGACTGTTGACTAACTCAGTCAGTTTTAATTTGGTTCCTTCGGGATTTACTAAGGGTTCTTTCAGACACAGCTACTCTAAAACAAAGGAATTTATTGATTTTGATGCAACTTCAGTAAAGAACTAATATAGCTGATATGTCAGAAACTTGGAATCATGGATCACTGGAATGTATAGAAAAACCCTTTCATTCTTCTCTTCTCATGTTATCATTTCCCTGTGTTTGTATGTTTTTTCTCTTACATTTAGAGATGTCATTCATGTTGGAAAACCCCAAGTAAAACGTATACAACATTCTGTGGATCAACTAGTGTTGACCTGTTTTGACATACCTATTATGTCACTGTTAATGAGAAATCATGGTTACAAAACACCCAAAAATTTGTTGGGTTGAATAGAAATAATTTATGTAGAGTAGTATGTTTTGTAGCTTGATGATTTCAGTTTGGTGAGTCGACTGAGACTACTTTGGGCTGTGTTTACTTATATGGTGGCTGTTGTCTCTTCAACCACTTGGAAACTGGCCAGGCTAGGATATCCTACTCTGTCAATGTGCTTTCTCTTTTTTCTCCAGGCTGTTTTCTGCTTCATTTGTTGCAGTTATCTGATACTCCAAGAGAGCAATAGAGTGGAAAGACTTAAAGATTCTCAAGGTCAAGTGTACGATCCAACCTCTTCTAACTTCTGATTTGTATTAACGATTGATATTCACAGGCTCAACTGTAATTGAAGAAGAAGAAAATATTTCTGCTTGATTTTAGATCTACGACTTGCACATAAAAAAGGTACAGGTCAAATATGAGTGATGATAGCTGTTTATGCATCTATCTCCTATAGCAGTACCATACAAAGTGCTGGGTTTCCTATCACTTCCGTTCACAGTTGTAATTTCAGAACTAGTTTTATATATGTGTAGAAGACAGGGAGGTAACACCCAGCTCCTTAAATATTTTCGTTTCTATTGTCTGTTCTGTTCCATATGCCGTAGAAAACGATTTAACATGAACATACCCGTTAAATATTGTTCTTTTCCTAACTTCCCATGTTCTTCATGTGAAGACCAGTGATGGTTCCTTGTAAATCTAAAACCACTGCAGACTAGAAGCCAGATTTGATGGATATTCATGGGAAACCACAAAAATTCCAAAGAAGTTTTGTGTGATTGCCTGTGAAGATTAGGTTAGGTGTTTGTTTCTGTTTCTTTAACTTATAGCAGTGGTTGTGAATTTTTGTCATACATTGCAATGTATGGAAAAATGTAAAGCCTCATTGCTGTTGTCACATCAAAGAACAACAAAACTAGGATCCTTTGGATGGATTTCACATTAGTGTCTTGCTTATAGCACAGATTGAGAATCATTGTTCTAGCATAAATCTCACAAAGTTTGTTATTTGTTAACAACTAAATTAGAGCTACAGTGGCTTGTTTCCTTTGAATTATAAATTGCTTGAGAATCTGTTTTGGTGTTTTCTGCCTAATGGCAGCTCTTCAATCAGTTTTTGAGAAAGCAGTGTGAACTGAGTGTTGGTGTCACTTCCAACAGACAGTAAAGCTCTAATCAAAGTGATAAGATTGGTAGTTTTGGTGTTTGGGAATAAAGGACTAGATAAAATCCAGAGAATGGTATCATCCTGTTGGATTGGTGTCATTCCAAAGAGTCCTGTGACCTTGCCTTCTCTATTACATCTCTGGAGGACACACTATGAAGTCAATGGTTTTCAAATAGCATGAGAGTTCTCACTGGGCATGGAACATCCTGCCAGTCTGCTCATGGATTATCTATAAGTATAAAAAATAGCCTTTTGTTGTTTATAAACATTACAGTCTAAGAGATAATGTGTTATAACTTGAGATACATTTCATAACAAAATTCAAATATCCACAGTATTTTAAAAGAACAAGCTTAAAAGTTGTTATTTATTCTTATAAATTTTAAATGGCTATTTATAAAATACAAATGTTATGCTTGTTTGTATTTGTTTGTATTTGTTGATAAATTATTTAAATAACCTTTGTCTACACTTATATTTATCTTCCCATTAGAGGTTATTACTTCATAGAGAATATTTCATTTACTTTACATTCTTTTGTAACTAACTCAACCAACTAGCCTAGTATTAGGGTTCAATTGATGAATTCAATTCTAAGAATTTTTTATTAATTGGATATTTTATTTATTTACATTTCAAATGTTATCCCCTCTCCCAATTTCCCCTCAAGAACTACCTATTTTATTCCTTCTTCCCCTGCTTCTATGAAGGTGCTCCATGTGTACTCTTTGTTTGGTGGTTTAGTCCCTGGAAGCTCTGGTTGATTGATATTGTTGTTCTTATGGGGTTATAAGCCCCTTCAGCTCCTTCGGTCCTTCTCTAACTCTTCCATTTGGGTTCCCTGTATTCAGTCCAATGGTTGGCTGTGAGCATCTGACTCTGTATTTGTCTGGCTCTGGCAAAGCCTCTCAGGGAAAAGCTATATCAGGCTCCTGTCAGCAAGCATTTCTTGGCATACACAAGAGTGTCTGGGTTTGATGTCTGTATATGGTATAGATCACTATTTGGGGCAATCTCTGGATGGCCTCTCCTTCAGTCTCTGACCTACACTTTCTCCGAGTATTTTCTTTAGACAGGAGCTATTCTGGGTTAAAAATTTGGAGATGAGTGGGTGGTCCCATACCCCAACCGTGGTCCTTGCCTAAACTCTTGGACACGCCCTCTACAGGTTCGCCCTCTCCTTATTTGGACCTTTTAGCTAATCTCATCACTGTTGGGTATTGGGAGCCTCTTGCTTTCCTGGCCTCTGGGACTTGATGGTGGCCACCCCCATTTCTCCACCCCCCCATTGCTACACACCTCTGTTCAAATTCCTGACATTCTGTATATCATCCCCATCTCCTGTCATACCTGAATGTGTCCCCATTTCCTCCTCCCCCTCCTCCCAAGACCCTCCTATTCTCTACCTTCCCTGAGTATTTTATCCCCATTCTAAGAAGGACTAAAGCATCCACACTTTGGTTTTCCGTCTTCTTGAGCTTCATTTGGTCTGAGAATTGTATCTTGGGTATTTCAAACTTTTAAGCAAAGATCCACTTATCAGTGAGTACAAAAAAAAGTGTGGTTTTTTTATGATTGGATTCCCTCACTCAGGATGAGTTCCATCCATTTGGCTAAGAAATCATTGTTTTTAATAACTGAGTATTACTTCATTGTCTAAATGTACCACACTTTCTGTATCCATTCCTCTGTTGAGGGACATCTGGGTTCTTTACAGTTGCTGGCTATTATAAATAAGGCTGCTATGAACACAGTGGAGCATGTATCTTTGTTATATGTTTTAGCATCTTTTGTGTATAAGCCCAGGAGTATTGTAGCTAGGTCCTCAGGTAGCACTATATCCAATTTTCTGAGGAACCTCCAGACTGATTTCCAGAGTGGTTGTACCAGTTTTCAATCCCCCGGACAATGCAAGAGTGTTCCTCTCTCTCCACATCCTCTCCAGCATCTGCTGTCACCTGAGTTTTTGGCCTTAGCCACTATGACTGGTGTGAGGTAGAATCTCAGTGTTGTTTTGACTTGCATTTCCCTGATGACTATGATGTTGAACATTTTATGGCCATTCGATAATCCTCAGTTGAGAATTCTTTGTTTAGCAATGTACCCCATTTTTAATAGGGTTATTTGGTTCTTTGGAGTCTAACTTCCTGAATTCTTTGTATATATTGAATATTAGCCCTCTATGGGATGTAGGATTAGGAAAGATTTTTCCTAATCTGTTGGTTGCCATTTTGTCCTATTGACAGTGTCCTTTGCCTTACAGAAGCTTTGCAAATCCATGAGGTCCCATTTGTTAAGCATAAGCCATTGGTGTTCTGTTCAGGAAATTTTCCCCTGGGGCCATGTAGTTGAGGCCCTTCCCCACTTTCTCTTCTATTAGTTTCTGTTTATGTGGCTTTATATGGAGGTCCTTGATCCACTTGGACTTAAGTTTTGTACAAGAAGATAAGAATGAGTCAATTTGTGGTTTTCTACATGCTGATCACCAGTTGAATCAGTACCATTGGTTGAACATGCTGGTTTTTTTCCACTGGATGGTTTTAGCTTCCTTTTCATAGATGAAGTGACCATAGGTGTGTGGGTTCATTTTTTGGTCTTCAATTCTATTCCATTGATCTACCTGCCTGTCTCTGTACCAATACCCTGCACTTTTATCACTATTGCTCTGTAATAAAACTTGAGGTCAGGGATGATGATTTTCCCCAGAATTTTTTTTTTATTGTTGAGAATAAGTTTTTTCACCCTGAGTTTTTGGTTATTCCAAATGAATTTGAAAATGAGTTGTAGTTTGAATGGGGATTGCTTTGTCTCTGTAGATTGCTTTCCGTAAGATGGCCATTTTTACTATATTAAACCTGCCAATCCATGAGCATGGAAGGTCTTTCCATCTTCTGAGATCTTCTTTAATTTCTTTCTTCAGAAACTTGAAGTTCTTGTCATACAGATCTTTCGCTTGTTTGCATAGAGTTCCTCCAAGTTATTTTAGATTATTTGTGACAATTGTGAAGAGTGTCACTTCCCTAATTTCTTTCTCTGACTGTTTATCCTTTGAGTAGAGGAAGGCTTCTGATTTGTTTGAGTTAATTTTATATCCAGCCACTTTGCTGAAGTTGTTTAACAGCTGTAGGAGTTCTCTGGTGGAATTTTTGGGGTCAATTAATTATACTATCATATCATCTACAAATAGTTGTATTATGACTTCTTCCTTTCAAATTTGTATCTCTTTGACTTCTTTTTCTTTCTAATTGCTCTGGCTGGAACTTAGAATATAATATTGAATAGGTAGTGAGAGAGTCTAGTCCTGCAATTAAGTGGGATTGCTTCAAGTTTCTTTCCATTTAGTTTGATGTTGGCTACTGGTTTGCTATATATTGCTTCTACTCTATTTAGGTATGGGCCTTGAATTCCTGATCTTTCCAAGACTTTCACCATCAAAGAGTATTGAATTTTGTTAAATGTGTCTCAGCATCTAATGAGATGATTGTGTGGTTTTTCTTTTTGTGTTTATTTCTATAGTGGATTACTTTAATGGATTTCCATATATTGAGCCATCCTTGCATCCCTGAGATGAAGCCTATTTTATCATGATGGAAGATCATTTTGATGTGTTCTTGGATTCAGTTTGTGAGAATTTTATTGAGTATTTTTGCATCTATATTCGTAAGGGAAATTGGTCTGAATTTCTCTTTCTGTTTGGTCTCTGTGTGGTTTAAGTATAAGCATAATTGTGGCTTTAGAGAATTAATTGGAGAGTGTTCCTTCTGTTTCTATTTTGCAGAATAGTTAGGTCTGCAAACTAAACCCATCTGATTCTGAGCTTTTTTTTTTTTTTTTTTTTTGTCAGAGACTTTTTGAGTGCTTCTATTTCTTTGGGAGTTATGGGACTGCTTTAGATGGTTTATCTGATCCTGATTTAGCTTTGGTACCTGGTATCTGTCTAAAAAATTGTCCACTTCATCCAGATGTTCCAGTTTTGTTGAATATAGGTTTTTATAGTAGAATCTGATGATTTTTTGAATTTCCTCAGATTCTGTTGCTATTCTGTCCCTTTTCACTTCTGATTTTGTTAATTTGGATACACTATCTATGACCCCTAGTAATCTGGCTATAGATTTATCTATCTTGTTGATTTTTCTCAAAGAACCAGCTACTGGTTTTGTTGATTATTTGTATAGTCCTTTTTGTTTCTACTTGGTTGATTTCAGCCCTGAGTTTGATTATTTCCTGCCATCTACACTTCTTGGGTATATTTACTTCTGTTTGTTCTACAGTTCAGTTACAGTTTTCAGATTTGCTGTCAATTTGCTAGTATATGTTCCTTCCAGTTTCTTTTTGGAGGCACTCAGAGCTATGTGTTTTCCTCTTTGTTCTGCTTTCATTGCGTCAAATAAGTTTGGGTATATTGCGCCTTCATTTTAATTAAACTCTAAAAAGTCTTTAATTTCTTTCTTTATTTCTTCCTTGACCAAGTTTTCATTGAGTAGACAGTTGTTTAGCTTTCATGTGTATGTGGTCTTTTTGTTGTTGTTTTTTTTTAATAAAGACCATCCTGACTCTGTGGTGAACTGATGGGAAGTATGGAATTATTTCAATCTTGCATCTGTTAAGGTCTGTTTTGTGACCAACTATAATGGCCAATTTTCAAGAAGGTGCCATGAGGTGATGAAAAGAAGATATGTTCTTTTGTTTTAGGATGAAATGTTCTATGCATATCTGTTAAATTCATTTGATTCATAACTTCTGTTAGCTTCCCTCTGTCTCTGTTTATTTTCTCTTTCTGTTATCTGTTCATTGAAGAAAGTGTGCTGTTTAAGTCTCCCACTATTATTTTGTGAGATAAAATGTGTGCTTTGAGCTTCAGTAAATTTTCTTTTAAGAATGTGCATGCCCTTTCATTTCAAGCATAGAGATTCAGAATTGAGAGTTCATCTTGGTAGTTTTTTGTTTGTTTGTTTGTTTGTTTTTGTTTTTTTTTTGTTTTTTTTGTGTGTGTGTGTGTGAGTATGATGAGTCTTTCCTTACAATTTTGGATAACTTCTGGTTGAAAGATTTTATTTGATTTTAGAATGGCTACTCCAGCTTGTTTCTTGGGAACATTTGCTTGGAAATTCTTTTCCACCCCTTCACTCTGAGGTAGTGTTTGTCTTCGTCATTGGGTTGCCTTTTTATATGCAGTTAAGTGCTGGATCCCGTTAATGTATCCAGTCTGCTGGTATATGTCTTTCTACTGGGGGAATTGAGTCCATTGATGTTAAGAGATATTAATGAAAAGTGATTGTTGTTTTCTGTTATTTTTGTTGTTGGGGGTGGAATTATGTTTGTGTGTCTCTCTTATTTTGGTTTTGTTGCTTTTTCTAGGATGTAGTCTCCCTACTTGTGTTGGACTTTCCATCTATTATCCTTTGTCATGCTGAATTTGTATAAAGATATTGTGTAGGTTTGATTTTGTTATGGAATATCTTGTTTTCTCCATCTATGTTAATTGAAGTTTTGCTGGGTATAGTATCTTGGGCTGGCAGTTGTGTTCTCTTAGGGTCTGTATGACATCTGTCCAGGATCTTCTGGCTTTCATAGTCTCTGGTGAGAAGTCTGGTGTAATTCTGATAGGTCTGCCTTTATATGTTACTTGACCCTTTTCCCCTTATTACTTTTAATTATCTTTCTTTGTTTTGTGCATTTGGTATTTTGATTATCATGTGATGGAAGGAATTTCTTTTCTGGTCCAGTCTATTTGGGATTTTTGTATTTTTACGGACATCTCTTTCTTTAGGTTTAGGAAGTTTTCTTTTATATTTGTTGAAGATATTTACTTGCCCTTTAAGTTGGGATCTTCACTCTCTTCTATACCTGTTATCTTTGGTTTTCTCATTGTGTCCTTGATTTCCAGGATATTTTGGGTTGGGAGCTTTTTGTATTTCGCATTTTCTTTAACTGTTGTGTCAGGGTTTTCTATGGTATCTCCTGTTCTCTCTTGTATGTCTTGTATTTTGTTGGTGATGTTGTTTCTATGACTCCTAATCTCTTTCCTAGATTTTCTATCACCAGGATTGTCTCCTTTTGTGATTTGTATTTTGTGTTTCTATTTTCATTTTTAGATTCTGGATCATTTTATTCAATTCCTTCACCTGTTTTGTTGCGTTTTCCATTAGTTCTTTAAGGGATTTTTGTGTTTCCTCTTTAAGGGCTTCTACCTGTTTACCTGTGCTCTCCTGTACTTATTTTATGGAATTATATATGTCCTTCCTAACGTCCTCTATCATCATCATTAGATGTGATTTTTAAATCCAAGTCTTGCTTTTCTGGTGTGATGGGTTATCTAGACTTGCTGTAGGAGAACTGGGTTCTGAAAATGCTAAGTAGCCTTGGTTTCTATTTATGCTTTTGTTCTAGGCTCTCACCATCTGGTTATATCTGGTGTTACCTGTCCTTGCTATCTCTGACTGCAGCCTGCCCTCCTTCCTGTGATCCTGATTGGGTCAGAACTCCTTAGAGTCCAGCTGTCTCTATGACGCCATGATTCTGGGATCCTGGGATCCTGAGATTCTGGTTGTGTCCCATCTCCTGGGAGTCAAACTTCCTTTCCAATCTCATGATTCTATGATCCTGGGCATTTTAGAGCACCTTGGAGTCCTGTTTCCTCTGGCTGTTGTGGTACTTGGTGTGGAGCCAGTGCCCAAGGTCTGCTCACGGCAATGACTCAGACCGGAAGAGAACCCGTGGCACTGGCTGACTTCTTGCATCCCTGGCTCCCGTGGGTCCCAGATACTCCTGGTTTTGGGGCAGTTCTTATGGCCTCCTCACTTTGATCCTGGGTATGTTAGAGCACCTGGGAATTGGGCTTCCGTTGGGTATTGTGGGAGTGGGTGCAGAGCCAGCACCCAAGGTCTGCTCAGGCACTGGTTCAGACTGAAAGGGACCCATGCCCCTGGCTGGGCGGGGGTTCCTGTGTTCCTGGATCCAGGGGGACCCAGTTACTCCAGGTGTTGGGGCAGATGTTGTGTCCTCTCCTGTGATCCTGGGTGTTTCAGAGCACCTGGGAGTTGGGCTCCCTCTGGGTGTGGTAGGAGTGGCTTAAAAGCCAGCGCCCAAAATCTTCTAGGGCTCTGAAGGAACCCATGCCACTGGCTAGGCAGGGGTTCTTGTGTCCCTGGATCCTGAGGACCCAGTTACTCCATGTATTAGGGCAGATGTGGCTTCCTCGCCTCTGATCCTGAGCATGTTAGAGCACCTTGGAGTTGGGCTTCCTCTGGGTGTTGTGGGACTGAGTGCAGAGACAGCCCCCAATCTATTTTTTTCTTCTTAGATAAGAAGACTAACTCGTGTCCACAGATTATTTAACCCCTCAGGCATTTTAATAGTCCATTTCCTATTTTATGATTGCATTTCTTTTCAAAAATGCAAACACACCTTGGGAAAACTCAAGACCTAATTAACTCACATAGAGTTTACAGAGATGCCGGAGTGTAGGTTTGTTTTGTTTTTGTTTTTTGTTTATGTTTTGTTTTGTTTTTTAGTCTGGTAGAACTGAGGGAGTATAAATGGATTTTGAATAATATAGAAAATGGTACACTTTTATTATAAGTGTACTAAAATGAACATGTTGGGTTTTCCATATATATGACAGTCAAGTTGTCCTCAAATAAATAATAAGGGATTTCAATGCTAGTAATTGACCAGATCATCAGAGAATGAAATGTATGAAGAGCATCGACCTTTTATGCTATCCCAAATGTAAAAAACAATCAATGCATATAAATTTTTATGTGAAGCCAAACTGAAAACATGTATCACCTCTTTTTTGACAAAAGTAAGCCAAGGAAGGGAAGAGAATATAGTGTTTTTCAATGTCAACAAAGTATCCCCCCGAAAAGCAACATGTTCTATTTCTTACTAGCAACTGCATTTAATCTGGCCATAAATGTTTTAAAAACTAAACAATGCTTAAAAATCACAATTTTAATAACAAGTCTTATTTTTAGTTTTATTATTTTAAAGTCTGTAGTTTGTATCTCTATGACCATGAATGCAGGTGTCTGAAGAGAACAGAACCATTGGAAGTCCCTAGGAATAGGACTACAGAAGATTGTGAACCATCGGATGTGGTGCTGAGAATCAAACTCAGATCCCCGGTAAGAATCATACTCTCAGTTTGTTGCTGAGCCATATCTCTTCAGCCCTGCAGATATAAATTCTGTGCCCCCAAATGCCTTTAGTTGAACTTCTGTTTTAGCAGGAAACTTACAATGAAATGAGCAGCTCTCAGACTCTGTAACCAGACACAACACCTGACTATACAGAAGCTGCTGACATGAAACTCTTAGAAGCTTCAATTCTCAGACTTCACAGTTCTCTGATTATTTTAGTCCTGTTCTTTTATCATCTGTCTACAGATCTTTGACAACACTGTTCATCACAGTAACATTAAAGCACTCTGACACAAAGTGGGCGTTTTTTTCTCAACTTTTACATTTTTCATTATTTATTTTTTTTATTTTTTTACAGAAACCATGAAGTAACAGTGAAGATTAAATCTCAGTCCATGCTGTGAACAAAGCTTTTAGAACTGAGTCCATCTGACAGCAAGGAGAGGTGATCAACCTCAAGGGTTGTGCAGGTTTGCCATTGTGATAGGGTATGTTAAAGTGCAAGTTCAAAATAAAAGAATGATCTTATATCGCTTCTGTGAGTTCTAACTGTTTAGCAATGATCTTTAATTTAAAGACAGAGCAAGAAGGTCAAATTCTTACTTTAATAAGCTTTCTATGAGCCAGAAGAGTTGAACCATGCTTAGACACTTAGAGAGCTTCAGTCACCCACTGGTCACCTCTTTCAGCAAATCAGTCAGGCAATTGACTCTGAAAATGAGCTCATACATCCAAGAAGAAAACTCGGTGTGGAATTCTTCAGGAAACTGCCTTTTCCTAAGTAAACCACACAGAAGATTTGGCTCTGTGTGTAGCCAACTGGAAATGTATATAGGTGCATGTACACATGTTTTAATCATATTCTACCAACATGACGACTATTGTAGTCAATTACTTAACTACAAAAAGGATGCAGCATCCAGTTAGAGCTGAACCCTTCATACAATAGACATCAGGACATATTCTACTGTCACACCGTATATGGCAAGGAGCAGGAAGAATATATTATCCCTCTAGAGTCACATATTCCTAGCTCAAGGAGAGTTTTGCTGAACTGATTGTGCTGATCAAAGAATATCAGCCTGATAATTGTGTTCATTCTCTCTGATATGCTAACTTGAAGGGTATTGATTATGTAGTGTCAGATGCTCATAAACTCATCTAGAAGTATTAGATCAGACACTAAACCCTGGAGCCTGTGACACAAAGAAACATTGCACTGAGTTTCGGTTACTCTGGAAACGAACTTGGCTTACAGGTGTAGTATCCCTTTCCAATGGCAAGGCTCCTATGACAGATCAGCCCCCATACAATTGACTGTGTCGTGACTGTCGTGACTTAGAAATTCTGCTTGTTGCACATAAACTGTTGAAGGTAGGCCAAGCATCGGAGTAAAACCTTTTGTTAGATTTCCATTACAGGACTCCATATCTACCCTATAAGATAAAAGCTATATACCAGTCTCTTTGTAAAAATATTTAAGATTTACTTGTATGTGTGAGTCTGTGTAGAGCTATGTGGGTGTGCCTGCAGGTGCTTCCTGAAGCTAGACTGACAGATGGCTGAGAGCTGCTCTGTGTCATAGGTGGTGGGAATACAATTAGTGTCCTCTATAAGAGCAATGGGTGCTTCTAACTGTAGATTTATCTTTGCTATTCTCTCTCTCTCTCTCTCTCTCTCTCTCTCTCTCTCTCTCTCTCTCTTTCTCTCTTTCTCTCAGAGGGAGAGAGAGGTAGTGATGGGTTTATGGGCAAAATCCTCTTGTTGCACAAGTTGGACAACCTGTATCATGACCTCCAAAATCTAAGGGAAAACCAGATGCAAAGGAGAGTCTGCAATGCCAGTGCTCTGTGGGAAGAAGGGGGCAGACAAATAGTCTCCAGAAGCCTCAGTGACAAGCTCACCTCATATATGCAGCAGGGAAGGGACTTCAACCCAAATGAAATGGAAAGACAAGGACCAACACCCAAGTTTGTCCTCTAAGTACACATCTAGTTGCATACATGTCTGCTCAGACATGCGCACTCATACACATTCTCAAACTTCTCCCTGCATATCTTTCTGTATCTCCATCTGAGACTGTCTTGTCTGCCCATCTGTCATCTCTCAGTTTCTCTCTCTCTCGCTATGATGAGAGATCAGTAGGTAAAGTGATTTCCATACAATCATGATTATGTGAGTCAGGTCCCAAGAACTTATGTAAGGATCTATAGTGCAAACCTAAAATCCTGTGCTGGGATGTAGAGAGAAGCATACCTCCCTGTTTAATAAACAAGGTGGAGATGTTGATCCTTGATCTGTACAGGGGGATTATGGGTATGCACACCTACACACAGATGTACATCCATGTATACAACATACACACACACACACACACACACACACAAATAAAGAAAACAGTTATTCTGTAAGTATGCAGTTAGAACGGAGTAGTATAGATAATGGAGCCAGTCACTATAGCCAGACTTTCAAAATACTGCATGTGCATAGATTTAATGGGGAATAGAAGCATTTACAGAACATAGGACAACTTATTTTTACAGTGATAGTGTGTAGTTGTTAACATTAAACATTACCTGGAAAGATAATATCTCAGATTATGCAGATTAAAAACATTAATGGCTGTGATAGCAAGACAGCTAAAATGAGGAAATTTCAACATAGCCATTATTCTTTTCTGCTCCCATAGAAAGACCAGGAGGCAGACTATGGAAAAGAGAGCAGACTATTGTGTGGTGATACAAACATGCAAGCACTGCATGATCCAAGGTAAAATGATGATATGTAAAACTGGTCATGGTCTTCAGGATGTGTATGTTTATTGGAGTTCCCTTTATTCTTCCTGTGCAGCCAGGGTTTTTTATTGTGATGAGCCATTCCCAGAAGCACTCATTTACATGAAAGTGTATTTTTTTTCTTCTAGGACTTTACCATGTTCATGCATCTCCATAGTAGAATGCATGTTAATTCCCCAGGACGGTTAGAAAACACATTTCCTCTCTGTGTAGCATCAAGCCTAGGATCCTGCCCTTAATACAAACTCTGGAATGATGAGAAAGCTGCCCAGTCGTGTATCACAGTCTCAGTAGTAAGGTACAGAAAGGCATGGAAGTATTGGATAGCCAGTCTGTCTGTGGCCACTGCTTATTTATTGTTCACTTTTCCCTCCTCCTTGACCACAGTACTGAAAATAGGATCTCCTCCCATCCTTATTCCTGGGCACTCCTCGGTACTTCCCTGCACACCTTTCCTCCCATTCTTTATTCATATTTATCCTATGTTTTTACCGACTTGGATATCATGTATTTCTTTCTTTAAAGACATAAACTTAGTAGGGTATAACGCTTTATTTTCTGTGTAAAAATTAAAAAGGAAAGATTTATGTATTTTTATTTTTTGTGCATGTTTTGTTTTTCTGCATGTATGTGTACCATGTGTTCCTGCTGCCTTTAGTGGACAGATGAAGACGTTAGACTCCTGGATTTCTTGAAAGTGTAGTAACAAGCAGTTGTCAGCCGCTGTGTGAGTGTACAAACTTAACCAAGGTCCACTACAAGAGCAGTAAATGTTCTTAGCCACTGAGTCATCTCTGTGGCCCCAATTTTTAATTTTTTAAATCATAACACACAATACACAATACCTAGGGCATTTCTCAATGATACATTTCACTATAAAGGAATGAATTTTATTAGTTAATGGACACCTAAACAAAGAGCAAAAATAGTAGCCTGATATATATATATATATATATATATATATATATATATATATATATGTCAGAAATTTGACATAGCAAAAGAAAAGTGGCTAAATAGCAAGAATTCCACACAACATAAAAGTAACAATGCATCTAAATTGATCAATAGATATTCTTCAGATGTGACCATGTGAACACCTCTGGTTAAATACCAAGTTCTTAATGGAAATGTGTAAGCTTCATTAATTAGAAAAGTCTGTTCAATAAGGTCCATGCTCATGAATGTAATTTTCAATAATTACATTCAGAATGTATGAATCTAATGTTGAGAAACATATGGAAAATACAGTTAGTTAAATTTGATACTTTCAAAATAATCTGTGTTTTTCCCTTGGTAAGATTTTCTGTTAGTCATGTTATTTCTTCTACATCAAATCATTTTTATTGTGTGATGTGCTGTCTTAGAGAAACTAGACTTTCAATCAGTTATGGTGGCATGCACCTATAATCCAAACACTCAGGAGGCACGAGGATTTCCACAAGTGCCAGGGTATCTTGGTCTATAAAGTAAATTATAGAATATTCATGATTGTGTGGTGATACAAAAATAATAACAAAAATGTATAGAAAACAAGAAAGGTAGAAATATAGTGTGGAGGGAGGAAGGAAGGAAAGAGAGAAGGGAGAAATATAAAGGAAAGAAAAATTGAAATGTTCACCAGTAAGTGTTGTAGAAGGAAATGCCTTTGCCAATTAGCACTGATGGTAGTAATTCTCAATCCTACTTATATAGGGAAGATTTTATCATGGTTCTTTCTTCTGAAATGATAATTATCATTAGAGCAAAATATGTATTTTGAAATATGTTTGCTTAGATACAAATACAACTAATGAAACCATAAAATAATAAATCATAGTGTACAAACTGTGAGACAATTATACTGGACAAATCTTTGGCATGGTATTCTCATATACCTCCCCACAGTCTAAGGATAGAACTTCCAAAGTTGACACTCGTTACATGAAGAGTGGTATTGATCATAATGGGAATGAAAAATGATTAACACATGTTAGTTTACAGTCATAAAGAAGTTTGCTGTTGAAAGTGTGGGAGAGTATATACACCTTTGCCATTCAGTTTTATGTGAGCACTGATATCATCCTATGTTATCACATGTAGTTGTGGGAAACCCTGTCACTGTGGCACTTTAATGACTGACTATGCATTTTTCTATCAGAAGACCACTCTGTTTAACACCTCATGCTTTTCCTGCTGGTAACTGTGCCTCTGTGTTTGCTTGTTTGTTTCTGGGATTTTTTTCAATAAATAAAGCACATTTTTGACTTCTGTGTGTATTCTGGATTCCCTCAACATTATTCTTTACCAGTAGTCACGTTGTTCTTGAAATTAGATGCTTAGGATTCTTGGTGATGTCATTAACATTGTATGGGTCAGAAGAAACACACAATTACATTTGAAATACGCATATACATGGATCTTGTATACCCCAAAAATTTCCCCAAAGTTTCCTTTAATCCTGAGAGGTTGAAGTTCAGCCTTGAAGCCTACACCTTCTGCTTCCACCAATTTCAGATTAATTCTATCTGCCTTTTTAAAAGTTTATTCATATTTAATGATTTAATTTAGGATGACTGTCTTTGGTTTGAAGTACCCATTTGGGGGGTATATTTTAAAGAAAGCACTTGACTGAATAGGTTTTTTTTCATAATGTACAAGACAATTATGGGATAGAGTAGGGACAAAATAATCTGCAAAAATATATTCCAGAAAAATCAGAAAGTAGTGTGAAGCTAAGTGATGACAACTGTCAGCCCGCACACAATTAAAAATCCTTATCCCACATACTTTAAAGCAGCCTTCCTATCAAGGTCACTCTCATATTTCTACTTTCCTTTTCAACAACAGCCATCTACAACATGTAACAGAAATGAGAGCTGAATGCTGCCCTCAGACCTACATCTGTGCCATTCTCCCTCTTTCACAGATCTAAGTTGGATGGCTATTGCAGCTTATATCTCTCATGTTCTGAATTTGTTTTCTTTGGAACCCAAGGCCTATAGATACTGTTCGTGAGTTAGACATCAATTTGTGGTCAGGCTGGAAGGAAGTTAATGGCAACTATAGTTACTATACTGATTAGAGACTGAAATGTGTAGTCAGTCTTTCTCTTTCTAGCTGAAGGCCAGCGTCTTTCTTTCCTGCTCTCATGTGTGTGATGAGCTAATTGAATACATACAAATTTTTTGCACACATAGTATACTTAGTCATAGGAAGCCTGTAGCGCTTTTAATGGATTACTAACTTATGAGGTATAATGTTATGAAAATATACAAACTTTTCCTGCCAGCAGCTATATATTTTTTATTATCACAGGAATATTTTTTATATAAACATGGTGAGCAGAGTTGATAAGTAGGAAATCCTTTGGTTAAGTTTTCCAAGGTGCTTCAGGTTTAACAGATATAATCTCACTTCTTGGGAAGACATACCAACTGACGTCAATCGAATGATTATACTATGTTACAAGCTAAAACAGTGGTTCTCAACCTTCCTAATACTGCAACCCATTAATACAGCACTTCCTGTTGTGACTCCCAACCATACAATTATTTTTATTGCTACTTCAGAACTGTAATTTTCTTCTGTTCTGAATTGTAATTTAAATATCTGTGTTTTCTGACGGTCTCAGATGACTACCGTAAAAAGGTTGTTTGACCCTCAATAGGGGTCATGAGCCACAGGTTGAGAAACCCTGACCTGAAGAAAAAAAAAAGACTATGGAACTAACACCCGAAATCCTTTTATAACACCCATGACTTTTCACTTGCAAAGTGACCAATATTTCTAATAAAATGCTTGAGAGGATTTCTGGCTCCGTCAAGAAATCTACTGGACATTTTCCCCTCATCCAGTTGACATTCAGATTTATAGTGAAGTTAAAAATCTATAAACAATTGACTAAAAATATAATATTGTTTGGCAAAATTCCCTACCTCTCTTTCTCCTCTCTCCTTCCCTCCATATTGTCTCTTCCTTTCTTTTGCTAACAACAAAAAACTAACTTTGTCATCTTACTAGAAACTCAGTCAAGTTTAACATAAAACGGTTAGATACAAGTAATAATAACAATGGTCAACACTCATTTTTAGCATAGAGCATGGGAAAATAATGTAATAGGTTTTTTCTTGTACACTTTGATAAAGGCTATATAAAGATTACCCACTTTCTGCAATTATCCATGTAAGGAGTCCAAAAGTCAACAATATTTATTCATAAAAACACAGTGTTTACGTTACTATCCATCTCATTAAAAAGATATGCAGCATCAATACAGCAGCTTGGGTTTTTTTTTCCTCTCAGAAAGTAAAAGTATTTTATATTTTAAGTCTAGCGACCATTTACTCTTCTAATATAAAATCTATACTCTTTTCATTCTGCATGGTCAGACTCTATAAAACTGTATACGTTGATACTCTCAGATCATCTGTCGATTTTTAGGGACAGCATATTTACTATGGAGATGGCTCTAACTTGATCATTTATCAGATTGAGAAAATATGGCTTGAAATTAATTTTGGCTAACTCCCAAAATAAGACTGCTGTTGCCAAGAAGAGATAAATCATCATTTTGAATAGTCATATTAACTCGGCATTGACCCTGAAGGCTGTTGTTAATTGAGAGGGCAAAAAGATTTTGATTTATGTTGTTTTGGGGATGTGCCCAGCATCTCATGATTACTCTGAGGAACACTATGGCTGCACTTTTTCATACCTTTATCTGTGAGCCAATATGATTAATATGTACTGGACCCTTGCAATAGAGATATATGGGAAACATATGCTACTTTTGCCATGTGAATATTTTGTCTATAAAATTCTATTTAATCTTACTAGCTTCAATATTTTAATTTATATATCAGAATATCATACTTTCATCAATTCAGAACTGCATATTTTCTCTAGAATTCTGTATAAGACATTGGCAGTATAACTTAAAGGAGTTCAGCAAGCAATGTTTACTTTTAATTCTTAGAACAAATATCTTCACCACATAAACTGCTAAAAATAAATGATACTATACATTGGGCAAATTGGTTTTGGATCTCTCAAATGAATTATGCTATTACATACTTTAAAATTATGTCTCCCATTTCTGATGGGTTTACCACAATTTAAATGGAAACTAAAACATATTTAAGGAAAATAAGTTTTAACTTCTGTTTTGGCAAAAGCCCATTAGTTCTACTTAAGAAATATGAGTAGGGGCTGGCGAGATGGCTCAATGGCTAAGAGCACCAGATGCTTTTCTAAAGGACCAAGGTTCAATTCCCAAGACCCAGATGGCAGCTTACAACTGTCTGTAACTCCAGGTTTAGGGGATCTCATACTCTCACACAAACACACATATAGGCAAAATACCAATTTACATAAATTAAAAATAAATACATTTTTGAAAACAAGAAAAAAGAAAAGAAGTATGAGTAACTCTAAGTCATTTTAATAAATCTAATAGAAACACAAGAGGTCCTTCCTTTTGAAGAACTGCTGTATGCACCAATTTTTGTAGATGTGTCCAATAACATCTACTCACATATTACAAGAATAATTATAAGTACAGATTGGTAAAGAGCCAGTTGTCATTGAGTTGAATGATCATTTATGATATACTAGAAATAAAATATCACCAAAGAATGGCTATGTTGATTAGACATTGTCGACAATGTCTGTGGAACAGGATACCACCAATTAGTTTTGGGAAACTATCTTCCTTTGAATCTACATCATTTCCTACATATATTGAATCTACATATATTCTAATTCCTTTTCATTCTTGGTTCTTCCTCTTGTTCTTCACCCTGCACTGTCTTTATGTGCACAGCTAATAAAGTTTTGGTTTTCCAAACTTATCCCCACTCTTTCTTCAGTCCCAACACCCTCACAAGTAGTGTGAGGTAACAGAGAGCCTTAGTTCTTGCTCTACCACAAATTAATTTTATTTCTTTTGTATTGGAAAAACACAAATGTCATCATGTAACCTTTGATTGCTCTACAAAATTAAGATTAAATATAAGATTATAAAACCTTTGGTCTGATAACAAAAATGGCTTTTAGAAGGGTTTAAATCCAATTTTACCCTTTGAAACCCATTCTTTGACCTATAATATATTCTAGCTTCAATAAGATGTGAATATTACCAAGTTCCAGTGTTCTGATAAACATTTATATTTTAGCAGCAAGTTTCATTCATCACTGCATATAGATGCTTTCTTCAAATTATATTCTTTCTACATCAAATATCTCAGGAATAAATTCATTGACTTTCAAACATTTTCTTTTAATATCACCTTTAAAAAGTCTCATGAAGGGTCAGGGACAAGTCTTGTCAAGGCATCTTTCAACGGTCTTTCCAGTCTTTGTTTGTCACTATATACTGGCCCTTGGCTAAGGAAACCGGGACAGGATTATCGTGAGATAAAAGAGGCATGCTCATGTGATGGTAGGGATTGGGTCCTGTCTTAATTTAAAATGGAATAATTGGGTTATGGCCATCACACTAATTTGGATTTTATAAAATGCCATTTGTCTTGTTTTGAGTTATCTGGGACATTGAAATTTGTACATGGAATAAATATACCCTTCAACTCATTCCAGATTTGTTTGTTTGGAAAACTATCTTCATTCCTCAATACCTTGTGTCAGAGAGACTATTTCAATATGAAGAGAAGGTAGTAATGACATGCCATTGAGAGAGCTGCACAAAGTATAAAGCAACAGAGCAAAACTCACTGACATACCCTTTGAGCTAGAATGAGGGGATCTTTTGTGGCAATAGATTTGTTACTCAACAGAAAATATTTATACTATATGGATATGCTTATGCTTTTTATTCTTTAATGCTAAAAATGTGACCAAGGCCAAAATGCCACTTTTATGAAGATATCAATTGTCTCAGAGAAGGAAAGTAATAAGCAATATGGCTGTTATTTAAAAACTCCAAAATGAGAGGTGGAAGATTTGTTTGCTATGAATCTGGATCTTTTCTGAAGTTAGGCAAACTTTGTGTAGTTCATGCGAGGTATCACTTTATGATCAATTAAATTATTTGCCTTAAACACACACACACACACACACACACGCACACACACACACTCACACACACACACTCACACTAATAAAAATGTTTATCTTTTCTGAAGCAGAGGGGTGGGGATCTGGGAGAGAGTAATGGTGGTGGTGGGGGGGAAGAAGCTGAGGAAAAAGGAGGTTGGGAAAATTGTATCAGGATATAATATATGAGAAAAGAATAAAAATGTGTTATTTTTTAAAATGAACTAAAAATGCTTTAGAAAGTCACTATTTTCAAGTGGCCACAGTAACTACAAATCACCTTTGAGTTGATAAAAAAAACTTTGAAAGAAAATCTCTGACATGATTTTGAAAATATTTCAGGAACGCTTAAATAAACGTAAAAAAAAATTCTGGCATAATTTGGTCCACATATTCAACTCCAATATTTCATGACATTTTCGACTATTCAGCATTCAGTATACTTGATTATTGTCTAGGCATACATTATTCTTATGGCACAGACTTATGAATATTTAGGTAGAATATCTATCAAATAGTAAATTTTTTAGGGTTAATGACTATTAATAACAGCAGCAGCAGCAGCAACAACACATCCCACACTTGCATGGCATGACACACGCTCTACACGGATGGGGAAGATAAAAAGTGAGAAAAATCTTAGTTATCTAGTTTAATATTATAAAAATAAGGAAAGTAAGATCCAAAAGAGCAATTATAGTAAAATTACCAAATAAAAATCGTAAGTCATAAAAATATATGGAGGTATTTTACACAATAATCCTAAGGAATTGAGGTGATTTATACTTTGAAACATAAGTAACTCTGATTTTTGTATAATGTATCTAAAAGTTGAAACTCATCATATTGTTTAAATTCTTCACATACTGTAGGAATTATTAGAATAGTGACCGTTTTCTTTGTTGTGTCCTTAAAATACCATGTGCATTTAAGTCTGTAAGTGGGAGAATAACCATCTTTCAAAAGTGGAATGGCATTCACTTGGTAGCCATTCGCTTATGGAGAGGCCACAGAGACCTGGAGGCAGGTTGTGTGTTTGAGGAGGACAACCAATTGAAAATCACATTTATCCTCCTTGTATTGAAGACTGCTTCCCTATTCATCCTGATTGTGACAAATCTCATCTGAGGCCTTTGAAAAACCCAGAGAAAACAGGTCATGTATGCAAATTGAAAACCATCCTCATATCCAATAATAAAGACATGGCTATGTTTTGAAACTGGAGAAACACCAAATCTAAATAGGCATGGAGTAAAGAATAAAATAACCAAATTTTGCTATATGAAAAAAGCAAAACAAAGAGTTGACTTGGAAATCTATATTCTATTTAAATTATGTTCATTCTAAACTTGTAGAATATAATAATTGTATGGTGATTTTCAAGAACAGATCTGTTTGGAGATTATACAAAGATGGAAAGACAGGCAAATCTGTACTCCTCAGTGAGTTAAACATTTGATTAGAATTCAACAACAAAATAAAATATTCATAATTTGGTTTATTTTCTTTTGGATTTATTAATAATCTTAATATATATTTATATATGTATGGCTTTGAGCAAAGACAAAAGAAATACTCTAATTCTTCCCTGGTCATACAGTGAAAAGTATCAGCTATTGTCCTATTTTCTCAGCAGCAAAAGACCATAATACAATTCTTTCTGTACAGATTAAAACTCCATACTTGAGCTTAACTATGTACAGAGGAAAAAGGTCATGGTTACCTCACCCTGTACCTTTATATTACAGGAATGTCAATGACTTTCTCCTTAATCTAAATATATAGATATATACATTCATACATATGTGTATATAATTTACCCTGTATCATTTTGTTACTTTAACATATAAACCTTCGTGTTCTTTGTCCATTCTAGTACAAAGTGAATAAAAATTTTATGGTTGCACTGAATGACCATGCAATTCAATTTTGCTGATGTTTTCCAGTAGTGCTCAAAAATTGATATATAAAAATATTTTACTACCAAACACATTAATCCTGCCAAATGTAAACCTTTAATAATTTAAAGGATGAGTGCATGATCTTAACAAGAAGCTAATTTTTGTATTTTAATAAAATAAAGAAGTTTTGTACTGATGCGTGAAAGGTCTTGCACCTTTCCAAGGATTCTGGGCAGGCTGAGCCATCTCTCTCTTACATCATTCTCAACAGGCTGTCACTGGTCACCAGCATGCCAGTAATCAATAATATCACATTGCCTAGCATTGCTGATTATTTCACACGAGGTGGGGTCTGTTGGCAATTAAGTGTAACGACTCATTTTGGTTTCATAGGTATTAGTTCCATAAAAGGCAATGTAGATGCACTTTAAACCTCTTGCTCCTACTTTTGTTCTCGGTCCTCAAGTCTACCTGGAGTCCCTGTCCCAATAGAATGTATGGTCTTTAAGTTCTTAATAGATCCTCTGTGCCTGTAATGCCAAAGGCTTCCATTGTCAGGCCACTCTCTTGAGTTATTTATAGAAGTCAGGCACTAGAAATCTTGTCGTTGTGTTCCACTCATCCACCACATGTGTGAGGTGCAGTAAACACACATGATTGATTGCTAAGGGACTTCTCTACAAGAGGCATCAGGATGCTCACGGAAAGAAGGAAACAAGTGAACAAAGAAGACAGTGCTTACAGACAACTCAACTCCCTCTGCTTCCTGTCGCTGAGTCCACAGAAGTTTCAGCACATTTGGAAGAACAAACCTCCTGTCTATCTAAGGACTATGTAGGTTACCACATGCCTTAACATTTACTAACTGCTTAGTTACAATATACATAGGGCAAAATGTGTACTCCCGAACAGACGTGATGATAGATTTATTTCTTCACATTAACATCACATTAAACTACCAACTAACATGAAGACACAGAATACATTTAACTCCAAAGCAAGCCGTGATTTGCAAATAATTGTTTAAATGATAAGAACAGCGGCAGTATCAAAGGAAAGTGAAAACCTCACTTCTAGATTTAAGTCAGAGATCCAAGTCAGCCTTTTAAGAATTTTAAGAGAGGCAGTTAAGGAATTGTTATACTCTTCTAGAAGTGAGGAATACTGTAAGCCTTTTCTTACAATGATTGGCTTGATTCTACTTTTGTTTTTTTGTTTTATTTTTTTCCCCAAAAGCATGCCAGGACTAGGTTCAGATGCTTGATTATGTCAAGAAGGAATAAAAGTAATGATTTTTGGTGTAATACAAGCAATTTGTAGGTTCAAGCATACAATTTTTGCATAAAATATTGCAGGTTTAAATGATATTGTAGGTCTCAAGCAATTGCATTACATTTGAACAGTTGTCACAATTATTATGTTTTGTGAAATTTTAAAACTCTAACTTTTGAAGTGAAGCAATAAAACTAAATTCTTAAACAGTGACTTTTACCTTTATACAACACAGAATAGTTACTTTTATTCAGGTTGGAAAAGTTATTTACAGCTAACATTGACTGAATCTTGGTAAAAGTCCAATAACACATGAAGACAAATATCTCCTCACCTTTCTCACAAAATCAACGAACATGTTTGAGGTTAGAGGAAGCCTTAACAGTGGCAATGTTAGTCTCCTATGGTGGCTGAGCGTGTAGTGTGTTCCTTCACCTAACTCAAAATTTAAAGCACCAAAATACAATTTAGAGCTATAAACTGGGATTTCTTTATTGAATCCCGCATAATTAACAACCTAGATGCAGAGGCACAGTTAATGAAAGAAAGCTTTGATTGGTGCTATGCTGAAACTAATTGGAGTTGCCTTTTTTTTTTAAAATCAGAGTTTTGTTTCCAATGACTTCAAGAACTCTTCATAAAAGGGAGAAACACATATAACAAAGGAATTAAGTAAAAGGTTAGAAATCAATGATCTTACAACAACGTGTTAAATCCTTTAATGGTTTTAAAGAAAGGAAAACATAACACTGAATGTTATACAAGTCTTTTGAACTTCTCTTGGGCATTTAGATATATATATATTTAATAATATATGTATATATGTTTTTACATTTGCATGTACGCCAGAGCTTCTAAAATATCTTTTTAGAGTAGGCTATAGGGCTCTATCATTAGATAGAATAAAATAATATCTGAGAATATTCTGTTTATTAGAGTATTTCTTTTCTGCTTTGACAATCAGCAAGAATCATAAATTCGAAGCAAAACGTGGTTTTTCTGCATCTGGGTCTTTATTTAAGACTGAGGGAGACTCTCTCTGCACAGCTGCTGGTGGCGGGGGTGCTGGAGGCACTCCTCGGTTGGGGGGAATGGCTCCCGAGGACATCTGTCTGAACAAGGTGACACGCTGTGGCACGGTGCTCCTGCTCCCTGCCTGAAGGCCAGTGCTGTGGACTGTTGCCACGGGTTGAGGGATGGAGGCCAGGGACTCGCCCACAGTGGGATGAGGTCTGGAGATCATAGTGGAGACCTCATGGGGCAGCGAAGGCTGCGAGGCAGAGAGGGGCCTGACTTCTCTGGTCAGGTTGGTGTTATGGAGAGCTTGAGTGCTCTTGTGCACTTCATTTTTCGGTGTGGAACTACCAGGTGTCTGTGGTTGTTGCTGCTGTTGTTGCTGCTGCTGCTGCTGTTGCTGCTGTTGTTGCTGCTGCTGCTGCTGCTGCGGCTGCTGCGGCTGAGGCTGCGGCTGAGTCTGCTGTACCTGGGATTGCTGTAGCTGCGGCTGAGGCTGCTGCATGAGTGATAATTGGGATGCAGTGGGAGAGGCATAATGGAAAGTTCGCGTGGCCAGGGGGCTCTGTATAGGAGGACTGCAGACTGCTGTGGTGTAGGAGCAGGGTGAAAGGATGGCTGAGGGTTGAGGCGTCTGTGTGCTGGGGCTGGGTGAGTGCAGGTTGCTGTGAGAGAGGCTGGTCGCTGTGTAGACTGGTGGAGACTGGGTCCTCATGCGCGACGTTGGGGTGGTGGTTGAAGATGTGCAATTCAGGGCTGTCATTTGAGGATAGTTGATTGGAGGGATCGCTTGTACCATCTCTCTGTCATGCTTCACAATCTGCTTCAGGATCTCATTCTCCTGGTTGTTGAAAACACCAGTGTTCAGATCCTTCTGGAACTTCTGCAGGAGAATAGAGTTTTTCTTGCCTATCAGCAAAGGAAAAATAGTTACTTAGACAGGCTGAGGAAAAAAAAAAACTCATAAAGCCTCAGGGGCCTGGCTACTCCAGTGTGACGTTTGTCAGTGTTAGGGTTTAGAAGTCAAGAACTTACCTGTCACCATCAAACAGAAATGCCTATGCATAACTTCGCATCTGCTTAGAAATCTCACTTTCTACTTAAAAAAACAGCAAAGAATAAAGATGGCAAAAATAAAAGCTGCTTTATAGAAGAAATGTTTCGTAGAGTTATTTGAAGAGTCCAGGAGAAGAGGGTGTTTGGGTCAGGCTGGGCCTAGAATCATTATTTTAATTTTAAGTTGTATTTTCAAGGCAAGACAATGGAGGATAAGAGACAACACTAAAACACTTGCTTTAAGACACAGTCAACAAAAGGATTTAAGTAGAACCATTTATCCAGTTTTCAAGATTGTAAAGCAGAAATATTCATCATATTTGTGACATGGAACAGGTAATATCACTGGTAATTTAGGCTGGAGAGGAGAGAGGCTGTAAGACAGTTTCATGGAGAGCTGCCTCAGAGATGCAAGGTACCAATGACTGTTAATTCCACCTGCATATTTCTCTCATCTCTGGAGCTTTAAAAAATATGAAAATCAGTGCATGCCAGTTAAGTGTGGTCCAGATTTTGTCATGGAAACAGCTTTCCTCAGGGGATGCTTTTACGCTGGCACATCGAGACTCAGCTCATGATCATCACTCTTCTGTACAGTGGCTATTCGGGGGCGAGTCAGCTCTGCCCCTCTCATCCCACTTCAGGACGCAAATAAGCTTTAGTTTTACTTCCTATCATATTTTTTGAGAGTTTTGCAATAGATGGGCATTCCCTGGCATAATATCAGAATCAATAGCTAGTTTGTAGAAATAATAAAATAAGAGAAAGGGGAAATGTAAATAAACATAATAACCAATAATATATTTTAAAAAATAATAAAATAAAATAAAGTTAAAACACAGCAGACGCCAGGAGCACACAGCCCACTGAATCAGTTACGTTGGGTATATGTGGGATGACAGAGACTGCAGAGGCAAGTACATGGCCTTCAGTGGTCTGTATCAAGTACTCTCCATATATGTTGTGATGTTAGCTTGGTATTTTTGCAAGATTGGCGACTATGGGAGTGAGAGGGTGTGTCTTTGACTCCTTTGCCTGCTCTTGGAACCCTTTTCCTCCTGTTGGTTTGGTTGCCTTGTCTTATTATACTTTGTTTTGTCGTGTTTGGTTGGTATCTCTTGAAGTTTTGCTTTTTTCTGAAGGGACAAGGAGAGGGAATGGACCGGGGGAAAGGGGAATGGAGGAGAGACAGGGGAAGAATAGAGAGAGGAAAAACTGTGGTCAGGAGGTGTTGAATGAAAAAAGATTATATTTTCAATAATAAAAAATAGAACACACACATATATACATAAATAACTATGTAATATGTGTACATATATATATATACATATATACACTATATATATACACTATATATATATACTGAAATAAGCATGGTAACTGAAAAGTGAATAAATTATACTCTACTGTTAAGTAGTATAATTTCAAAAGTAAAAGTTTATTTTCAACAAGGTGCATTACGATAATTTTCTCAGATGCCAAGAGCAATTTTTTTAAATATTGTCATAATAGGTAGTGTTCCTTTTTCAAAGCTTCTCTAATTTCCCATAGAAAAAGCCACATCTGTTAGTATTAATAATCAATACAGACATTTATTTGATATATTACCTTAACTGACTACAATAAATACTTATGTATTAATCTAAAACTAAGCTGGACAATGTTACTGTTTATTTGAACAAGCAACATTTCATGATTAAGGTATCTTTATGCGTGGAAAGAATTAAAATAATCATCCTTGCTTTAATGCACTGTTAGAATTTTATCAGTTTCAAAAATACCAATGTTTGGTGCTGACTAGCAATGTTGTTCCTTGTACTAGTCACTAAAATGATTTCATGTAACTTTCCTGAGAAGTTACTATTTTACAGAGAATGAAGATGAACCAGATTAATAGAAATTACTGTACATATTAAACTTTAAGAATGTGTCTTAGATGTCTATTTGGTTTAGGAAGCCACTCTCAAATACAGGGAAGTAAGTTTCTGTGTCTATCACGAATACTCACATAGCAAAAAATAAAAAAATCGTCTTCAAATTCTGCTCTTAGAAATGTCTTCTTATTTCATAGATGCTATCTTTCTAAATGACTACATCCTGTTAATTCCTTAAGTTTAGTATGTTTGTTGTGCCCTGTGATAATGTCCACATAGTACTTTTATCTCATCTATTTAAAATCTGCCATTCTGTGGTAAGCAGAGCGAAGGGAAGATGAGTCAGACGAGACACTGTCTTAGAATAAGACCTTACCCGTGTAAGGACAAAGTTCACGAGCCACCTGTTTCTTGCCTTCTAACTGACCCCGACTCCATCTGCTTCCAGTATATTTACTCCCTCCTCCTTCCATCCCCCCCCCCCAGCATACATGTATTGTAGAGCTGGTATTGCAACTGTAGCAGTAAGACAGAGATTCTCTCTCCATTCATAAAATTTAGTACCTCTTTATTTTTTTTAGAACATTTACTGTAACAAAGGCAGTGTGGTGAAGGGAATGTAGAACACTATACAAGAACACACCAAGGGACTTCAGCTTAGTATATGAGGAGGCACCATGAAACGTTTCTATGGGGAATAGCTTTTAAGCTGAACTATGAATCTACTGTAGATCTATGCTAAGACAGAGGGGAAGGAAGGATGAGGTGAACAAAAAGGTTAAGGTTTGAAGAATAAATGCATACTATCTTGTTAAATTTCAGTGCATCCCAGACTAGCCAAGGAATTTAACAGCAAGACAATATAATCCTACTTTGCTGTGGAGACTATGCAAATCGTTAGGTAGAAGTTCTACTTAATAGATTTTAGTTTTCTAACAGAAAATACTTCATAACATTGATGTTTGCAAAGGAAACATCTATGTAGGGCATTTCTACAAAGGATTCTGTTTGAGTCTGTATTACAAACATTTTGACACTTCTGCTGAGACTGCTTTAATTACGCAGGTTTTTAAGTTTCTGTAATGAAGGTATAAAGAGTGTAAAACTGGCCATTAAAGATAAAACGAACCTTGTGATAAAATTTGGAATGTAATATAGACTCATGATATTAGTATTGGGTACTATTATAGTGCTATCTAGAGTTTGTACCAGTGTTTTTTACCTGAAGATTCAAACTGAAGTGATATCACTTGGGTTATCAGATTGCATAGCTAGTGAAAACAGACATGAACAAATCAATCCAGAACACCTAGAAGGAGCATGTACAACCTCAGATCTTTCTAAACAACTATTTACTACACAGCTATTTGCTATTTTTAATACAAATTAACAAGGGATCTATGAACTACAATTTGAAATGAAAGCTAAATTGTGCTTGAGGAAAGTGGAAAGCTAAGGAGTACCTATCCGATCTAGTCGGTCAATAGCAACTGTCTCAAAGGCTCTTCTCATCATTGGATATTCCTCCAAGACCTCGTTGAAATTGTCCACCGAAAGGGAGTAAAGGCGACAGTATGTATCAGCCCGAACACTGGCAGTGCGCCGGCCCTTGGTCAGCAGGCATATCTCTGTAACGAAAGAAGGGATTGGTTATGCTCCTTTCCAATTTCAAATGCCTCTTACAATTTGAAGTTTCATGTGAGTAAGCATCGGTTAGAGGTACCCATTTTCAACTCATCACGTAATTCACTTGTTTAATAAAACCTTGTGACTCTAATATTATTTTAAAATTTTATTTGGAGATTAAATATAACTACAAATATCCTTTACCTTCCTTCTCTCCAAACTATCACACCTACCCTCATTCAAATTCATGGTCTCCTTTTCCCCATTATTATTACATTCATATGTCTATATGCATATTCACGCACATCCCTAATGTAGCCTGACCCATCTGTGTACTTTGACTTGTGTGTATGTTTCTAAGTCTGACCATTTGGCAATGGACAATGCCTACCCTAAAGACTGTAAGTGTTTTATAAGAATAGAGGCTTTTGGGTTCAAACAAACGAGAAGAAAGTTTACACTCCAAAAAAAGAAAGGAGGTGGCTTGGTTTGAAAGATATTAAGAAATACATAAAGGAATTAGAAAAGAAATGCTACAATCAGAAAATTTTGTAAATTCTAGAGAGCAGGAAGCAGACAGTATGATCTAGAGAAAACATAAGTGACTCTAAATACCTCAGTATCCTTTGTGTTCTCCCTTTGATATTAGAATGAAGAAAAGACTATTTCAAGTAGGCAAATGTGGTTTCCTAATTAGATAACATCCAAGAATCCCTCACTAATATATTATCCTCAAAATACAGTATCTGCATATTTTTAATTAGAATTTCCCACTTGTGAAATAACCTACATTATTTTCAAAATTTTACTAACTAAATCAAATTATTGCAAGATTTTCCTTCTTCTATACTTGGAAATATTTTAATTTTCATTGTCCTTAAAATGATCAATTTGGAGGACATGAAATGGCCCATTGGACAAAGTCATTCGCTGCCAGTGCTAACAGCCTCAGCTCAAGCCCAGGCACCCACACTATAGATGCAACCAATGGGCACAGGCTGTCTTCTCATCTCTACACATGTCTCATGGCAAGGCTGATCCATGTATACACCCACACAAACAAATACATGCAAATAGAAATAAATGTTGAGTCACAAAGTTTCTAGTAAAATTAGAGTTTTTTTAAATATCTCTACTGTTCAGTGAAGGATTTTATTTGACACTTGAAAATATGAAAATAGTGTACAAGTAGAATACTATTCACACTGTTTTATAAGTTATGATTATTTATATGGCTAAATATGGAGAGATTCCAAGATGGCAGAAAACAAAGAACAAGCAAACCAGGCAGCATTCTCCTGCTTCCCCAGAAATCTGACAGAAAACATCTGACCATGGTGGCCTTGTATGTCAGTAATAATTTTCTGTTGATCCAGCTACACACATCAAAATGCATGTGGTTTTTAAGAGATTCTTGTTTTGGTATAACATGAAGGGTATTGGCCTGATTTCAAATCCTCAATTGTAGCCTACACTGATGACTTTTAGTTGAGAAGATTCAGAAAATTATCTACATTCTTTAGACATTGGACATTATTGTAAAATGTATCATTCAGTTTTCATCTCATCAAATCCATTGGATAGATTTTATTCATATCTAATTATAAAGATTTTAAGCCTGATATTTTCTAGACCTTCATGGTGTATGGTGTATAATAGTTGCTTAATGTTGGCTGGCTGAATCAATGAATCAAAAAGGTGATGCATTCTACAAAGTAAATTGTTAATCAAATGTTCACTCTATGAACAAAGTATCAGACCATGTTCTGTAATTGAGATTTAGATAAAACAACACTGGCTGGCCTGCTAGATATAACACATTTGTAATAGAACTTGCCATGTACCTAGTTTATGCCACACTAAACTGTGTTTTAGGTTTCTGCTAGGTTGTAAATGAAGAATCTATTGAGAAAATTTACCAGTGTTTTCTTAGATATAGATATGTAATAAATAACCAAGTAGAAAATTAAGTTGATTCCATAAACAAGAAAAAAGAAAAACAAGTGAAGCAGAATTCCTGCAAAGCCTCCCATGTAAAATATAAATTTTAAAGGTTTGTCTGCATATTTCCTAAATACTACTTATTTCTCAAACTATGTGCATGTCTTCATTATCAGCCCAGACTTCTTTTAGTGAGGGGCCATGGAGTTATCTCAGTAGTAGTGTACTTCACAGTACGCACAGTGCCAGGATTCAATCTGCAGATCCACATAGAAAAGGAAAATCCTCAGCACAAACGTTCTTAGTGACAAATCTATTCACCTGCAGATTGCATTGTAATATGCCAGTCCTTTAGGTCAAATTTTCCCAATTTTCTTTGTAGGGTGATTACAGAAGTGGTAAAAGGTTATTTTATTTGACTAAGATGAAATTGTCAGTAATGTGCCCTGTTACAGGCACATTAGAAAGCTGGTCCCAATCTCAGCTTCAAAAAGACTGTTGTTTGAGAGATTAGATTTGGCCTAGCACACCGTGTGACTACTTTTAATAATCCTTCGGCTATGAGATGTATCATCTGCCCAGTGCTATTTTTGCTGACATTCGTTAACTCTGATTCTAAACATTTAAGTCCACTTGACATTACTGTCACCTATATGAGCAGTTATTTCCCGAGGTAGGGCAAATAGCTTCAAGCATTTTCCAACTCAGAAGGATTTCACTGACCTCTAAAACAGTTTGACATTGAAGTGACACAGAGTTAATCAGGAACTCATGATAGACTTTTGAAAGTAGTGTTTTTAGCCTGAGCTCTAGAATTTATGTGAAAAGTTGTACTTTGTTCTTTACTGTCACTGAAGCAAATGTTGCTTCCTTTCCTATATTTCAATATCATGAAATAAGAGTAATTATCCATTATGTAGCAAAATGCCATTTTTCAAAAATCTTCTAGTATCTTATTTACACTAATATGTAAGAGGAAATATCACTTTTCCTTTCATATTTATTATATTTCTATTCTTTCTATTAGTTACATTAAAAGTAATAAGATGTTGCCTCCATATGGTATAAAAGACATTAACATTTAGATTTACCAATTTGCACATCCAGCTTATTATGTAGTGGTATTTTGGATGTAAGCAGATTAGAAAAGGTATCTGAAAAAATGTGGACAGAATAAAACATTAAATGCCAATTTTATGTTAGAACATACTTCAAATTTTATGATTTTAAAACACATTGTGTAGATGTACCACAATTTTGAATCCATTCCTCTGTTGAAGGGCATCTGGGTTCTTTCCAGCTTCTGGCTATTATAAACAAGGCTGCTATGATCATAGTGGAGCATGTGTCTTTGTTATATTTTGGGGTATCTTTTGGGTATATGCCCAGGAGAGGTATAGCTGGGTCCTCAGGTAGTGAAATGTCCAATTTTCTGAGGAACCTCCAGACTGATTTCCAGAGCGGCTGCACCAGTTTGCAATCCCACCAACAATGGAGGAGTGTTCCTCTTTCTGCACAACTTCACCACCACCTGCTGTCACCTGAGTATTTTATCTTAGCCATTCTGACTGGTGTGAGGTGATTTGATTTGCATTTCCCTGACGGCCAATGATATTGAACATTTCTTTAGGTGCTTTTTGGCCATTCGATAATCTTCAGCTGAGAATGTATTGTTTAGCTCTGTACCCCATTTTTGAATTGGGTTATTTGGCTCTCTGGAGTCTAACTTCTTGAGTTCTTTTATATTTTGGATATAAGGCCTCTATCTGTTGTAGGATTGGTAAAGATCTTTTCCCAATCTGTTGGTTGCCGTTTTGTCCTAACCACAGTGTCCTTTGCCTTACAGAAGCTTTGTAGTTTTATGAGATCCCATTTGTCGATTCTTGATCTTAGAGCATAAGCCATTGGTGTTTTGTTCAGGAAATTTTTTTCCAGTGCCCATGTTTTCCAGATGCTTCCCCACTTTTTCTTCTATTAGTTTGAGTGTATCTGGTTTGATGTCGAGGTCCTTGGTAGTCCCAAATAATATAAAATATCTTGGGTGTGACTTGAACCCAGTAAGTGAAAGATCTGTATGACAAGAACTTCAAGTCTCTGAAGAAAGAAATTGAGGAAGATCTCAGAAGATGGAAAGATCTTCCATGTTCATGCATTGGCAGGATTAATATAGTAAAGATGGCCATTTTGCCAAAAGAAATCTACAGATTCAATACAATTCCCTTCAAAATTCCCATCGAATTCTTCATAGAGATAGAAAGAGTAATTTGCAAATTCATTTGGAATAATAAAAAACACAGGATAGAGAAAACTATACTTAACAATAAAATAACTTCTGGGGAATTTACCATCCCTGACTTCACGCAATTTTACAGAGCAATAGTCATAAAAATACTGCATAGTATTGGTACAGAGATAGGCAGATAGATCAATGGAACAGAATTGAAGACCCAGAAATGAACCCACACATCTATGGTCACTTTGTCTTTGACAAGAGAGCTAAAACCATTCAATGGAAGAAAGATAGCATTTTCAACAAATGGTGCTGGTTCAACTGGAGGTCAGCATGTAGAAGAATGCAAATCAATCCATTCTTATCACCATGTACAAAGCTTAGGTCCAAGTGGATCAAGGACCTCTACATCAAACCAGATACACTCAAACTAATAGAAAATGTGGGAAAGAGTCTCAAACATATGGGCACTGGGAAAAATTTCCTGAAAAAAACACCAATGGCTCATGCTCTAAGATCAAGAATTGACAAATGGGACCTCATAATACTGCAAAGCTTCTGTAAGGCAAAAGACACTGTCGTTAGGACAAAATGGCAACCACCAGATTGAGAAAGGATCTTTACCAATCCTACATCTGATAGAGGGCTAATATCCAAAATATAAAAAAACTCAAGAAGTTAGACTCCAGAGAGTCAAATAACCAAATTAAAAAATGGGGTACAGAGCTAAACAAAACATTCTCAGCTGAAGATTATCGAATGGCCAAAAAGCACCTAAAGAAATGTTCAACATCTTTAGTCATCAGGGAAATGCAAATCAAAAAAACCCTGAGATTCCACTTCACAGCAGTCAAAATGGCTAAGATAAAAAACTCAGGTTACAGCAGGTGCTGGCGAGGATGTGAAGAAAGAGGACAACTCCTCCAATGTTGGTGGGATTACAACCACTCTGGAAATCAGTCTGGAGATTCCTCAGAAAGTTGTACATTGCACTACCTGAGGACCCAGCTATACCTCTCTTGGGCATATACCCAAAAGATGCTCCAACATACAATAAAGACAAATGGTCCACTATGTTCATAGCAGCCTTGTTTATAATAGCCACAAGCTGGAAAGAACCCAGATGCCCTTCAACAGAGGAATGGATTAAAAAAAAATGTGGTACATCTACACAATGGAGTACTACTCAGCTATCAAAAACAATGACTTCATGAAATTCATAGGCAAATGGAGTGAACTAGAAAATATCATCCTGAGTGAGCTTACTCAATCACAGAAAAACACACTTGGTATGAATTCATTGGTAAGTGGATATTAGCCAAAAAGCTCAAATTACCCAAGATCCAATCCACAGACCACAGGAAGCTCAAGAAGATGGATGATCAAAATGCAGATGTTCCAACTCCTCTTAAAAGGGGGAAAATATCCATAGGAGGGGATATGGAAGCAAAGTTTAGAGCAGTGACTCAAGAAATGGCCATTCAGAGCCTGACCCATATGTGGCCCATATATATACAGCCACAAAAACTAGATAAGATTGATGAAACTAAAAAATGCACGCTGAAAGGGACTGGATATAGATCTCTCCCAAGAGACACATCCAGAGCATGTCCAGTACAGAAGTCAATCCTATCAGCAAATCACCGAACTGAGAATAGGAACCACTTGCAGGGAATTAGAGGAAGTATTGAAAGAGTTGAAGGAGCTTGCAACCCCATAAAAACAACAATGCCAACCAACCAGAGCTTCCAGGGACTAAACCACTACCGAAAGATTATACATGGACTGACCCAGGGCTCAATCTGCATATGTAGCAGAGAATACCCTTGCTTGGGCACCAGTGGAACGGAAAGCCCTTGGTCTTGCCAAGGTTGGACACCCAGTGCAGGATATTGCATGGGAGGGCAATAAGGGGAATGTATTTGCATAATACCCATATGGGGGAGGGGGAGGGGGGGAAGGTAGGGAATGGGGGCTTATGGACAGGAAACCGGGAAGGGGAATATCCTTTGAAATGTCAGCAAAGAAATGTATCTATTAAAATTTTTTTTTAAAAAACACAGGCTAAAAATGATACATTCTCAGTATGAATATTACAAAGAAATTGTTGCATATTGATAAACTTCACATAATGATAGCTATTTTAATGACCCAGAATATATAGTTGTGTCATTTTCCAGTATATATTTGGTAATTTCCCTCTGCATAGAGATCGACCAGCTTACACAGTCACCATGTCTTCTCTTATCCTGTTGGCAATTGTTACTTATGAATACTTAAGTCATCAAAAGTTATTGGTTTGTCAAGTTAATGATAGTTCTCACTTTATATTAAGTTGATTCATTTCTCTTAAGAGGTATAAATTAGTCATCTGCCAGAGCAGTGTTTGCTCTTAGCTGGTGTTCCATTAGCTCTTTATTCTAGTAGCCTCTCTTTTCATTCCAGTTGATTACAAACACTCTGAAGTGGTATCATGTTCCTTTGTCATATATTTGTACATTTTCAATGAAGTTTGTACTTTTCACCTCTTAGCTTCTTTCTCCTACATCTCCCAATTTATGTTGTTGCCTTTCCATTCCATTGTAACTCTTGTCAGCTGCCTAATATTGATGCAAATCCTATTTACACGACATTGTTCATAAACTTATCAAATATAAACATATACTAATAATCTTTCTTAAGCTAAAATGCTAAATATTGATTATCTTGGAAATTCATAATCTGTTGCCTAAATAAAAGTCATTGTTATTCCCATGTAAGCCACAATGAATACATGAACTTAAATTTTGATTGGCCACACATGTAACATAAAATTATCAAAGCTAAGGAAGGTAAGATCAATGTCTTCTTGTTTCTAACCAGCTTTAAAAATCTACCAGATCATTCCAATTCTTTCCTTTTGATTTTAAATCTGTCAACACTCAACTCTTTAAAAGTTAATCAAACACTGTGCATTATAAATTTCTTTAAAAAGCAGCCAGATCTTAAAAAATTCATCAAATGATTTCAGAGCTTAGAGACCTCAGATGTGTTTTGTGAAGTGATTTCTTGTCAGCTCTGTTTTCCTTGTGTCATTTAATATGCTCACACAAAATGGGACAGAAGCATTACAAAAATACTTTTTTCTCTTGGAAAAGATTCACTGTATATTTATTAGATGAGCCTACCACAGAAAAATTAAGTTATTTTCTTCTCAAATAGTTCACCCAGCTCTCACACCTCATATAAACCTGCACATACTTCTCATGCATAAATACATAAATGACAATATAAAGGTAATTGTAAACTTTTATGGTTTGTTTATTATAAAAATAAATGACTAACTCAGATTTCTACAGCATGTTCTTGCTTTAAAATTCATAGCTAGCATCTGGATACCTCATTAAAAAGCATATTAGGATTTTTTCTAAATCTAGAACATTTCCCAATGTTCCAAGGTGTTGTCAGGAATAGGTTTTCAAGAAGATGAGATCAGAAGGGGACAAAAATTAAGAGATAGTAATTGTGAAAACTTCCCCACCACTACTACCATTTTAAAGCCTCAAGAAACATATAATGAGGAAATTTCACCAATCTGGCCAGCATTAGAAATTCATGCATTATGTCTTACAAAGGTTAAAAATAATCCCAAAGAAAAAATGTCTTCTAGTTACTTCGTATGACTTTAAATGGTACATCATTAACCATAATAGAGAGAGTTTTGTTTGCCTAGAGTAACATAGAGAAACTTACATGGGCATTGGGGCAAGTAATTCATAGACCAAGGGAAGAAGAAGACAGAAAAGCAAACAGAAGTAAGAATAGGTCAGTAAGATGCAGTAACCTTGGGTACAGGTTCTTGACATGGGTGGGTGGTTGGTAAAAAAGCATATGGAATCATTGGAGGGTGACTTGGTTTAGAGCACAAGTCTAAGAAATGAAAACATCTTTAAACCCAATGTTGTAGCAGGACATTTAAGGCAAAAGTCTATATGCAATATTCTGTTTTAGCAAATGACATGTCTTGCTTTGCATGGAAAAATCATTGAAATTATCTTTCTCTGAAAGGCAAATTCTTTCAAAATATTTGTTGCCCAAGAATAATTATATTTGGTTTGCAAAATTAACTGAAAGCGAGAATCTTAGTAGTCAACATAAAGATATATAAAGGAGTTTTGATAAGTTTAGAAATGATTTACAGGGATTTGCCTGAGCTAAAACTGTTGCACTGAACACGGGAGTAAACTTTTCCAGGATTCACTATGAAATGAGGCTGTAACTGAACTTGACAGGTGATAGTGAAGCCAGGAATTTGAATCCAGACATAAAAGAAAAGCATCATCTCCTCTCCGAGGGAAGATAAAATGTTATTTGGGAGGAAAATAACCAAAGTTTTGGAATCCAATGAAAATTTTCTTTCCTGAAACTTTTTCTTCCATAGACTTAGTTGCTCCTATTGTTAGGCCCCCCCAGAAGCAGGGTTTTCCTGGGAGTTCAAGTTGCCCTATTTTTATTATAGACCTCATTAAACCAGTTCTAACTAGTTCGCCCAAGGTTAAAGACCTGACTGGCTAGCTCTTCCTGGCCGTAGGTTTTCAGCAGACTAAGACTCATAAAGAAGCCTGTTTTTCTCTGCATAGAGAATGATTGAAAATCTAACTACACTCCACACATTGTGTCCACACTAAGCATGGGGACCCCAATGGAGGAGTTAGAGAAAGGACTGAAGGAGCCGAAGGGGTTTGCAACCCCATAGGAAGAACAACATCAACCTACCAGAACCCTGGGAGCTCTTAGGCACTAAACCACCAACCAAAGAGTACACATGGTGGGACCCATGCTCCAGCTGAATATGTAGCAGAGGATGGCCTTGTTGGACATCAATGGGAGGAGAAGTCCTTGTTCCTGTCCAGGCTTGTTGTGCCAGTGTAGGGGAATGCCAGGGCAGGGAGGTAGGAGTGGGTGGGTGGGTGGGTGGGTGGGGAAGCATCCTCATAGAAGAAGGGGGAAGGAAGATGGGAGAGGGGGTTTCCAGAGGGGAAACCAGGAAAGGGGATAATATTTGAGATGTAAATAAATAAAATATCCAATTTAAAAAAAAAGAAAGAAAATCTAACTATGCACGAGTATGTGTTTGGTGTCCTCCTGCTCAGCTCCTGAAATGTTTATACAACCTTTTAGGTAGCAGATTCCTACTTTTCTATTTTCTTTTCCTCTTGAAAAGTCACAATAAATATTATATAGTACTACTTAGAGTATTTGTAGAGCCATGGGGAAGCCAGGGAATAAGGAGAAAACCAATATTCAAATGTCTGTGAAAGCTAAAGAGAAAAAGTCATTATGCATGAATAAATCTTCCAACTAAGACATCTAGACTGACAAACTAAGCTTGAAATAGCTAAAATTCTATTGATTTTTTTCTAGTCCGAGAAATATCATTCTCCCTGACAACTAAGAAGCAAAATCAAAGTAGCAATTATAATTATATAAATGACACTGAAATGCTTAATTCAAAATAATATATATATATATATATATATATATATATATATATATATATATATATATATATATATATATTTGCATCATTGCATCATTGACTAGTTACTTTTGTTAGGGGTACATTGATGGGTAAGAATAAGAAACAATGAGTCACTGAGGCGAAGGCTCTAGTTAGGAACCAGCAGGCCATGTCCATGTACAATAGGGTATGTAGGTGTTGCCTTTAGCATTACTACTCTCAGGTTGTGCCGTGCAACCGATAGCCTTGGTAGTAGACTGAGTTGTTTTGGGTTTCCAATGGAACTCCTTGAGCAACAACTAAGTTCTATGTAACTCATTCCTGGCACTGGAGGTGGTGAATGACATCTTTTTGGAGATTGGGGATTTGGGAACTCCATGTAGATTTTCTTCAATATGTTTATATTTCATTAAGCTTGCACTGTAGTGAGCTTCCACAAACCCTCAAATGGCCCGCATTCTTTTCCTTAATCCATTCTCTTCCTTCCTTGTCACTATTTAATCTTTATCAGACTTCCTCTACCCATCCCTCTAAATATGTATTCTATTGCCTTTTTCCTCAGAGATCCTTCCCTCCCCCCTAATTTATTATTCTATACCTAGCCTTTGTGGTTTGATAGCAGCATGCCTTTCAGAGTCTTAAAGGCTAATGTCCACATAAAAAATAATATATGCTATGTTTTATCTTTTGGGATCTGACTTACCTCACTAAGGATGATATTTTTGTAGCTAAATCAATTTGCACATGACTTTCATGGTTTTAGTCCTTTAAGGGCTGGATAATATGTAACTATAAAATCAGTTGTTCTCATCCTGTGGGTCTTGATCCCTCTGGGCACTGAATGACCCATTCATAGGACTTGCATATAAGATATTCGATATATCAGATATTTACACCAGGGGTCACAGCAGTAGTAAAATTACAGATATGGAGTAGTAACAAAAATACCTTCATGGTTGTGGTCCCCAGAGCATGAGGAACCTTATTAGAGGGTCAAAGTATTAAGAAAGTTGGGAACCAGTGGTAACGTGTACCATATTTTCATTACCCATTCTTTAGATGGATCTCTAGGCTGATCTGAATTTCTCTGGCTATAGGCAAAAGACCAGTATAGTTGGATCTTGACGTAGATCTACTCAGCTTCCTAAATATCAGCAGCACTGCTTTTCTTAGAGTGCACATAAGACTGCATGCCTACCAGTAATTGGTGAGTATTTCCTTACCTTGCATCCACTCCCGACAGTACACGGCCAACACAAAACAAGCTCAGATGCATTTGTGCAGAGTTCTTTGTTGACTATTGTTTTGTTTTGTCATCACTTACTGGTCTTTTGCTTATACATGTGGTTTTTGATTTTTGTATCTTTATGGTGTGTGTGTGTGCAGTTGCGTGTGCATGCACACATGTATTCTTGCTTGCTTGCATATGGAGTTTGTTTTATATGCTCTTTTTTTTTCCTGTTGGTAGTTTGTTCATTTCATTTTATTCTTACTTGCTTTTCATTTGCTTTTTTTTATGAAAGAGAAGAAAAAGGGTGTGGATTTAGAATGGTTGGGAGGAACTGGAGTGAGAGGGGAAACCATAATGAAAATATATCGCATGGAAACATATTTTTAATAAAAATGTAGTAATCAATTAAAAAGGAAACATGCATGCATTAAAATGACAATAATAAGTAAATGTATTTTGTAGAATATACTGTTTTATTACCTAATCTTAGATAAGTGAAACTAGAAGAAAATGGTATCTCTGGGAAAAATATTAGACTAGTGATCCCCAAGTTGGGTTCTGTCAATGGATTTTCGCACACGTTTTATAATTAATTGAGAAATGACTTTTAGAGTTTTGAAAGTCTGCTTATAAAAAGATGAACTCTGATAGAGACCACATGTAAAGCAAAAGCCTCATCTTGGCTCTCTGGCTGTTTGCAGGGATGTTTGCCAATTACTTTGTTAGAATTTTTTTTGCTCTTAAGCTAGTTGCCCTTCACTATAACTTCACTTAGTCAAATAATTTCAACTTTGTTATTTTTATTTAAAAACCAGGGAAGGGCAAAGGGGTGGGTGGGTAGGTGGATGGGTAGGTGGGGGACAACCTCATAGAAGCAGGGGGATGGGGGATGGGATAAGGAGTTTATGGACAGGAAACCAGGAAAGGGGATAACATTTGAAATGAAAATAAAAAGATCCAATAAAAAACCATTTGAACAAAGAAATTTGTCATGGGTCAATAATGTACCTCTCAGAATGTTAACAAAAATTCTAATAACAGATGTCAGACAACTGTCAATGAATTTTTGGTCAAAGGGATCTAAGTGATCCTTAAAACACTATTATAGGCTTTTACTGTCCATTAGTCAATAAAGCACTTGCTATACAAGTGCAAGGATCTGAGTTCAAATTCCAGAACTAATATGAAAAAAGAAATACTCACTTATGTAAGAGTGGCATGCCCATTACGGAACAGTTGACTGCTTTCTGATTGGATTTGAGGCCTGTTCCACAGGAAGAAATGTGGGCCTGATACTGAAACATTAGATACGAGTCTGCACTGGACAAATGATGGGTTTTAAGAAGGAACTTATACCTGTTGGTTTTTCTAACTGGGTATGCTGTTGTACTGGGTTCTAAATACACATGACTATACCTATAAGTTAGGGTTATTTTCAGTCTTCATAAGAAGAGTATTGAGTGGTAGGAAATGAAGAGAATCACAGTGGGCAAAAGCATGAAGCACACATGTCTATTGATTGCTCAGCTCTGAATGGAGCATCGTTACATAACACCTTTTCTGTCTCAGGGACTATAACAGAAGAGGGGTCTGAAGGAATGTAAGTACCAAAGGATAAAAACTCAGGAGTGTAACCAGAAACTCATTGCCACTGTGTTTACCTGCTCAAGACCCATATGAGGCTGACAGTGTCACTATTTCTACCTGCATCAGGGAGAGGTTTACCATTCTGATGGATTATTGGCAGATAACTGTTACTTGAGGGGCAAGATATAGTTTCTTTAGTATTGTCGCACTGATAAGTATGTGGCAGCTCCAGTATATAACTCCCCTTCCTTGCTCCTGAAACAAACCCTACTTTATCTTATGGATCATACACACACATTGATAGGGGACTGGGGAGAGAGAAAGGGAGAGATAGAGAAAGAGACACACGCAGCGAAACAAAGAGACAACATGACAGTGATAGACATAAAAGGAAGCATCTCATTGGGCAGAAAGACTTCAGTGGGAGAAGGAGAAAGGTGTTAGATGGGAATGATACAAAATGACCAAAGTTCATTACATCTGGATGTCTGAAATGGTCAAAGATTTTTAAAAAAACATCTAGAACATTTAAAAACCAGTAATTTAAAGAATATACAAACCATTATTAGCCTGTCATTTTAAGCAAAGTAAACCAGTGGGGCAAATATCTTAGCAGAATAGCCACATGACACACTATTGGATTAAAAACAACATTCATGATTCATCTACCTAGCATGGTAACAACCCAGGAAATTCTCCCATAAGATATGATCTGGCCTTCATCCAATGGAAAAAAAAAACATAACTAAGCTCTGATTATACCCTTCCCAAGTCATGGCTTCAAGATCTACACATTACCAGATAGTCAATAAACTAATATTTGATTTCTACATTTTTGAAGGAGAGAGAATTCACAGGGTTTTTTAAAATTATTTTTTATTCTTCTCTTACAAATTATATCCCAATGGCAGTTTCTCTCCCTAGCCTACATCCCTTCTAATCCCCCAGCCTTCCCACAGAAAGGAACAGGCCTCCCAGGGACATCATCCAGTCAAGACATAACAAGGTACCATAAGACTAGGCACATACCATCACATCAAGGCTAGACAAGGCAAGCAGATAGAAGGAAAGGGTCCATAGTAGACCTCTGCATATGCGTTATGGCTGTGTAGCTTGCTGTTCTTATTTAGTCATTTAAATAGAAAGTTTTAAAGGAAGATTTGTCCTATGCAGCCACATTGGGAAGAGAAACAAAGAGATCCAGCAAATATCTCAATATCCATCTTTGGGTCTTGTTGAAGTGAGGTCAGAGTTTAAGTAAAGTGCCAAGGATATAAAGGTCTAAGCAGTCCTGGCTCGGCTGTGATTTCTCACCCTCTGACCTTTAGTCTCAGCCTGCAAGGTGGTCTAACAAGTTGTTACATCTATGTGAAATCTCTGTCAAGGAAACAAGTTCCCCCACTAGAGGATTCTTTTCTTCCCCAAATATAAGATTCTTGGGAACCTTTCCATTTCTTTGGAGTTCATTGTTTCAATGGACTGATAGGTCAAAAGACAAAAGTACTACTTTAGAATTCGTTGCAAAAAATTATCACACTGAGGCAAGTTCCTGGAGGTGATAAGGAACTGGAACTAGTTTTGGTCTCTCAGCTCTGTAAGCCTAACAGTAAAATCTTCAATTCTTCCTCCATGGTATTTTCTTGAGTGTTTGGAGTATATATATATATATATATATATATATATATATATATATATATATATATATATGTAATATTCACACACATGCGTACATGCAAACACACACATATAATACACACACACTCACACTCACACACACACACACACACACACACACACACACACACACGCTACAAATATATTTAACAGGAGCTTAAAATTTTGTTTTATATACCAAAGCAACTATAATTAAACTCGTTGGAACATTTGCTTTAATTATGCAGTCTTTTTGGGGATAATCTTCTTGGAACACTGTAAAACAAATGCTAATCACTTTGTTAATGAGATAAATCTATTCAAACCCATTAGAGAAGCTTTTCAAAATTTCTATCTACTTGTTCTTTCTATCTGAGTGTCAAAAAATGCCAGTTGGTTTACCTATTTAACTAAGAATAACAAAAGCAAAACCTCTGGTAACAACAGTTTTGGTAGGTTAATTAAAATAAAGTCAGTTCTACATCAAATAGAATATCATGTACAAATGAAATAGAACAAAATGTATTAAACTTTCGTGGACCTTTGTTAACTATCTCTTAAAAATAAGACTTGAAGTATTTAAAATTACTTCAGAATTACATTGGCCGTATTTATTTGCACTTTTATGGAAATTAAGATATTAAATTTATCTCTATTAATATTGATGTAAAGGAAAGGTTTTAAAATTCAGTTTTCTTGAGGGGAATGTTACTTTCAAAATACCATGAATACATTTCCTATTAATCTAAATTAGGGTTAGGGGCAAAATTTAATGTGAAGAATCTGTAAGTTATACATTTAGTTTTTCTTTCTTATTGGTTATTTTATTTATTTACTTTCAAATGTTATTCCCCCTTCCAAGTTTCCCTTCCATAAGCCTCCTATCCTTCCCTCCCTCCCCCTGCCTCTGTGGGGGTGCTATCCCACCCTTCCATTCACTCCTGCCTCAGTGGCCGAGTGTTCCCCTCTCCTGGGTCATTAAGCCTCTACAGGATCAACGGCCTCCTGTCCCAGGGATGTTAGATAAGGCAATCCTCTGCTACACAGACATCAGGACCAATGGGTTCACCTGTGTACTCTTTGGTTGGTGGTACATCCAACATCTGTATTCGTCCAACTCTAGCAGAACCTCTCAGGGGACGACTATACTGGGCTACTGTCAGTAAGCACTTCTTGGCATCAGCAGTATGTCTGGGTTTGGTGTCAGCAGCTGGGATGGATGTCTAGGTGGGGCAGTCTCTGGATGAACTTTCCCCTAGTTTCTGCTCCACTCTTTGTCCCTGCATTTATTTTTCTTTATCCCATATGACACATATAGTATAGATAAATTTTCATAACCAAAGGGGAGAGAGTTATTTCTTTCAAACCAAAGTAACATATCATAACAATTCATTCTTGAATACTGTTTACAGAGTACACTTCAAGTTACCTAATATGGCTTTCAAAGTGTCCAATTTTCTGCCCCTGCTCTAGGGGTCCACTCAGGGCTCCCTTGCATTTTAGGTTTAAGTATTCTACTTCAATGTAACCATCTAACTACTCTAGCTTTGGGCCTCTTTTGTGTTGTTTTCTAGCCACAGAGGTAGATTGGATGTTATAATATCTACCTATATGGACTTACCTTCCATTCTTTCTATCAACATAACACGAGTCTTAGTCATTTTTCTTGTGTGCATCTTCATTATTCTTTTGAAACACCATTTTTAGAGTCCTCTACATACATAAATATCATTTTCCAACCAAGACACAGGTTTAGTGAGATAATCTAATTTATTAACAGCTCATCCAATATTTTAGCCATACTCACTGTTAATCTTCTCCCATATGCATCAACTTGGGCAATGTCTGTCTTCAATGTGACCTTCAAAATTGTACTTTGTGGCAAATGTTACAAGATCACATTGAATGGCTATGCGACTTAGGGACTGCCATTTGCTGTTCAAGTTGGGGAACAGAAATTTTTACATAAACTAGACAATTAACTTAAATTTAGTTCCATAAATGAAGTATTTCTACTGTTCTAAGTTAAATCTCAGAAATGCCAACAGATGTGATTTCCTCTGTTCCACTTCGTGACTTAATGTATAATTCCTGCATGTATAACTGTGCATCATGAGCATCCTAGGTATCTGTGGAGTTCAGAAAAAGGTTTCGGACTCCTGAGACTGGAATTACTGGCAGTTATAAGCTGCCATGTATGTGGTGGTAGTTAAACCTGAGTCTTCTGGAAGAAAACCTAGTGCTCCTAACCACTGAACTATTTCCCTAGCTCCATGCATAATCTTTTAAGTAATTGATATGAAGTTAAATATAAACTTATACTGTACTTTTCATATTTGAACTCTACATAGAAAATACTTGTGTTTTCTAATTAGTGTGAGTTTTAATGATAATTTTTGCCACTTAAGAAGTTGGATGGTGTTATTTTGTGTTTATTAATCAAATTTGATTATTTTCAATCTAGGTTTCAGTGATATCTATTTAAGAATCTTATGTTAATATTCACATAAAATGAATTGTTCCTCATGCATAGGTCTTAATTTGTTCTTTTAATGGACATTATTTTACTTAATATGGTTTTTGATTCCTAAGAATGTTTTGCAGCAAATAGAGTTTTCCTAATATCTTTGTCTTTTACTAAAGTTCTGGGAATCTATTAGCCATGAAAGATAGAAAACCAGTTATCATTTGAATAATCAACTAATATTTATGTAATTTTTTTAGTTAGTATTTTATGACTTCATAATTTTGCTTTCAAAAAACTAATCCAATGTCATCCTTTTCCTTGATTGATTAATTCAATAATGGTAGACTTTTAAGAGGTAGATTACCTGCCTAGAAATGCACAAATTTGAATGCTGCTGTACACATGAGTTGAGATGCCAAAAGGCTCTTTGACATGTGCTTCTACCTATGATTAGTCTGTCATAGGTAGAAAATCGTTAAAGATAAATCTAAGTCTGCAACCACATTTTCGGAAAAAAATGAGAGTTTGTAGGTTGAAAAAAATGCTTTTCAATCTTAAAAATGAAGTTTAACTTTGTATTATTTCAAAATTGTCCTATCACTCTGGGTAAAATGTCATTTTTTAAATGTCATTTCAAATACATTATGTGATCAAGACTCAACTAGAATGACTATGCAGTTTCTGCTCAGACTCAATGGAGGTATCCCTACGTGTGTGTGTGTGTGTTTGTGTGTGTGTGTGTGTGTGTGTGTGTGTGTGTGTGCCTATATAACATCTTTCTATATACCAAGCCATTTATTTTTATTTGTTTAACAGCTCAAATGCACAGAGGGTCATAGACTACAAGTAGTTCTGTTGTAAGAAGTAATGAGTGTGAATTACAGAACAGACCCTGGGCTTTCCACTATGGAATAAGATGCAGACTACATAACAAATATCTATCTGAAGGCTTATACTTAGCTTCTAAGTAGTAAGTATAAAAGGGATTAACGATGGGAAAACATTGAAATTATTTGTAGTGGTACTATTTTGTCTGGACCAAGAGTTTTTATGAGGAAATGCTTTACAAATGGCAAAAGAATGTGGAAGAAAGCATGTGTGAATTAACTTTGCTAATGATGACAAGGACAGTAACATACATTCAGGAAGCATTTCAGAACTACTTCAGTAAGGAACATGGGAAGTTTAAAGTGAAGGAAATGTATCTAACTTCACTTTCATATATAACACTGACATTTTCTACTAAATATTCTCTGCTCCTCAAAGAAGGGAAACAAAATCTTTCTAATGAGAACCTCTGTTATTTCTTCCACACAGTAAAAAGAAACCTTTTCTGAGACACTAAAATGAACCACTGTGGATCAGGATGACTAAAGCTGTCAAGAGTGTGCTCACTGTAACCCAAAGACTAATCCATTGGGGTATAAGGCTAGCTCACCTAGGCCAGCTCAGGTCAAGTGGCAAATGACTGGGCACAATGCTGACCAATGAAGTGTTGTTATATATAAAGTGTTTTATTGTTTAAATGCATTTGTAGTCACCTAAAATTACACCATGTATTGATTTCTCCCTTTTGTTGTGTATCTCTTTTCTGAAGCAACTAAACTGTGAACTGTGATGGGGCAGAACAATGCTTCCCTTCTTTACTATTAACTTCAGTACTATTACTTACAAAAGTCACTGACATATTATAATCATTTGAAACACACTGTAGTAGTGTGAATGAATAAGTCAATGGAAAAGGAGGCAAAATGTGTTTAGGCATCATTATCCAGCTATATTTAAACTTTCTTTAATTAAGGAAAAAATTAAGGTAAGGTAATTAATGGCCCCAATTCATTTACATTCAATCATATGTAGACACAAATGAATAACACAAAAAAGCCAATTGACTTGCTTTTGCTATTGATGCATAAAATAGAAAGTCAATATAAAAGTAATAATTTTTAAATTTAAAAAATCCACAAGCAAGGAGATAAAAGAAGAGAAAAATTAAAAAAGTTAAACCTAATGTCTATAAATAATTCTATATATTGTTCTTACATTAACTTATTTCATTATAAAGTAGTAAAAAAAAGTTCATTATATTTACAACCACTTAACCCACTGGGCTTCAGGACTGCAAAGATCAGATATAAGTTTCTATAATGCAGGAGAAATAACCAATAGCTTAATTGCCACTGATCATGGTATCACATGTTTCTCCTCAGCCTTAAATTATTAAGTTGAGCTGAATTCCTCTGCCAAGTCATATCTATTAAGTGATGCTGACCATCAGTGTGGCAGCAAGGTAATGGATTCACCTTGTTTCCATTAGTAAAGTGTTTCCTAATAAGAACTTTCTTCCAAGGCAGGTCTGGAAAAATTTCTCAGTCCATGTCATTCTCTTACATAAATGTTTCATGATGAAGCACATTTTTCTGCCATGTAGCAGAAATTGTGTTTTTCTGGATAGATAGAAGTAGAGCCATTCTTTTATGAATGTTCATTTTAATAGGCTAATTCATAAACCGGACATTAGAATGTATGATCATGATCTTTCTAAGACTGGTGGATACTGTAAAGATAAGCTGTAGGTTTGACCTTTCTGAGAAGAGAAACAACTGGTAATTTGTGGAACAGTTCATTTTCTACATTATCTAGAAAATTATATATATTATCTCAACTATTATTTGTAAAATTAAAATATGCCAGATAGAACCATGTAGCGGCTAGCTAAAACAACTTGACACAATTTACATTCACCTGGGAAGGTAATCTCAGGTTCTATCCTGGATATGTCTGTGGAGATTGCCTTAACATGGGAAGGGCCAGCCTAAAAAGGGGCAGCCTAAAAAGGGGCAGCATGAGTCCTTAGTTTGAGACCCCAGACTATATTGGACAATGTAAAGTAGATGTTGATGTGAGTAGCTGATGCAAGTTTCTGCTATCTTGCATTCCTTAGAGTGATGGACTATGACCTGAAACTGTGAGCTAAAATAAAACCATTCTCACCTAGGTTGCAATTGTCAAGAGATTTTATCACAACAGAACCAATACTAAGACACCAATGAAGTCTGAACTATCATGCATAGAACATACATGTTCTTCAGATTTGAAGCCTTTTAGAAAGACTAAAGCGCAATGCATTCTTTTTACCTGACTCCTTTTACCTTTCTTATTGCACATGTTGTATCCGGGTTTACACCCACATTAAATGGCACAAGAGAATAGGAGTTGGATTCCCTGACAGGCAAGCAGATTGGGAGAATGGCCATAGCTAAATAATAACAATGATGACCTTCCAAGATGGCTAGCTTTTCCTTTACCCTTCTGACCTGATAGAAAAGCATGGCAGATTAAAACAAAGGCCCTGAGGGGTTTTCTCTCTTGACAGTAGGACCCTTTGCCTATAGATAGTTCTGAAAAGTTCAAGGCTTGTCTGTGATGCACTTATCGCAAACTAGTGGGCATTTCAGCTCCTTTGTCTTTGTTCAAACTGGGCAACCCTAAATTGAGAAAGAAAGAATTTTCTCGAGGCCCTTTAAAGTCTCAAACTGTCAATAAGGAAGTAAAGCTTCAGGATTCAAAGTCTTCTCCCTTCTCCTTTACAGAGGGTCTTTTTCATTGTGTGCCATGGTGTGTGTGTGTGTGTGGGGGGTTCTTATCTTTCATAAACACCTTTTTATATCGACTGATTCTCTTTTCTGTGTGTGCTATCTGTTGCACTCAGGGTTTTCCCCCTGCCTTTTAATTCTGTAACCAGCAGAGAAAATGGATCCAATGAACACCCCTGTACAGTAACATTTTCCTATTTACCAAGTTATGTGAACTAAAACATGCAATCAATTGTGAAATTTCTTTATCTTACTCTCCAAATTGATAGACTACAATTCTTTTAATTCAGCCTTTTGACTTAATGTCTTTCCTAACCCCATGCCTAGAATTTGCTGAAATTCTTAAACGGTTTTTAAAAGAAGTGACAGATGAAAAGAATAGTGTTGAGGTAAAGTATCCTCCTGGAACAAGCTTTATTGAGTGCATTGCAGGCACTGTGGAGGAGCCTGAAGCTTCACAGTTCTCAAATAAAATGAGGTATCTATTCTTCAAGATTTTCGGGGAGACATGAAGGTCTCAAATCACATGGAAGCAGGCTCAGTTAATGCATGACCTACAGGACATACTACATGCTCAGCTAATGCTACATGGCAAAGGAGGGAAAGAGAGTACTTGGGTCATGGAATGCAAGGCATTCTCAGTTGAAAGGGAGTGGGGCTATTAATGTTTGACCTATAGAACATGACAGTATTCACACTGCCTAGGACCCAAGGGTTCTGAGCAGTGAGCATTCAGGCTGCTGGGTGGCAGGTGGATGGTTGTACCTTTGCAGCTTGTGGAGGCAGGGTGGTTGAGTGGAGAAACAACTTTCTCCACTTTTCACTGTAGCTAGGAAGGGAGGCAGTGCTTTGGAGTACTCTAGTAATAGGTGCTCACATGGCTCGTATTTTTTTTAAGATTTATTTAAATTCATGTATGTAAATATGCTGTCATTGTCTTCAGACATATCAGCAGAGGGCATTGGATCCCATTACAGATGCTTGTGAGCCACCATGCAGTTGCGAGGAATTGAACTCAGAACCTCTGGAAGATCAGTCCATGCTCTTAACCACTGAGCCATCTCTACAGCCACCCTAGCCTGATCTCTTAACATCTTCCTAATTCCATGCACTGGTTCTTTCCCCTATTAGAATGCTTATTCCTGAATATGAAATTGATCTTTACTTTAAAAATCCTTAAATTACTGCTCATTAACTATAAGAAAAATGCCAAGCCCTTATGAAGACATAGGAAGTGTTTATGGTCCAGATTCGGTCTCCTCGCTGTACCGCCTGCCTCACGCAGTTCATTCCAAGCAGTCCAAATACTGTTTCTATACATCCATTAGTGTTACTCTGTCTCCACTAACTCCAGGTTTTATGTGGCCTTCTTTCTGCCTGGAATGTACATCCCACAAATATCCTGTCATCCTATTTCCTCCTATTTACTGCTGAGGTCCAAATTAAGTGTCCCCTTAGGTGTCACCTTGCTCAGAGAGCATTATTATTGGATAAATTCTGCCTTCCTAAGGTATGGTTCTTCTCATATTTTTAATTCACCTAATTACAGAGATCTTTAGGCATGCAGATTTCTTAGTGTTTACTTTCTTGAAGACAGACTGATTATAGGAAACAGGGACCTGCATATAAAGTAGGATTCCAATAAAGCTTGATGAATAAATAAATATTAGTCCAAACAAATGCTGTTAATATTTAGTAGATAAAATATTCTAATATAATCAGTATGTCAATAGACCAATTACAAAGACATTGATATGGAAAGGAAAAGCAAATGAGGAATGGGGAAAATGTAATTGTTCATGCATATAAATAAATGCATGGCTTATTTGAATGATTATTTTACATATACTGTTAAAGACCTATTGAACGTAAGGGTTCCATGCATTTTAAATGGAAAGTACAGATAAATTAATTGTATAATATCAAATAACAAGATTTTTAAAAGTTCAAAATAATGGAAGAGAGTAATGAACCAAAGTTTAGGAATGTAGCATGCCTTTTAGCAAGTGACTGTAAAGACGAACGTCAAAGAATACCAGTAAAGAAATGGAATGATAAGTTCATGACATATAACGTTAAATGACACTAGCCATGTCAATAACATCTACCTAAAGAATTTCAGCAAAAATATCATCCTTCATAGTTATACCAAACTATGGCATAATGGAAAGCGCCAGTCTCCCAAAGCATGCCTCCTTGGCTGTGGTACATTGTTTCCACTGTTGTAACGTTAACTTTGAGATGCCATCTTACTACAGAGATCACTCTGCCCCTCTGTCATGGCAATGAAAGAAGAAAAACATTAGTGTTACTTAGGGCTATGCAATAGACTGATGTCCCTTCATACTAAAAGGAGAGGATAGTGGGCAATATAGCACTCCCCTCGGAGTCCAACTACTATTTTCTCCTGCAATCCAGTTCTGTGTTGGTTGAAGTCCTAGAGCACGTAAGAGAATAAGGTGAACCAAAGATAGAATTCTAGCAATAGAGTTTTGCTGAAATCACCACTCAGAGGATGTGCATCTTTGGAGGATAGACAGTTTTGTGAGTTACCCCTGTCCTTATAAACAGTCCTGTGCCCACAACCCTATATGTAAACTCAATAAACTCAATAGTTCAGAAAGCTGAACTTGGGTGGGATTATTTCTTTGGTCTGTCTTTGGTGCCATTTCTTGCCTTAATAACCAAGAAGAGTAACTCAACCATCACATAGAAAACATTAACTAAATAGACTAATATATGTTGGCATGCTAAAACAGCTAGGGACCTTTATAACAAAAGAATTCTGTGTTACTCAGCCAAGTCATCTGATATTTAATATTCACTCCAACTCTTCATACACACTTGAAGATCTCAACATGTGCACTTTGAGCTTCAGTATTTTGGGCTTTGTATCTAGAGATTCAATCTAATCTTAATGAAAAGCTTAATTGCATTTGTTCATAATGTTTACATTGCTTGGGGGGCACCGTCACCAAATAACACATTCTCTTAAATAAGTAAAGAACATTATGTTCTATTAGTAATTGTTAGCAATGTCAATAGAATTAAAATCAGACTGTATGGATGTTTGGTTATATATAAACGCTATACCATTTTACGTAAGGGACTTGAGAATACTTCCTCATATATTAGTATCTCAGGGATTCCTTGGACCCCTCCTTCATCTGACACTAAAGGGAAGAACACTGTTTCTACTGGTGTAACCGCTCTACAGATAAACATTGTTCCCTTTGATTTACTAGAACACAGAAGCAAAAATATTTAATATTTAAACACAGACAATTGGGTGGTGAAGGAATGTTACAAGAACTTAGTCTTTATAGGGCAATCCTGCTGTTTAGGGACTAATAGGCTTGAAGCAACTTATGCAGGACCTTTGGATCTCAATTCCATTTCCCTGTTAACACTATGTAGGGGAACATCAGCTTTGCCCAGGAAATATCATATGAGAGGAATAGAAATCAGGCCTTTCCTGTGGTTCATTAAAGAAAATCTACTTCCTTCTGATCAAAAGAACGGATTCTGAGTTTTATTTCTGACCTCAGATGGAGACACGATATTCTGATCTGCTCAAAAATCAGAACATTATATACATGAACTCCCTTAAGAGTTAATTTGCTGAACATGCCAGTAACCTAATGAGGATACCACCTTCAGGTAAATGCTGATTTCCCTGAAGTCATGTTAAAAAGTTGAGAGGAATAGTTATTCTCTGAATTGGATAATGTTCTCAATCTTCCAAGTACTTTCTTCTGTGGCTTAGCCTAGGAGCATCTGCGATGCAGGTTGACTAAGCTTGCCTGTGTTTCCCAAGTGTAATTCAGGAAAGCATACCCTTTCCTTTTTCTTCTGTCTTTCCCTTTTGGGTACTAATAAAAGCCTAAGCATGTTCAACCTGGCATTCTTCATTGTTTTAGGAATACTCCTCTCTTTTCACAATACAGCTAGTTGGCTACCAGAATTTATCTAATTTAAGAATGTATGGATTTTTCTCTTCCTCTAGCCATTTCTGTTCTCCGGGCAGCTGCTAATATTTACCAATTGCCTGGCCTATTATTTTCCTCTCAACTTAATAACTGGCCTCCAACTTCTCTTTAAACTAGTTCTTAAACTGTTTTATTAATGAGGCTAAGAATCCTGAAGAGAACCATCAATAATCCTCATAACATTACTGCAGCATGTCTCTTTGAGAGACACGTGTATTGGACTGCTTAAAGTGGCACCTACACAGAAAAAGAAAATTCTTCAACATACTATAAACTTCCCCCCAGCAAATGATTTTTGAAATCCATTAGAAGCTGAAGATGACACTTACATAAATTGTCTTAAAGGAGAAAACTAAAAGGAACCAAAATAGAAATCTATGTGGTTGATGGTTAAATAGGAGCAAAGGGATCTGGAGCATGACTCCAAAGAGACTTAGCATCTGTGCCTTGAAACGCTCATTTTAACAAGTCCAGCTGTGTTTTCTAACTATGTAAGTCCTTTCCCTTGGCTAATGTGGAGCACGGCTTACAGAATATATCAAAATGCAGCTTTCTTGCTGAGAAGAGCTGAACACTACTTTAATTTCCCAGCCGGGAGCTGGTGTTTCATCATGAACCAAGCATATTAAGTGGTTGTGGCGATGGAAGAGCACAATGTAGGCCATATGGCATCATTTCCTCGCAAAAGAAAGAGCCCTTCATATCAAACTGTTAAGTCTAAGATTTGAAGAATGTCACAGTTACTAAGTTTAGAGATAAGAGCAGGAAATGTCTATCTCTTTTGAGGTTCTTTTTTTTTTTTGTATGGCCCGTTATAGGTCCACTTAAAGTTTAAAAAAAATGAAACAAAAACACAGCAATATGGATTAATTCTAGATCTATTACTCTCTGAATGAGATACTCAAAAGTTTCAGTTCAAAATGGAGGGCAAATTCTACCACCCCCCCCCCAAGGCCATATCTTAAGATCTACTTCATTTTGGGTTAAACTGGAATGTTTTTAGTTCATTAAAATATCTTTTCTAAAGTAAAGGAGTGATTTCATATAATTTCTTTCCCTAACTAAGGCTACATTTTGCTCTGTCGTTTACCTACCAATGTTTTTGTAGCCCATGTAATTATTATTATAGATTGTAAACTTGATGGAGACACCCAGAAAATCAAACAATGGAGATGTCCTTGAAACAGTTTCTACAGTGAATTCACTGAAGTAGGAAAGACCCCTTAAATATAGGGAGCTGCCACTCAGTGGCATAGCCTTCCATAATGGTTTAAAAGAAGAAAGCAATACTCATCTATCTCTTTCTGCTCTCTGACTGAGGACACAGTGGAACTACCTGTTTCAGCTTCTGATGTCATGTCATTCTTACCCCAACGGGCTATAATCTCAAACTGTAACCAAAAATATACAGTTCTTTCTTTAAATTGTTTTTGTTCTGGATTGAGTTGCACCAACCAGAATGTAATGAATTTATAATTCAACTCAGAAGTTTCATCATTCATACATCAAAAAAAAAAAAAGTTCCAGTTTGGTCCAAATGCATCTGTAGAATCACGTCATTCTAGAAGATATACACAAGATGCAATGCTTACCTCTATTCTCTTATAAAACTACATTATAGAAAATTAGATGAGAAACTTCAAATTAATCACTTGAAAAATAGGAGCTGCAAAAAACACGGCATGAAATAGAATAATAACATATACAGGCTATGATGATCAGAGGAGCGTGCAGGAAGCATTTTTTAAAATCTCTTTCCAATTGTTTATTTTTTAGGTGCTTTAATATGCAGTTGTTATTTATCTTCAAGATTCTCTTCCCAGCTTAATCCATTTATGTTTCTGAAGCTCAATGATCAGCCTCACTCTTTTCTGACATTCACAACACAATAAAGCTGAGGTAGGGTCAAATCCAAATCTCTATAGTCATGGGAATGCCCTTAGATTTTCAGATAAATCTTTCCCGGAAAGGCTGAATTATTCTTTCAGAGACAATGACAGAGCCAACCCTTAGAGGTCAGTCCTTACACAGTCCTTTCTTTTCTCTCCAAGGAACTCTGTATTTCTCTCCTTGGCTAATGTCAGGGCCTCCAACATTTGCTTCAGGCACAAGTGGGTCAATGCACACAGCTAATATAAAGAATTTGAACATTAGCTTTAAAATATCTTTCTGAAAAGTGTCCTCTGGAAATGAAATTTCCCATCTTCATATGCTACCCCTTTTCCTATTTTCACCCTTCTTATGTTGTTATAGACTTCTCACTAGGTGGCTAGTGGGAATTGTTTTATTTTCCTTACATATTTCTCAGGAACTCTAGGTCTAGACACTTTGGGGACACTGTATTTCATTTGTAAAGATATTTCATCTAAACACGTTTTTATTGAATCTCTTGAGTGCCCAGTTTTAAAAACTTTATTTTGGCTTCATATTCTTTCTGTACTTCCTGAGGGGTAAAAATTCTCAAGATTGTTTCTACAAAACTTAGATAAAAGAGTTTATCTTTTCACACTTTTATCAACAAAGGACTGTGCTCATTGAACTCCATCTAATGATGGCAGAAGTTGTAAGTTTTGTTTCCTAAAATAAGCCATATGCATCACCAAACAGGCAAGGTGGATGTTTATGCCCCTAAAACATGGTAATTGTGACACACAGGAATTTGAGGTCTGTGAAGTAGATATGCCAAGAGACTGATTCAGCAGCCCTAAGGAATATTTTAACATGCATTAGATGTTCCTCATGAGCTCTGGATCATTCCCTTAAACTTTCTTTCATTTGTGTTTGAGGATACAGGTTTTTTTATTGGATATCTTATGTATTTACATTTCAAATGTTATTCCTTTCCTAGTTTCCCCTCTAGAACCCCCGTATCCCATCCTTCCTCCCTGTGCTTCAATTGTGTGTTCACTATTCCACCCAGCCACTCCCAACTCACTGCCCTGGTATTCCCCTATACTAGGGAATTGAGCCTTCACAGGATTAAGGGCCTCTCCTATTGATGTCAGACAATGCCATCCTCTGCTACATATGTGGATGGAGGCATGGGTCCCTCCATGTGTACTATTTGGTTGGTGGTTTAGTCAATAAGAGTTCTGAGGGTCTGGTTGGTTTTTATTGTTGTTCTTCCTATGGATTGCAAACCCATTCAGCTCCTTCTGTCCTTTCTCTAACTCCTCATTGGGTACCCCACACTCAGTCCAATGATTGGCTGTGAGCATCTGCCTCTGTAGGTGCCAGGTTCTGGCAGACCCTCTCAAGAGACAGCTATATCAGACTCTTGTCAGCATGTACTTCTTGGCATAGATAATAGTGTCTAGGTTTGGTATCTGTATATGGGATGCATCTCCATGTGTGGCTGTCTCAGAATGGCCTTTCCTTCAGTCTCAGCTCCACACTTTGTTCCTGTATTTCCTTTAGACAGGAGCAGTTCTGGGTTAAAAATTTGGAGATTAGTGGGTGGCACCTTCCCCCAACCAGGAACCTTGTCTAACCTCTCAATAAGGTCTCTATAGATTTTCCTCCCCTTTGTTGGCCCTTTCAGCTAATCTCATCCCAGTTGGGCCCTGGGATCCTCTTACTTTCCTGGTATCTGGGACTTGCTGGTGGCTACTCCCAGTTCCCCATTCCCCATTGTTACATACCTCTGTTCAAATTCCTGACCCTTTGTATATCATCCCAGTCTTCTCCCATACCTGATCCTGCCCTCCTTTACCCCTCCCTGTCCTATCTTCCTCCCAAATCCCTCCTATCTTCTACCTCTCATAAATATTTTGTTCCCTCTTCTAAGAAGGACTAAAACATCCACATTTTGGTCTTCCTTCTTCTTGAGCTCCATATGGTCTGTGAATTCAAGACCAATACTTAACATAGTAAAAGCAATCATACAGCAAACCAGTAAGTAACATCAATCTAAATGGAGAGAAATTTGAAGCAATCCCACTAAAATCAGGGACTAGAAAGGCTGCCCACTCTTTCCCTATATATTCAATATAGTACTCAAAGTTCTAGCCAGAGCAATCAGACAACCAAAGGAGGTCAAAAGGACATAAATTGGTAAGGAAGAAGTCAAAGTATCACTATTTGCAGATGCTATGATAGCATACTTAATTGAACACAAAAATTTCACCAGAGAACTCCTAAACCTGATAAACAACTTCAACAAAGTGGCTAGATAAAAAATTAACTCAAACAAATCAGTAGCCTCCCTCTACTGAAAGGATAAACAATCTGAGAAAGAAATTAGGGAATTGACTCCATTCACAATAGTCAAAAATAATATAAAATATCTTGGTGTGACTCTAACCAAGCAAGTACAAATTTGTACGACAGGAACTCAAGTCCTTGAAAAAGGAAGTTGAAGACAATGTCAGAAGATGGAAAAAATCCCCGATGCCCATGGATTGGCAGGATTAATACAGTAAAAATGGTCACTTTCCCAAAAGCAATCTACTTTTCCAAAATTCAATGCAATTCCCATTAAAATTCCTACTCAGTTCTCACAGAGTTAGAAAGAGCAAATTGCAAATTCATTTAGAAAAAGCAAAAACCCAGGATAGTGGAAGCTATTCTCAACAATAAAAGAACTTCTGGGAAAAATCACTATCCTTGATCTCAAGCTGGATTACAGAGCAGTAATGAAAAAAAACTACATGGTATTTGTACAGAAACAGGCAGGTAGATCAATGCAATAGAATTGAAGACCCAGAAATGAACCCATACACCTATGGTCACTTGATCTTTGACAAAGAAGCTAAAACCGTCCAGTTGAAAAAAAATAGCATTTTCAACAAATGGTGCTGGTTCAACTGGAGGTCAGCATGTAGAAGAATGGTAATCAATCCATTCTCATCTCCATGTACAAGGCTCAATGCCAAGTGAATCAAGGACCTCCACATAAAATGAGATACACTCAAACTAATAGAAGAAAAAGTTGGGAAGAGCCTTGAACATATGGGCACTGGGGAAAATTTCCTGAACAAAACACCAATGGCTTATGCTCTAAGATAAAGAATCAACAAATGGGACCTCATAAAACTTTAAAGCTTCTGTAAGGCAAAGGACACAGTCATTAAGACAAAATGGCAAATAACAGATTGGGAATAGATCTTTACCAATCCTACATCCAATAGAGGGATAATATCCGAAATATACAAATATACAAAGAACTCAAGAAGTTAGACTCCAGAGACTCAAATAGCTAAACAAAGAATTATCAACTGAGGAATATCTAATGGTTGAGAAGTAAAAAGTTATTCAACATCCTTAGTCATCAGGGAATTGCAAATCAAAACAACCCTGAGATTCCACCTCACAACAGTCAGAATTACTAAGATCAAAAGCTCAGGTGACAATAGATGTTGGCGAGGATGTGGAGAAAGAGGAATAGTCATCCACTGTTGGTGGGATTGCAAACTGGTACAACCACTCTGGAAATCAGTCTGGAGGTTCCTCAGAAAATTGGACATTCCACTACCTGAGGACCCAGCTATAACTCTCCTGGGTATATACCCAAATGATCTCCAATATACAACAAGGACACATGCTCTACTATGTTCATAGCAGCCTTATTTATAATGGCCAAAAGCTGGAAAGAACCCAGATGCCCTTAAACAGAGCAATGAATACAGAAATTGTGGTACATCTACACAGTGGAGTACTACTCAACTATTTAAAACAATGACTTCATGAAATTCATAGGCAAATGGATGGAATTAGAAAATATCATTCTGAGTGAGGTAACCCAATCCAAAAAAAAAACCAACCAAACAAACAAACAAAAACCCACATGGTTTGCACTCACTGATAAGTGGATATTAGTCCAAAAGCTCGAATTACCCAAGATACAATCCACTGACCACATGAAGCTCAAGAAGAAGGATGACCAAAGTGTGGAAGCTTCAGTCCATCTTAAAAGGGGAACAAAATATTTATCGTAGGGGATATGGTGACAAAGTTTGGAGTAGAGATTGAAGGGAATGGCCATTCCGAGCCTGCCCCACCTGGGGATACAGCCTATGCGTGTGTGTGTGTGTGTGTGTGTGTGTGTGTGTGTGTGTGTGTGTGTGTGTGTATCCACCCTACCTAGATAATATTGGTGAAGCCAAGTAGTGCATGCTCATAGGTGCCTGATAAAGCTGTCTTCAGAGAGGCTCAGCAAGATCATGTAAAATACAGACACGAATGCTAGGAGCAAACCATTGTCCTGAGAATAGGATCCCCTTTGAAGGAATTAGAGAAAGGATTGAAGGAGCAGAAGTGGCTTGCAACCCCATAAGAACCAACCAGAACTCCTAGGAACTAAACCACTACCACAAGACTACACATGAGCAGATCCATGGCTTCAGCTTCACATGTAGCAGAGGATGGCCTTGTTGGGCACCAATGGGAAGAAAAGCCCTTGGTCCTGCCAAGGCTGGACCCCTCTGTGTAAGGGAATATCTGGAGTGGGGAGGCTGGTTGTAGAGAGGGAACACCCTTATAGAAAAAGGGGAGGGGGAAAGGATAGGAGGCTTATAACCAGGAAACTGGGAAAGAGAATAACATTTGGAATGCAAATAAAAAGTATCCAATTTTTAAAAATGGGTACAGAGCTAAACCAGGAAGTCTCAACTGAGGAATGCTGAATGGTGGTGAAGCACCTAAAGACATGTTCAACATCCTTAGTCATCAGGAAAATGCAAATCAAAACAACCCTGAGATTCCGCCTCACACTAATTAGAATGGCAAAGATCAAAAACTCAGTTGACAATAAATACTTGTAAGGATGTGGAGAAAGAGGACCACTCCTCCATTGTTGGTGGGATAGCAAGCTGGTACCACCGCTCTGGAAATTAGTTGGGAGGTTCCTTAGAAAATTGGATATTGTACTACCTGAGGACCCAGTTATACTTCTGGGCATAAACCCAGAAGATGCTCCAGAATATAACAAAGACACATGTTCCACTACGTTCATAGCAGCCTTATTTATAATTGCAAGAAGCTGGAAAGAACCCAGATGTCCTTCAACAGAGCAATGGAAACAGAAAATGTGGTACATTTTCTACACAATAGAGTACTACTCAGCTATCGAAAACAATGACTTCATGAAATTTATAGGCAAATGGATGGAACTAGGAATAATTATCCCAAATGAGGTAACCCAAACATAAAAAAAACCACACATGAGGGGTTGGGGATTTAGCTCAATGGTAGAGCACTTGCCTAGCAAGGGCAAGGCCCTGGGTTCGGTCCCCACCTCTGAAAAAAAAAAAAAAAAGAAAAAGAAAAACCACACATGATATGCATTCACTGATATTAGCCCCAAAGGTCAGAATATCCAAGATAAAATTGATGATACCTTTTTAAATGGGGGATTTGAGTGTTTAAAACTATATAGTTAAAGAACTATATAAAAGGTATGTTGATAACAAAAAATATTTAATAAAGTTCATAGTTATAGCTGAAGCAAAGGGGATAATGATTGATGTTACAATACCATTTCTTTGTTAATTACATTTACTTAGTTATTTTCTATATATGATTATGTGAGCTTGTGTGCTCTGTTTTAGTACCTGTGCTATCTCATAAATGTTGAGATTAAAAGACAATCGTAGGTGTCTGTGCTCTCTCTTCACTGTGTGTATCTTGAGTTACAAAATTAGAGCCTTGTGTTTGAAGGCAGCCCTCCTCTGGAGTTGGTGGTATCTTTGGGTGTCGATCCAGACACACAGCAGTCAATGGAAACAGTGCTTCTTGCCTGCTTTTGCTTCTTAATGGTAAGTACATCTATTATGCTGCTGGCATCCTCCACTGACATTAAAATGTATCTTCTTTATCCTTCCAATGTGGACTAAAGAATTCTCCAGGAATCTTCTAGGTCTTAAGTTCTACATTGGGATTGCTAGATAATCAGCTTTATGGAATTAGCAGCCTTGCTCTTCTGATGTTCAGACAGCCAGTGTTCAACTACCCAGGTGATGCTGCACAATCTACTAAATCCCACTCTGTAATTTGTGTTGATTCTATCAGTTCTCTTCCTCTAGCATAGCCTGATCAATAAAGACAATCATTAGAAGCCTGAACATAAATGGAGTTACCCTGAATGAGAGAGAGTGAAAGGTTGATGCTTTTCATATTATTCCTCCTGTGTCACTCTACTGTCCCTTTATAAACACATTTCTACAGCAAATATAAGTTGTAAGAGTGAGAAAGTATTACAGACATAGAAGGTCCTCAAGTATGGGCAGTCTGATGATGTCTTCTAGGTGACTTAGTATTGTATGCTCTCTTGGGACCATTTCTAAATGTCTAACCAAGGTGATAACCTAAGATATTTGGAACCAATCATGGTATCCTTAAGTTAATAAAGTGAATATAGGAATGGAGAAGAAGGGAGATGAGGAGGGGTAGGAAGGGTATGGGGAGGAAGAGGGAGAAAAGAGGAAGAGGGGGAGAAAAAAGAGGAAGAAGGGAGAAGCAAAGGGGAAGGAAGAGGAGGGACAGCAGGAGGGAAGGAGGGCGAGAGAGAAGGAAAGGAGAGAAGAAAGGAGAAGAGAGATAAACAGTCAATTCTAAGAATCTTAGAATAGAAAATTTAATGTTTCCCCATATCAGTTCCTTTCTAATAATAAAAGAAACTGGCACATATGTATGACAACATACATAATTATTGCAAAATGCTAATGATATTGATAACAGCTTTACTACTTTCTTTAATATATGACCTGTTAGAATTTAGAAACACAATCATTTTACTGTCTCTGTTAACCTTTTGCCCTTTAACAATCAAGCAGAACTATATCAATGTTTCACTCCTCTGTTGAGGCAGAAAACACAGAGATGCTTTGTAGTAACAAGTGCCCTTAAATTCCATGTAATATAAATTAATATAGATAATTAGACTAATATAAATCTATATACTAGGATGATACATAACTATGTATACAACATGTGAACTATTGCATTACAAAGTAAATTTAAGATTTAAAAAATCACTGGGAATTTTTTTAGATAAAGTTTCTGATCTCTTTTAGTATTTGATTGACTTTCTCACTGATGTCTGGTATGACTATATTAATGTAAGATGCTATTGATGAGTTACTATTGTTGAATACAGAGAGGTATATCTCTCATACTTCCTTTTTCTTTTGTAGGTTATATACAGTGTATAGCTCATCTATGGAAACTTTTCATGTATACCATCTAAATATTAATTAATTTCCCTACTTTTTTCATAACAGCATATAGTACAAAGGCAAATTAAAAATACTTCTAACATTTAAAATTGGCTAAGCACAGTTTACCACTTCAATGAGTTTGCTATACTTTGTAAAATCAGGTGACATAATGCAATTTATATGACTGAACACTTTTTATTTCATTATCTAAAGTTTAGCTATCCTAGTTGGCAATTTCACACTCCAAGAAAGTTCAACCATGAAGTATTTCCATAGAGAAAGGTAAAATATAATCACATTTGACTAGCATGCTTAAGGTTAGTAAATGCAGATTTAATTAGCAATAAGCAATAAGGTATATATATATATATAAATATATATATTGAGAGAGAGAGAGGGAATGTGTAGATTTGTATACATAAATGGGTTTCACAGCAACATCTATGTGTTTTTGTGAACTACTAGAAAACAATAGCATTGCTAATACCTTTTATATAATATACTTAAAACTTTAAGATAGGACTCTGAAGGAACAAATTTTGTCAAGACCATTCTCTAAGCCCATTCATTTTTGCTGTTTTTATTTGTACAAAATGTGCAGAATAATGAATTAGATCCCTCCTCATTTTCAATTGAAAAATTACTTTGGAACATTCCTTTTAAAAAATTATTTCCATTCTTATATTTTTTCCAATACTGATAATTAAAATTTGAAATCTGATATATTTTAGGTAATTTTTAAATAACACATGAAAATGAAAATCTTTAAAATTAATGGGATAGTATGTATGTATATAATGTTTACATTTAACTCATACATTTTCATTCTTTTATTGTTGAAAACTTCAAAATCTCTTATTATGATAGAATAGTATTATATTTATACAATTATTTAGCATCACATCTGGAACCTTAAGATTGGTTATTTAGGGAATATTAATTTTGGAAAACTCTAGTATATCATTTCATGTATATTTGTTTGTACGTATATGTGCATGTAGGGAAGTGAATATAATTCAAAAGATTGAAGCTTTACATCAAAAATCTTCTAAGATTACTTATTCCGTCCACATAGCCCATTGTCTACTGTGCACATTGATTCTGGCTTTGTTTCAGTGCTACCAGATTCAGGTAAACACAATCAGGAGAATGCACACATCATTCAGTTGACATGAGCACCAAATCGATAATTTCTTGGCCATGTCTTTTATGTGTTTCTCTTGCTCTATAGGACATTGGCCTTTCTGCATATTTAATGCCTAACACACAGCACATACAGGAAGCATGTACTGTCTTAAAGACTTTAGATATATTGAATCATTTAGTTCCTTGTGCAAACCTAATGTGGGGAGAATTACCATTGATCCACATTTACAGATACAAAACAGAGTCTTGGAGACACCACCCTCCTCTTCTCCAAGATCCAGGTCCTAAATTCATTACCCCCTCCCTCTCAACATATTTCAAGAAACCTCAAAGCATAGACATCTTCATTTCTTTCTTCCCTGACTTTGTGTGAAAATTCTAGATGAGTGGCATAGTGTCAACATCCTAAATAATGGTAAGCCCAAGGAAAAACTACGCATTTTCTTTAAAAAAAAAAACTAACATGGCCTTAAATATAGTTCAGAAGTCACTTTATATGCTTAGACATCTAAAATTAAAGAGTTGGTCAATCACACTTCCCCCAAATGCCACTCCAATGAATTGTTCAGCTTGAAGGCACCATAGGAGGTGTATGACTTAATAATCTCATGTTACAGACTATAGTCTTGAGCTCTTGGATTTCAGACAAATTACTCAGAGACGTGCATTTAGTCCTCCCCTACGGCCATGGGACTGGAGCCTGGCTTTGTGGATGCTGTGCTCACTGCCACATCATGCTGTTTCACAATCTTTTTATAGATTTGATCCTAAATATAGGCGTTGTTAATTTAATTTGGAATATTATGAGAGAGGAAGCATCAACCAATAAAACGTGCTGAAGCTCCTCAAATAGGTGACACATGCTGAATCAAGGGCAATCCTTGTTATGGTGAGAGCTATTTGGACCTTCAAATGCAAACAGGTCTAAATCTAAGGAGAGCACATATAAGATAGTCAGAATGAACTGCCTTCATCTCCTGTCCAGCTTCCTTCAAGTGAGAGAAATACACACAGAAACGTAAGAAGCAAGCCAGAGATGGAGTTGAAATGGGGGCACAGTGAGAAACCAGCCATCTGTCCACCAGCACTGCAACTCAGCAGGGCAGCAGCAGGGCCTTCCAAATGAGCCTACTCAAACAGCATAGTTCATACCCTTGATTTCTCTTTTTCATTAGAAAACAGACAGGTGTTGAAAAAGAAGAATAGAATAAAATAAAAACAAACAACAATAGGATAAAACAAAGAAAACAAGCCAAAAAGAAAGTTTAAGAAATACATATAGACATACTCACTCAGTGTTTCTTCATGCTCTTATGAGATAAGGCTGTAGGATGTGTTAAACTGAAATACTACACAGTGTCAAAGATGTGAGCATCTTGTATACCTACATTACTCTGTACATTGAAAGTGTTGTTTTGAAAGTCAGAGACTCTTTCATTGCTTCTAAATTTAAACTTAGTGTCTTGAAGGATAACACTGAACAATGATCATTATTTCAACTCTGTAGAGGTCCTGTTTCTATTATAATGTTAATTGTAGGCTCCCAAGACCTGGAATCTGAATGTAAGCCTGTGTGACCATGATCCCAAATTATTTCTGATTGGAAAGTAAAGATGATAACAGCCAAGAGCTGGGAAGAAGATATAGGTGGGGTTTAGGTTTCTGAGATTGGGGTAAGAAGAGAACCAGGAGGAAAGAAGTTAGAGGAGAGAGAAATTGCCTTGGGTTAGGTGAGCCATAAAAACATGGCTCTGAGTGCTGGCCAATTAGAGTTAAGAGCAGCTGAGATGAAACACAGTAAGTAATAACTTGGGCCTCTCAATAGGAAAGTAGACTCTAATATCATGGAGGGTAGGTATCTGCCCAGTTCTCATGTAATTTAAGGCTTGTTGTAAATATAAAGGTGAGTGTGTGTGTGTGTGTGTGTGTGTGTGTGTGTGTGTGTGTGTTGTGTGTGTGTGTGTGTGTGTTGTGTCCAGGAACAGACCTCAAATAGTCAAAGAAAGAGTAGAAACCCTAGGTTGGGAATAAAGATTTTTTTCAACACAACTCCCTTTGCTTTAGGAATTTAGGGTGCAAATAAAAGGTGCGAGGAGACAGTGGTGCATTGTAAGTTAAGAACCTGAGCTCTTCAGTGAAGCTGCTGTGATTATACACTTTGGGGAAACGATCTCTTCAGATGCACATCACTCCCTCATTTTTTACGAAGCAGGATAATGTTTTTAACAAAGTGTCACAACAGAATAACAGTTTTCACAACTTATTCAAAGAACTCCCAGTACTTTGCTAATGCGAGCTCATTACTCACACCCAACTGTGGCAGATGATGAACGGATTTGTCATGTAGCACAAGATTTTTATAAGCAAATCTATACTGAGACTCTGAAATTAGACTGGAGAGCCAAGGCACAGGGGTAAAAAAACAAGAAGGGATCAAGAAGGAAGCTTGCTGTTTTCCTCATTACCATCTTCGGCTACTTCAGCTGCTATAGCAACAGCCACATGCTGGGCAAAGCATGTACAACAGAAAAACAGTTGTAATAGGAGGCTGGAAGGCTGAGATCAAGATACCAACGTGTTCATATTATTCCAGTGGTCGTCTTGCAGGTGGCAGAGTACCACTGTTATATCCTCGTATTATGGGAAAGATAAAAGCCTTACTAAGTAAAATCCAACGTCATAAACTATCATCATTTGAGGATTAGATATTCAACATATAAAATTAGGGGAGTGGGCAAACAATGTTCAAAAACTGAGTGAGTTTCAAGATAGGCATCACCAAAAATGATGAGAGGAAATTATATGACTCATACTAATGATGTTTTTTAAATAGCTTACACATGTAAGAGAGACAGGCAGGCATTTCTGCACTTGAAAATTCAGCTATACACAAATTTTAAAAGTATACAATTATACTGTCATTCATTAAAATTCAAGAATTGTTTTAATGCCATAGAATGTTTATAAAATAATCCTCCCAGCTGTGCATTGTGATACATAATTGTATTCCTAGAACTTTGCATTCAGACACAAGAACCTCAATTTGGCTCCGCAGTTACCTGATGACTAGCTTCAACTACATGAGATCCTGTCTTAAAACAACCACCCTAAGAACAAACAAAACAACCACGTGAAAACTACATTAAAAATGTTTCAAAGTTAGATTTGATGCCACGTGTTGACCTAGTAAAAATTATATATTAGGCCCGGCATTAAATATAAAGATAACAACAATAATAGCTAGCATAATATTTATTAAATTTGCACTATTAGAAGAAACAACTGTATGTGGTCAGTGATTACCTTAATGACCCGCAATGGACATAAAACACTTACAACACCACAGACGTGTCTTTTGGACAGGAGAGGTCTCGGCATCTTCTGTCTTAAAGAATAGAGCTGGACTATTTGGTCCTTAAGCTAGGGAGGTTAGTTCAAAATTAGAAAACAAGTTTAGAAGGTTTACGTTTGAATTTCTTGGACCATATGCTCCCTTTATTTTGTTCTTTAGTTCAATTTCTCATTAGATTTGTGCTGGTTTCTTTTTTTTTTTAAATAAAAGCATAGCTTAAATAAGGAACATCTAAACTGAATGTGCTACTTGAATGTTCCTTGAGTGTTGGGCCTTGAAAGAAGAAAATTTAATGGCTGAAAGTATAGCCAAGTTGAAATATACTCACATAACCATTCATCTCTTATGAGTCCACTCACAGTGCCAGAATCTTAGTGTTGATGACTATTGGCCAGTTTGCTTCAGTTCCATGGTTTAATTTTTTTTTTAAAAAGAGAGGTCTGAATCTCAGAAAATCCTTAATTTAGCACTTGAGAGTAGTAAAAAAAATTGAATAGATTGAGTGCTATGAGAATACCGGGAGTAAAGTACTAAGCAGATATATAAAAATATTACACTTGAGACATATCTTACACATAGGATGAGCAGACTGAAAAGATGAGATTCATTAAAAAGCTAATTCATATCCATATGTTGGTATATATTCTGTCTGGTGGTTCCTCTACTGTGCTTCAGGGAAAGCCATGCTTTCTTCTACCCTCTGAGGTCTGCATACTAACTTTGGAGGGGGAATAAAACCTTCCATCAGTTCGTCATCAACAGAAATAGATTTAATGGCATAATGTTAGCCTATTATTGAAAAACATAGAATTTAAATAACACAAACTATATATGTGTGTGTGTGTGTGTGTATCAAAAGAGTATTGACAATCAAAACATTAACATATTTTCCAAATACAGGAGAAAAATACATTTTAAAAATTCAAGGGAAGGTTCTATTCTAAGGCAAACCATAACTTGTCAGGCTTATTTCAGCTTGCTATAGAACCACTCACTTCAGTAAAAAGCATCCCCTTCCTCAATTGTTGATAGATATGAAAACTTAGGAACTTCAGAAGTATATGTTGCACAAATAGGGATGAGTGAAAATTACCCTTTAAGAAAGTATTCTTGACTTATAGGGATTTTAGAAAAAAATGGGACTACAATTTAGCTTCTATCACTAAGTTAAAAGGATGGAAATATAGTTCCTTCATGAATACAGAAGCATCTATACTTATGAGAACTTTTAAAGTTTTCTTCTTCTCTACAAAATTAGCTTTGCACTAATTTCTGATACAGATACTATTACTTCAAAATAAAATGCCATAATGGTCATCTTGATTTTCCTAAGTGCATCAGGCATTGGGATTTTGGTTCTTTATATGTGCTGGCTGATTCATTTATAAATGAGTTTTAAAGTAACAGAACTGTGGAATTAGAATGTAGGTTAACCTTTGTTTTCTCTCTAATTGTTGAGAACATGAGACAGAAACTTATCTGGAAACTTTTGGGCACAGGCTTTGAAGGTTAACAAGCAATTCTGTTCCCAATCTTGGACAGAAACTGCTACTGTCCTTGGTCCTTGGCTGTTCCGTTTTTCTATAGTTCACCAAGGATAGATGGATTGAAAGGGCACAGGTTTGTTGTGATCATTTTCTTTTACTTTTCAGGACATAGCGACATTGACTAACAGTTCATATCCTAAACGATTTTCGGGTCTCAACTCTTGAGGGAGCAGTGATAGGTAGCTAGAGAAGCATTACTAAGCCTAGAGGCTATTCAGACCCCACCACATGGTCAGTTAAGACACTCTCTGCAATTCCTGGTAACAGTAGATGAAAAGCTTCAGAAATGGCTCTCTTAAGGATTTAAAATAATCTGAATAAGTGGGGCTATCACAGTTTGGTTGAGACTAATGAAGGGAAAGCTACTATCTTTTCGTTAAAAGAAGGGAAATTAAGGCTTGGTGGACGTATGTTATTCTGATTTATACTAAACATTAGGACATTGCATAGTATCGTCTTTCCTTGCAAAGTTAATCCAAGTACACTTGTCACTCATAAGGCCAGGAGACTACCCCAAGGAAAGTTGCTTTACCTAAAGACATTCTAGGATGTTGGAGGAATAATTATCCCCTCAATGATGAGTTTTCAGAGAAAAACTGGAAGATTTTCCTCACTTGGGCTTTCTGTAATGAACACAGCAACTGTACAAAAAGCCCATGAGATACAAAGGTCAGAGCAGTGGATGCTACGAATGTCTTATAGAGGGTCATGCACTGTGTGGACCTGTTCTTGGTGAGTTTTCTCCTCAGTTTTCTAGACCACTTCTAATTTGGTAGTGCTTACTTACATGATTGCTTTATTTTTCTCTCTTTCCTTCTTTCTTTTTTTCTTTCTTCCTTCCTTCCATTCTTTTTTCTTTCTTTCTTTCTTTTTTCTTTCCTTTCTTTTCCTTTTCTTTCCTTCTTCCTTTCTTAAATAATCTATCTCTTTCCCTGACCCTCTGGTCATTCTCACTCTCTCAATCTTGCTCCCATATGAAACTGGTTCTTTGCCTTCATCTCAGCACATGTCTGATTTCTTAAGTTTTAATTGAAAGGTTTATCTCCCCCTTCTCTCTCCATCTCCTTCCCCTATTCCTTAAAAAACTCCTATAAGATTTATTGTTTGTTGTCGTCCTTGTTCTTTTTCTCTCAATCTCTGAACATGGTCTTTCAGTTTCTACCTGAATCTAAGTTCATTTGGTACCAGGACAAAATGAGCCACAAAAATGAGCTATGATTTATTTGTAAATAGGTCAAGTCCTTCACAAAGAGGTTTCAGAGTCGTCTTCCCAGCATTGAAACAATCACTTCACTTATCCTGGAGCGAAGGGTTTAAGAAAGCGTTACAAAAGCAAATGTCAATAAAAACACAAATTGCTTTGTCACTTATTAGACTTCTTAGCAAATGAAGGGTGGTCACTTGAAGGAATAAAATGGCGACCTCACCATCAACAGGTTCTTTACACCCTATTCAAAAAGAGTACAACTTTTTAAAAAGAATGCAATAGAGGAAAGATGGAATAAACTACAGAGATTTTAGTCCTCTGAGTCCTCATGACTGGTCCCAGTTTTGGGGTTTACTAGTGTTCCGTTTTGAATTATTTGCTTTGTTTTGTTTTGTTTGTTCCATCCTGTTTTTGTAAGTTTTAAAATGCCATGTGGAACAGTCAGAGGGTGGCCTGGGAGTGGGATAAAATCTGGAGTACAAAAAATGAATAATAAAATAATAAAAACAATTAATAATAATAATAATAATAATGTCACTTGAACGTTATCTGGATCACTGTATTCTTGAAAGTAAAATTTCTAAAGATATATCTTTCCACAGTAAGTAGCTAAAATCAGATTCTATCTTCCAGTTTGTAGCAGAGTGTCAGACACTACATATCAGGACTGAAGAATCATTACAGGAAATATTTCCTTCATGAGTATATTGTTTCTCTTTACCATGACATTAGAACCGATGAATCACACACTGTCAGTGGAACGTGAGATGACCTCATTTTGGCATGGGAAACTAAACACTGCAAAGAGGTAATTTAATAATAGAGCTCATAACAATAACTAAATACGTTATTCTGGGAATACAGAAAATTTTCTTTAAGTCACAAAATTTTGGTGCAGAGATATATAATTTCACATTTTAATGATGTATGGAGTGGTTTTACCTATTCTCCAGAATTTTAATACTATAATTACTTTAATGAAGACTAGATAGGGCATTAGAAGAGGTTTCAAAAGAACCTTTCCTAATGCCAACATTAAAGGATAATTGGCATCTTTGAAGAGAAAGAGAAGCCTGTGCAAATGTTCCATCTCCATCCGAGAGGATAATCATGGTTCTCTGGAGCAGAGGTCCCACAGTCAGAACTCACAGAAGGCTGAGATCTGTTTCCTTTCATGTATACAGCCAGATTAACACCATGATATGACCTTCAGTTCCTTTATGTGTTATGTAGAGATTCATCTATCCACTTTGGTTCTTTTTTTTTTTTTTCCGGAGCTGGGGACCGAACCCAGGGCCTTGCGCTTCCTAGGCAAGTGCTCTACCACTGAGCTAAATCCCCAACCCCTCATCTATCCATTTTATTAGCATTTGCTAACTGTAAGAAATATTGAGTTTCATTTCAAAATATCATAAATATACATAATATGCTATGATCATTTTCACTTCCCTATTACTATCCCCTGTTCTTCTGTGACTATTACTCATGTTCCCCTTCCTCTGCCTCAAAATTCTCCTTTCCCTTTAAGTATTATCTCTATTGTTTTATTATTTATTTCTCTGCCTATATTATTATTCACACACACACACACACACACACACACACACACACACACACACATAGCTTGCAGAGTCCAGCCAGTATTGTTCGTATATATGTATTAATTTAGTGCTGTTTTTAACGTATGTATGTACATACATATGTATGTATCTTTATTAATCCACATCCAATAGAGGGTTAATATCCAAAATATATAAAGAACACAAGAAGTTAACCTCAGAAAAACCCCAAACAACCCAATCAAAAAAATGGGCTATACAAGTAAACAGAGAATTCACAACAGAGGAATCTCAAATGGCCACAAAGCACTTTAAGAAATGTTCAAAGTCCTTAATCATCAGGGAAATGTATGTGTTTTTAGCACTGACCGTATGGTAGTCAAGGAGGGGTAGCCCAATTAGCGGGCTTATCTCTCAGGAAGACTAATTCTCCTACTCTCTGTAATCACTAGTTTCTTGTAGCTCTTCATTTAGGGATGGGTCCTCATTAGATTTCTTCCATTCAAATTTGCTTGTCAACTGCTGTCATTTTTCAGGTCTTGTTTAGACTACCATGGTGTTAGCATTTCATAAGTGCAGGTTTCCTGTCCTATATGAGGCACAGCAAGGAACATTATGGTGCAAAGTAATTTGGCACCAGCCAACAGTAATATAATTGGGCTTAAGACTCATTCGATCAGAACAACTTCATGTCTAGTACTCTAAACCTGGCGAACTAGCAATGCCTGGGGACGCCACAGAATCTAGAGCATTTTCTCCTTTCCTAAACCATTGTAATCTAGCTGCATTCTAGATACTTATTCTAATGTCTGCAGGTAAGTGTAACTCTCAACCCTCCTCAAAGCAGTTTCCTTTATTATTATTTTCTTCTGGAGATTATTACAGAAAGCCATACCTGGTCAAAATACCAAGAACAATGAGGTACCCACTCATCCCTAGTAGATACATCTAAAACACTACCCCTACAGCTAAGGCTCAGGAAACTTCTTGGAAGAGGGGCAGAAAGATTGTAAAAGTCAGAGGACTCGGATGTTTGTGGAGAGACTTTAATATCCTCACTTGTAAAGGGAACTTTAAGATTATAGAGTTTATCTCCAAAGAGGAATCTGGGAGCTCTTTTTCCCCACCTGCCAGCCAGTTTCTCCCATAGCTTACTCTTTGAGCATCACCACCTCACCACCAAGCAAATACCATAGGGCCTATTTTTATGCCTATCGTCACTACTCACGTGGAAGCCTTGAACTTCCATTACTCCCAATTGCCTACATTCTAATTTCTTCCATAGCTGTCGGGGATGGGAGACATTTCTCATATTCCCTGTTTTAAGTTTCCTAAAGCATTTTTCTTCATTGCTAATAAATCAGCTTACAGTTTTAGGAATTTCTGACTTTATTTAAGCAATCACAAGTTAAAAATTAGATAATCGCAGGATGTTTGATCTCCTGTACTCAGTCCAGTATCTCTATCGCCTATACGTTTGCCCGATAGACATCAAGCACCTGCTCCTTGCTCATTTACTCAGAACTTTTACTGATGATAACATTGAATAAGGTTGTAGATGAATCACACTAACCAAATTTACACAGTGAAGAATGGGTAAGCTGAATAAACATTATATCTGTGGTATAAAGAAATTGAATAAATATGTAATAACCTAGCAAAAATGAGTCCTCGCTTCCAGTGCTTTCATTAGAGAATTCTATAACACGGTGACGGAAGCAGTGAAACCGATTCTTCAAAGTAATTTTTCAGAAAATAGGAACAGAGAGAGAAGCTTACAAATCCATTTTGTGAATGTGCATTAGCATTATTTAAAACCCAGGCAATACATTAAGGGGTAGAAAAGAGAAGAGTAATATCTCTTATAAAAATTCATTAATCATAAAACCATGATCACAGTAAATGTAAGCAACTACGGAACAAGTTAATGAATGAAAGGAAAATATCCTCTATTTTATTTAGAATGTAAAAACCCATAACAATAAATCAAAATATTTATTCTAGATCACAAAGTAAAAAATGGACAAGAGAGATATTCTATTTATTATTTAAGATAATTATGGTGACTACTTTCAATATAATCAATATACCTAAATGTTTTTTTCAAAACATCTTTCAACTAGCATTATGGTTAATGGCAAAAATGTAGATAGTTTCTTCCCAAGTAAGTATCATGATAATAGTAGCCCTCATTTCTCTTTAGCTCAACCCAATGCTGGTAATGTCTTCTAGTGAAAGAAGACAGTAAAAAGAAATTTTCATGTATGTCAATTGGGAAGGCAGAAAAAAATTTATCTTCATGGAGAAATCAAGATTGCCCATGAAGCAAAAACAAAGAATTAGTAACATAGCTTCTATAGCTAAAATGAGACTGTATCCAGGTCATTTCCTAAAAAGTAAATGTCAAACCCCACATTTTCCTTCATCATTGCATTTTACAACTGAAATTGGAGGCTCAATTTAATCATAACAGTGATTGCTACAGGCTCTAAAAGAAATAGGACCAAGTAAGCAACATATAGGGCGTTTCGTTTTGCTTTCTTTTTCAAGACTAGTGAGATTTGACATTAAAATGAGGGTGTATACAGGACAATGATAATCTGTAAAACGTATGGAATTCTTTAACACAATCTTATTATATGCAAACTGAGAAGCAATTTATGAGGTCAGAGCATTGCTAGGTATGCTAACTAGATTTATGTCAACTTGACACAAACTACAGTCATGTGAAAGTCAGTTGAAAAATATTCCTCTATAAGATCGGGCTGTGGGCAAGCCTGTAGGGCATATTTTTAAATTTAGTGATTGCATGGGGATGATTCAGTTCACTGTGAGTAGTGACATCCCTGGGCTGGTGGTCCTGGGTTGTATAAGAAAAGAGGCTTAAAAAGTCATGTAGACCAAGCTAGTAAGCAACAGACTTTCATGGCCTCTGTATTAGCTCCCGTCTCCAGCTTCTTGTACTGTATGAGTTCCTGTGGAAATATAAGTTAAAAAACCCTTCCCTCCCTAACTTGTCTATTGAGCCTGGTGTTTCCCCACAGCAATAGAAACCCTAAGACACCGGGTGGTATGCAGAGTGTGACAAACAAGTGTAAGTATATTACGACTGTGCGTCACAGTGTCACCGAGAGGGCAGGAGAAATAGATGCTAACCTTGGTGCCTTTGGAAGTCCATGAGAGTCTGTAAGAATGGAGGAGAAGGACATACATGCAACTGTACTCCAGCTTATAAATGTAATTATATATGTGTACCTAAACTGAACACACATTTACAAGGGACATGGCATCTTGGCTATTAAATGAACAGTTACAAATACAATAGGGATTGGACTAGATGGTTTCACATGGTAATGGATTAAATTTAAAAACATTGGTAGGAGCTCATTTTAGCTTTATACAGGTGTAGATGGTCATAGAAAAAAACATATATACATTGACAGAATAGTGTTGTCTTTGTGCACATACACACACGTGTGTCCATCCACAAGTTGATGTGTACAACCGTGCTTTATTTAGTAAGAAATGTTGGATATAATGCTAGAAAAGTAGCACGGATATTCTTAGTGACAAAGTCTTGATATAATACACTAGCATCCAACAATTGAATGAAGGACTCTTCGGACATATGGAGAGCTCTCAACTGAAAGAAAAATTTTCACCACGAGCCTTTTGCACACTGAACAGAAAAACAGAACAATCTGAGTAAAGAACAAACCAATAAAACCCCACTTTAAAGGGCACATAGGTGCCATGTGATGGAACATCTGAACAACGTAAGCCCTAAAATAAAGTAATTAGGTTATATTTCATATGCAGATATAAAAAGTTAATAAATAAGGAATGGGAGAGAAAAAGTTCTGCAAAGAATAACCCAATTGTGTCAAACACCAACAGTAGTTTGTACAGCTAGTGCTCCATGAGGAGAGTGGGGCTTTATTATCGGGCTCTTCCTCACAAAACACATTACTACAATCTAATTTGCCAACTAGCAAGTCTCAAGAGGATCTAGGACTGAATATCAAAAAATGGTCAGTTCATGAAGTCTAAGAAGCTTTATTCAGAGCACATAAGAAAACATTGTTGATCATAATGTTGAGGGTAATTTGGCATTATGGAGGAACTATAAGCCAGGGAGAAGGTAAGAAAAGGAAGATTTGGATCAAGTTGAATTTACTTCCTTAAATGATTAACAAATGCTAATACCCAACATGATCTAGAAGGTCATACAAATCACCACAAATTATAGCTGTGTCTCACTTATGGACAAAGATTCAAATCACTAAGTCACACAGTAGGAAAAATTATTTTTATATTGGGCCTGGTCTTGAGTCTCATCTCAGTAATCTTCACTGGTAGGCTGAGTTCACCAGAGGTTGAACCCATCCTGACTTCGTATTTGAAGAAACCTCGCTCATGATACTTAATAAAGCTCAAGTGGGACAATGCTTGTCAGTTTAACACAAACACACTTCTACATTCGTTTACTTCATTTATTTCTTTACACTCATATGAGGGGGGATGCATGCAAAGGAGCATGTGTGGTGGTCAGGGGACAGCTTTTTCGGCTCAGTTCTCTGCTTCCACCTTGTGGATTTTAGGGATCCAAGT